>NC_053389.1:422645752-423250767 GCF_905171765.1 Bufo bufo | reverse complement strand
AAATCTGAGACACTTAGCCAATATATTTTGATCAAAACTCATCTGTGCCTCCCTACCAAGCGCCAAGGTGGTCTCAAGTCAGGCGGGTCCTACGCTAAACCTACCTAAGCCATTGGGCTTCTATGTTCAGGAGCGCAGACCCCACACATATGGTGTGCTGCTCCTAGTCACCTCCATGTGCATCAAGCAACCAATGGGAGGAGGAGCAAGCACACCTATAAGTATCACCTAATCAAGGCGATCTATGAGATAGGAAGGGCAAAAGTGAAAAGGAATGCTACTCCCAAGGTAAAATAGGAGCGCATTCACACTTGAAGGTGCCACTCCCTCAAGCATATACTACATAAACAAAAAAATAAATCACAGAAAAACTAAGATAAAAACATCCTGCACGGTATGATATATAAATGTGCGGATGTCACTTGCCATATTTTTGAAGGAAATCACAGAAATAAGAAAATAATGCACTTCATAAAGTAGATGCAAGCATTATATATGGACAAAGTCCTCACTGTGATATGATAAAATCTGAGACACTGAGCCAATATATTTTGATCAAAACACATCTGTGCCCGCCTACCAAGCGCCAAGGTGGTCTCAGGTCAGGCGGGTCCTACGCTAAACCTACCTAAGCCATTGGGCTTCTATGTTCAGGAGCGCAGACCCCACACATATGGTGTGCTTCTCCTAGTCACCTCCATGTGCATCAAGCAACCAATGGGAGGAGGAGCAAGCACACCTATATGTACCACCTAATCAAGGCGGTCTATGAGATAGGAAAGGCAAAAGTGCAAAAGAATGCTATTCCCAAGATAAAATAGGAGCCATTTCAGTGGTGTTTCTATCAATTTAGGAACTTTTCGTATGAACCAGACACCCTCCCCTCTTCAGAGCAGGGGGTGCCTGGTTTAATGCTCGGGTTCTCCCACTTTGGTGCTCGATCAACACTAATCTGTATGTACAGCATCTGATGGAGCATGCAACATTTTTTTATGTCAGGTGTGTACAAAATCTAACAGAAAAAAACTTTTTATGCGAATGTATGAAAGTGAAAGCTGACCCTGAGAAACAAATAACCCACTTGGCGCTGTGCCTTTCTCCATTTCCTTAAAGGGGTTGTGTCATTATGGACAATGGGGGTATATCACTAGGATATGCCCCCATTGTCTTATAGGTGCGGGTCCCACCGCTGGGACCCCCACCTATATTGAGAACGGAGCCCCACAAGTAAAGGAGGGCACACTGCGCATGCCCTCCATTCATTTTCTATGAGGCCGGCGAAAATAGCCAAGCGCTGGCTCGCGGTGCACTCCCATTCACTTTTATAGGGAGCTGGCTGTCACGGACGTTCCCGTGACAGGTGACAGGAGATTGAGACTGGCAACATGCGGTTTGATCTGACATGTTTTCCATTTGGGTCAAATGACGTCTGTGTTGTTTCTGGTGCTTGCCACACCTTCTTTCCCCAGGTGTGGCTATTAGGGTCATTTAACCTTCTCTATTTATAGTTGCTTCTCCCACAATGCTGTGCGGTTTATAGCTTCTGTTTGGACCTTTGAATAGATTGTGGTTGGATCTCGGCTGAGTTCTTAGTGTTTCCATTGCTCCTTTGAAGTTAAGTCTTTCCGTTCCCTTTTGTATTTTGTTTGGGTTCTGTGTGTTGCATTTCCCTATTGTTTGTATTAGGCCTGAAGGAGACTCCTGTTCGTCCTTCTTTTTGGAGGAACAGGTAGTCTCGTCCCTGCCATTAGTAGCAGGGTCCTATAGGGCTTGATAGGACTCTAGGTATTCCTGCGTATGAACTTACCTACCTTTGGGGTCTGTTCATACTGGTAGTCAGTCAGGATTTTGGTTAGGGTTTTCACTAGGAGGTGTCCATTTTCCTTCCCTAGTTCTCAGGCCTGATTCCCTATTCCTCCCTTCCCTCCTATGCTCGGTGTGGTATTTCCCTCCCACACCGAAGCGTGACTTTATAAACCGCCAAAACCATCATTTTTTGTTTGTGTGCAGCCATGGATCCTATTGCTGCGCTGGCAGGTCAGCTGCAAGGCCTATCTTTGGAGGTAGCTGACCTCCGCACGACCGTATCACAGATGCAAAGATCACAGGCTGTTGGTCCTGGTGGTAGTGGTGGAGACCAGGCCTACTTGGAGCCTAAAATTGCCCTCCCGGACAGATTTTCTGGGGGACGTGATAATTTCATTTTGTTTAGGGAGGCGTGCAAACTGTATTTTAGGCTACGTCCACACTCATCTTTGGATGAGAAACAGAGAGTCGTGTGGTTATTTCCCTGCTTAAGGTGGTTGCGCAGTCATGGGCCTTTTCTCTGCCAACCAGATCGCAGTCTCTTTGGTCAGTAGAGGCATTTTTTGAAGCTTTGGGTCTTATCTCTGATGATCTAGATCTGACCTCTCTAGCCGAAACCAAGCTGCGCGGCCTTTGTCAGGGTGATCATTCCACTGAGATTTATTGCTCTGAGTTTAGGAGGTGGGCTACGGATACGGAGTGGAACAATCCTGCTCTCCGTAGCCAGTTTTGTCAAGGGTTATCAGAGAGGCTGAAGCCTTTCATGAAACCCCAGTGTCTCTGGAGGCTGCTATGTCTCTTGCTATATGCATTCATAGACGCCTGAGAGAGTGATCTAGGGGCCCCCACTCTCAGGACGTACTATCACATGTTGTATCATCCTCCTCTGACACTTTGGGTGAAGCTACTCCTGAGTTTATGTCTGGGGACGAAACCCATGCAATTATGGGGAGCTACTCCTGAATCCGCTTTTAAGCATACTGGTAATAGGAAGGGAGTGTGTTTTTTCTGCGGACAGAAGGGACATTTTATCAGAGTATGTCCATACATTCAATGGCAAAAAGAAAAAAGAGGGACATTTAATACCCATCTGACTCTTGGAGGGGTGAGAGGAGAGTCAGAAAATGTGCATTTGTCTTTGACTGGTAGTGCCCGATTTCTCCTGACTGCTGAGGTGACGCTAGAGTCAAAACTGTGGGGATTGAGGTGTTTATCGACAGCAGGGTTGGGGTGAACCTGATTGATGCTCAGTTCGTCCGTATGCATGGGATGTCACTGAGTGCATTAGAAAAAAACATTTCCGTTTTTGCTATTGATTCTGCACCTCTAACTCAGAAGTGTTTATCTCAAGTGGTGCATGATATCAGATTAAGAGTGGGTGACTTTTATCAAGAATTTATCTTGTGTTTTGTGTTGGAGGGTCTCCCTACTCCGGTGGTTCTGGGTTTACTGTGGTTAAGCAAGCACAATCCAACCATCGAATAGCAAGCTAGACAGATTTTGGATTGGGGTGTTTATTGCATTAACAATTGTCTGAATACATCTTTTTCTGTTTTAACTACTAAGACATTACCCTCTTTTATATCTGATTTCCCCAATGTATTTTCTGAGAGTGGATGCCAGGATTTACCTCCGCATCGGGAATATGATTGTCCTTTCAAGTTTATTCCCGTAGTTAAGTTGCCAAAATCTAGATTGCATAACCTTTCTGGACCTGAAAGACTGCCATGAGAGTATATTGCCGAGAGTTTGGCTAAAGGACACATAAGACCTTCCAAATCTCCAGTGGCAGCAGGGTTCTTTTTTGTTGAAAAAAAAGGACGGAGCTCTTTGGCCATGTCTGGATTTCCGTGAACTCAATCGGATTACTGTCTGTAATCCTTACCCTCTTCCTTTGATTCCCGATTTGTTTAACCAGATTATTGGTGCCAAGGTTGACTTAAGGGGGGCATATAATCTGGTTAGGATCAAGGAAGGGGATTTTGATTAATCGTAACCTGGAGTTGAGGGTGCAGAAGGACCCAAAGATATGTGTGCTGGGATATGTGAAGGAGATTGGTGGGGGAGAGGCGGTCAAGGTGGCAGTTGGGAGACTATTGTATGTGGCCAGGAAATTGATCGCTTTTAGGTGGATCCAGGGGAGTCCGCCAACTGTGGATGAATTTGTGAGAAAGGTGCATGATATGTTAACTTTAGAGAGGGGAGTGTTTGTTAGGAGAGGATGTCCTCAGAAGTTTGAAAAGTTGTGGAATGAATGGTTGTCTCACACTCATGCTGTAATATAAAAAGGTCTTGAAAATTCATGCTCTGATTTTGGGGGGGGGGGGGGGGTGGGGAGTGGGGGGAGGGGGGGTGGGAGTTGTTGGGGTTTTAACAGTCAAATTACTCTGTAATTGTTTTGTCTTTATCTTGGTATATTCATTATGTACAATGACTGTGGAAGATCTATCAAATATATGGACATATGATAATGTTTTATACAATTCTGTGTATTGGAGATGTGGTGGGGAGAAAATATCAGAAAAAATTGTGAAGCAAATTGTCTTGTGATATGCCAACTTTATTTGAACAATAAAAACGATTTGATTGAAAAAAAAGGAAGGGGATGATTGGAAGACGGCTTTTAATACTCCTGAGGGGCACTTTAAGAACCTGGCACTTCATGAACCTGGAACCCAGCCTTTTGGCTTGACCAATGCTCCTGTGGTTTTCCAGCATTTTGTGAATAACATTTTTCATCACCTGGTGGAGACGTTTGTAGTCGTGTATTTGGATGACATTCTAATTTATTCTCTGGACATGGAGATACATCAGGATTACGTTAGACAGGTGTTACAGATCCTAAGAGATAATGAATTGTACGCAAAATTAGAGAAGTGTGTTTTTGCTTTACACGAGATGCAGTTTTTGGGCTACTTGCTGTCATCTTCAGGTTTTTGAATGGATCCATGAGAAAATCCATGCCGTATTGGACTGGGATCGACCTGAATATCTAAAGCCTCTTATGCGATTTTTGGGGTTCATCAACTATTACCAAAAATGTATTCAGAACTATTCGACAATAGTCTGATTCGGCGCTGCAAGCCTTTTCTGCCCCTTCGCTGTGACTGACAGCCGGCAATTCAGCAAAGGCAGCTGAACTGTCGTGCATAAGCGCTGTCAATCACAGCGAAGGGGCAAGGAAGGGCGCGTGGTTACCGTAACTTGAAGCAAGGAGGACGCTGCTTCTGTGACTTCAAGCCTGACTAGAGAAGCGCGCCGGGCAGGGGATTAAAGAATGTTTTTACGTTCAGGACGTCCATCAGCTGATGTGCGGGTCTTTTGAAACCAGACGCGTTTCGGGGTCGTTTCCTAGCCCCCCCCCACTGAGGAAGGGGCTAGGAAAAGACCCCGAAACGCGTCTGGTTTCAAAAGACCCGCACATCACCTGATAGACGTCCTGACTCCAAACCGATGATTTTACCCTGATGAACTTTTCTGGCATACAGCGAATATTCTGAACCCTACACTAATAGAGTTACAATCAAAGCTCCTACATCGGAGAATCTCTACATTCAAATCGCCCACACTGCTCCTGCTGAATCGTCACTAACAGGTACTGCCGAATCTGACTCCATTAGCCACGTGGGACGCCACCGTGTGCTTTAGTCAGACGGCAATTGCAAGTGTGATTTTTGCCATACAGGGGATACTGATCGAATATGTTGTTATAAATCGAATAGAACAATTGAAAGCAAATATCGAATTTTAGTCCGGACATTCATTTGAATATTATTCGATACAACTCAAACTTAATCTTCACATCGTCGATCATTTAATATCGAATTCTCATCGATTTTATATTTAATCAGGACATATTCATTTACCTGAGTTGCTCCAAGCACCCTTTGCATGCCATTGCATATCCAGCCATTTTTGATGTTGCTTTTATCTGAATATTTTTAATATTGAATATTTTTTATTGTGTATTTTGTTTATATTGTTTATTCAATTGTTTCCTTGAATTTATATATTGGTGTTATAAATATAATATTTCTGAATTAGTCTCTGTGTGGTCCATTGGGAGAGTGCTCAGCCTTTCTTTTGACTGGGTGAGTCAATTAGACTTAGTAGCACCCACTCATAGCTACAGGCGCTAGAGAGCCACCATACTCTTTATATTATCTGTTTCTTGGAGGTGACAGGTTCCCTTTAATCAATTAATTAATGATTAATTGATTGAATACATTTTTTGGTCCAATTTTGATTAGATTTGGTTCTAAATCCCTAAAGATAAAAAGAAACAGGTAACAGATAGGGAGATCCATCACTGTCCAGCGCTGGTTCTAAATGTGAGAGAAAGAGATACCGTATTGGTTACGGACCAAAACCTCGGTTTCGGACCAAAGTAGGAAGAGGTCAGTTACGGTTAGAGGCACAGCTCATTGATTACATAAACCAGTGCAAAAGACCTGTATGAGAAAAAGAGATACCTCATTGTTTACGGACCAAAACTCGGATTCAGGCCAAAGTAGGAAGGGGTCAGTTACAGTTAGAGGCATGGCTCATTGGTTACTTAAACCGATGCAAAAGACCCAGAAAGCATGCAGAAATCCCTTGGGTGATGTTTTTTTTTTGTATATGTCATTGTATTTGGGTTGTGATTGTTGTGTTAACTGTCTGTACTAACCATTTGTTGCATACCACGCAAACTCCACGTTTTGGTAAACAGACACACCTTTGGTGTGGTGTTTTGGACTTTACTGTGAGAATCCGTGACTGTGTTGTTACCTCAGCTTGCATTAAGGTAAAGGGACACTTGCTGTGTAGTGAGTGGTGTCAGTAGACTTTACCCTGAGAAAGGCAAGTGAGGTGACGTAAACTAACTATTGTACTAACTGGTGCCTTATTACTAGGATTGGTACTTAGCAGAGCATTGCACACCGCTCTGCAGAGTGTTTGTGACCTTGAGTTACTCCTCCATTAGGGACATCAATTACTAATATCTTTTGTGATTTGAAATTGTGATAAGACAATGACATCTCCATTAACAGATAGCCTGATGATAAAAAGGAGTTAGAGAAGTGGTATGGGAAGTAGCACAAAAGGACATTATCACTTTCTATCTCCTGGCCAGAAGCAGGAAGCTTTTCTAAGGTCCATTTGAATCACTTGCATATGTATATTGAAGCCACCACATCAGGGAAAGACCAGCAACTACAAATACAGTTGCTGAAAAAATTGAAAAAACACAGGGAACAGCAAGAGGCTTCATGTATACCATCTACAGATGGTGAAGAACAAAAGCTTGCTGTAGCCCCATCTGCCCCACCCACATATCATAAAACCCCCAACTATAGTGAACTGTTGGTGCAAGCTAAACAAATATCTACTGAAAGTGACTTGGTGGAACACATGGGAGATATACCATTACCTGCTGAGGGATATAAGAATCCCCCTTTAATTGTAAGGAGTGATAAATGGTTTGTGTGCTAGCACACGGTATGGGTACTTCTTTGGCGCACAGATACGACCTCAATTCGGGGATTTTTGGTGTAGTAGCTATTTATTGTGCAATGGACAACGCGTTTCGGAGTTTATAACTCCTTTCTCAAGTCTAAAAAGATACAACAAGAAGGCTGAAGCCAAATGGATCCCCACACAATCAGAGGGAAATGTATATACATTATACATTAAAAATATAATGAGGACTGTGATTTATAGAGGAGAATAAAATGCAAATGCACATAAAACTAAAATAAATAAATCATTTAATTGAAAGAAAATCAATTAATGTTCGATATTACACGTTACGTATTACGCGTGATGGGCCACTGATTAGTGATGGCCCAAAGATGAACTCTCAGTAAAAAGAGCGTTCTAATAAATTCTACTAGCATAAAATTTGCGTGCTCCAATATGTCCTAAATAAACAACGTTATCATATAAGTAAATATAAGTGGTATAAAGGAAGTCCAATTGCTGGACCATGATATGCATTAAAAACATCCTGATGTCCCTGATATGGTGCAGTATAGTGTGGCAATATGTAGTGGATTATGGGGGGGTGGGATGCGGGTATAAATGGAGTATATTGGTGGTGCTTTTGAGATTCAGTCTATGCCATTGGTTGTTTATTGAGCTGATCTATGCATTATGGTATAAATGTATACAGGACAAAAGGAAATGTGAGGTTTACCTTGGGGACGCCAATAGCAAGAATGGTCAGATGGTGTAATGACCGGCGTCACGCAAAGGGAGGGAAATGGGAAGGCCCTGTCCAAGGGATAGAGAAAGGTGGTGACCCCTGACTCACCTTGCGGCTGGCACCTGACTGCCCTGACGTCCCTAGACGGGTTCCTCACCCGTACGCCGATCACGTGCCTAAACCCTGGCTTTCCCTAAGATGAGCCCTGTGTAGTGAACAGGGCGGTGGGATCACTAGTCCGCACCACTGACACTAAGAGGAAAACACCAAGGAGAGGACAGACAATACAGACAAACATATAATCCCAGGTGGGCGACAACAGCAGACCACAGGGATCCGGAGGGTAACACTCTGGAACAACAACCAGGGATCTCAGCTACTCAGCTCCAGTGGGTCAGTATAGAAGTCCAGGCAGGAAGCTCTATATCTGGCAACCAGAGAAGTGGGAGATGGGAATATAAGGAGGTTGGGATTGCTGGACAAGAAACAGCTGAGGAGGAGAAGCTACGGATCCCTGAGTGAGCCAAAAAGGATTGCAAGGCAAACCCAGAAAGCTACCATTACGAAACAGCACTGTCTTTGTACATCGAACTCGCAGCCACCCGCTGCGACTTCCTGACCCCGGGTATAACAGAGTCAGACGGGGCTCTTGACACCCTCGTGACAGATGGCTGCATAAAGAAGTATAAAATACATAAATATATATATAAAAAACTAATGACTGACAGCAGGAGAAAGCGACACTGGTAATGGGTATGATGTAATGCTGGCATAGATGTGTGCTGGACAAGGCTGGTAGACCGCTTACCTGGGAGCCTCCTCTGGTACTGTCATGGTCTTACCTTCTTGCTGTTCTCCTTCGTTTGACATGTGCTGGCGGCCATCTTGGTTTCTGGGTTCCTTGTAGCCTCCCACCCTGCGGCTCCTCCTTCCCACTGGGAGGAGCTGGATGCCTAGCTCATATATATAGGAGGTCTGTGGCTTCAGTTCCTTGCTTGGTCCTCCTGTGTTCACATGCTTCTAGACTGCTGCTGCTTCTGGTTCCTGATCCTGGTTTCGTCCGACTACCCTGCTGGTTCCTGATCCTGGTTTCGTCTGACTACCCTGCTGGTTCCTGATCCTGGCTTCGTCTGACTACCCTGCTGGTTCCTGATCCTGGCTTCGTCTGACTACCCTTCTGGTTCCTGACCTCTGGCTTCGCAAAGACTCTGCTTCGGTTTCGCCATCCGTTTGGACTTTTGCTTTACAGCTTTATTTTCAATAAAGCCTTCTTATTTTCACTTATCTCTTGTTGTACGTCTGGTTCATGATTCCGTGACATTAGGACCAAGCCATGAATTCTGACGGTACAGGGCCATCCTCGCTACCCACGCTGGTTGCCAGACTTGATCAGCAGGATCACCTGTTGGGTCGGTTCGCTGTGGCGTTGCAAACCCTGCTTGAACGCACGGCTCATTTCGCTCCCGTTGCCGATGGGTCAGTTGTCGCTCCTGGGCCCGCTCCTACTGCCGGAGCGGTTGTTGCGCCAGAGTCTACCCCGACACCTGTTGTTGCACCTGCGGTGTTTCGGGGTATGACCGGTTCTGCCCCTCTTCCACAGCGCTTTGGGGGAGAGCCAACTCAGTGCCGAGGTTTCCTTAACCAGGTGGGCATTTATTTCGAGTTGCTGCCACATGCCTTTCCTACTGAGAGATCAAAGGTGGGCTTCTTGATCTCGCTGCTCTCGGACAAGGCCTTGGCCTGGGCCAGCCCTTTATGGGAGAACAACAATCCGGTGGTTGCCGAGTTTTCCGGTTTTGTTGCTTCTCTTCGGAAGGTATTCGATGTGCCGGCTCGTGCTGCCTCTGCTGCGAAGCTCCTTATGTCCATCAGACAGGGTTCACGATCCGTAGCTGAATACGCCATTGAGTTTCGTACCCTGGCAGCAGAGGTGGGCTGGAATAATGAGGCTCTGGTCGCTGCTTTCTCTCATGGTCTCTCGGATGCCTTGAAGGATGAGGTTGCAGCTAAGGACCTACCAGTGGAGCTCGAGTCTCTTATTTCTTTCCTGATTTTGATTGACACCAGACTCAGGGAGAGACCTTCCTTTAAGGAGAGCCTGCGGAGGTTGTCTAACAGATTGGCGCCCACGTTTGCTGTCCCACCCGTGCCTCCCTCTCCTCCCACGCCTCCTGGGGATGACTTGTCTGGGGGTGAACCCATGCAGCTGGGGTTTGCTCGCCTGTCCGAGGGGGAGAGGGTACTTCGGAGACGCGAGGGCCGATGCATGTACTGTGGTCTCGGTGGGCATTTTCGCTTGGCATGTCCGAACCGTCCGGGAAACGCTCGCACCTGAGATCCTGTCGGGGGCAGATCTTGGGTGGAGTCTCCTCGTCCCCGGTTTCCCGTGTTGACAAACCACTGATCACTGTTGTCCTCTCCTGGGTCGGGGGCTCGGTGACGACCCAGGCGTTGGTGGACTCTGGTGCTGGTGGTTTGTTCATTGATAATGTGTTTGCTGCCGCCAATTCCATTCCTCTGCAGGCTCGAGGTTCCCCACTGGCTCTTGAGGCGATAGACGGCAGACCCCTTCTGCCGCCACACGTGACTCATGAGACCCTTCCAGTGGGGATAGCCATTGGTGCCGTTCACAGAGAGTCGGTCTGCCTCCAGGTTATTTCGTCTCCACACTACTCGGTGGTCTTGGGGTACCCCTGGCTCCGGAAGCATAATCCGACTTTCGATTGGAGATCGGCCGAGATCCTCTCGTGGTCACCGCAGTGTGGGGCTAGTTGCATCCATGGGTCTGTCAAGTTGCTGTGTACTTCCTCGGACTCTCTGTTGCCTCCTGAATACGAGGAGTACCGGGATGTATTCGATAAGGTGCGCGCGGTTGCCCTACCTCCGCACCGCCCATACGATTGTGCCATAGAGTTACAATCTGGTGCCGTTCCTCCTCGTGGCAAAGTCTATCCACTGTCGGTAGCGGAGAATGAGGCCATGGAGGAGTACGTGAGGGAGGCGCTTTCACGCGGACACATTCGCAAATCCTCGTCCCCGGCAGGGGCTGGATTTTTCTTTGTGAAAAAGAAGGGCGGTGAGTTGAGGCCTTGCATCGATTACAGGGGTCTCAATCGCATCACGATCAAGAACGCTTACCCGATACCCTTGATTTCCGAGCTGTTCGATCGCCTTAAAGGGGCCACGGTCTTTACCAAACTCGACCTGAGGGCGGCATATAACCTGGTAAGGATCAAGGCGGGCGATGAGTGGAAGACCGCGTTTAACACCAGGACCGGTCATTATGAATCCTTGGTTATGCCCTTTGGGTTGTGCAATGCGCCCGCAGTCTTTCAGGAATTCATCAACGATGTTTTCCGTGACCTGTTGCAGCAGTGTGTGGTGGTCTATTTGGATGACATCTTGGTATATTCTGAATCCATGGAGGCCCACATTCTGGATGTCAGACGAGTGTTGCAACGGTTACGAGAGAACAAGCTGTTCGGTAAGCTTGAGAAATGCGAATTTCACCGATCCCAGGTAACCTTCTTAGGTTACATCATTTCCGCTGAGGGGTTCTCCATGGATCCTGAGAAGGTTTCGGCTGTCTTACAGTGGCCCCAGCCCAGTGGTCTTCGTTCCCTGCAGCGCTTTTTGGGCTTCGCCAATTATTATCGGAAGTTCATCAGGGACTTTTCCATGCTAGGCAAGCCTCTCACGGATCTGACCAGGAAGGGCAGTAATTCCCAGGTCTGGCCGCTCGAGGCCATCCGAGCTTTTGAGGCTCTAAAGTCCGCCTTTGTGTCGGCTCCGATTCTGTCGCATCCCAACCCTGGGTTGCTCTTTGTCCTCGAGGTGGACGCGTCTGAGACGGGAGTAGGCGCCCTTCTGTCTCAGCGTAGAACACCAGAGGGTCCTCTGCTTCCTTGTGGGTTTTACTCCCGGAAACTGTCTTCCGCGGAGTGCAACTATCAGATTGGTGACAGGGAGTTATTGGCCATCGTGCAGGCCCTTAAAGAATGGAGGCACTTGCTCGAGGGTTCGGTGGTTCCGGTCCTCATCCTGACGGACCACAAGAATCTGACCTACCTTTCTGAGGCCAAGAGATTGACACCACGTCAGGCCAGATGGGCTCTGTTCTTGTCACGTTTTAATTACGTGGTCTCCTACCTACCCGGTTCCAAGAACATCAGGGCGGATGCCTTATCACGGCAGTACTCCGAGCTGTCCAGGGAGGAGTCGATTCCGACTTCGGTCATACCTCCGAATCAGATCTTGGCCGCCATTCGCACCAGCCTGACCTCTCCCCTGGGTGAGCAGATTTTGGCGGCTCAATCTGGTGCTCCCTCTGGGAGACCCAACGGCAGATGTTTTGTGCCTGAGGAGTTGCGCACTCGGTTGTTGCGAACCTACCATAACTCCAAGACCGCGGGGCATCCTGGAAAGAATCAGCTGTCCTGGGCTGTTTCACGTCTGTTCTGGTGGCCTTCCCTACGTTCCGACATCGCCGCATATGTAGCGGCATGCTCCGTTTGTGCCCAGAGTAAGTCCCCTCGGCACCTTCCGTTGGGCCTTCTGCAACCCATAGCCACCGGGGAGCGCCCATGGTCACACCTGGGGATGGATTTCATTGTGGACCTCCCTGCATCCCGAGGCCATACGGTCATTCTCATGATTGTGGATCGGTTTTCCAAAATGTGCCACTGTGTTCCTCTCAAGAAGTTACCCTCTGCACAAGAGTTGGCCACGATTTTTGCCAGGGAGGTCTTCCGGTTGCACGGTTTGCCCAAGGAGATTGTGTCGGATCGGGGGAGTCAGTTTGTGTCCAGGTTCTGGCGCGCCTTTTGTTCCCAGTTGGGGATTCATCTCTCCTTCTCCTCGGCCTACCACCCTCAGTCCAATGGGGCCGCAGAACGATCCAATCAGGCCTTGGAGCAATTCCTTCGTTGCTATGTCTCCGATCACCAAGACAATTGGGTTGACCTCCTGCCTTGGGCTGAGTTTGCCAGGAACACGGCGGTGAACTCTTCCTCTGGGACGTCTCCCTTCATGGCCAATTATGGGTTCCAACCTGCCGTGTTACCGGAGGTATTCTCTCCCCAGGATATTCCGGCTGTGGAGGATCACCTTTCCGTCCTACGTGCTTCTTGGGTACTGATCCAGAAGTCCCTTGAGGTCTCTGCGCAGCGCCAGAGACTCCAGGCTGATCGCAGACGAGCGCCTGCTCCTTCCTACCAGGTCGGAGACCGTGTATGGTTGTCCACCCGCAACCTTAACCTTCGAGTGCCCACTCCCAAGCTGGCGCCTCGCTTTGTTGGTCCCTTCCGAGTGCTTCGCAGGGTAAACCCGGTAGCCTATGCCCTTGCGCTTCCTCCTGGCATGCGGATCTCCAACGTGTTTCATGTCTCCCTGTTGAAGCCACTGGTGTGTAATCGTTTCACTTCCTCGGTTCCTCGGCCTCGTCCGGTCCAAGTGGGTAATCGTGAGGAGTATGAGGTGTGCAATATCCTGGACTCACGCCTGGTCCGCGGTCGGGTGCAGTTTTTGGTCCATTGGCGTGGTTATGGTCCAGAGGAGCGTTCCTGGGTTCCCTCCGCAGATGTCCATGCTCCTGCCTTGCTCCGAGCCTTCCACGCACGCTTCCCTCAGAAACCGTTCTTTACTCCGCGGAGGAGGGGCCCTTGAGGGGGAGGTACTGTCATGGTCTTACCTTCTTGCTGTTCTCCTTCGTTTGACATGTGCTGGCGGCCATCTTGGTTTCTGGGTTCCTTGTAGCCTCCCACCCTGCGGCTCCTCCTTCCCACTGGGAGGAGCTGGATGCCTAGCTCATATATATAGGAGGTCTGTGGCTTCAGTTCCTTGCTTGGTCCTCCTGTGTTCACATGCTTCTAGACTGCTGCTGCTTCTGGTTCCTGATCCTGGTTTCGTCCGACTACCCTGCTGGTTCCTGATCCTGGTTTCGTCCGACTACCCTGCTGGTTCCTGATCCTGGCTTCGTCTGACTACCCTGCTGGTTCCTGATCCTGGCTTCGTCTGACTACCCTTCTGGTTCCTGACCTCTGGCTTCGCAAAGACTCTGCTTCGGTTTCGCCATCCGTTTGGACTTTTGCTTTACAGCTTTATTTTCAATAAAGCCTTCTTATTTTCACTTATCTCTTGTTGTACGTCTGGTTCATGGTTCCGTGACAGGTACGTGCTGCTGTGTATGGCGCCGCTCACCACTTGTGTGAGCGCGCGCTGTCTAAAGCTGAGGAGGCGGAGGCGGGGTCAGTGATGTCAGATGGGGATCCTCTCTCTGCAGCGCTGTCGGGCTGGTGCACTGAAGGCAGGGTTGCTGATGTCAGAGGAGGATGGGTAGGTGCGCTCGGATTCTCAGGCTAGTATATTGAACCAGCGCAGTTGGGCATGGCGAGCTGACACAATATGATCATATGTAGTGTTGGGGCTGATGTGCTGAGACAGTGCGGCTTGACAGGAACGGACTGGGAGGATATGATAGAGCCGTGTGACAAGATGAACGATGGACAGGCAGTTTGTGGAGTGATTAAATGTACATTAGGTTAAGGTATTGAGGACGTTTAGTTTAGATACAACATGATGATCTTATGTGAATCTAGTGGAAGAGGGAAATAAACAAGCTTTTTGACAATTGGTGCTGGGGGGGGGAATATGATAGGATGTGAATGGGGGGATGATGGTGATGATGGGTAATTGGTAAATGATGGTGGTATTGGATGAATGGGTAGGTGGGGAACATACCAAATGGATCTACCAATTGAAGTGGGTAGATCTGTGAGTGGGATAGATGATTGTTGGGTATGGATTGAGGTATAAGGGTCGGTGTGTGGTCACGCATGAGGCAGGGAGGGGGGGCGGGTTAGGGAATAGGGGTGGGAGGGTAAGCGTGTAGGGGTAGCAGGGTAAGCGTGTAAGGGATAGGATATCCCAATGGTTTGAACAGAGAGATGAAGAGGGGGCTTTCTGACTAGTCGGGTATAGGTAAATATAAATCAAGAGATTGAGGGAAGTATAAGGTGAAGAAGCTAGAAGTTGACTGCAAACAAGGGTTTAGAAATAGTTGGTCTCTAGAGATTCATTTAAACCGTATGGTTCTATAGTTTGAAGTTTGAATATCCAGTACATTTCTTTTCTCCTCAATTTCTGGTAACGGTTTCCATGGGTGGCTGGAATTTCTTTGATGGGTAACAGGGAAAGTTCCCCTGGTTCTTTATTTTGTGTCTGGACGAAGTGTCGGGACACCCCATGTTTAAGAAAGCCATTCGTGATGTTTCAGCGGTGTTTATTCATCCTCTCTCTTAAAGTGAGGATGGTCCGGCCAATGTATTGCAGTCCACAAGTGCACTCCAATAAATAAATGACGTATGTTGATGAACAATTTAAAAAGTGTTTTATTTCGAAATTCTCTCCTGTCACGTTACTGGAGAACTTGGTAACCCGAGTTGAGATGTTTAGGCAGCACTTACATCGACGATGTCTGCATTTATAACTGTCAAGCACTTTGGGAAACAGACTCAAACTGGGAGAAGGATGTTTCTTCTGAGAGCGCAAGCGGCTGGGGGCGATGAGATTCTTAATTGTTTGCGCTCTTCTGAAGGTTATGTGTGGCTCCGGTTGTATGTGTTTTATTAGGAAAGGATCCGCTTGTAATATCTGCCAATATTTCTTGAGTATATCTCTCAGAGTCGTATTGTTGGTGTTGAACGTAGTTATGAAGGACGTCTTGTATTTCTTGGTGGTATCTAGATCAGTTTGTTTGGTTACTGATTGTTTATTTCCTGATGGTAGACAGTCTTCCTGGGTGTATTCCTGCGCCTGCCGTAGTTCTGCCTTGACGACGCCACATGGGTACGCTTTGTTGTAAAACCTTTTTTCAATTACCTGACTTTGTAGTTGGAAATCTTCGTCCTTTGTACAGTTACGGCGGATTACGCTTAAACTGACTAAAAGGGATGTTATTTTTCCACTTTTTGTGATGCGCGCTCCGGTAGTCCAGATAGCTGTTGCCATCTACCTTTTTGAAGTAGGTCTTAGTTTCAATGACATTATTTCTAGTGGATAGGACCAAGTCCAAATATTCAATAGATGTCTTGGAGTAATTGGCTGTGAAGGTGAGGTAAAACTGTTATTATTTAGATGGATAGTGTAATCGTTGACCTCATCTAGGCTGCCGTCCCAGATCAATAATAGGTCATCGATATAGCGTTTATAAAAAAACTGTTTATTTTTCCAAGGGTGTTCGTTGTAAATGAATTGCTCTTCAAAAATCCCCATATACAAAATCGTGAAACTGGACGCGAATCGCGTCCCCATTGCGGTCTCCCTTGTCTGCTTATAGATTTTGTTATCGAAGGTGAAGATGTTATGATTAAGAATAAAATCAATGCCATCCAAAATGAATTGTCCCTGTGAGGCCGGGAGGTTCACATCTTGTTGTAAACTAGTAACGTGACAGGAGAGAATTTCGAAATAAAACACTTTTTAAATTGTTCATCAACATACGTCATTTAATTATTGGAGTGCACTTGTGGACTGCAATACATTGGCTGGACCATCCTCACTTTAAGAGAGAGGATGAATAAACACCGCTGGAACATCACAAATGGCTTTCTTAAACATGGGGTGTCCCGACACTTCGTCCAGGCACACAATAAAGATCCAAGGGAACTTTCCCTGTTACCCATCGAAGAAATTCCAGCCACCAATGGAAACCGTTACCAGAAATTGAGGAGAAAAGAAATGTACTGGATATTCAAACTTCAAACTATAGAACCATACGGTTTAAATGAATCTCTAGAGACCAACTGTTTCTAAACCCCTGTTTGCAGTCAACTTCTAGCTTCTTCACCTTATACTTCCCTCAATCTCTTGATTTATATTTACTTTGTAATTTACCATTATTGGTTACCTCTACTACTCTTCAATTATAAAGAATACAGTCTGAACCGTAAAAGACCCAATTCACTAATGCTCTTTATAGATTTAGAAATTTATAGCTTAGATACAATCTGGTCCTGTAGGGAGAGAACAGTTTGCAGCTTTCATAAATATAGAATTCATTTTATAAATTTCCTTACTTTGGCAGGTCTTATAGCCAAGAAATAAGTTAGGCTTAATTACATTAATTTAATGAATGTTCTGCAGCAACAATTCCTTATAATGGGCTCTAATGTAGTTTTCAGACACAATGTTACACTGGCAGCGCAAATTGCAGTCACCATGTATATAGTATATAATAGATGACTTGTCTATTTAATTAATGCCACCATATCATTGCAAATGATATGATAGCTGCACAGGTTTGCATGCTGCAAATCTCCAGCCTCAAGCGGTGTAATAGTACAATATATGCAACACACCTCTGGTCTTCTGGCTAGTATGCAAGTAGGCATAAAATATAATGGTTGCCATTAAGAGAACAGATCTAGTTCACTACTGATGGTGTACGTAGGTATCTTACTATATAGGTATGTTGTTTAAATAATATTTTCATTAAATGGACCATAATTTGGAGAACTCATGGATAAGAGATAGTTTGGCTCTGTTCTATGACCTGATACTGAGCTTACTGGACTGCATGGCACTGAGGGCATGTTGATGAACTGTACAGGGGAACATATAGTTGCCACATATGAGATAATGTGGCAATATGTGATGGCACTTTGTATGGCAAGGTGTAAGGTAATAGTGGAGTCCCACCTTAACAAAGCACAAATGTTCCAAAGTAATGAGCAGCATTGGGAGGAGGAGGTTCCTCCAATTTATTACATTATCTTTAATGGTCTGCAATTGCGAGCTCCATCTACTAGACAGTGTTGTTGCACCACATATAGGAAAAGTGCCAAGCTCTACAGAGAAAGCAGAGCAGGGCAGAGTCCAGCCCCTTGGTCTGATGCAAGCAAGTAAGAGGAGCCCTTATAAAAATGGCTTTAGGGTACCATCTTGGAGCAAACGGGCACAGATCCTGGTGAAGCTTGCCTCTTCTTGCTGGGGGTGCAGGCCAATGAAAGGCAAGCTGCAGTTAGCTGTTGTAGCATATTAAGATACAAGATGATGCTGTGTGCATCCCTCAGCTGAGTGTGCACTGAAGTCATGGCTGTATTTATAGTTGGTGCTACCTTAGGCAACAAGTATAAATACTCCCTATGGCTAATTCCAGTATAAAATGGGACGCCAAGACAGACATCGTTCACACCTCCTTCCCTCCATGCGATGTTTCGGGAGAACACGCCCCCTTACTCATGTGTGCATGTAGAGGGGGAGGTGGGGTATTTATAGGACCAACAGAGGTAGGAGATTGTTACAAAGGGAGACCTTTTGGATAGTGAAACTGCAGTCTTTAATACCTAAAAGGTTAAATGAAATTTGTAGCTTTAGTGCATTTATATGATTGATCACTTTCACTTTGTTATAGAGTTATTTATGGCTGTGTATTTTGTATTTTATCTAAAGTATATGGTTTGTTTATATGTATCAGCTGTTGGTGCTATAAATACCCCACCTCCCCCTCTACCTGCACACGAGTAAGGGGGCGTGTTCTCCCGAAACATCGCATGGAGGGGAGGAGGTGTGAATGATGTCTGTCTAAGCGTCCCTCATGATGTACCATTTTACAAACCGGATTCCAAAAAAGTTGGGACACTAAACAAATTGTGAATAAAAACTGAATGCAATGATGTGGAGATGGCAAATGTCAATATTTTATTTGTAATAGAACGTAGATGACAGATCAAACGTTTAATCCGAGTAAATGTATCATTTTAAAGGAAAAATATGTTGATTCCAATTTTCACGGTGTCAACAAATCCCCAAAAAGTTGGGACAAGTAGCAATAAGAGGCTGGAAAAAGTAAATTTGAGCATAACGAAGAGCTGGAAGACCAATTAACACTAATTAGGTCAATTGGCAACATGATTGGGTATAAAAAGAGCTTCTCAGAGTGGCAGTGTCTCTCAGAAGCCAAGATGGGTAGAGGATCACCAATTCCCACAATGTTGCGCAGAAAGATAGTGGAGCAATATCAGAAAGGTGTTACCCAGCGAAAAATTGCAAAGACTTTGCATCTATCATCATCAACTGTGCATAACATCATCCGAAGATTCCGAGAATCTGGAACAATCTCTGTGCGTAAGGGTCAAGGCCGTAAAAACCATACTGGATGCCCGTGATCTCCGGGCCCTTAAACGACACTGCACCACAAACAGGAATGCTACTGTAAAGGAAATCACAGAATGGGCTCAGGAATACTTCCAGAAACCATTGTCAGTGAACACAATCCACCGTGCCATCCGCTGTTGCCAGCTGAAACTCTACAGTGCAAAGAAGAAGCCATTTCTAAGCAAGATCCACAAGCTCAGGCTTTTTCACTGGGCCAGGGATCATTTAAAATGGAGTGTGGCAAAATGGAAGACTGTTCTGTGGTCAGACGAGTCACGATTCGAAGTTCTTTTTGGAAATCTGGGACGCCATGTCATCCGGACCAAAGAGGACAAGGACAACCCAAGTTGTTATCAACGCTCAGTTCAGAAGCCTGCATCTCTGATGGTATGGGGTTGCATAAGTGCGTGTGGCATGGGCAGCTTGCATGTCTGGAAAGGCACCATCAATGCAGAAAAATATATTCAGGTTCTAGAACAACATATGCTCCCATCCAGACTTCATCTCTTTCAGGGAAGACCCTGCATTTTTCAACAAGATAATGCCAGACCACATTCTGCATCAATCACAACATCATGGCTGCGTAGGAGAAGGATCCGGGTACTGAAATGGCCAGTCTGCAGTCCAGATCTTTCACCTATAGAGAACATTTGGCGCATCATAAAGAGGAAGGTGCAACAAAGAAGGCCCAAGACGATTGAACAGTTAGAGGCCTGTATTAGACAAGAATGGGAGAGCATTCCTATTTCTAAACTTGAGAAACTGGTCTCCTCGGTCCCCAGACGTCTGTTGAGTGTTGTAAGAAGAAGGGGAGATGCCACACAGTGGTGAAAATGGCCTTGTCCCAACTTTTTGGGGATTTGTTGACACCATGAAATTCTGATTCAACATATTTTTCCCTTAAAAAGATACATTTTCTCAGTTTAAAACTTTTGTTCCGTGATTTATGTTCTATTCTGAATAAAATATTAGAAGTTGGCACCTCCACATCATTGCATTCAGTTTTTATTCACGATTTGTATAGTGTCCCAACTTTTTTGGAATCCGGTTTGTACACTGGAATTAATTAAAGAAATAAAAAGAAACAAACGGTTTTGTACCAGCAGCTAGTGAGTATGACTTCTATTGCTCACTCACATACAATATTGGCACAATGAGGTAAAAAGAACACAGAAGTCTGCATGTTTGAGATTCCTCTCTTTACCATCATCCTCCCACCTTCTCAGCACAAACTCCCCATCCTGTTGCCCAAACAGTGTCATCCTGCTGCCACCCCCAATACTATGTCCGCTGTTCTCCCCCTCTGCTGTTTCACACTAGCGGCAAGGAACTCCGTCAGGCTGTGTCGGCAGGTGAACAGCCTGTCAGATCCGTGCTGCCGCTAGTGCGCGTGTGCCCCCGGACTACCGCTCCGGCCCCATTGACTATAGTGGGAGTTTCGGCAGCAGCACGGCAAACATGCCAGACATTTCATAGTTTTATTCTGGCTGCCTCTCGGCATGTTTGCCGTGCTGCCACCAGAACTCCAGCTCGACCCCACTATAGTCAATGGGGCCGGAGCGCTAGGCCGGGGGGCATGCGCGCACTAGCGGCTGTTCACCAGCCGGAACAGCCTGCCGGTCAATAGGGCCGGACAGGGGCGTAGCTAGAAATGCATGGGCCCCATAGCAAAAAAAAAATTATGGGCCCCCCCCCCTCTGTGCCATCCACAGATCCCCCATCCCCTAAATAGTGCCATACACAGATCCCCCTCCCCTAAATAGTGCCATCCACAGATCCCCCTCCCCTAAATAGTGCCATCCACAGATCCCCCTCCCCTAAATAGTGCCATCCACAGATCCCCCCTCCCCTAAATAGTGCCATCCACAGATCCCCCTCCCCTAAATAGTGCCATCCACAGATCCCCCCTCCCCTAAATAGTGCCATCCACAGATCCCCCTCCCCTAAATAGTGCCATCCACAGATCCCTCTCCCCTAAATAGTGCCATCCACAGATCCCTCTCCCCTAAATAGTGCCATCCACAGATCCCCCTCCCCTAAATAGTGCCATCCACAGATCCCTCTCCCCTAAATAGTGCCATCCACAGATCCCCCTCCCCTAAATAGTGCCATCCACAGATCCCCCTCCCCTAAATAGTGCCATACACAGATCCCCCTCCCCTAAATAGTGCCATCCACAGATCCCCCCTCCCCTAAATAGTGCCATCAACAGATCCCCCCTCCCCTAAATAGTGCCATCCACAGATCCCTCTCCCCTAAATAGTGCCATCCACAGATCCCTCTCCCCTAAATAGTGCCATCCACAGATCCCTCTCCCCTAAATAGTGCCATCCACAGTGCCATCCACACTCCCCTAAATAGTGCCATACACAGATCCCCCTCCCCTGAACAGTGCCATCCACAGTATCAGGTGCCTCTCTCTCCCCCCCCCCCCATGTGCCAGTATCAAGTGCCCCCCCCATGGCAGTAACAGTCGGGTATTAAAAAAAATAAAATAAACACTTCTACTTACCTCCATGTCAGCGATGCGATGCAGCCTCTTCCTGTGTCCCTCCCTGTATGTCCATATATGGAGTCACTGCTTGTATTTCAGAAAAGGTTTCTGCTGGGATTCGAACCCACAACCTTCTGTATCAGAGGCAGAGCACCTAACCTCAAGACCATAAAAGCTGCCTTGCTGCTGACTGAAAAATTATGAGACTTCTACTGTTATAGCTGGCTAAGTGTACATCTATACACATGACAGCTGCTCATATATAGAGATATAGCAGAGCTGAGTGTGCTGGGATAGCTGTCATATAGAGATATAGCAGTGCTGGGTGTGTTGGGGCAGCTGTCATGTGTATAGATGTACACTTAGCCAGCTATAACAGTAGAAGTGTCAAATTTTTTCAGTCAGTTGCAATGCCTCCTTTATGGCTGTGAGGGTTAATGCTTTGCCTCTGATACACTGATACATTGGAGGTTGTGGGTTCGAATCCCAGACACATCAGGAGACTTTAGTATATACAGTAAGATTAGAGCACATTAGCGAGGGAACATTAAGACTGCTGCTGTGAAGGGGCCCTGAACAGTAAGACATCGATATTTAACTAACTTGAAAATAAACTGTCGGGCCCTGAAGCAGCTGCTTCCCCGGTAGTTACGCCACCTCCTGGCTGCCTGTGTGTAGTGTCTGTGTGTGTTAATAAAAAAAAATAATAATAATTTGAATGCGGTCGGACGGGCCCCCTAGTGGTGTAGGGCCCCATAGCCGTTGCTATGGCGATCCCTACGCCACTGGGGCCGGAGCCGACCTCCGGCTGCACATGTGCAATAGCGGCAGCATGGATCCGGCAGGGTGTTCACCTGCCGGTGTCCCTTGCCGCTAGTGTGAAACTAGCCAAAATGTGTTTCATTGACCTTTCCATTAATTTTAAAACAGGGATCTCTCCATATTGTTGTTTGTTAGTCTTAGACTACCTTTCTGTATATTATAGTCCATAGGAACCGCATTGCGTTTTAGTTGCGTTTTTCATGCGCTTTTTTGTTACTATTGTGTTTTTTTACATATTACAGCTCTCATTGCATATCAGAATATACACTCACCTAAAGAATTATTAGGAACACCATACTAATACGATGTTGGACCCCCTTTTGCCTTCAGAACTGCCTTAATTCTACGTGGCATTGATTCAACAAGGTCCTGATAGCATTCTTTAGAAATGTTGGCCCATATTGATAGGATAGCATCTTGCAGTTGATGGAGATTTGAGGGATGCACATCCAGGGCACGAAGCTCCCGTTCCACCACATCCCAAAGATGCTCTATTGGGTTGAGATCTGGTGACTGTGGGGGCCATTTTAGTACAGTGAACTCATTGTCATGTTCAAGAAACCAATTTGAAATGATTCGAGCTTTGTGACATGGTGCATTATCCTGCTGGAAGTAGCCATCAGAGGATGGGTACATGGTGGTCATGAAGGGATGGACATGGTCAGAAACAATGCTCAGGTAGCCCGTGGCATTTAAACAATGCCCAATTGGCACTAAGGGGCCTAAAGTGTGCCCAGAAAACATCCCCCACACCATTACACCACCAGCACCAACCTGCACAGTGGTAACAAGGCATGATGGATACATGTTCTCATTCTGTTTACGCCAAATTCGGAATCTACCATTTGAATGTCTCAACAGAAATCGAGACTCATCAGACCAGGCAACATTTTTCCAGTCTTCAACAGTCCAATTTTGGTGAGCTCGTGCAAATTGTAGCCTCTTTTTCCTATTTGTAGTGGAGATGAGTGGCTTCACAAATGCTTTGCTGCATACCTCGGTTGTAACGAGTGGTTATTTCAGTCAACGTTGCTCTTCTATCAGCTTGAATCAGTCGGCCCATTCTCCTCTGACCTCTAGCATCCACAAGGCATTTTTGCCCACAGGACTGCCGCATACTGGATGTTTTTCCCTTTTCACACCATTCTTTGTAAATCCTAGAAATGGTTGTGCGTGAAAATCCCAATAACTGAGCAGATTGTGAAATACTCAGACCGGCCCGTCTGGCACCAACAACCATGTCACGCTCAAAATTGCTTAAATCACCTTTCTTTCCCATTCTGACATTCAGTTTGGAGTTCAGGAGATTGTCTTGACCAGGACCACACCCCTAAATGCATTGAGGCAACTGCCATGTGATTGGTTGACTAGATAATTGCATTAATGAGGAATAGAACAGGTGTTCCTAATAATTCTTTAGGTGAGTGTATACACAGTTGCAAGAAAAAGTATGTAAATGATATGGATTTCTGCACAAATTGGTCATAAAATGTGATCTGATCTTCATCCAAGTCACAACAATAGACCATCACAATCTGCTTATACTAATAACACATAAAGAATTAAATGTTACCATGTTTTTATTGAACACACCATATAAACATTCACAGTGCAGGTGGAAAAAGTATGTGAACCCTTAGATTTAATAACTGGTTGAACCTGCTTTGGCAGCAATAACTTCAAACAAACGTTTCCTGTAGTTGCAGATCAGACGTGCACAACGGTCAGGAGTAATTCTTGACCATTCCTCTTTACAGAACTGTTTCAGTTCAGCAATATTCTTGGGATGTCTGGTGTGAATTGCTTTCTTGAGGTCATGCCACAGCATCTCAATCTGGTTGAGGTCAGGACTCTGGCTGGGCCACTCCAGAAGGCGTATTTTCTTCTGTTTAAGCCATTCTGTTGTTGATTTACTTCTATGCTTTGGGTCCTTTTCCTGTTGCAACACCCATCTTCTGTTGAGCTTCAGCTGGTGGACAGATGGCCTTAAGTTCTCCTGCAAAATGTCTTGATAAACTTGGGAATTCATTTTTCCTTCGATGATAGCAATCCGTCCAGGCCCTGATGCAGCAAGCAGCCCCAAACCATGATGCCCCCACCACCATACTTCACAGTTGGGATGAGGTTTTCATGTTGGTGTGCTGTGCCTCTTTTTCTCCACACATAGTGTTGTGTGCTTCTTCCAAACAACTCAACTTTGGTTTCATCTGTCCACAAAATATTTTGCCAGTACTGCTGTGGAACATCCAGGTGCTCTTGTGCAAACTGTAAACGTGCAGCAATGTTTTTTTTTGACAGCAGTGGCTTCCTCTGTGGTATCCTCCCATGAAATCCATTTTTGTATGCCAGAGACTTTTGTAAGTCTTTAGCTGACACTCTAGGATTCTTCTTCACCTCATTGAGCAGTCTGCGCTGTGCTCTTGCAGTCATCTTTACAGGACAGCCACTCCTAGGGAGAGTAGCAGCAGTGCTGAACTTTCTCCATTTATAGACAATTTGCCTCACCGTGGACTGATGAACAGCAAGGCTTTTGGATATACTTTTATAACCCTTTCCAGCTTTATGCAAGTCAACAATTCTTAATCATAGGTCTTCTGAGAGCTCTTTTGTGCGAGACAGCATTCACATCAGGCAATACTTCTTGTGAAAAGCAAACCCAGAATTGGTGTGTTTTTTTAATAGGGCAGGGCAGCTGTAACAAACACCTCCAATCTCATCTCATTGATTGGAATCAAGTTGGCTGACACCTCACTCCAATTAGCTCTTGGAGATCACATTAGTCTAGGGGTTCACATACTTTTTCCACCTGCACTGTGAAAGTTTACATGGTGTGTTCAATAAAAACATGGTAACATTTGATTCTTTGTGTTTTATTAGTTTAAGCAGACTGTGATTGTCTATTGTTGTGACTTAGATGAAGATCAGATCACATTTTATGACCATTTTCTGCAGAAATCCATATCATTCCAAAGGGTTCACATACTTTTTCTTGCAACTGTATATATATAGATAGAATTTTTTTATTTATTTATCAAGCAAAGTAAATAAATATATATTATAAATATATATTGAAAAAATAAAAATTAAATAAAAATAGGAATAATAGTATGTCTGTGTCATCTCATATATTCCTTATTGTTCTATAGTTAATTTCTTAGAAATTTTTTTCTTCTAGATTTTTTAAATACTTTTCCAAATCTAGAAGAAAAAAATTCCAAAGAAATTAACTATAGAACAATAAGGAATATATTAGATGGCACAGACAGTAGAGGTTAACAGTTCCACAATAACCAAATTATTTATGTATACAAAGCTTTCCTGGTTATGTATGTGAGCGACACTTTTATTCCTATTTTTATTTTATTTTTATTTCTATTTTTTATTTCTATTTTTTCAATATACATTTATAATATATATTTATTTACTTTGCTTGATTAATAAATAAAAAATTATCTCGATATATTCTGATATGTAAAAGAGCTGTGATATGTAAAAAAAAACACAATAGTAAAAAAAAAAAACGAATGAAAAACACAACTAAACCGCAATGCGGTTCCTATGGACTATTATATACAGAAAGGTAGTCTAAGACTAACAAACAACAATATGGAGAGATCCCTGTTTTAAAAATTAATGGAAAGGTCAATGAAACACATTAGGAGTACAAACAAAAAAAATACATTCCGGGTCTTCCTATTTGCAAAAGTATATAAAGAGGCAGTATCAATATGGCCACTGATGAAGGAGTGAGACTCTGAAACGCGTTTGGTGAAATAAGATCCAAGATCCACAACTTAAGGAATGACCTATTAAAAGTCTTCAGCTACACTAAAGAAGAAATTGGAGCGCTCCATAGGACTTTACCACTGTAAGTTAAACCAACCCGATCTGAGCGGTGTGTATAACAAACCACATTGGACGCCAAGAGCAGAGAACCACGTGGGACGCCAGCGCATAAGATCTAAACGGGCAATCGCCTATTTCATCGCATAAAAGACACGGAGGTAAGATACAACTCCCTACCATCTTATCGAGGAAAAATACGTTCTTCTCCACTATACCAACAACAGAGAGTAATATATGCACCCAGTAACTGTATACATCACCACTAGTAATGAATAGAAGAACATCTAACTGGTGAATAAGCAGTTAAAGCAAATGGAATGATACAACGGCCGCTTTGCAGTTGAATTACATATGTTTTATAAAAAAATCTAACACTGCTCTTATACTAGTGAAATATTCAAGGATATAAATAGATAATTGATCTCTGGACAAAAAACTAATATAAAGACAAAAGGGAACAGGTACAAAGATGGACATTATGCATTAAAAAACTTTGGACATTATTAAATGTATTGATGGAATCTTCATAATATTAGGTTGCACTATTGAGATACAATTTAATAGAGTTCTTACCTTGGTTGTCTGCCATACACACAGCATACCCATTTTTGATAACCATCACAGCAGCAGCAAACTGTGTGTTTGACAGGCACCATAGCAAGAGGATCTCGTTTTATTATTTACAATCAATTGTTTATTATTTTTATTTTATGGTATACTGTTTTTAATGGTTATTTTTGCGATACAATTTTTTGAGATTTTAAAAAATATGTATTCAGCTGTGCTTAGGCACGTATAAGTGGTGTTCAAATAAATGACATACAAAAAATCCAAAAGTCTCTGAATGATCCCAGATGAAGTGTGTCTATCTAACACTAGAGATGGCCTTGCGGTTCAATCGGCGGTCGTTTCGAGGCGAACTTTGCTCGATTCGCCGAACATGCGAACATATGGCGATGTTCGCATGCGCCATTTTCTTTTGCATTGCAGCGAACTTTGACCCATGACACATCCATCAGGTGGGACAGGACAGCCAATTGAGATGTTTCAGCACATTGACACCCCCCCACCCTATAACAGAACCCGATCTGGCAGCCATTTTACATTCGGTGTTTTGCCAGTGTAGGGAGGGGGTGCTTTGTGGAGCAGGGACAGACTGTTAGGGACACCAAACGCTAGCTAATAGGGCCACAATAGTCTTTTTAAGGACTAGTATAGGTGAGCTATCGATAGGTGTGATATACTGAGGGGTGTGATATATTTATAATATACTTTCTAACATAGAAAGTATATTATAGTGCATTTGTATTGTGCAACAGTTGTGTGCGGTTCTGCTGCGATACCGCAGCTATAAAGAGGGACAAACGCTATTGGATTAACTAATTGCAACTGGTGTGATATACATGTTGCCCCCAAAAAAATTATTGAGGGGTGTGATATACCTGCTTCCACCAAATATTGATTCTGGGGTTCTATATACCTGTTTCCACAAAATACTGATTGAGGGGTGCGATATACCTGCTTCTACATAATACTGATTAAGGGGTTCTAAATACCTGCTTCCACAAAATACTGATTGAAGGGTGCGATATACCTGCTTCTACAAAATACTGATTAAAGGGTTTGATATACCTGCTTCCACAAAATACAGATTGAGGGGTGCAATATACCTGCTTCCACCAAATATTAATTCAGGTGTTCTATATACCTGCTTCTACAAAATACTGATTGATGGGTGCGATATACCTGCTTCTACAAAATACTGATTAAGGGGTTTGATATACCTGCTTCCACAAAATACTGATTAAGGGGTTCTATATACCTGCTTTTACAAATTACTGATTGAGGTGTGTGATATACCTGCTTCCACAAAATACTGATTAAGGGGTTTGATATACCTGCTTCCACAAAATACAGATTGAGGGTGCAATATTCCTGCTTTCACCAAATATTGATTCAGATGTTCTATATACCTAATTCCACAAAATACTGATTGAGGGGTGCGATATACCTGCTTTTACAAAATACTGATTAAGGGGTTTGATATACCTGCTTCCACAAAATACTCATTAAGGGGTTTGATATACCTGCTTCCACAAAATACAGATTGAGGTCTCCAATATACCTGCTTCCAGAAAATATTGATTCAGGTGTTCTATATACCTGTTTCCACAAAATACTGATTGAGAGGTGCGATATACCTGCGTCCACAAAATACTGATTGAGAGGTGCGATATACTTGCTTCCTCAAAATACTGATTGAGGGGTGCAATTTGCCTGCTTCCACCAAATATTGAGGGCTGCAATATACCTGCTTCCAGAAAATATTGATTCAGGTGTTCTATATACCTGTTTCCACAAAATACTGATTGAGAGGTGCGATATAACTGTTTCCACAAAAAAATTATTGAGGGGTGGGATATACCTGCTTCTACAAAATACTGATTAAGGGGTTCTATATACCTGCTTCCACAAAATACTGATTGAGGGGTGCGATATACGTGCTTCCACCAAATATTGATTGAGGCCTGCGATACACCGGCTGCCACAAAATAATGATTGAGGGGTGCGATGTACCTGCTTCTACAAAATACTGATTAAGGCGTTCAATATACCTGCTTCCACAAAATACTGATTGAGGGGTGCGAAATAACTGCTTCCACCAAATATTGATTCAGGGGTTCTATATACCTGTTTCCACAAAATACTGATTGAGGGGTGTGATATACTGTACCTGCTTCTACAAAATGCTGATTAAGGGGTTCTATATACCTGCTTCCACAAAATACTGATTGAGGGATGCGATATACCTGCTTCCACAAAATACTGATTGAGGGATTTGATATACCTGCTTCCAAAAATAATGATTGAGGGCTGCGGTATACCTGCTTCCACAAATACTGCTCTTCTCTAGGGACTTGTCACGGATGTTGTAGGGGAGAACACCAAAAGACAACAAGATGGAAGGGAAAAGACACTAGACTTCATCGCTAGGGAAGGAAAAGGGTCACCACCTATGAAACCCTGCTCCTGGCCTTAACTCCTATCCGTATGGGCACCTCCAGATGGTAGAGATGCCCATACACAGGAACCTAGAAAACCCTGGTGGCCCTCAGATGCCCTAGACTTATGACAGGGCAGAGACAACCCGCTCCTTCCCAGGTGAAGGAAGCAGCGTCTCACTGAGGCCTAGTAAACAACAGAGGGGGGGGGGGGAATACAAAACACAACAAGCGGAACACTTAACTTCTAAGGATGATGGATGATGGATGATCAGGACTTCAACTAGAACCACACTCCAGCTCTTCCAACACCAAATTAAGCTATCCAGAGCAAGGAGTGATGGGTGGAGTCAAACTAAATAGGGGAAGTAAAGGTCACATGATCCACACCTGAACAGGAGGTGTGGACATACAAGCAACACACAGACAAAGTGAAACCAAAAGATGCTGTCAGATCACTAATGAGCAGATAAACTTTCAGATCTTCTCAAACCTGTCACCCAGGACCAATCTTATCAGGATGAGCTCTGTGGAATGCTCTCACCAGACGACTAGCATTAACATTGGTCGCTGGAACCCACATCCTCTCCTCTGGTCCGTACCCTCTCCAATGAATGAGATACTGGAGGGATCTCCGGAGAACTCGGGAGTCCACAATCCTGCTGATCTGAAATTCCAAATTGCCGTCCACCATGACAGGAGCGGGAGGCAAGGAGGACGACTCAACAGGTTCAACACATTTCTTTAACAACGATTTATGAAATACGTTATGGATTTTTAATGCCTGAGGAAGTTTAAGACGGAAGGCTACAGGGTTAACAATGGCAGTGATCTTATATGGACCAATAAATCTTGGTCCCAACTTCCAAGAAAGTACCTTAAGTTTAATGTTTCTTGTAGACAGCCACACAGAATCACCCACTCTCAAGTCCGGACCACTCATACGTCTCCTGTCAGCTGCACGCTTATACCTGTTTCCTATCTTTTCCAGGTTATTTTGGATTTTCCGCCAAATAGAAGACAAAGAAGAGGAAAATCGTTCCTCCTCAGGAATGCCGGAATTATGAGCACCAGAAAATTTACCAAACTGTGGATGGAACCCATATGCCCCAAAAAACGGCGACTTATCAGTGGATTCCTGTCTACGGTTATTTATAGCAAACTCAGCTAATGACAAAAATGAAGACCACTCTTCCTGATTCTCTGAAACAAAACATCTCAAGTAAGTCTCCAGATTCTGATTAGTGCGTTCCGTCTGTCCGTTCGACTGAGGATGAAAAGCCGAAGAGAAAGACAATTGTACACCCAGATGAGTACAGAACGCTCTCCAGAATCTGGAAACAAACTGAGTCCCTCTATCGGACACCACATCAGAGGGAATGCCATGTAGTTTCACGATGTTGTCGACAAACACCTGCGCAAGAGTTTTAGCATTGGGTAGACTAGGTAATGCAATAAAGTGTGCCATTTTACTAAAACAATTGACAACCACCAGAATCACTGTCTTTCCTGAAGAATTCGGTAAATTCGTGATAAAATCCATGGACAAATGGGTCCAAGGTCTGAACGGGATGGGCAATGGAAGCAGAGATCCGGAAGGCCGAGTATGTGTCACCTTAGCACGTGCACAGGTACTACAGGCTGACACATAGTCCTCAATACACTTACGCAACCCCGGCCACCAGAATCTGCGAGAGATGAGATCGATAGTCGATCTGCTCCCAGGGTGCCCAGCAAGCACCGTACAGTGATGTTCCTCGAACACCTTGTGACGTAATTCGGGGGGAACAAACAATTTCCCCTGAGGACAAGAGTCCGGAGCATCCTCTTGTGCCTCCAACACCCTGGCCTCGAGATCAGGATAAAGAGCGGATATAACCACCCCTTCAGATAAAATGGGACTAGGGTCATTAGACTCACCCCCCCCCCCCCCAGGAAAGCTACGTGACAAAGCATCCGCCTTGACGTTCTTAACCCCAGGGCGGAAAGTGACAATGAAGTTAAATCTGGTGAAAAACAATGACCATCTGGCCTGCCTTGGGTTCAGTCGCTTAGCCGACGCCAAGTAGGCCAGATTCTGTAACGCACCTAGTTGATCAGTTAGGATCTCAACTGCGGAAGCAATGGACATCCACTATTATCCCACCGCCCTTGTTTTTGGCTGTGGGATTCGCGGTTACTCAGTATGTACCCCAGGCGTCTCTCTCAGTCTTGGGCGGAGAGTTTGGGGTAACAAAATCATTTACCGCTATCCATCTAATTAGTTACTGCTGGAAAGGAAGGTCCCCCAGTATTACAGGAGTCACAAGTTAGTATAAGCTTGTGCACAGTTCAGAGTTAGTATATAGTATGCCCTCAGTTTAGTCTATAGTATGCCATAGGTTCACGGTTAGTATATAGCATGTCCTCAGTTTTAGTATATAATATGCAGTAGGTTCAGAGTTAGTATAGCATGTCCTCAGTTTTAGTATATAATATGCAGTAGGTTCAGAGTTAGTATAGCATGTCCTCAGTTTAGTATATAATATGCAGCAGGTTCAGAGTTAGTATAGCATGTCCTCAGTTTAGTATATAATATGCAGCAGGTTCAGAGTTAGTATAGCATGTCCTCAGTTTAGTATATAATATGCAGTAGGTTCAGAGTTAGTATAGCATGTCCTCAGTTTAGTATATAATATGCAGCAGGTTCAGAGTTAGTATAGCATGTCCTCAGTTTAGTATATAATATGCAGCAGGTTCAGAGTTAGTATAGCATGTCCTCAGTTTAGTATATAATATGCAGTAGGTTCAGAGTTTGTATAGCATGTCCTGAGTTCAGTGTTGGTTTGGGAATATCGCCTCACACCAGCAGGAACCACCCCACTCTGAGTTCCAGGACCTTAATCAGAGCAGGTAACAGGCATATACTTGCGGTTAGTGGATCCTGGCTAGGAAGCCAGCAGTGGGGAAGCCAGTGGCAAGAAGGTAGGCAGTCCTTCACAATGTTGTTAGGGATCCAGGTCTGGATATGTGGACAGAGTCCTCAGATGCAATGGAGCTAGCAGGGTGCGCACTCCATTAGTGGAACACCCTGCTTAGCACCTGTCTTCTATTTAAGGCCCGGAGGTAAGTGGGCGGAGTCACAGGGAGCTGCTGCGATCCAGGCTGTACTGTTACAGATTCTTGTGATCCGTAATTACCGTAATAGGATGAATTGCTCCTTCCAACCAATGCCGCCATTCCTCGAACACCAACTGAATAGCCAGCAATTCCCTATTCCCCACATCATAATTCCTTTCAGCAGTCGAAAGTTTTTTAGAGAAAAATGCACATGCGCGCCATTTACTGGGTGAAGGACCCTGCGACAATATTGCTCCTACCCCAACCTCTGACGCGTCAACCTCAACAATAAATGGCTGAGACACGTCCGGTTGCACCAGAATAGGGGCCGAAGCAAAACATTCTTTCACAGCAGAAAAGGCCTGTAATGCCGCATCAGACCAGATAGAAATATCAGCACCCTTCCTAGTCATGTCTGTTAAAGGTTTAACCACCGATGAATAGTTCAAGATAAATTTACGGTAGTAGTTGGTAAACCCCAAAAACCGCACAAGCGGTTTCAGATTTTCGGGTCGATCCCAGTCCAACACGGCACGGACCTTCTCGGGATCCATACGAAAACCTGAGGATGAGAGCAGGTAACCCAGAAATTACACTTCCTGTATAGCAAATACACACTTTTCCAACTTAGCATACAACTTATTCTCTCTTAGGACCTGTAACACCTGTTTCACATGATCCTGATGAGTCTCCATATTAGGCAAATAAATTAGTATGTCATCAAGGTATACAACGACAAACCTCCCCACCAGATGATGAAAGATGTCATTGACAAAGTGTTGAAAAACCGCAGGAGCATTGGTTAACCCAAAGTGCATGACCAGGTTTTCAAAATGACCCTCAGGGGTATTAAAAGCGGTCTTCAACTCATCCCCCTCCTTGATCCTTACCAGATTATATGCCCCCCTCAGATCCAATTTAGAGAACACCTTGGCACCAACAATCTGACTAAACAAATCCGGAATCAAAGGAAGGGGGTAAGGATCACGGACGGTAATATGATTGAGCTCACGGAAGTCCAGACATGGTCTCAGGGTACCATCCTTTTTCTTTACAAAGAAAAATCCAGCAGCCACTGGGGACTTGGATGGTCTAATATGTCCCTTTGCCAAACTCTCGGTGATATACTCTCGCATAGCATTTCTTTTGGGTTCCGAAAGATTATACAACCGAGATTTGGGCAATTTAGCTCCGGGAATAAGATTGACAGGACAGTCATACTCCCGGTGCGGAGGCAACTCCTGATTACCATTCTCAGAAAACACATCAGAAAATTCAGAAATGAACGAGGGTACAGTTTTAGTGGTAACCATAGAGAACGATGCATTAAGACAGTTGTCCATGCAAAAATCACTCCACTCGAGAATCTGTCTCGCCTGCCAATCGATGTTAGGGTTATGCTTGCTTAACCATGGTAAGCCCAACACCAACGGAGCAGGCAGACCCTCCAACACATAACAGGAGATAGATTCCTGATGCAAATCACCCACTCTTAAATGAATGTCATTCACTGCCTGCGACAGGCATTTTTGGGTGAGAGGTGCTGAGTCAATTGCAAAGACAGAAATACTATTCTCTAATGCATTAGTAGTCAACCCGTGAATGCGTACAAACTGTCCATCAATCAAGTTAACTCCTGCCCCACTGTCGATAAAAGCTTTGATTTTCACAGTTTGGGACTCTAGCGCCACCTCGGCTGACAGGAGAAAACGGGTACTACCAGTAAAAGACAAAAGTAGGTTTTCTTGCTGCCCACCCACACTTCCAATAGTAATTTGGGGATTAAACTTTTTTTTCCTTTGGTTTACACCTTGATGCTGCAAGTACGGACAAATATTCACAAAATGTCCCTTCTTGCCACAACAAAAGCAGACTCCTTTCACATGACCCACGCTTTTGCCAGTAGTTCCAGGAGTAGCTCCTCCTAACTGCATAGGATCATCACAAGGCACAACCACCCGAGTCTCTTCACCATAAGTGTCAAAGGAAGCAGTACCCTTATTGGACAGTACGTTCTGAAGGTGAGGACCCCTAGATCTCTCCCTCAGGCGTCTATCAAGACATACAGCAAGGGACATAGCTGCTTCCAATGACTCAGGATTTTCATGAAAAGCCAATGCGTCCTGCAGTCTCTCAGAGAGACCCTGGCATAATTGGCTACGGAGAGCAGAATCGTTCCACTCTGTATCCGTAGCCCATCTCCTAAATTCAGAGCAAAAGGTCTCCGCAGAACGTTCTCCCTGCCGCAAACCCCGTACCCGTAACTTGGTCTCGGCCTGAGAGATCCGATCCGGGTCATCATAGATTAGACCCAAGGCTCTAAAGAATTCATCCACCGACTGGAGGGATGGTAATCCGGTCGGCAGAGAAAAAGCCCAAGATTGTGCGTCCTGTGATGACGTCACTCCGGTCATCACATGGTACGTCACATGATCTTTTACCATGGTGAATCACCATGGTAAAACATCATGTGACGTACCATGTGATGACCGGAGTGACGTCATCACAGGTCCTTGAGCTATAATTAATGCTCACCACAGGTCCTATTCAGTAAAGGGGAGAGAAGCAGATGCCGGGCTACGCGAGCAAGTGGATTAAGGTGAGTTAAATGATTTTTTATTTTTTTTAACCCCTCCAGCAATGTTTTACTATGCATTCTGTATTCAGAATGCTATTATTTTCCCTTATAACCATGTTATAAGGGAAAATAATACAATCTACAGAACACCGATCCCAAGCCCGAACTTCTGTGAAGAAGTTCGGGTTTGGGTACCAAACATGTGTGATTTTTCTCACGCGAGTGCAAAACGCATTACAATGTTTTGCACTCGCGCGGAAAAATCGCGGGTGTTCCCGCAACGCACCCGCACATTTTCCCGCAACGCCCGTGTGAAAGGGGCCTAAGGATGATGGATGATGGATGATCAGGACTTCAACTAGAACCACACTGCAGCTCTTCCAACACAAAAAGAAGCTATCCAGAGCAAGGAGTGATGGGTGGAGTCAAACTAAATAGGGGAAGGTAAAGGTCACATGATCCACACCTGAACAGGAGGTGTGGACATACAAGCAACACACAGACAAAGTGAAACCAAAAGATGCTGTCAGATCACTAATAAGCAGATAAACTTTCAGATCTTCTCAAACCTGTCACCGGTGTGACAGGACTTTGGCACAGGGTCATTTTTAAAGTGACAGGCAGAGGAAGAGGCAGGCCATTCCGCAGGGGTCATAGGGTCGGGAAGGTGCACCAGGCTGGAGCCTAAGTGGGAAGGGGAGAAGGTACATGCGATTACGTCAAAGGACGCACCAGAGTTGGTTGAGTGGCCCACTCAGCCTTCCGCTTCTGCACCCTCTTTTATCCTCTGTATCTGAACCCTCCTCACTCTCTGCTGTGTGCACCCCCAGAGACACCACCACCATAGCCCCTCCACTCGAGTCAGAAGAATTATTTTCCCATCCATTCCCAGATTTTACCGATGCGCAGCCATTCTTGGCATCGGATGAGGAAGAGGAGGTAGCAATGGCCGCCACCCACCGGTCTGATGACAGTACCCAGATCAGCCCAAGGAGGGTGGTCCCCACTGCTGCTGCCTACTCCGAGATCTCTAATGTCAGTGGTGGTGTAGGGGATGATGATGACGTGTCGATGGACGTCACATGGGTGCCCATGAGAGAGGAAGAGGAGGGGAGTTCAAAAGGAGAGACGGAGCAGCAGATAGGGAGGAGAAAGAGGAGAAGCAGGCAGAACTCGCAGTGCACAGGAGGCAAAAAGCAGACTGCAAATGTATCTGGAGTGAGCCATCCACCATGCACTGTCACATCTTGTGCTCCCAGGATGGCGGCACATGGCTCCGCAGTGTGGCCTTTTTTTAACATGTCAGCTACTGGCAATAGTGTTGCCATCTGCAGCCTGTGCTGTCAACGCATAAGTCACGGTAAGCCCAACTTTCACCTAGGGACGACCGCCTTAAGAAGGCACCTGGCCTTCCATCACCGAGACTAGTGGGAGCAACACTGTCAGAACCCACAAAGCCACACTCCTGGCGCTCCACATCCTGCCTCTTCTCCTTCTCCTCTCTCCTCCCATTTGTCCTCCACGCCACCTTCAACCGTGCCGTCGTCGCGTTAATCTGGCAGAAGGCAGGCTTTTGTTGTCCAAATGTTCGAACGTAAAAAGTTGATGATGCCGGATAACCCTCTTGCCCAATGGTTGACCGCTGGCTTGTCGGAACTGCTAGCCCACCAACTACTGCCATATAAACTGGTGGACTCGGAGGCCTTTAGAAAATTTGTGGCCATTGGCACACTGCAATAGAAGGTCCCGGGAAGGAACTATTTCTCCCAGAAGGGCATCCCAGAGCTATATGGCCACGTTCAACGGCAATTGAATATATCTCTGGCACACAGTGTTGGTGCCAATATACATCTGACCACAGACAAGTGGTCTAGCAAACACGGGCAGGGAAGGTACATAACTTTTACTGCCCACTGGGTGAACCTTCATGTAACCCGTGGCACCCATGTGGATTTGGTGTTACCGCCATGGATTGCATGCAGGCCTGCCTCTTCTTCTCCTCCTCCTACTCCATCCTCCGTCTCCTCCTCGGCTGACTCCTCCTTTTCCACTGCTACCGCCTCTTCAGCTGCACCCCCCAAACTCCCCCAGGACCTATTCGACGGGCCAGGTGAGACGTTGCCATGCTGTGCTACAGCGTTTGGAAACCAAGATTCACACCGGTCCTGCACTGCTTTCAACTCTGCAGTCACAGGCTGATCAGTGGCTAACCGTGATCAATTTGACAGTTGGTAAAGTTGTGTGCGACAACGGTACCAATCTGCTGAGCGTGCTGAAACAGGGCAAAATGACACACGTGCCGTGCATGACACATGTCCTGAACTTAGTCGTGCAGCGATTCGTTGCCAAATTCCCCCGGAAGTCTAGCGGCAGGCCAGGAAAATCTCTGGCCATTTTAGAAGCTCTTACACGACCATGGCTCGCCTTGCTGACGTTCAGCGGCGACACCACATGCCCGTCAGTCATCTGATTTGTGACAGCCCGACGCACTGGAACTCCACCTTGTATATGCTTGATAGGCTGCTCCAGCAGCAACGTGCCGTTAACGACTACCTGTACAAACTCTGCAGCAGGACAGCTTCTGGGGAGCTTGGTTTCTTTTCACCATGCCAGTGGCTGCTTATGCACGACACATGCAGACTTCTGCGCCCATTTGATGAGATCACCAAACTGGTCAGTCGTAGCCAGGGCACCATCAGTGACATCGTACTTTACGCCTTCTTTCTGGAGTGTGCATTGCGTCGTGTCATTAATCAAGCCGTCGAGGAGCAGGAGCTGGAAGACCAGGAAGTCGCAATGCTGAATGAATTCCCAGGGGGGGCTACTCCATCTGAGACAAGTCAGCGGGAGTCTGAAGAGGAGTCAGAGGAGGATGGTGGCTGGGGGGAGGAGGAGGAGCAAGAAGAGCAGACTTTCAGGAGGAGACCGAGAACGACATTTTCCTGGGCGATGAGCAGGAGCCAAGGCGCTCCACCGCTTCCAATTTTGTGCAAATGGGGGCCTTCATGCCACAGTGTTTGAAGAGGGACCCCCATATAAAACGCTTAAAGGGAAAGGACCAGTTCTAGGTGGCAACGTACATAGACCCCCGGTACAAACACAAAATGGCGGACATGTTACCAGCATCATAGAGGGCTGTCAGAATGCAGCATTTCCAGGCCTTGCTGCGTGAGATGCTGCATTCTGCTGTTGCGGGCGCTGGCAGAGGAATTTCCACCCATAGCAAAACAGGTGCGGGTACCAATCCTACCGTGCCTGCAGGAAGAGGGCGTTTTGAAGATGTGTTGGTCACTTCAGATTTGAGATCATTCTTGCAGCCAACCCATCGAGAGCCGCCCTCTGGAACAAGCCTCAGGGAATGCCTAGACCGACAGGTGTCCGACTACATTGGGTTAACGGCCAATGTGGATGCTCTGAGAAGCGAGGAACCCCTGGACTACTGGGTGTGCATGCTTGACCTGTGGCCAGAGCTGGCACAATTTGCCATGAAACTCTTGGCTTGCCCCTCGTCGAGTGTCCTGTCCGAAAGGACATTCAGGGCAGCAGGGGGGATCGTGACCAATAAGCACTCTTGCCTAGCTCACGACAGTGTGGACTACCTCACATTTCTTAAAATGAATGAGGCATGGATCTCAGAGTAATTCAACACCTGTGACGACTACGTGTAATAAAATTTCCTCATGCCAGCCCACACTCATCCGCCACCACCCAGAACAAAGAATGGTCCTTGTCTTATGTATATACAGTGGCATAAAAGGCCTTTTCTGTCAGGTGAATGCCTAATTTTTGGGGCCTCTACTCCGGTGGCCTATAGTAAAATTTTTATCCAGTGACCGACCAATTTAACCCCAGACACATAATCACTGGTTCTTTTCTGTGAGGTGAATGCCAAATTTTGGGGCTTGTACTGGCCTACAGTAAAATTTTTAGCCAGTGACCGCCTAATGTACCTCCAGCCACATAATCACTTGTTCTTTTCTGTCAGGTGAATGCCTAATTTTTGGGGCCTGTACTGGCCTACAGTAAAAATTTTAGCCAGTGACCGCCTAATTTACCTCCAGCCACATCATCACAAGTTCTTTTCTGTCAGGTGAATGCATAATTTTTGGGGCCTCTACTAGCCTACAGTAAACTTTTTAGCCAGTGACCGCATAAATGTACCTCCAGCCACATAAACACAAGTTCTTTTCTGTCAGGTGAATGCCTAATTTTTGGGGCCTGTACTGGCCTACATTAAAATTGTTATCCACTGACCGTCTAATATACCTCCAGCCACATAATCACTTGTTCTTTTCTGTCAGGTGAATGCCTAATTTTTGGGGCCTGTACTCCACTGGCCTACAGTAAAATTGTTATCCACTGACCGTCTAATATACCTCCAGCCACATAATCACTTGTTCTTTTCTGTTAGGTGGATGCCTAATTTTTTGGGCCTGTACTCCACTGGCCTACAGTAAAATTGTTATTCAGTGACCGCCTAATATACCTCCAGCCACATAATCACTTGTTCTTTTCTGTCAGGTGAATTCCTAATTTTTGGGGCCTGTACTGTCCTACAGTAAAATTGTTATCCACTGACCGTCTACTATAACTCCAGCCACATAATCACTTGTTCTTTTCTGTCAAATGAATGCCTATTTTTTGGGGCCTGTACTCCCGTGGCCTAAAATAAAGTTTTTCTAGGCTACAGCATGGCACATTTTTGAGAGTTTCCCTTTAAGACGCATAAAAATGGCCCCTGATTAAAATACATATTTTTTGTGCGAATTTTTGCCATTTATCCCCCTCTGGTATGTCACTGTCCATGTTTTGGGACTATTTGTGCACTTCTAGTAAGTATTTGGTGGCTGCAAATATGACCTGAAGGTTTTTCACGTTCGCCTACCAATAAAGTGAATGGGGCCCGCAGCGAGCGCGCGTTCGCGAAACGTCCCGGCCGATGTTCGCCCATCACTACAAAAAAAAACAGAGGAAGCGAAAATGCATGAAATGGCCGTCGCCTTTCATACACCCTGTACCACTATGATGCTTTTAACTGCAGCTTTGGAATAAAGAAGATTTTTTTGTGGTGAGTGCCGCGATCCTTATTTCTCCTTTCTTTGACATTCAGTTGTTGATATAGCTGAGCACCAATAAAACTGTTTTTACACACACTCCATGTCCTAGTTGAATGTGGTGGGAGGTGGTTCCTGTGGAGATCCACATTGTTTCAAGAGGGTAGTGCCGTCAGTACTTCTATTTTTATTGACAGTTCCCACAATATACAATGTGAATCTTCCAGATGATTTTGTATGGATTTGAGCAAGGATGTAAATTATCACCTATTTCCTCTCTATCTTTCTCATTGTTCTTCCTGCAGTATCTATAGCTCTCTTTTATAATTGAGCCTGCAACTGAAGCATAGAAGTTTTATAGATATGACTGGCCCAGTTGTATCCAAGTGGGAAGGGTGTTTTATCTGTGTTCCTCTCACTGCAGTAAAGTCTAAATAGCTCAGGTAGCAGGATACCTTACTGACTCCAATGCTCAGCCATGTAGATTTCTGAACCTTCATATCTTTTTCTCTCTTTCTTACTTTCTCAAGATCATCCAGAAATAGGTGTGTCTTTAGCTTTAGTCCAGTCTTGTGAGGAATGGAGTACATGGAGCTGCTTTGCTTCCTCACTCTTCCTCTACTTGCTGGAACTCTCTAGACACAGCTGGGGTGGATCTAGGATGTACAGTCGTGGCCAAAATTTTTGAGAATTACATAAATATTGGAAATTGGAAAAGTTGCTGCTTAAGTTTTTATAATAGCAATTTGCATATACTCCAGAATGTTATGAAGAGTGATCAGATGAATTGCATAGTCCTTCTTTGCCATGAAAATTTACTTAATCCCAAAAAAAACTTTCCACTGAATTTCATTGCTGTCATTAAAGGACCTGCTGAGATCATTTCAGTAATCGTCTTGTTAACTCAGGTGAGAATGTTGACGAGCACAAGGCTGGAGATCATTATGTCAGGCTGATTGGGTTAAAATGGCAGACTTGACATGTTAAAAGGAGGGTGATGCTTGAAATCCTTGTTCTTCCATTGTTAACCATGGTGACCTGCAAAGAAACGCGTGAAGCCATCATTGCGTTGCATAAAAATGGCTTCACAGGCAAGGATATTGTGGCTACTAAGATTGCACCTCAACCAACAATTTATAGGATCATCAAGAACTTCAAGGAAAGAGGTTCAATTCTTGTTAAGAAGTTCTTCAGGGCGTCCAAGAAAGTCCAGCAAGCGCCAGGATCGTCTCCTAAAGAGGATTCAGCTGCGGGATCGGAGTGCTACCAGTGCAGAGCTTGCTCAGGAATGGCAGCAGGCAGGTGTGAGCGCATCTGCACGCACAGTGAGGCGAAGACTTTTGGAAGATGGGCTGGTGTCAAGAAGGGCAGAAAAGGAGCCACTTCTCTCCAAAAAAAACATCAGGGACAGATTGATCTTCTGCATAAAGTATGGTGAATGGACTGCTGAGGACTGGGGCAAAGTCATATTTTCCGATGAAGCCTCTTTCCGATTGTTTAGGGCATCTGGAAAAAGGCTTGTCCGGAGAAGAAAAGGTGAGCACTACCATCAGTCCTGTGTCATGCCAACAGTAAAGCATCCTGAGACCATTTATGTGTGGGGTTGCTTCTCATCCAAGGGAGTGGGCTCACTCACAATTTTGCCCAAAAACACAGCCATGAATAAAGAATGGTACCAAAACACCCTCCAACAGCAACTTCTTCCAACAATCCAACAACAGTTTGGTGAAGAACAATGCATTTTCCAGCACGATGGAGCACCGTGCCATAAGGCAAAAGTGATAACTAAGTGGCTCGGGGACCAAAACTTTGACATTTTGGGTCCATGGCCTGGAGACTCCCCAGATCTTAATCCCATTGAGAACTTGTGGTCAATCCTCAAGAGGCGGGTGGACAAACAAAAACCCACTAATTCTGACAAACTCCAAGAAGTGATTATGAAAGAATGGGTTGCTATCAGTCAGGAATTGGCCCAGAAGTTGATTGAGAGCATGCCCAGTCGAATTGCAGAGGTCCTGAAAAAGAAGGGCCAACACTGCAAATACTGACTCTTTGCATAAATGTCATGTAATTGTCGCTAAAAGCCTTTGAAACGTATGAAGTGCGTGTAATTATATTTCACTACATCACAGAAACAACTGAAACAAAGATCTAAAAGCAGTTTAGCAGCAAACTTTGTGAAAACTAATATTTGTGTCATTCTCAAAACTTTTGGCCACGACTGTACAGTCGTGGCCAAAAGTTTTGAGAATGACACAAATATTAGTTTTCACAAAGTTTGCTGCTAAACTGCTTTTAGATCTTTGTTTCAGTTGTTTCTGTGATGTAGTGAAATATAATTACACGCACTTCATACGTTTCAAAGGCTTTTAGCGACAATTACATGACATTTATGCAAAGAGTCAGTATTTGCAGTGTTGGCCCTTCTTTTTCAGGACCTCTGCAATTCAACTGGGCATGCTCTCAATCAACTTCTGGGCCAATTCCTGACTGATAGCAACCCATTCTTTCATAATCACTTCTTGGAGTTTGTCAGAATTAGTGGGTTTTTGTTTGTCCACCCGCCTCTTGAGGATTGACCACAAGTTCTCAATGGGATTAAGATCTGGGGAGTTTCCAGGGCATGGACCCAAAATATCAACGTTTTGGTCCCCGAGCCACTTAGTTATCACTTTTGCCTTATGGTACGGTGCTCCATCGTGCTGGAAAATACATTGTTCTTCACCAAACTGTTGTTGGATTGTTGGAAGAAGTTGCTGTTGGAGGGTGTTTTGGTACCATTCTTTATTCATGGCTGTATTTTTGGGCTAAATTGTGAGTGAGCCCACACCCTTGGATGAGAAGCAACCCCACACATGAATGGTCTCAGGATGCTTTACTGTTGGCATGACACACGACTGATGGTAGCGCTCACCTTTTCTTCTCCGGACAAGCCTTTTTCCAGATGCCCCAAACAATCGGAAAGAGGCTTCATCGGAGAATATGACTTTGCCCCAGTCCTCAGCAGTCCATTCACCATACTTTCTGCAGAAGATCAATCTGTCCCTGATGTTTTTTTTGGAGAGAAGTGGCTTCTTTGCTGCCCTTCTTGACACCAGGCCATCTTCCAAAAGTCTTCGCCTCACTGTGCGTGCAGATGCGCTCACACCTGCCTGCTGCCATTCCTGAGCAAGCTCTGCACTGGTGGCACTCCGATCCCGCAGCTGAATCCTCTTTAGGAGACGATCCTGGCGCTTGCTGGACTTTCTTGGACGCCCTGAAGCCTTCTTAACAAGAATTAAACCTCTTTCCTTGAAGTTCTTGATGATCCTATAAATTGTTGATTGAGGTGCAATCTTAGTAGCCACAATATCCTTGCCTGTGAAGCCATTTTTATGCAACGCAATGATGGCTGCACGCGTTTCTTTGCAGGTCACCATGGTTAACAATGGAAGAACAATGATTTCAAGCATCACCCTCCTTTTAACATGTCAAGTCTGCCATTTTAACCCAATCAGCTTGACATAATGATCTCCAGCCTTGTGCTTGTCAACATTCTCACCTGAGTTAACAAGACGATTACTGAAATGATCTCAGCAGGTCCTTTAATGACAGCAATGAAATGCAGTGGAAAGGTTTTTTTGGGATTAAGTTAATTTTCATGGCAAAGAAGGACTATGCAATTCATCTGATCACTCTTCATAACATTCTGGAGTATATGCAAATTGCTATTATAAAAACTTAAGCAGCAACTTTTCCAATTTCCAATATTTATGTAATTCTCAAAACTTTTGGCCACGACTGTACACCCAAGGTACCTGTAAGGGCTGTGCCAGAGTTCATAAAATGACATTAAATAACATTACACACATTAATCAGCAAACTATTTGAAACAACTTGCAAGTAGCCATTGCTCTGGGGTACTATGATCTGCTACACTTGTCACAGACCATGTCTGGAAAACTCTCCTATGAAACCGGTATTGTGTATTGTGTCTATGGTCCATATGGCTGCCGTATAGCATATCTATAAATGCTGTTAACTGCTCAGGCAAGATGGCTGCCCCTGTAATCATGTACAGAAAATGATACAGAAACAATATACATTCCAAAAATAAAATCAGATTAGAAAAAAAGAATATGTATCAGTATCTGGATTTAATTACAAAAAATTACACAGTAGGTGATAGATTCTCCTTTGGCTCTTATACCTGTCGTGATGTCATGTGATTGAAAGTGTGTGGCGGTTAATTGTTCCAGCAAGACATGTCTTCAAGTCATGTGACCCTCCCTCCCCAATCTAGCTTGCCAACCCATTATACCTACTTACCTGTCATGTAGACAAAATGCCTTATTGTCCCTTAAAGGGACACTGACAGGCCCTATAAACATATTTAGATATTCCTATGAAGTCATAGGTCTATTAAAGTGTATTCCAATCATATAAGAGTACACCCTGTCCGCATTTTAAACCATGTAAAATCAACTTTATAATCATCTGTCAATTACCTTCCTTTGTTTTTCTCCTACCTTTGTGCCCAGCCGCGCCCCAACTGTCGTTTGCTACCGCCGCCCAGCTTATTATTATTCACTGCGCTGGGCGGCTTTTACAGTCCCTGATCTTGTTAGATCCCGCGCATGCCTGATAGAAACTTTTGGGCATCGGCCTCAATCGGACCTTCTGCGCATGCGCCGGATACCTGTATTCGGCACCCTCACAAGCCGGAATTTTTGTGCGCCTGGTGCCTTATTCTTCTATGCGGCTGCTCTTTGTGTCTCCTGCTGCGCCTGCGCCGGCTCGGCAGGATCGGGGACTGTAAAAGCCGCCCAGCGCAGTGAATAATAATGAGCTGGGCGGCGGTAGGAACCGACAGTTGAGGCGCGGCTGGGCACAAAGGTAGGAGAAAAACCGCCACTTGGGCAAAAAGGAAGGTGATTGACAGATCATTCTAAAGTTGATTTTACATGGTTTAAAATGCGGACAGGGGGTACTCTTATATGATTGGAATACACTTTAATAGACCTATGACTGCATAGGAATATCTAAATATGTTTATCGGGCCTGTCAGTGTCCCTTTAAGCTGAAGCCATTGGGCTTCTATGTTCGGGAGCGCAGACCCCACACATATGGTGTGCTGCTCCTAGTCACCTCCATGTGCATCAAGCAACCAATGGGAGGAGGAGCAAGCACACCTATATGTACCACCTAATTGGAATGGAATTTGAGCCAAATCTGAAATTAAGTCTCATTAGTATGTTTATTGTATAATGCTGACACAAACATTGCTCTATATTTTTAGATAACCAGACAACCCATTTAAGTCCATTTGAAAATGAACGCCCTAAAAACTTTACTGTGCACCAAGCCCCATTTAGAATGTACTACACTGTTCTTTTTATGCGTGCAAGGTCCTTCATTATATAACTAAGGGCTCATTCACATGACTATATATTTCTGTCCATATCTCTTCCGCAATTTTGTGGTTCGGATGCGGACGCACTCATTTCAGTTGGGCTGCAAAAGATGTGGACAGCACGACATGTGCTGTCCGCATCTGTATGTCCATTCTGTGGCCCCACAAAAAAGATAGAACATGTCCTATTCTTGCCCGTATTTGCAGACAAGAATAGGCATTTCTTTCACTGAGGAGGATGTTCAGTTCCACAAAATGCGGAAGGCATACAGCCTGTATCCATGTTTTGTGGATCTGCAATTTACGGTCTAAAAAAAAAAGGAAACGGTCGTGTGAATGAGCCCTTCAATTGTACCTGTGATCAGCCTAATACAGTATATTAGCCCAAACAGCAGAACAAAAATTTTAAATCAGGCTGGCAACCCTGCTCCACACTATGCTGCCCTTAAACAAGTCTTCATTATATATTGAAATATTCTGTTTAATGATTCTTCGAAAATTGCGATATTGGCCCTGGCAGGATGGACATAATGACTCTTGGCTTTAGATAATACAGCGGATAGATGACCTGCTTCATGTTCCTCTATATTCCTTAACATAAGATGATAAGGGGTTGCCTGTAGCAGATAACAATTTTTTATGGAACGTGTGGGTGTTATTCCGACTGCAGTTTCTGAATCACTCTGTGGGTGGATGATGCTCCAAGGACTATTCTTTGCACCAGCTTTAGAAGTCTGCATTTAGTTCTTCTTGCCACAAGGGGGAGACATATCCCATTATTACAAAAGCAATAAGCATTCTCATTAGTCCCCAGCCACATACAAATATTTTTGCATACAGAAAATACATTTCTTCTGTCAAAAAATTAAATGCCTAAACCCTAAGGCACCAAACAACATGCAGTTCAGTATGAACTGTTCGATAATTTACAGGTGCTAAGAACGGGGACAATCTGGTCCATGTGTTATGTCTGCTATTTCTGCAAATTAATTTATGCATTTACATTGAAAAGACAAAAAACTTAGATCTCGAAGTTTATACAATGTGTTTTTTCATCTATTTATGCATGCCTGTGAAATTTTGTATTAAATGCTAAGTACTCTGAGATACTGCCATCTAGTGACCACCATAGGAAATAACAAGAACAGTATTCAAGGTGATTTGGGATATTCATTAGTATATAACTTGCTTCTGTAGATAAGATCTCCATTGTCATTCATCCTTTCTTTGCCGTCATCTGTGATTCAATTCCTTGGTTTATCCTCCCAGCACATTGACGACTCCGCAGTTCCTCTCTCCCACTCATCTGCATAATGGTGAATTACTCATACTGATATACACATGATGCATCACCGTACAGAGTTATTATAGATACACCACATATGCCGAAGAAGGATATTGTGCTGGGGTGAGACATGCTTTTGCAAATTGGTATTTTGTGTGGAGATGCTTTTGTGGCATTTTGTCTTTCTGTCGTACACTGTGTGTAGGCTGTACATTGACTCATCTTCTGTTTCAGTACACATATTCATTGGTTTATGCAACTCCTACTTAGAGCAGTACCTACCTACAGTGCATGTCAGCACATACTACAGGGTTTGGCAAAGGTCTGGCAGAACAAAAACTAAGGTTGCAGCAGTCAGTTAGAATTTAAAGGGGTTGTCAGACAAATGTAAGGTTATGCACATTGGAAGAAACAATACATGTCACCAGTACAACTAAATGGTAAAACACTCGGTAACACTGACATGGAAAAGGACTTAGGAATTTTAGTGAACAGCAAACTAAGCTGCAAAAACCAGTGTAAGGCAGCTGCTGCCAAGGCCAATAAGATAATGGGTTGCATCAAAAGGGGCAAAGATGCCCGTGATGAGAACATAGTCCTACCACTTTACAAATCATAGTCAGACCACACATGGAGTACTGTGTACAGTTCTGGGCTCCTGTGAACAAGGCAGATAGAGCTAGAGAGGGTCCAGAGGAGGGCAACTAAAGTAATACCTGGAATGGGGGGACTACAGTACCCGGAAAGATTATCAAAATTAGGGTTATTTATTTAAAAAAAAGATGACTAAGGGGAGATCTAATAACTATGTATAAATATATCAGGGGTCAGTACAGAGATCTCTCCCATCATCTTTTTATCCCCAGGACTGTGACTGTGACAAGGGGACATCCTCTGCGTCTGGAGGAAAGAAGGTTTGTACACAAACATGGAAGAGGATTCTTTACGGTAAGAGCAGTGAGACTATGGAACTCTCTGCCTGAGGAGGTGGTGATGGTGAGTTCATTAAAAGAGTTCAAGAGAGGCTTGGATGTATTTCTGGAGGGAAATACTATTATAGGTTATAGTTATTAGATTTCTGGAGAGGCTGTTGATCAAGTTATTCAGATTTTTTTAAAATAAAAATAAATAAAAATATGTTCATTATTTGGTGCTTTATTCAAATAAATTGAGTTCTGGTAATCCCAGGAATCTTCCTAAAAAGCGAAAATACCCACTTTGTGCTAATTAGAAAGTAATAGTGCCCTTGTGTGCCCCCGAGAAAGTATTAAAGGGGTTGTGCCAAGCTTCTAAGTTATACTCTATCCACTGGATAGGGATAACTAGCTGATTGCTGGGGGTTTAAAGACCCCCTTCAGTTCCGAAAATAGTGGTCTAATTTCTGTGTTTCAATGGAGTGGCAGGTTCTGCATGCACACAGCTGCTATATTCATTCTCTATAGGAGCACTGGAGATAGCCGAGTACAGTGCTCGGCTATCGCCGGTGCTCCTACAGACACTGATCGGAGATGTTCTGCCCACCAGGGTTAGAAAATGATTCTAGTTCATTCTGCCAGGGTCAGGGTAATTCTGAAGTGTTTAGTGTGGTTATCAGACCATCTAGTGGTCTAAAATTGTATTACACTTTGTTTGCCTGTTACACTACTACTGCATTGTGGGTGGTGCACTGCATTGTGGGAGTGCAAAGCATCCTGGGAAAGAGAAGTCTCCAGGACATATCAGCAAAGCTGTCCTATGCATGTCTCCTTCTCAAACTCCACCATCCTTGTAAAAGCATCTCTATTGAGAGATCTATCTTTGTTTCAGGGATATTGTGTGTTGCAGAGCTGTTCAGCTAGTTGTAATTGTTACTCAGGGAGTTGTTATTACTGTTAGTTAGCTATGCAATCTTATGTACAGGCAGCTATTTCACCATGTGCTCCAGTGTTAATGTAATGTTATAGTACATGCTACGCTATGCTTAATACTTATACATGTTATTTGTATTCTTGGAGTTTTACCAACCAATCCTGTTTTATCAATCAATCGTATATCATCAATCAATCACATATGTACGAGCTTCTGACCAATAAATAAGTTAGACTACAAAGAACAGTCCTCTTATTTGGAAGACAGGAATGGTTTATGCTGAATCTCAGACTGCACACTGTGTGAACGTGTATGAAGACAGAACAGGAGGGAATAGGGTATGCCCCCTAAAAGGTAAAAAGGTCCCTTGTGTGCACAAAAAAAAGTAATACACAATAACAATTACCATTCCCACCATTGTGCATCCATGATAGGTAATTGTGCCTGTTACGATTGTAGGTAAGGACAGTCAAGGAGAGTGAGCACTAAGGCTAAAACCCAGCCCACTTTCCCTACCTACTTTCAGTACAAGCCCTAGATAACTAGACCACAACTGGTTGACGGTCCTTATGCTATGAGTCGTACGTAAATGGGTCATAAACAGTTAAGCTATTCAGTAGCAAATGAGAGACAGAGTGTGGTCGGAAGACAAGCCGAGATCAAAACCAGACGGACAACGCAGTAACAAACGATAGACAGAGAGTGGTCAGAAGACAAGCTACAGTTAGAGGAATGAGCAATCCAATAACACAGGAATCAGGAATACAGCTAGTGAGTCAAAGACTATCATTGGTAATGGTGTATGGCTAGGAAGACATTTAAATAGAGAACTGAGTCCTTGGATCAGAACCTGATCGGTCCATGACTCCATTAGTCAGAAACACTAGCATACAGGAATAGAGCCGCTGAGCCGTCAGCCCACTGCTAATCTGCTCTAGCACACGCCCGCTGTGGGGAGAAACAGAGCATTGCATCCTGTTGCTGAAGGTGCTGTCGCATCACCAGGGGGCATGGCTCAGCAACGTGTCTCTCCCGACACTACTAGAGTCAGGGCAGCTAAACTTCTTACAGTGCTCCTGTTCCCCAGAAGAAAAAAAAAAGTGTACTTATCAATAAAATAAAATGTATACTTTTCTGTCCTGTAAAGTCAGTTGAAAGGTGACGTTATTGCACCCCCTGTCCTGGGACACTGACATCCTGTGCATGGTCCTGGCGTGTTATAGGCCCCAAGCCTAAAGCAGCCTTTGGGTCCCGCCATAGATTTCAGCTGAATTCAAGTCCTGTAGATGCATATTCAGTTGAAAATGGCGTTCATCCATGGAGCCAGCCAGAAGTCCAGGACATGTTCCCTCAATGCCCAGTGCTAGCAACATCACTGCTACAGTGCCTACAAAAAAGGTGACTATGGCTGAAGCTTCTGGTTCCAGTTTACAATGAGAAGTGCAGCTCTGGAGTTTGATTTACAGTTTTAACAAGTGAGTATCAGAACTGCACATTCAGCACATGTACAGTACGTTTCATTGTTTGGTCAGAAATGCACTTGAAAGGGGTTGCATCACTTCAGCAAATGTAATTTATCATGTAGTTAAAGTTAATACAAGGCACTTACTAATGTATTGTGATTGTCCACATTGCCTCCTTTGCTGGCTGGATTAATTTTTCCATCACATTATACACTGCTCGTTTCCATGGCTACGACCACCCTGCAATCCATCAGTAGTGGCCGTGCTTGCCGTCCTTGCACGCTATAGGAAAAAACATCGGCCTATGTGCACTCTCACAGTCCTGGACACCAGAGAGGCGCAAGCACGACCACTGCTGATGGATTGCAGGGTGGTCGTAACAATGGAAATGAACAGTGTATAATGTAATGGGAAAATTAATACAGCCAGCAAAGGAGGCAATATGGACAATCACAATATATTAGTAAGTGTCTTGTACTAACTTTCTCTACATGATAAATGTCATTTGCTGAAGTGAGACAGCCCCTTTAAGGTCACAAGTGATTTTAGTCACAATTGTTCTTATAGGGATGCATCTATTTTTAACTGCAGTCAATAGATTTTAAGTTATTGATGTTAACATATACATGCTGAGCATAGAGTTCATATGTATTGATTTTCAATAAGACAAAGGGGCTCTTCATCAGTAATGCGATTAGAAATGCTGAGCTGGATTTACAGTAAATCAAATAAGCTCATAGCGGAATCTTTATTTTTCTTTTATGTTGATATAGATTGTTCAAATTGAGAGAGATTTCTGGCACACTTAGGTCACACAACTGTGTCCATATTTTGGTCCATGAAAACAGTTCATTTAATATTTTTCTCAGTCCCATCCATAGATCTAACTAGGAGCTGGTGTAGAGTTCAGTTATTATTCTAGTTTTCCGTGCAAATGATAGTGAATGTGTTGTGGCTGTGTTGGCACCACCCCATCTGCTAAATTCTCCCCACTTGATGTGAGCAGTGGAGAAAGGCAAAAAGTAAAAAATTCTTGCAAAAATTGCAGTTTGCGCACACATCTGTGTACGCCAAAAACTGACATACAACCTTAGTAAATTACCCTGCTGTGCCTCACTGTGATAAATTTGGCCCATCTTCTGATGCTTTATGCTGACTAAATTTTAGACAGGATTAATAAATTTGGTCTACAGTATTTATTTTTGAGCCAAATGTTAGTATAATGTAAAAGGAAACTTTATTATAACTATATACTTACCTATGTCCATAGGTCATGTGGACATCATAAAATGGGTCCTCAGCTTAGGAGGAAGAGCTGCTACTGCTCAAGTGAACTTGGGCAATCCATTTGTTATATGGTTGCCAATTCATTTTAATAGCTGCTAAGTTTTGTTTTTTGTTTTTCTGAAAAACTAGGGCAGCTATCTTTAGTTTCAGTTTCACTTGGTCATAAATCAACTTAGAAAGTTGTACAGAAGAGGAGAGAGGGGCCGGAGAGCGAGCTATAAGACAGCTCTCAGTAAAAATGAAAAATAAAGTAGAATATACTTTCAAAGTGTCCTAGAGGCTACCGGAAAAGGAGAAACCTCCCGAACCCCCAGAAGAATTGGTAAATATCCTGCACAGCGCATACAAAGCTGTGTTTTCATGGAAAGTAGCCCTTTATTAGCTCTCAATATATGTAGCACCAGGATCCTGCATCATTAGATGCAGCTCACGGTGCCCAAGTATTCTGGGAGATGTGGTGAGTCACAGGAAGGGGTCTGGCGCATCACGGATGGAGTGGGGCCAACCCGTAAAGGGGCATGTCCACAGTAGCTGCTGCTAACAAGGCAGATCAGATATACAATGGCAGAAGCCCATCAGGGGCTCTGGTCACAGGACTGGTGACCAAGGCTCTGTGGCTCAGTACCCCTGTCTCAAAGTCAAGTAATTTAGCATCTGAAAGCTACTGTTAAATTCCCAGTCTAACCCCACACTTATATTAATTCCCCATACATCATAAGCATGTCTTCAACTAGTGCTCCTTTTGTTTTACGAATCAGTGGGGGTTCCAGCCAAGCCTGCAGTAATCAGAAGTTTATCATTTAGCTGTATATCTATGTAGGTGAATGCCTGGGTCAGAAAAACAATATACATGAAGGTAGACAAGTATGCAACTGGTAAGCTGATCAGATAATGTCAGCTTGTTTTACCCTATTAACCTGAACATAGTTCCATGTAATGCTTGTGTTGACAAAAGTATACCTTTTTTTGCAGAGCTGTTGCAGCATCACTTAAAAAAAAAAAAAAAATGCAAATCAAGCTTCAGTGCACCCAGGGCAGGCCTTTGGCCCTTGGAGCACCAGAGTTCTGTTCCTCTATTCTGAAAGCCCATCCTTCAGCTCATAGATTGACAGGGCCAGGTATCTATATCCTGCTCTCTCATGGCCCTGTAATCTTTCACTGGTGCAGTGTGCCAGAAATTCGGCCCATGTGCAGAACATATTTTCAGTCCTAGCCAGGATCAAGACTCTGTATTGAACATTCATTGAAATTATAGAGAACTGATTCAAGATTACAGGTTGAGGCAAGAGCACGATACAGATACCTGGCCTGTCACTCTACAAGGGGAAGGAGGGCCTTTTGCAGTGGCTGGGTTTTGAATGACCTTAATGATATGCTGGGTCCCCTGGACACTTTCAAGGTGTCACCATGTGGTGCTGCTCTCTGGAAGGAATAATAAGGCGTGGTGCACCCCAATAGGAAATGTAACACCCCAGAGTGGTGTTATCACTCCGGCAACCTGCTACTGTCTTTAATGGTCTAATATCATGTCATCTTGCATATTTATTTCCAGGTCTCTCAAAACAGGTGACAGCAGGTGACAGCAGGTGACAGCAAACACCGCAGAGCTATAGTTAGATAAAATGGAACTCACCATTCCATTCTCCCCCCCTTTAGTCAGAAGTGGGACAGTCCTGCTTGCGATCAGAAGGAGGTGGGGCAGTTCTGGTTTGTGCTGGTTGAGACTCCATATTGGAGCTGCCAGGATTCTAACCTATTCCTTGGCTGAAGATAAGTCCAACTAAAAAGTGGAGTGCAGCATAAAGAAGAAGCCAAGTTACCAAGTCAGCTTGTCAGTACAGCAGAGTGAGAGAAGGATAGAGCAGAGTTGAGTTTGCCTGCCAGTTTAATGCTAAAGCCTGCTGAAACCAAGACAAAGCCTGTAAACTGTTTGAAGAAACATTTATTCAAAGTAAAGCTGCCATTGAACTTCATCTCAAGGTCTGGACTCAAGTTATTCTTTCCAATCCCTCAATTATTATCCCTACTTATTGCTTCCGAGCCAAAGCCTGGGGTCCAGCCATATCCAAGTAGGAGCACCGCAACACATAAATAAACAGATGGGCTGCACTATACCACTTGGCATTCCTACACCTGGGTTGCGTTATAGGAGGGCCCTTGGGGGAGGCACCCATTTCAGTTTGGGAAACTGACGGGATTATCAATGCACAATATGGAGAGGACCTGGAGCAAAATACATAAGATGACATTGCGTTAGCCCATTAAAGACAGTAGCAGGGTGTAGGAGTGGTACCACCACTCTGGGGTGTTACAGAAATAAATCCAGAGATTCAGTGTCTACAGTAAACCAGTGTGCTTCTTTAGGAAATCAAGTGCAAAACAATACAAGGAAGACACTGAGTTAACTTCTCCAGTCTCTTCCCTGGCAAAAGAAGGTTTTGTGCTGAGGAAAGGCTTGAGCTAGCTGTCCCTCTCTCTCTATCAGAAGGCTGGTACCCTGGCTAATGAGCTCATGGTCCAAGGTCTATGGCTCCATCATCCATCTGGCTCCATGGTCAAAGAGCTGGTGACCCAGGGTCTGTGGCTCAATATCCCCATCTCAGCATCTTCTTCTGGTCACTTGTGCACTCTGGCAGAGTCTCTTTCACTAAACACTGGTCCCTATCTGCAGACAAGTAGGGGCTTTACCTACTCTCCTTAATAAAGAGAACCTGTCACCAGGATTTTGTGCATAGAGCTGGGGACATGGGCTGCTAGATGGCCACTAGCTCATCTGCAATACCCAGTCCCCATAGCTCTCTGCGCTTTTAATGTGTTAAAAAACAGTTTTGATCCATATGCAAATGACCTGATATGAGTCCTGTATCCGGAGATGAGTCAAGCGGAAAGGAGCCCAGCACCGCCCCGCGTCCTCCGAATCTCCTCCTTGCTGGCTGACGTCACAGAGCTGGAGCGCCGAAATCTCGCGATGCGTGAGCTAGCGCATGCGCAGTGTCGGCATCATGTTCATTCCCTGTACAGGCATCAGCACAGGGAACGAACTTCTCATGCGCTGGCTCGCACATCGCAAGATTTCGGCGCTCCAGCTATGTGACGTCAGCCAGCAAGGAGGAGATTCGGAGGACGCGGGGCGGTGCTGGGCTCCTTTCCGCTTGACTCATCTCCGGATACAGGACTCATATCAGGTCATTTGCATATTGATCAAAACTGTTTTTTAACACAATAAAAGCGCAGAGAGCTATGGGGACTGGGTATTGCAGATGAGCTAGTGGCCATCTAGCAGCCCATGTCCCCAGCTCTATGCACAAAATCCTGGTGACAGGTTCCCTTTAAATACAGTTTCTAACTGAACTAGAACCTTCTAGTGAGAGGGGTGGAGTGGAGAATCACAACCTAAACAAAAACAATGTTGCAATCTGAGTCTGTCATAGACTTGTATGAGTTTTAATACAAGTCTATGGAAATGACTAAGCAGTTTTTCCAAACATAAATAAGTCTTCAGACATAACAAACAACAAAGCTAAACCAGACAGTCAAAAGTTGTGTCTGTTTTTCCCTTCAAAACTTTCCATAGTCTCTTATTAGTAACTGTGGAAGATTTTTAACTTCTCTGTGCATAGGTAGCCATAAAATCTCTCGGTATTAGCTGGCTGTGCATTAATAACCATTTCCACAGAACAGTGCAATAATAGAGCAAATGAACAGGGTATAGTAGAATAAACATATGAAATGCAGTTCAACAACATAAAACAGTATGTGTAAACAATTGCATAAATCATACTGCAAGTTAAACCTTCAAAGTGCAATAAAGTAGGGGTTGATGGCTTTTCATATAGCAATAGGGGCAAATATCCACAAATGTCCTTAGCCCAAAGTAGCCTTGCTAAGACTAGAGGGATGGAACTCTGGTGCTCCGAGAAACAAGGGCCCTTGGTGCTCAGTATTTAGGTTTATATGGTAAAACAAGCTGACAGATTCCATTTAATTAATATTATGATTAACTGGCCAGATGGAGTTGAATGGGCATGGATTCAGCTTATTAAATAAATATTTTCATATATAGACCTGACATTCCCCTTTTATTTAATACTCCTTTATGGCACCCCAGTCCCAAATTATTAAGAGATATTAGCAAAATATGACCCTCTTGTTATGAAGACGCCCACTTAAATTAGTCCGTATCCACAGCCTTTACTTTTTTTTTTTATGTGCCAGCATGATGCAATCGAACAGACTGTTCAGTGATGAGATTACTGTGTCTTCTAATTGCCAGTATTACTAATGAGACATAAATTGCTGCATGAACATGTTGTTCGGGTGATGATGTCTTAATTGTTATGTTGTATATTTAGAACAAATAATATCCTCGCAAGATCTGAACCTAACTGAGCACCTTTCTAATGTAGTATAAGGATTTGGAGCATAAGCGAACCTTTCACCAGGATTTCACCTAATAAACTATTACCAGTACCTTACAGATTATCCTCATTCTGTTTAAATGCATTCTTGTCCCGCTTTCCTGGGATGTATATTGATGAAAAAAATGACTTATAAAGTCCTTGTCTCCAGTTCCTGCAGTCACGCTAGAAGTCAAGGGGGTAGCCCTTCCCTCACTCCGGGCTGTAACTCCCCTGCCCTAACCCCTCCTCTAAGTAGTGTAACTGACACCCGGCTCAGTCGCTGGGACCGCGCTTGTACTGGCGCCGTCGGTCTCAGTAGCAGCGCAACAAGTGTGAAACAACTGAAAATATGTCATATTCTAGGTTTTTCAAAGTAGCCACATTTTGATTTGATTACTGCTTTGCACACTCTTGGCATTCTCTTGATGAGCTTCAAGAGGTAGTCCCCTGAAATGGTTTTCACTTCACAGGTGTGCCCTGTCAGGTTTAATAAGTGGGATTTCTTGCCTTATAAATGGGGTTGGGACCATCAGTTGCTTTGAGGAGAAGTCAGGTGGATACACAGCTGATAGTCCTACTGAATAGACTGTTAGAATTTGTATTATGGCAAGAAAAAAGCAGCTAAGTAAAGAAAAACGAGTGGCCAGTATTATTTTAAGAAATGAAGGTCAGTCAGTCAGCCGAAAAATTGGGAAAACTTTGAAAGTAAGGGCTATTTGACCATGAAGGATAGTGATGGGGTGCTGCGGCAGATGACCTGGCCTCCACAGTCACCGGACCTGAACCCAATCGAGATGGTTTGGGGTGAGCTGGACCGCAGAGTGAAGGCAAAAGGGCCAACAAGTGCTAAGCATCTCTGGGAACTCCTTCAAGACTGTTGGAAGACCATTTCAGGGGACTACCTCTTGAAGCTCATCAAGAGAATGCCAAGAGTGTGCAAAGCAGTAATCAAAGCAAAAGGTGGCTACTTTGAAGAACCTAGAATATGACATATTTTCAGTTGTTTCACAATTGTTTGTTATGTATATAATTCCACATGTGTTAATTAATAGTTTTGATGCCTTCATAGTCATGAAAATAAAGAAAACTCTTTGAATGAGAAGGTGTGTCCAAACTTTTGGTCTGTACTGTACATCCCAGGAAAGCGGGACAAGAATGCATTTAAACAGAATGAGGATAATCTATAAGATACTGGTAATAGTTTATTAGGTGAAATCCTGGTGAAAGGTTCGCTTTAAGCAATATGTCTTTCAAGTGTGTAACCCTATCATGTCAACATCTCTAGGGAATGTCTCTTGTCTAGTGCTACCGTATTATGTCCCCTATTATCTGAGCAAAGGCTATGGAGAAAGGCAGGCTCGGACTGCCCCACAGGGATACAAGTGAATCCACCGGTGGGCCCCTAGTCTCCTAACCCCTGCACAAGTGGCACATAACACAGTAGCCTTACTGCACTACATACATATATTCAATATACAGCACCTCAGGCAGCCTATGTTAATATAAAAAACTTAATAGATAATTATAGAAAGTCCCCAGTTTATTATTATAGACACGATCAGAGCTGAGATGACTTCTAGGTATAGAGGAAAGCTAGCCAGTGTTGAACGAGCACCAGAGCAAAATGGAAGTCAATGGGAGAACCAAAGCATTAAACCAGGTACCTCCTGCTCTGAAGAGGGGACGGTGTCTGGTTCACAGGAAAAGGTCAGAAATGGATGGAAACACCACTGAAATGGTTCGGGAACAGCATGAGGAGGATGTCTGGATGCATCTTGGACTCCCAGGTCGCTGTTGGGAACGATGTTGTCCGAGTAGTACGCCACTTTTACAGACTGACAATAATACGCACAAAACCGAAGATAACATCGATTTTAGAGGAAAAGTTGTTAGGAAACATTCTTTCCTGTATATTTACTTGTATATAAAGTGCAAGTGCTGCCAAAAATTACAATGAAGAGGCACTCTGATACAACCTGTATATCACATAAAGTAGAGCCTCATTCACATTGTGGTACAATTGATTGTTCAGGTAGTGGGACTCCTACACTCATAAAGCCTATGCACTAAGTGAAAGTGCTGCCCAAAATTTTCAAGGAACCGGCACTCCAATACACCCTTTATTACACATAAAGGAGGGCATCATACACACCCTTGAAAATTTATGATTGCTGGCTTGCTGGTGACCCTCAAAAACATTAGGAGCAAGGCCCTGCTGGTGACCCTCTAAAACATTAGGGGCGGGGGTCTGCTGCTGAGTTGACCCTCTAAAACATTAGGGGTGAGGCACAAAGGGATCACTGAGGACACTGACACGGTCTGCTACGTACTCCTTCACCATCTTCCAAAACTTTTCCCTCCTTGTGACACTAGGCCACGCATCAGGGTGAGGGTGCTGGTGGGGTGTCATGAAACTGTCCTAGGCATTGCCTCTGTTGGAACTGCTGTGCGTTCCCCTAGTCTCCCCTCATCGGTTGCCCAAGGAACTACGTACTCTGCCGCCAGCGTTGTCAGCTGGAAATTTTTGGAGCAATTTTTCCACAAGGACCTTCTGGTATTGCACCATTTTGCTAGTCCTCTCCACCACAGGAATGAGAGATGAGAAGTTGTCTTTGTAGCGGGGGTCGAGAAGGGTGAACAACCAGTAATCGGTGTTAGCCAAAATGCGTATAACGCGAGGGTCACGGGAAAGGCAGCATAACATAAAGTCCGCCATGTGTGCTAGAGTCCCAACAGACAAGACTTCGCTGTCGTCATCAGGAGGATGACTCTCAATCTCCTCATCCTCTTCCTCCTCTTCTAACGATCCACACTGAACAGATGGAATAAACCTGCTATGGGTACTACCCTCTGTAGCGGAGGCAACCATCTCCTGCTCCTCCTCCTCCTCCTCCTCCTCCTCATTATGATCCAATTCGTGCTGAGAAGACGAACTGAAGGTGGTCTGGCTATCACCTTGTGTACTGTCTTCCCCCATTTCCACCTCTTCCACATGCAAAGCGTGCGCCTTCATTGTGAGCAGCAAGCGTTTAAGTAGACACAGAAGTGGGATGGTTACGCTGATAATTGGGGCTCACCTTCTGTGTTCATTCCTCAAAGTTACATAAAACCTCACAGAGATCAGACATCCATGCCCACTCGTCACTTGTGAAGAGCGAAAGCTGACTGGAAAGGCAATGACCATGTTGCAGCTGGTATTCCACTACTGCCCCTGCTGCTCACAAAGCCTGGCCAACATGTTGAATGTGGAGTTCCAGCGCTGGCTCACATCGCACAACAGTCGGTGAGCTGGCAATTGCAATTGCTGCTGCAGCGTTGCCAGATCGGCAGCAGCTGTAGATGACTTTTGGAAATGGGCACACACACGGTGCACCTTCACCAGTAGCTCAGGCAAATTGGTGTAGGTTTAGAGAAACCGCTGAACCACTAAGTTGAACACGTGGGTGTGGCATGGTTTGTGTGTGAACTTGCCGATCTCCAAAGCTGCCACCAAGTTACGGCCATTATAAGACACAACCATGCCTGGTTATAAGTTGAGTGGCGAGAGCCACAGCTCAGTCTGGTTCCTTATACCCTGCCACAGCTCTGCAGCGGTGTGCTGTTTGTCACCTTAGCAAATTAGTTTTAGCACGGCCTTTTGCCGCTTCCCCACTACAGTGCTACACTGCTTCCAGCTACTGACTGATGGCTGACTGGTGCTGCAAGATGAGAATTCAGAGGTGGAAGGGGAGGAGAAGAAGTGTGGGGGGGGGTTGCATCCACTAATGTAGATGGTGGTGGAAATCCTGATGGAAGTAGGGCCCGCAATCGCGTTGGCGTCGGTAGCACCTGTTCCAGGGTATGACTCGCTCCCGGCCACCACAACGTTCATCCAGTGTGCCGTCAGGGAAATGTAGCATCCCTGGCCAAAAGCACTTGTCCATGTGTCAGTTGTTAAGTGGACCTTCCCAATAACTGCATTGGTCAGGGCACGGGTGATGTTACGGGACACATGCTGATGTAAGACGGGGAGGGCACACCGGGAAAAATAGTGGCGGCTGGGGACTGAGTAACGAGGGACGGCCGCCGCCATCAGGTTGCGGAAAGCCTCAGTGTCCACAAGCCTAAATGGCAAAATTTCCAGGGCCAGCAATTTGGAAAGGTGCGCATTTAGTGCTACGGCCTGTGAGTGGGTGGCTGGGTATTTGCACTTTCGTTCAAAGGCCTGGGGTATGGAAATCTGTACGCTGCGCTGGGACACAGAAGTGACTCTGCTAGCTGATGGTGCTTGCGAAGGTCCAGGTGTAGGGCGGGAGGCATCCAGGCCTGCGTCTTGGACAGGGGATTTGCCAGCACATAATAAGAGGAGGCAGTGGTGTAACCCACAGACACTGATTGTGGACCCAGGCGTTCGGCCCACCTATAAGTATGCTTTGATGCCATGTGGTGGATCATACTGGTGGTGGTGAGGTTGCTAGTGTACACGCCCCTGCTCATTTTGGTACGGCACAGGTTGCAAATGACAATTCTTTTATCGTCCTACTTTCCTCAAAAAAGCGCCAGACTGCGGAACACCTACCCCTTGGCAAGAGAGATTGCCGCAAGAGGGTGCTGCGGGGAACAGTTGCGGGCTTGTTTGGTGTGGCCCGCCTTCTCCCTTTTGCCACCCCACTGCCTCTTCCAGCCTGTTGCGGTGCTGCGGATCCCTTCCCCTCTGTACTGCTGTCCTCGCTCGGTGTGCCACCTTCCCAGGTTGGGTCAGTGATTTCATCGTCCACCACCTCCTCTTCCACTTCCTCACTCTGGTCATCCTTCCGACTTGTTTACCTAACAACAACCTCACTTATTGACAACTGTGTCTCATCCTCATCATCAACCTCTTGAGACACTAATTGCCATTGACTTATTGGCAACTGTGTCTCATCATCATCATCCACCTCGTGAAACACTAATTGCCGTTCCCCACCGTCATCTTCTTCTCACTGTGGATGCTCAAGAGTTTGGGAATCAGTGCAAAAGCTCTCCTCATGTCCCTCTTCAAGCGGGCTTGGCGAGAGGCCCAAATCAAGGAATGGTGATGAAAAGAGCTCCTTGGTATATCCGAGTCACTTGTTTGGCAAGACTCTCCATGGTGAGAGGAAGGAGGATCAGGGTGAGGATTCTGTTGACCAGACTCTTGGCTACTGAGACTGGACTTTGTGGAAGACAGGGTGGTGCTTAACCGACTGGAAGCATTATTTGCTGCAATCCAACTGACCACCTGGTGTCACAGCCATGGTCATGGTCGTGACTCCTGAACCACATGCGGTTGCCTGCGGTTTGGTTCTGGTGTTCAACCACAGGTGAAGGCCGCTAGTGTGCTGCCTCACTTGTGGTTGCCGCGGGCAACACGTTGTAGTTTTGGTATTGCCGCTGTAGAGCAGCCTGAGCTGGTGCTAGGCAGCTGGCGGCAATCTTCATGCGGTTACACCTAGCAACCTCTATGTTAGGTGTGTGTGTGTGTGTATGTTATGCACGTTGTATGTCTGGTGTGCACGAAGTTTGTTAGGTGTGCACTGTGACTCTTCCCCTCACTGTGGTTGCCCGTGGCAACGTTTGGTCGTTGTCTGTACATGTGGTGACAGTGTCCCGGCCTTCGGGCTGACTCCCAGGACATGAGTGCCACCCATGTCGTTGCCTGCGGCAACGGCCACAGTGTGTGTGTTGTTTGGACACTTCTCCTTTTAAGCGTGTGTTTCCCTTCTTTGGTGCTGGAAGGGTTAACCCCCTTCCCAGTGTGTTTGTGTTTCACTGGGTGTGTCTGACTGTGGGGTGTGGCTTCTTGGCCTATATAGCCTCACTGTTTTCCCAGGGCTGCAGGTTGCTTCAGCCATGCTTAGCTGTAGCAGCCTCCTGTGTTTTATACCTGCCAGTGAGAGCCACCCCTGTGGTCATAACCATAATGTCACATTTAAGTTTATGTCTAGTTATGTGTGATGTCTATTTGATGTTTCCTTGTGATTTTGTGCAGCTATGGATCTGGGTCCCTGTGTGGGGATGCGTTGTGATCTGCACCCTCCCAGCACAGGGATCCAGTCAGCAAGGCTGTGGCAGGTAGGTGGAACTCCTTGTTCACCTGCCATATCCATAGAGCTGTTTATGTTCCCTCTTTTCCAGCAGCTTGGCCATTGAGACTCCTGCTCCTCCATGCCTAGGAGGAGTGGGTTGTCTTGCCCTGCTCCTTAGCCCAGGGACCGGACGGAGGGTAAGTCAGGGCTCCTAGGTTCCTGCGCATGGGTCCTCCTACCTTTAAGGTCGGCCCATGCAGATAGGAGTTAGGGTCAGGTTAGGGATGCTGTAGGAGGTGACCTGCTCCCTAATCCTGTTGTCCTGGCCTAGCAGCCATAACATCATCTGGCATCGCACGGCTGAGGATTTACCCCATCCTCAGCCGTGACACCTGGTTGCACTAGTGTAACTTCGAGAGTGGTGTCCTGCACCGCCCTGCAAACTGGGACATGAAGCTAGTTATCGTGGATGAGTGTGTTTCTTGTGCTCTGGCAGCAGGCACAGTTTCACCGCGCCCAGGGCCACGGCCTCTGCGTGCACCATCAGCAGCACGGCCACTTCCGCCTTGAGCATATTAAATACCATATTTTTCGCCCCATAAGACGCACTTTTTTCCCCTGCTCTGCCTACTTCATTCATAAAGTAGGCAGAGCAGGCACGTGACCTCAGTAAGTTATGGCCGCCTGCAGCCCGGCCTGCCTGCTAGCGCTTACTACAGGAGACGGAGTGTGACATGTACCGGTAAGTACGGTACAGATGGGGAGCAGGGGACCGCAGTTTAGATATTATGATTAACACTAGGTATAATACAGCACATACTCAGCGGCAGGCCAGAGTACAGTGCCTGCACTGCCCGCTGCTCTCCCCGCCTACTGCAGCCCCTCCTTAGGGATCTATGGATGGGATAATGATTGGGGGGGGGTCTGTGGATGGCATTATGATGGGGGGATCTGTGGATGGCATTATGATGGTGGGGGGATCTGTGGATGGCATTATGATTGTGGGGGGGATCTGTGGATGGCATTATGATGGGGGGGTCTGTGGATGGCATTATGATGGGGGGATCTGTGAATGGGACTGTTATGGGGGATCTGTGGATGACACATATAGCAGTGTCATCCACAGATCCACTACCCCATAACAGTGCCATCCACAGATCCCCCCCACCATCATAATGCCATCCACAGATCCCCCCCACCATCATAATGCCATCCACAGATCCCCCCCACCATCATAATGCCATCCACAGATCCCCCCACCATCATAATGCCATCCACAGATCCCCCCCACCATCATAATGCCATCCACAGACCCCCCCCCACCATCATAATGCCATCCACAGCTCCCCCCATAACAGTGCCATCCACAGATCCCCCACATAACAGTGCCATCCACAAATCCCCCACCCCATAACAGTGCATCATCCACAGATCCCCCATAATAGTGTCATGCACAGACCGCCATTAGTTCAAACCCACCAAAAGCACACCTTTTGGTTAAAAATATTTTTATTCTTATTTTCCTCCTCAAAAACCTAGGTGCGTCTTATGGGCCGGTGCGTCTTATAGGGCGAAAAATACGGTATTATATATGCTTGCAAGTACTGTATGTCACACGTACAGTAGCACAAGTTTTGTAAGTGTATGCGCAAATAAATTACACTGAATGTCACAGATATTTAAGATGCGCAAACGTGATACAGGAGATGTAGTGTAGGTAATGTCGCTGTCACCAGCAGCTAAGAAAAAATTAAACTGAATGTCACAGATATTTAAGATGCTCAAACGTGATACAGGAGATGTAGCGCAGGTAATGTCGCTGTCAGCAGCGGCCAAACAATTGCACTGAATGTCACAGATATTTAGGATGCGCAAATGTAACACAACAGATGTAGCAGAGGTTGTGTCACTGTTAGCAGCGGCCAAACAATTGTCATGCAATTTAGCACAGGTTGCGCTAATAATATATATTGCAGCCAGAAAAAACAATAGTCCTTAAAAGGACTTTTGCGTCTCTAACACCTTTCAACACTAAACCCTGCCTAAAAAAAAAATCTTGTCCCTACACTATTTGTCCCTTCTGCTGCAGCTCGCCCTGACTAAGACTGAGCCGAACCACGCGTTCCTGTCAGCCAATCACTGTAATGCCAGTAACCAACATGGCTACGGCATTACAGTGAGTGCCAGGACTTCGCCGCACCTTTATTGGCTGCGTAGCAGCCAACAAACGTTCGGGGAGGAGACTTGAGCATCGCGCTCAAGCACACATGTGCCGAGCATCGCGATGCTTGAGTCAAAATAGTGTTCGGCCAAGCATGCTCGCCCAACACTACTACCCAGTATCCTCTTTTCCCCAGGACCTACGTTCTCAAAGTTGCTGCAGGGGCCCCAATATTCAATCATCTGGTAGCATCTTGATGCTGATTGAGCAGGTAATATTTGAATGTATCCATACGGTGGGCCTCCAAAATAACTTTTACTGGAGGGCCCTAGGCACCTCAGTCCGACACTGGAGAAAGGCTTGCCATACTGGCCAGAGAAGCTAAGCATAATTATGTTGGTCTATGGGAAATGGCCTGGTCTTCCAAAGAAACTTAGGCCCTCATTTGTCAAGACTGGTAGGGCCTACACTGCCGGAGGAGGCATATCATTTATGGAGAGGCACAGGCCTTGTGCTAAATGACTTGCCTCCTCCGGCTGTGTGCCAGCCTGAAATCTACTTTGGCTTGTATATAGGTTTCAGATATTATTTGCAGCACTTTCTGGGGTAAATAATGATGAATGTGCTGGGGTTGATTGCCCCATTCACACCCTACCCTTGCCATCCCCCCTTATCAGAAATTGGCGAGGGCAGTGTAAAATGTCAGTTGCGACAAAAAAAGTTGCATAACTGTTTTTTTGGCGAATTTTTAACGCAAAAAATGGCATAGGAGAATGCTAAATTTCCCTCTTAGTTTCTAATATCCAATAATCTGGATGTTCAAAGTTATGCTCTCCCCTTTGGCTCTACTTGTATCTTTTACAGTATCTCACATAAGTAAGTACACCCCTCCCATTTTTGTAAATATTATATAATATCTTTTCATGTGACATCACTGAAGACATGACACTTTAATATAATGTAAAGTAGTTAGTGTACAGTGTAAATTTGGTGTGCCATCAAAATAACTCAACACACAGCATTCATTTCTAAACCGCTGGCAACAAAAGTGAGTATACCCCTAAGAGAAATTGGCCAAATTGTACCCAAAGTGTCATTATTTTGTGTAGCCACCATTATTTTCCAGCATTGCCTAATCTCTCTTGGGCATGGAGTTCACTAGAGCTTCACAGGTTGCCCTTGCAATCCTCTTCCGCTCCTCCATGATGACATCACAAAGCTGGTTTGTGCATAATGGTCTGATTCTGTTAATTGTACATTCTGCCTCTTAATTAATATATAATCTGTTCTTGATATTTTCACTTCATATTAACAGCTTTAATTGGTGACTGAGTAACTCCAAAAGTACAAAAAAGTAATGAACTGGCTCTTGCCAGGTTGAAAGCTACTAATCTTGTAGGATGATACATTAATTGTCAATCGTTGTGGATTTCGGTACAATGCTTTGGATGTTGCTTCCTGTGAAAATATTCTACCATGTGATGTTATCCTTATGTAATCCCTTCAGAGAAAGCAGTGGGTCTAGTGGACGCTGCTGTTGTCAGTTACAAGCAGGGACTCACAGCAGCAGGCATTACTGCTGATTCTTCTGAGGTGAAGTGGACTACAAATCCAATGAGCACTTGCTCCTTCCTGCAGCCAATAGCAGGGGGACCAGGGGGAAAGCCTAAGGAAGGAAGAGAAACAGCAGCCATCTTAGAGACTTCTGTGCAGACATTACAGTACAGCCCTGACAGCTCTTGTGATTCCAATGTAAAAAGGGAAAGCTCAACTGCTACATTACCCCTACAGCTAAGCAATATGTATATAATCCTAAAGAGATAACATTTAAAACGTAACTTTTATTAATATCAGTTAAATCCCTAAGTATGCATGATATAAACCAGTCGCTGCGCCAATGGTGACCAGGAACTAGGGATGTGGGAAGACTAGTGCTGGGTCTCTAACAACTAATCTTACCCTACACTGGATGTACCTTGAGGTGGCAATGTACTATCCAAAGAGATATATTCCAAATTGCCAATGGACACCTATAAGGCCCTCCCTGTCCCTGCGCAGCAATTCGGGTATACTCAAGGATTGATAGAAGTGGGACTCAGAAAAAAAAAGACTCTGAGCCAACTTCGCGTGATACAAATCTCTCTGAAAGTGAAAAGGAAAGATTGGGATTCTCAAAGAATAGAGGGAGAGGGAGGGGGCGACAGAGGGGTAGAAGCAGACGAGGGGGACAGGAAGAAACGGGCCCACGTTTTTTAGAACAAGGAAACTCCTACCATCTACGAACACGCAACCCACCCAGATCCCCACCCCACACATCGAATCTTCCGCCTACATCCATAGCATAATAATAAAAAAATGGAGACAGCACGTCCAAAAGGTGCAGAAAGTGGAATTTATTCCAGAAGCAACGTTTCGGCTATGTGTTAGCCTTTTTCAAGCATAGCCGAAACGTTGCTTCTGGAATAAATTCCACTTTCTGCACCTTTTGGACGTGCTGTCTCCATTTTTTTATTTTTCTGGATACCTACAAGTTGCTTTACTAGGGGCTTTTTACCACCCCTCCTGGAGACGAGCACCCGAAACACCATTACTTAGGAGTGCTGTCCACCCATATTTTCGCTGCATCCATAGCATATCCAGCCAGATATTGAATTTGTCATCCAGATTTATCCAGGAGGCAGAAATGGCGGTTTATCTTTCGTGCCAGTGTAATCATTTATCCTTTTAACTGGATTAAGGATTTAAATCTGTTTGTGAGAAAATTGCGATGGCGCAAACATTTTGCCCTGGTTGATAAGAGAGAGAGTAAGGAATTGGGGATCCCTCCTGATATCCTACAAGATGTACGTTTCTTATATAATCTAGGGGACAACGCGCCCCAAGAAGGAAAAGGTCCCTTTACCTCGCTTAAATCAAAAAGCTGCAAAATGCCCCCAATGGGTGACCCATCATGTATTGATGTTTTTCTCAACCGTGTTTCCCGGGAGCTAGAGGGGCTCGCAAACAACCCATGAAAGATTTAATTGCACAAAGGCAAAATTCAAGGCCGTCTCTTCCCTTGAACAGGATCGTAATATAGTTATCAAACCCTCAGACAAAGGAGGGAACCTGGTAATCTTGGATGTGGCCCAGTACAAAAAGATGTGTCTGTGCCTACTACAAGATAAAGACACATATGAGAGGCTTCAAGTGGACCCCACTTCTACATATCAAAAAAGACTGAGTGTCATCCTGCAGAAAGCTAAAACTGAGGATCTCATCTCAGTCGAGGAGTTTGAGTTTATACAATGTAGACATCCTACGGTGGCAACTTTTTATAGTTTGCCGAAAGTTCACAAGGGAACATGCCCATTGAAAGGTCACCCCATTGTATCAGGCATCAATAGCATGAGCCCGAATTCTGGGGTATACATTGACTCCATTCTGGCACCCTTTGTGAGAACTTTGCCGTCCTACCTCAGAGATACTGGGGATCTACTCGGCCGGCTGGAGGGGGTAGTCCTTGAAGGGGAGGCACTTCTGGAGTCGATCAATGTGGAGTCCCTCTACTCCTCTATCCCTCACCAGCTCGGGATTAGGGCAGTGGGTGACTTTCTCAACACCAGGGGGTGTCAGTTCAGGGCACACAACCGTTTTGTGTGAGACCTACTGGAATTTGCGCTCACTTAGAATTATTTTCTGTTTGACGGGGTCTTCTACCACCATCTCAGGGGCATGGCGATGGGGAGTCCTTGCGCCCCATCGTATGCCAACCTGTTCCTGGGCTGAAACAGTGTATTTGGAGATCCACCGATCCCCTAGACAGTGGAAGTCATCATGTGGGCAAGGTACATAGATGACGTGTTTGTGATATGGAGAGGGACTAAGAGTGGCTTTGAAAAGTTCGTACAGGTGATCAATCAAAATTACCTTGGTTTACTGTTCACATTTGAACTAGGTGAGAATACTCTACCTTTCCTCGATATTGAAATTACAAAGGCGCCAGGAGGTGAAGTACACACAAAAACCCACAGCAACCAATTCCCTCTTGAGGTGGGACAGCCAGCATCCTGAGCCACTGAAGAGGGGGATACCAGTGGGTCAATATTTGAGGATAAGTAGGAATTGCTCATCCCTTGCGATTTCAAACTTCAGGCAAGGGATTTGGAGCAAAGATTCCTAGATAGAGGATATCCCAGTGCAGCTTTGAGAAAGGCCTATCAAAGGGCACTGAAATGTAATAGAACAGAGCTTCTACATCCCCCACCCCGACAGGCAACTACCAACCCAATATGCCTTATTGGCACATATGACGGAGCAGCCAATGAGATAAAAAAGGTGATCTCGAAACACTGGAATATACTGCAACTAGACCCCGATATTAAGGATGTGATTACAAGCAGACCACAGATTACATACTGTAGAGGACGTAGCTTGCGGGATTGGCTGGTACACAGCCATTTCCTAGATTCAGCTAGAAATAAAGGTTTGAACTGTCTGAGACTAGTGTGGGGTTGTTATCGTTGTAGTGGATGCGTGGCATGCGATTATGTTGCCTAGGGCTGATATTCCATCAGACAATTTATCAACTGTCGAACAAAAGGTGTCATATACAGTATAAAGCTACATGTACATGCGGTTTGGAGTACGTGGGTAAGACTACCCGTGAACTCAGAAGGCGCGTGGGCGAACACGTGGGAGACATGCGACATGGTAGGGATACTCCTTTGGCAAAACATGTCGCGAGTCACCACGGGGGAATTTTCTCGGGCTTTAAATTCATGGGCATTGAATCAGTGCCATACCCGAAAAGAAGGAGGGACTGGGATAGAAGGATCCTACAGCACGAGGCGTGGTGGATCTTCGAACTGAGAACTGTACAACCAGGGGGGCTCGATGAGCAGCTATCGTTTGGCTGCTTCATTTAACCTGAGCCGATCTGACTCCTCTGACTCTTGTCTCCCAGCCAGAGGGCCATTTATTTCCCCATATTTCGTGCTATCCGGATGGTTGGATGGGGTGGGGGATTTGGAGTGGGGATATGGATCCGAGCTCGCCTGCCAGGTGATTTTTGATATTTGATCTTCCTTTCACGTGTCTTTGCTTTCTGCCTTGTGTTTATAGTTCAGCCTCAAGATATAAACAAATAAGAAAAATCCTCAAAAGTGGGGTCTCGGAGAATCATCTTCCCCTTCTGCTGACTAGCTTTGGTTGTAGATATATAGGAGGGGTGCTGATTTTTCTCATGCTTTTTAAAATGCCCTATAGCGCGCTGTTTGCATTGACATTAAAAGCGCAGCTTATCTATTACTATCTGTCAAATACCTGTTTAGAAATAGTGGAGATGAGGGGCACTGTTATCCCGCAGTAATGCCCCTTTCCTCTTCGCTTGAATACCCGCCTACTTCGGCGGGACATTAAAGAGGAGGGACACTCCCTCCCTGATGTCACCCCCCTGGATCACAGGGCGCGTGCATCATCGAGCCTCACACATGATCGGGAGGCGCGGCGGTCATGTGATTCACTGGGGGAGGTGGAGGCTTTGTCTGCGCGTCTCTGGGTTAGTCACATGACCCAGTCACGGGGCAGACAGCTGACTGCTGTGGAGGCGGGCCGGTGTTCCCGGCGTTCTTTAAAAAGGTGCCATTTTATATGTGGCACTGTTGCTGCTACAAACTACAATACAGCCGCATCCGTGTGGACCAATACATGGGGAGGCAAAGATAACTACTATGCTATTTAATATACTACTCTATGGGGGTTCATCTTCCCCTTAGTATCTGACGATTGTATTGTAACCCAGTAGGAAAAGGTGGGTTTGAGTCTGGGATTATAAACACAGCCCAACAAAGGGGACCACCACCTCCGAAACTGGGACCATTATTAACAGGTCCCCTGATGAGTTGGACCTATGTCCAACAAAACGCGTTGGGATGCTTATTAGGACCAAAAGAATAATATTGTATTAGGACCAAGAATAACATATTGGTAACAGGGCCTCCCACCACAGTGTGACGAAGCTGGGCAGTCTCCATTGCTGCGCAGGGACAGGGAGGGCCTTATAGGTGTCCATTGGCAATTTGGGATATCTCTGTGGATAGTACATTGCCACCTCAAGGTACATCCAGTGTAGGGTAAGATTAGTTGTTAGAGACCCAGCACTAGTCTTCACACATCCCTAGTTCCTGGTCACCATTGGCGCAGCGACTGGTTTATATCATGCATACTTAGGGATTTAACTGATATTAATAAAAGTTACGTTTTAAATGGTATCTCTTTACGATTATATACCTACTCTGAAATACGATACCGACTTTTTTCAGGCAGTGTCCAATGCGCAATTTGGTCGAGTGATTAGTTGTTCCCTACAGCTAAGCCCAGACAGCTCCTGTGATTCCAGTGTGAGAGGAGAGAGATCAGCTGCTGCATTAGCCCTATAGCCCAGCCTGCATCTCAGGAGGATCTTGCCCCCCCCTTCACTTCACTGCCATCCAAGCTTCCGAATGCTGCAGCCCCCAGCTGGTTCCCGGGCAAGACAATCGTAAGTGCACCAACATTAGCGCACCAATGTTTACTGCAACTGGGCCCCAACATTCAGACTTATGGGTTAATTGCTAGATAGTAGGGTATAGTAATCTAAATGCTAGGAGTAGATAGCTGGGAAGTGCATACTGTCTTTATCTTCCAAAGGAGAGTGTATGTGACCACCATCACAGAGTTCCAATCTGTGATTTGTACCTTTTATTGCATTATCTTAATGCTCATCACTATTGTTCGTAGGGTGAGTGTGTTCTGAGCTAGGCAGGGGTTTCCCAAGTCGACCCCTGGCAGAAGAGCAAGACCCTCCTGCTATTCTATAGGGCTCCGAGCAAGATTTGGGTGGAGGCACTGCACCATACTGAGGTGAGAACCACCATACACCCTAACTACCAAGGGCTGCCCAAAGGGGTGTTACACTAACTACTAGAGATAAGTGAAGTAATGAAAAATTTGATTCTGCTTGATTTGATTACTTTGGCATTCTTTTGTATGTAGTGGGCGCAAATAATGACGAGAAAGGCAATCCCGCCACCCCCCATCATTGAACCCCTCATATGTTGCATACATTGCTGATCGCAGCATCTGAGGCTACAATTTAGTCCTTTTAGAGGTTAATCAGGGTAAAAAAAAAAATCAAGAGGGCTGCAATGGCCTCTTTGCGCACAAATGGAAAAGGTGAGTATGTATTTTTTATTTTTACCGCCATTTCAGGAAAAATAGATTCATAACCAAGAAGTCAGAGGAAATTTGTCAAATTTTTCCTGAAATTCGGATCGTAGTCAATTAGTGTGGTAATAATACTGCCCGATCCCCTAAAGACGCCAGGTTAGCTGGCGAAACATGTCGGGGGTCAGTGTTTGAGGTTATTTTAGATACAGAAGTGAGCCCTAATGTTACGCTATGATAACTTAGTAGTAACTGGACTGAAAATTTGAGGGAAGAGCCTAGAGCTGGCACGCAGCTACAAGCCTCCCAGTATATACTGTGGAAATGTGAACAGTGATGTGTACGGTAAAGCCCTGGAAGGGATGTATATCTCATCTAGGTGAGATAAGTAAAGTCCAGGAAGATGGCGCCGGCTTCAGCAAACCTAGTTGCTGAAGCTATTTTCTTTATTTGTTCAGGGCTGGATTTTATTGGATTGGGATAGTAGGTTTGGCAGTGGGATCTCTCAATCCACCACCTCATTCCAGGGCATGTTTTCTTTTCACCTGAGGTGATCACAGGTGAGGCCTGCTATAATCAGGCCGACATAAAGCACCTCCCAGTGTGTCAGTCTGGGGAGAGAGTGAACTTGGGATACAGAGACCTGCCGAGGCTCTGTGTGTGGTCTCAGTCATAACAAAAAAGCCAGTGGAAATAATATATCTAAATTCATATCACTTTATTATATATAAAATATGGAGAGAAAGGGCAAGATGGAAAAAGACCTCAGTCCTAAGCGCAAGACCTCTAGGTCTTGCGCTTAGGGCTTGTATATCCATCTGGGCTTGGTCATGTCTTCAGGTACGTCCCAGGTTTTAAGTGTATATTGAGACATCAATTTAGACACTGCCATATACAGCTTCCATATTGGGCCTATGCTATTGATTAGGCGATACAGACACATAACTGTGTGCCTGTGTGTAAAATAGACTGTGGATATTTTGGTACCAGGCACTATATATATTCATGTTGCTGATGGTTGCCATGGACGTTGGCTGTGGACCGCATTAATATCCATGGATTCCTTTTGGGGTAATTGCAGGGTATTGTGTAATTCCCCATCGGGGTGTGGATATGGTATGCTACACATCTCTTTGGTGTATATTGGATGTTTGCGTGTCACAGTACGAACCTGGTACCCGATAAGTGCTTATCAGCCTTGTGGGGATACACGATAGTCCAGTGGTATATATGCCCTTTGCTTCTCTGTATAACTTTTTCCATCTTGCCCTTTCTCTCCATATTTTATATATAATAAAGTGATATGAATTTTGATATATTATTTCCACTGGCTTTTTTGTTATGACATTGTATGTTACTCCAGGTGGAACGTTGTGCTGTCAACTATAGACAGAGAGGTTTTTTGTAGGTTAATAAAAATGTGGTCTCAGTCAGGAGGACTGAGGGGCCACGAGGCTGTGTAGCCTAATCTCTTCCCTGTTTGGAACTATGCATGGTGTAGTGGCAGCCTGGAGGTTGCTGGACGATTGGCTGAGAAAACCACACCTGAGACAGTGTGTGAACTGTGTTATGTAGGTGAGTCAGGGAGACACGTTATCTGTATTAGTTAGAGCCTAGCCGGGCAAGTGTTTTTTATTTTGTGTGGTTGTCACACATGTTTAGGTGAAGCTGCGACTTCATGATGACCTGTATTGGTTGGAGTGTGTAAAATAAAGCACGAGTTTGGAAAGTATATCCGTGTCTAGTGAAGTAACCTGTGATGACAACCCCCGGAAGTAAAGTGATCCCTTACAATACTAAGTAGCAGCACAGTATCTTAGTGATGCCCAGATACAAAGTAAGGACTCATGCACACGAACGTGTGCTGCCCGTTGCCATATTGCGGACCGCATTTGTGGATCCGCAATACACGGGCACCATTCCGTGTGCATTCTGCATTACGAATGCGGACCCATTCACTTCAATGGTTCCGCAATTCCGGAGATGCAGAACGGTGCGGAACGGAATCACGGAACGGAAAACTACGGAAGCACTACGGAGTGTTCCGTGGGATTCTGTTCCGTACTTCCGTTACGCAAAAAGAGAAAACTTGCTCTATCTTTTTGCGGAAAGGACGAATGCAGACCCATTCAAGTTGAATGGGTCTGGATTCAACCCGGTGGCCGTACGGAGGTTGCAAATTGCGGTCCCCAATGCATGGAATGGCCCACCTACGACCGTGTGAATGAGCCCTAACATAGAGGGCACGCAACTGAGAGTTTTAACAATAAAGTAATGGTCTAAGAAGACAATTTAGTGACTAACAATAAAAGTTATGTTTTAGATAGAAAATTAACATAAGTTAAAAGGAGGCATCTAGTAGTCTCTGACTAATTGTAAATTTGAAAACCAATGAACACCTTTAAAGAGCATCTATCACCATGATCAACCCTATTAAAGAATGCATACTACCTGGTAGGGTTGATCATGGTGAGTTTCTTTTCTCTGCAATGGCTATTACTGATGCAGAGAAATTCTTACTTTTAGTTATATGTAAATGCACACGCGCAGTTATTAATACTGTCGGCACGTGCGAGATTTCAGGGCTAGAATCGGAGCGATGAGGATGCCTGGCTCTGTCAATGTCACTGGAAGTGGGAGTGCCAAAAGGAAAGTGCCGAAAGTTGTTTTGAGGGGCTGGGCCAGCTCCTATGTGCTCTGAGTACCTCATTTGTATGTAACTAAAAATAAGAATTTCTCTGAATCAGTAATACCGGTTGCAGGGAAAATTAGCTCAGTTTAGTCACCATGATCAACCCTACCAGGCAGTATGCTTGGTTTAATAGGGTCGATCATGATGGCAGATGCTCTTTAAAATGCCAGTTGTTACCTTCAGTTAAAACAAGTTGCACTAAATACTCCAGAGCAGGGGTATCTGCAATTGGTTTGTTATCTAACCTTTTCCCTAGCTACACGACTGTATAGGTCAGCGGTAGGGATGGTGCCCACTCCTCTCTGACTGGTGCCTGTTGTTTTACATGCCAGACATCCAGGGCTAATGTCTGCAATTGACAATAATGGCAATCACAGACATTTAACCCCTCTGATGCTGTAGTCAAATGTGACCACGGCATCTGAGAAGTGAAAAACCCAGGGGGGCACGCTCCCAGCGGCTGGATTGGCTCCCCCATGAGGAGATGACTATATAGGCATCACAGAACACAATGGGTTATATAATGATTGCAAGTTATAGTCACCCAGGGTGACTTAAAAAAAAAAGGAAAAAGTTTTTAAATATAAAAAATAAAAGAATATAAAAAGTTCAAATCACCTCCTTTTCCCAAAATCTAAATGAAACCAAATAAGCAAGAAAAAAAATATTATAGGCATCGCCACATCTGAAAACACCCGTACAATTCGCCATTTTTTTGTCACTTTAACGCTCAAAAAAAGTAATAAAAAGTGATCAAAAAGCTACACACACTTCAATAGTATCACTGAAAAATACAGATCGTCCAGCAAAGAAATCCCTCATATAGGTTCATACACATAACTGCAAAAAGTTATAGAATATGGCAACGAAAAAGAAAATTTGTTTTCTTTCTACCTCATTTGGAACTTATTTCCAGCTCCCTACTACATAATATGCAATACTAAATAGTGCTATTAGAAAGTACAACCTACCCAACAAGAAATAAGCCCTCATAAGGCTATATGAATGGAAAAATAAAAAAGTTATGGCTCTGGGAAGGTGGCGAGTAAAAAATGAAAAAGCAAAAATAGAAAATCATAAGGTCCTTTAGTGGTTAAAGACTTGGATGCTTTCCCCATTCTCTGATCTTCTGTGTATAATATTCTAACCATCCTGCTTCTATCTGTGACACTGACAGAAGGAAGGGGTAGAGTAAAGAGTGTCCACACATCCAGGAGCAGCAGCGCCACCAGCTATATGAAGGGGTTACACAGACTGGTCAGGACTTAATAAAGGCTGTTTAGAAAGTTGCATAGTTGACAAGGTGAATGCAGTGAGGATGGATGATATATAGAATATTGGATTGTAGCAGGTGTGTGGTGCATATACAGAAGCTTGTTGGTGACTGGGTTACCTGGAATTGGAATATGGCTGTATGGGAAGATTGTTGATGGACTGTGATGTTATATGAAGTATCGCTGGTTGAAATTGGATGATGGTGGATGGTTTATGTAGGAGTATTGTGGTGCCGACACCCCGGGTGTGATGATAAAGGAGGGTTGTTACAAATGTGTCCTGCCTTAAAGGGATTGGGAGGGGGGGGGGGTATGGGTTTATTTGTTTATGATGAATAGTTGTACTCACATTGAAAACATTTTTGATACCTGAGTTTCTATGTGGATCTATGCCATGTCTTATGTAGATATGTGTAATATAATGTATATACTATATATTATATATGACAGATAATGTATACGTCTGAGGTCTACAAAAGTATCATGTTAATGTGATAAAATATGACTGAAAACTGTTAATAAAGAAACATCTGATTCAAAAAGAAAGTTGCATAGTTTAGCCTTTGAGCAAATTAACAATCAAAAACTGCCAAGGTACCTTTAAATATAACTTTATGGTGACATACAGTAACTATTAAAATGTAATATTGAGAGAACATGTTCTATTTTATCTTCAATCCAAGTAAAAAATCAATCTGGGATAAAACAAATAGTTATAAAATGGAAATCAGATATGAATATTTGCCAATCTGTATTTATCATGGTAGTGCACTATTCTTCTATTCATTCAACTGTCACTTTGAGTTCTACAACTCTTCTAGCTGATCCACATCTTTTCCAGCAGAAATTGTCCTGTCACAGGTGATGTCCTGAATCTCATCAACTCTTGTGAACTGTAGTTTTGCTGGAATCTGATGTTAACTGTTCATAGAGCCAGTTATGTGGTAAGGGCCTTGGGGACATTCACACTTGGAGTTAATGATGTGGTAGATTACCACCCTGCAATAACCAGGGCCGTCTTTAACGCGGGGCAAAAAGGGCAGCTGCCCCGGGCCCAGTTGACGTGGGGGGCGACTGCAGGGCACAGGTGACGTGGGGTGCGGTGGCAGAGCACAGGGAGATAAGCGCTTCCATTGTGGAAGTGCTCATCTCCGTAGTCATCTGAATCGCCCTCCTCAGGACAGCGATACAGATGGAAGTGCTGCGGCGGGGCGGGGCAGGGGAGGGAGAGGCGTCTCCCTTCCCCGTTCCTCTGGTAGGCTACAGGCCTAGTGCCAGCAGCCTATCAGAGGCCGGTGCAGGCAGCGCGATGACGTCATTGCGCTGCCAGAACCGTACAGTGCCGGACACAGGCCGGAAGAGGCCTGCATCGCATCGCTGCCAGACTGATGGAGGTAAATATAAGTGTTTTTTTTAATATGGCACTACTACTGCCACATGATTGGGGGGCTTCAATGTGGGCACCTGTTACTCGCACATGATTGGGGGGCATCTATGGGGGAACCTGTTACTGGCACATGATTAGGGGGCATCTATGGGGGCACTTGTTACTGGCACATGATTGGGGAGACAGAGATACGAGGGGAAAAAAGAGAGGGGATTAGTCACAGACTCCTTATGGTGAAAAGAGTCTGGGATATCCAGGCAGGGCGCCAAAGAGAAGGACCGTTAGTGGATGGTTTAAAATTCGGGTGTAATACGGGTGTGTTTGATTACTGGAGAGGTGGTAGGCAGCCACAGGTCTAGTGTCCAGACAGGGGTAAGCCTGAAATGGACATAATGCGAGGATAGGGAAAAAAACGTAAGAAAAAAATAGAACTGTATAGGGCGCCAATAGCCTCAAAAGTAATGGCCTACTTGCGGTAAAAATGGTCAATTAAGTGGTAACTTTGATACAGTTGTTTAAAAACACAACGTTTGTGAAACCGTGCAAAATAACCTTAATTAAAACAGTAAAGGAAGTTGGTTAAAATCGCAATGAGAATAAAAAAGGCATTTTGTAGTAAAGACTCACTTCACTCAGGAGGGGCAGGGTGGGATAAAGCACATAACACCCACTCTGCTTCCTCCTGCGCCTGGATCGCCTGTAAGATCGTCCGGAAATAACGGCAGTTACACTTGGAACTTCTGGTTATTTTCTTTTTATTGTTTTAGCACAGGGATCTGATGAAGGGGATCCCAGTGACCCAGAAACGTGTTGAGCCTACTCCTACAATAAAAAGAAAATAACCAGAAGTTCCAAGTGTAACTTCCGTTATTTCCGGACGATCTTACAGGCGATCCAGGCGCAGGAGGAAGCAGAGTGGGTGTTATGTGCTTTATCCCACCCTGCCCCTCCTGGGTGAAGTGAGTCTTTACTACAAAATGCCTTTTTTATTCTCATTGCGATTTTAACCAACTTCCTTTACTGTTTTAATTAGGTTATTTTGCACGGTTTCACAAACGTTGTGTTTTTAAACAACTGTATCAAAGTTACCACTTAATTGACCATTTTTACCGCAAGTAGGCCATTACTTTTGAGGCTATTGGCGCCCTATACAGGTCTATTTTTCTTACGTTTTTTTTCCCTATCCTCACATGATTGGGGGGCATCTATGGGGGCACTTGTTACTGGCACATGATTGGGGGTCATCTATGGGGGCACTTGTTACTGGCACATGATTAGGGGGCATCTATGGGGGCACCTGTTACTGGCACATGATTAGGCAGCATCTATGGGGGAACTTGTTACTGGCACATGATTGGGGGTCATCTATGGGGGCACTTGTTACTGGCACATGATTAGGGGGCATCTATGGGGGCACCTGTTACTGGCACATGATTAGGCAGCATCTATGGGGGAACTTGTTACTGGCAAATGATTGGGGGCATTTATGGGGGCACTTGTTATTGGCACATGATTGGGGGCATCTATGGGGTACTTGTTACTGGCACATGATTGGGGGAGAAAAAAGTAGGGGGGGGGGCAAAAGAGACCCCTGCCCAAAAAGAATGAGTGTTAATCACAGACTTTCAAAGGAAGAGTCTTTGAAAAACTACCAGGCACGAACAAAGGGAGATGTATTAGGACAGAATGGGGATTAGGGTAGTAAGAGGCTTCCTGAGAGTGGTTGGAACTGCAGTGGAAGGCCACTGCTAGTAGAATTAGCGTATACTTGGAAAAAGAGAAAAAAAGTGGGCTCGAGTGCGCCAACCCTGTAACGTAGTGTATGAATAAAAATAAATAGGAGAATATAGTAATGTCTAATAAGAATCCAAATGCATAGTGGGTATCAGATAACACCTTAAAACATATCAAAAGATAAAAACAAGGTAAAACCAAGAAAATCTGTGTGAGTCATAACATAACAGTAAACTAAGATTTTGTTTGTCAAACTGCAGAGACGAGAAATGGCTGAAAAATGGTGGTCTGGTCTGAAGGTCTGAAAGGAGAAGATGAGGAAAGAGAACATCTACATCAAAGAGACATCACTGGATGTAAGAGGTATGTAGCGCTGTATTAGGCTACTTTCACACTAGCGTTCGGAGCGGATCCGTCTGATGTTTCATCAGACGGATCCGCTCCGATAATGCAGACGTTTGCATCCGTTCAGAACGGATCCGTCTACATTAATATTTAGAAAATTTTCTAAGTCTGAAAGTAGCCTGAGCGGATCCGTTCAGACTTTACATTGAAAGTCAATGGGGAACGGATCCGCTTGAAGATTGAGCCATATAGTGTCATCTTCAAGCGGATCCGTCCCCATTGACTTACATTGTAAGTGTGGACGGATCCGCTCGCCTCCGCACGGCCAGGCGGACACCCGAACGCTGCAAGCAGCGTTCAGGTGTCCGCTCACTGAGCGGAGCGGAGGCTGAGCGCTGGCAGGCGGATGCATTCTCAGTGGATCCGCCTCCACTGAGAATGCATTGGGGCCAGACGGATGCGTTCGGGGCCGCTCGTGAGCCCCTTCAAACGGAGCGCACGAGCGGACACCCGAACGCTAGTGTGAAAGTAGCCTTACCCTGTATGTAGAGGTGGGTGGAGGGGTTAGTAGAACAGTACTATCTGCACATTGTAAAAAAAAAAAAAAAGTAATCTACAAAATACTATATATTTGTGTCAGAAGTTGTGCTTTTTAAATTTTTAGAATAATGATACAGCCATTTTATTTGATACTTTCGTGCTGATTCTTTTTTTTTCTCTATATTAAGGGACACTATAGTCACCAGAACCACAACAGCTAAATGCAGTAGTTCTGGTGTCTATAGCATGTCTCTGCAAGCTTTTTAATGTAAACACTGCCCTTTCAGAAAAAAGGCAGTATTTACATTACTGCCAAGGAACACCTCTAGTGGCCACTCATCATTATTAAAGTTTACTACTCTACGAGGAGTGTGGATTTTTTTGTGTGTGTGTGTTGTGGTGGAGGGCGTGATTGCATGCTAGGGTGTGGGAAGGCGGGATCCAGGGGGCCCAAGTAAATTCTTGCCCAGAGGACAATCAATATTAAAGACGGCCCTGGCAATAACCAATATATTTTTTGGGTTGTAGCTTTTATGCAATTATAGTCATCATGTTTCATATATTAAAATCTGTTATGATAATGGTGCATGTGAATGTACTCTTGAAAAGGATGTATACTGGAAGACCATATGGGGAAGGTTTATTAACCTCCCTGGCGGTATGATTATGTCAGGAATTTTGTACCAAAAGTGGTAAAAAATTTTGCATGAAATTTGCTGTTATGTATTGTAGGCTTGCAATTCTTAGTAATTACTTACTTAAACCTGACCAAACAAGACTTTAGTAGACATCCCAGATGTGATAAAGTTTCAAACACAAAATCCTGAATTATAATCTAATAAATAATATAATTTTATTTAATAATGTAATAAAAATAATGAAATTTGTCAAACACAGAAAATTTAATAAACATCCTGAGGGCGATAAATTTATAAACATGGGACTGCACAAAGTCCGACGTCACAATCAGGACAATGGAACCTGGTTTCTTTTCGGACTTTCTTTCCATTGCCATCTCTCTTTGAGCAGCAAACCACGCACATCCTGGTAGGTGCTGCCTTTTTTGCGGTTGGCGGTATGTAGTCGATAAAGTGACGGCCAGTCAGGCGTTCTGGGTTGACCACGTCAACAGCACGACGTCCAGGTCTGTTCACAGCTACTGATGGCGTCTGGTGGTTGACAAAAATCCGCTCAACCACCTTCCATATAAACTCAGAATGAACAAGAGGCTTGTCACTCTTTGCTTTGTGCAGGATATATGCATTCCAAAAGCATTGTTCCAGAAGATGCCTGAAGATCTTCTTATAATATTTTTTATGCTGTTTGCGCATAGCCAGATAAAATGTCATTGCCTGATCGGCTCTGTCGACACCTCTCATGGTATTATTATAGTCTATCACGACTTGCGGCTTCAGCACATCTTTCCCACCTTTTGGGTGGACCATGGCAGTAGAAGTATTGTGCACAGTACTCATGAGACACACGTCCTTCTTGTCTCGCCATCGCATTGCCATCATCTTACCCTTCTGCCAGGCAACCATTTTTCTGGTTTTGAGTTTTTTCTTGGCAAACATAGATGGCATATCACTCGGTTAGGCCTAACGGTACCATATGCATCAGTCTTGTTTTGTAGCAAAACCTCATACAGTTCCAGAGACGTGTAGAAATTGTCCGTGGTCACACAATATCCCTGGTACAGCAATGGCTCCAGCAGTGTAAGGACAGATGATGTGGCCATCCCATAGCCGCTGTACCTGGGGTTGAACTTCGTACCTTTACCGGTGTAAATGACCAAATTCCAGATGTACCCAGTGGATGACTCGCAGAGCATGTAGGATTTGATGCCAAACCGCGGTCTTTTGGATGCAATGTACTGTATCCAGCTTAGGTGTCCCTTGTAGGCCATCAAACTTTCATCTACGCTCACGTCCCTTTCTGGCACATAGGTCCGCTGGAAATTGGTCACAATAATTTGCCATACCTCCCAGATTTTTTTTAGTTTGGGCGCAGGATGCGTGGCCTCATCAAATTCTTCATTGTTCGTGAAGTGGAAATACTTCATGATGAGGGAAAACCGGTATTCTGACATCACGGTGCCCAAAAATTGAGTGGCCAGTAACTTATTGGTGGTCCAGTACCATTTCTGGAGCGGTTTCCCCATCACCCCCTGAAGAATGATGAGTCCCAGAAACTGCCACATGTCCTCTTTGGTCACCGTTTCCCACTTTCTGCTTCTGGAAAAGGTGGCATGCAGCGTAGCGGATTGCTGCTCTTGGTAGCGATTTGTCTCCGTGACAATTTTTTCAATTACCTCCTCAGTGAGGAATAATTGCAGGTATGCCAGAGGGTTGTCACGCTCAATATCTACCTTCATCCCAGGTGATCCAGTGAACAGGAATCTGGGGGGCACTACCTGGTCCGTATCGCAGTCAATAGGGCACCAAGTGCTCACATGGCTGAGGTTAGGTGCAGGATCATCGCCGTTGTCACTTGCCAGATCAGTGTCAGTGTCAGACGACAAATCTCCCCACAACTTACTATCGTCAGTTCTGCGAGCACCTCCGTGTCACTGTCGCTGTCACTGAACTGGTCCAAAAGCGCTTTTGTAGTAAAGTTGCGCTTTTTTGATGCCATGTTATAAATTTATTTTATGGGCACAAATGACAGTAAAATGGCAGGCAAGGGGCACTGTACAGTCAGATCTGAGGTTATACAGTGTAATCCTCTCAGATTACAATGTATAACCTATTTTGCGTGTGTGTCACTTTTTGTGTTTATATTTATTTGAATTTCCCGCCCAGTTCTGCTCCCATGCGCAGCAGGGAACGGAACCAGGAAGTCAAATGTGCTCTCGCCGGCGATCACAGGGGAAGACATCGCCCGATCGCCGGCAGAAGGTGAGGGGACTCTGCAATGTTACCCCGACTCGGGGTTACCGCTCCTGGCAGCGAAAATTAACCCTGAGTCATGCTCGGGAATACCGCCAAGGAGGTTAAGACTAGTACTTCAAATGATGGACAAAAAATTTGAAACATTTATTAAAGGTGCAGATGTCTTTTTGGTCTATTTTAAACTGTCTTAAATATAGAAAATGAAATGTATGCCTAATATGAGGCTTTAGTATTAATGAATCTGTCAAAAAGTTTCAGGCCATACCCACAATATCAGCTTTTCGTAAGCAGGGCACAAAAAAGTGAGATTTGTTTTGTATGCACAAATTGTGACTTGTTGAGGCTCAGTATATTGGTGTACACTGACTAATAAATGTGGGTTTATGTAAGGAAACTGTGAGGCATAATGCATATCATGTGAAAATTGTATATATTGTTATGTATTGCAGTACTTTGCATCTTTTCATAAACCATACAAAATGAAGAAAAACGGTGTCCAAAGCAGCATGGTAAAGGGGGTTTCCCCTGTTTAGAAAATTGATGAGCTATCCTTAAAGGGAGCCTGTCATGTGGATATTTGATTATAATCTAACTAATTATATACAATCATTAACTACTAAAAAGTACCTTAGATGTATTCACTTACTGGTGTGTCAGATGGTTATCTCATAATATATACACAAGGATGCCGCATGCTAATGAGCTGATTTGAGTCCAGCGTGATGTCATTGAGTCCAGCGTATATTTAATTCAGAGCTATAGCCACTCCCCTGTCCACCTGCTGCTGATTCCTATGGAAACAAACTGTCATTCAGCAGCAGGTGGGCGGGGAGAGTCAGGAGCTCATAAATATTCATGACTCATCATTATCAGCTGGAGCTTTTCAATACAAGATGTTGGCAGATTGACTGGGTCAATTAAAGAAAGTGACCCAGCATTGTGCTAAGAGAATCAGTCACTTATTTATGTTGCCCTTAGTTAGGACACCATAAAACTGGTGACAGGTTCCCTTTAAAGCATAACTGTCATATTTTTTTTTATTTGCTAGTTTATTAGAGCTAGGCATGTATACCTGAGTTAGTCTGTCAATGATTGCCAAAAGATCTGTAATTACTTTAAAATACCAGCTTTCATTAATGTCTCCTGTCCCTTTCCATTGCTCCCTTAAAAGACCGTTGCTATGGCTCATCTGTCTCCCAACTTAATGTAAACAAAAGACAGAGGGGCGGTCCTTCACACTGCATGCCTGCATTAGGCTTCAGAGTGAGGAGGCGTGTCTTTCAGTAATTCAATCTGATTGGCTGGCAGGAAGCTGCTGGCTACAGCAAGTGTTTATGGGAAGTAAGGGAAGGCAGTTTTGGCCTCAGAGAACTGGCAGAGGAGCCATCTTGAGAAGACCCTCATAATGTACGATTCAAAACAGCCGTAACTAAGGGGAAAACGCAAGGAAAACATTGGTAAGTGAAGAAACTAAAGATTGCTTTATGCATAATGCTGCTGCAGTAGTAACATATGCTAAAAAAGATTTTTTTGATGAAAACATGACAGTTATCCTTTAAGGTAGCCCATCAATGAGGTAAAGCTGCAATACATCATTTACCAATTTAAACAATGAAACGCAGAGGCACTAACACATGAGCCGCAACTCCTTCAAACAGCTTATTGGCAGGGGTGCCAAGAGTAGCACCTCTACTGATCTAGTATTGATTACCTATTTTGAGGATAGGACATCAACATGCTGATCCCCGACAACACCTTTAAGAAGATGACAAATGTATTTCCATGTTTGTTGTTTGTGAGCATAATATTGTTTAGGATGTTCCAATAAAGAATTTAATTTGTTTGCCTTTTGGATACACCTAAATAACATATCCTAAATTATAATTTGATCTAATTTCTCAGGCCATATTATACAGTAGATGGTAGTTAAATTGCATGTTTGTGTAAAAACCTTTAGCACACACAAACGAAGATTAACTAGCTGGTCTACAGGTACCTGTTGTATAAATCTGTCTCTTCTTTATTGCTGTCTTCTTCTACCCAGGTACTGATGTCTCCTCAGCTATCTCTATGGAAAAGCTGAAGGTGAAAAAAACCTTTTATTATAGCCATGTGTTACAGACCACCACCATTAAAACATAACCTTTATTTGATTTATCTAAAAATATCAATTAGTGGCTTAAAAAAGATTAGGACTTGTGGGCACTGGAGCAAAGATAAAGGTTGTCCATATTTGTCCCTATTCTGTAGGCCCTGCTTAAAAACAGAATGGCCGCCCTGATAGGGGTGATCCCATGTAAGGAACCTCCTAGTGACCCTGGATTGTCCCTGATACAGAGAAATATAACCACCACCCCAGAGTCAATTGATCAGTCACGGTAAGGGATAAGTACAATTCCTCTCATTCAAGAACATATCATTAATTCTATTAAAGGGTTTGTCTCACTTCAGCAAGTGGCATTTATTATGTAGTGGAAGTTAATACAAGCCACTTAGTAATCAATTGTGATTATCCACACTGCCTCCATTGCTGCCTGGATTCATTTTTCCATCACATTATAGACATCATATTATACACATGGTTATGACCACCCTGCAGTCCATCAATGGTGGTCATGCTTGCACACTATAGGAAAAAGTGCCGGCCTCTCTGGTGGTCAGATCCGTGGGCTAGAGCTTTTTCCTATAGTCAGCAAGCACGGCCACTACTGATGGATTGCAGGGTGGTTGTAACCATGGAAACAAGCAGTGTATAATGTGATGAATCCAGCCAGCAAAGGAGGCAGTATGGATAATAACAATACATTAGTAAGTGCCTTGTATTAAAGGGGTTATCCAATATCAATAACTGCCCCCCCCCCCCCCATGTGCCAGGCAACTCACAGGGAATATACTTACCTGGGTCCCCACTCCCGGCGCCGCTCCTGGTCCCCACACCGCCGCTGCTGCTTCTGCCTGTACATGGATGAAAATATCCAATTTCGGGGGGGGGGGGGGGGGGGGAGCAGCCAATGACAGGCGGGGAGGGGGATGAGCCATTGGCTATCCCCCCCAACAACGGATGTTTTGATCCGTGTACAGGGAAAAGCAGCAGCGGCGGTGCGGGGACCAGGAGCGATGCAGGAAGCGGGGACCCGGGTAAGTATATTCCCTGTGAGGGGCGGGGCACATGGGGGAGCAGTTATTGATATTGGATAACCCCTTTAACTTTCTCTACTTGATAAATGCTATTTGCTGAAGTGAGACAACCCGTTTAAGAAGAAATAGTATCTGTAGTATACACAAAATATCTGTAGTTAGATATCAAGTATGGTAGTTAAATTAATTCACATACCATTAATTCACGTCCCGACACGTTTCAATGTACCCTAAGGTAACAGCTCATCAGGGGACAAAGTAACTCCTCAGGATTTTTCTTTTAGACATGCATAAAAGTTGTTTATAGAGAGGAGAAGAAACTGGTCACCTTTAATAAAGATATAAGATGGTATCATACTCAACCAAAGATATAGGATGATAATATCCACAGCACTATATATCCCGTTGAGTGACTCAAGATATATTCTGATAATCACTCTAGGTAAAAGAGGTATGCCCACCCAGGATAAAAGAGGTATACCGCCAAGACAGTGTGTAAATCCCTCAACCTGTAAGATATAAAGTGCTAATGCTCATGTGCCAAATGTTAATGTGCTTATTAGTGCAAAATTTAGTTCGGTCATTCGTTATAACCAATCTGATCCTCCTTGATAGAGTACTAGGTATGCACAATTATGCTATAGAGACACACATAAATAAATATGCTGGCAATATGGTGCACTGGAACCCAGTACTTGCATGTCCCAGTTGAGGACCGATTAGATGTATGGGGTCCGATCAGAGTAGAGGGTGCGATAAACAGATATACAGCGCGTCTACCCTGGGAAGGTGGTGCGGCATATCGAAGGCTAGTCCAGTTTTTGTGGTCTTCTAGGGCTAGGACTTTTATTATACCCAACTAAGTGCAACATCTGTATCAGGGTCCATATCATAGGGTGGGAAATAGTTGCAGTCATCTGGGATTCCCCATTTACCTCCATTACCTAATTCCCTCCAGCCTTTTTCAGAGAACAATCAATGGAGAAAACAATTTTAATCTTCTTTTTTTGCAAGATATTTGATCAAGATAGGTATTCTATATTGCATGGTAAGTTTATTTTCACATGGCCAAAAACGCGGTGTATCTGCCTAATACCTGCTCAATCGGCTACCTAACTGCTTCCCATTGATATCAATGGGAAGTGCACGCTCTTGTTCACATGGGCAGGTATTTTTATGGAGCTATTTTTAAAAACATTTCAGAAGTAGCATATTTTTTGGAAGTGTTTTTAAGGCTGTTTCTCCCTTTGAAATCAATGGGAAAGGGGTAACAAAAACATTGATGAGTAGAAGGTGCATCTTTGCCTTCTGATCTGCTGCTGCGTTCCAGGTTCAATATTCAGTAGGTCACCAAATTACACTCCATCCATAAAATTGTAGGACAAGTTATTTTTTCTGATCCACATTTCAGACAACATGTACTCAAGCGTTAGCTATCACTTTAACAAAAGCGAACATAGGTTGCAGCTTTAGGCCTCTTTCACACGGGCGTTGCGGAAAAATGTGCGGGTGCATTGCGGGAACACCCGCGATTTTTCCGCGCGAGTGCAAAACATTGTAATGCGTTTTGCACTCGCGTGAGAAAAATCGCGCGTGTTTGGTACCCAAACCCGAACTTCTTCACAGAAGTTCGGGCTTGGGATCGGTGTTCTGTAAATAGTATTATTTTCCCTTATAACATGGTTATAAGGGAAAATAATAGCATTCTGAATACAGAATGCTAAGTAAAACAGGGCTGGAGGGGTTTTAAAAAAATAAAAAATCATTTAACTCACCTTAATCCACTTGCTCGCGATGCGGGCATCTCCGTCTGACTCTTTTACTGTATAGGACCTGTGGAACGCATTAACTATAGTTTAAGGACCTGGGATGACGTCACTCTGGTCATCACATGGTACGTCACATGATCTTTTACCATGGTGAATCACCATGGTAAAAGATCATGCGACGTACCATGTGATGACCGGAGTGACGTCATCCCAGGTCCTTAAACTATAGTTAATGCTCTCCACAGGTCCTATACAGTAAAAGAGTCAGACGGAGATGCAGGGCATTGCGAGCAAGTGGATTAAGGTGAGTTAAATGATTTTTTATTTTTTTTAACCCCTCCAGCGCTGTTTTACTATGCATTCTGTATTCAGAATGCTATTATTTTCCCTTATAACCATGTTATAAGGGAAAATAATAAGGTTCGGGTCTCCATCCCGATCGTCTCCTAGCAACTGTGCGTGAAAATCGCACCGCATCCGCACTTGCTTGCGGATGCTTGCGATTTTCACGCAACCCCATTCATTTCTATGGGGCCTGCGTTACGTGAAAAACGCACAAAGAGGAGCATGCTGCAAAAGTGATGCGTGAAAATCACCGCTCGTGTGCACAGCCCCATAGAAATGAATGGGTCAGTATTCAGTGCGGGTGCAATGCGTTCACCTCCCGCATCGCATCCGCGCGGAATACTCGCTCGTGTGAAAGGGGCCTTACTCTCTGTTATGTTGCCATGCATTAATGTGATTGTGTACAGCTTTAGAATGAAATGACCTTTTTTTTTCTTTTCCTTGAAATGTGATGCATATGATTTGGTAGTGGGAGGATTTGTAGGAGTGCACATGTGTGGATTGATGGTACATTCTGGGCATTACAAAGTATCCAGACTGCACTGAGTAACTGCGCGGAGGCACAGCTCGCCTTCATTCCCTGTGACTAATGTCCACAATTACCACAACAGCGTTTGAATAATCACAAGTACAGAAGCATCGATTCATCTTGTGTTTTTCTGAAATTTGGAATAGCCACATTGTACATTTGCTGCTGTTATTATATAATCCCATTTTACGAACACAATAAGAGTTCGACCACACAGTCAGGTTTCTGTATGAAGTTTTGGAAGTCAAAATCAGGAGTGGATCATAAAAAGAGAGAAAATATAAAGGGTAGATACGACTTCTCCTGTTTTTTGAATTCATGTGAAGTTGGGCAATGTGTTTTGGGGTGTCTTTTTACACATGCCCATCCTGGGTGAGATAAATATCTCTGTCAAATGACAACTTTGTATAAAAAAATGGGAAAAGTTGTCTTTTAGAAAGATATTTATCTCACCCAGCATGGGTATATGTAAAAAGACACCCCAAAACACATTGCCCAACTTCTCCTGAGTACGGCGATACCACATGTGTGACACTTTTTTGCAGCCTAGGTGGGCAAAGGGGCCCACATTCCAAAGAGCACCTTTAGGATTTCACAGGGCATTTTTTACACATTTTGATTTCAAACTACTTCTCACGCATTAGGCCCCTAAAATACCAGGGCAGTATAACTACCCCACAAGTGACCCCATTTTGGAAAGAAGACACCCCAAGGTATTTCGTGATGGGCATAGTGAGTTCATGGAAGTTTTTATTTTTTGTCACAAGTTAGTGGAATATGAGACTTTGTAAGGAAAAAAAATAATCATCATTTTCCGCTAACTTGTAACAAAAAATAAAAAATTCTAAGAACTCGCCATGCCCCTCACGGAATACCTTGGGGTGTCTTCTTTCCAAAATGGGGTCACTTGTGGGGTATTTATACTGCCCTGGCATTTTAGGGGACCTAATGCGTGAGAAGTAGTTTGAAATCAAAATGTGTAAAAAATGCCCTGCGAAATCCTAAAGGTGCTCTTTGGAATGTGGGCCCCTTTGCGGACCTAGGCTGCAAATAAGTGTCACACATGTGGTATCGCCGTACTCAGGAGAAGTTGGGCAATGTGTTTTGGGGTGTCTTTTTACATATACCCATGCTGGGTGAGAAAAAATATCTCTCTAAAAGACAACTTTTCCCATTTTTTTATACAAAGTTGGCATTTGACCGAGATATTTATCTCACCCAGCATGGGTATATGTAAAATGACACCCCAAAACACATTGCCCAACTTCTCCTGAGTACGGTGATACCACATGTGTAACACTTTTTTGCAGCCTAGATGCGCAAAGGGGCCCAAATTCTTTTTAGGAGGGCATTTTTAGACATTTGGATCCCAGACTTCTCACGCATTAGGGCCCTTAAAATGCCTGGGCAGTATAAATACCCCACATGTGACCCCATTTTGGAAAGAAGACACCCCAAGGTATTCAATGAGGGGCATGGCGAGTTCATAGAAGATTTTATTTTTTTGGCACAAGTTAGCAGAAATTGTTATTTTTTTATTTTTCCTCACAAAGTCTCCCTTTCCGCTAACTTGGGACAAAAAGTTCAATCTTTCATGGACTCAATATGCCCCTCAGCGAATACCGTGGGGTGTCTTCTTTCCGGAATGGGGTCACATGTGGGGTATTTATACTGCCCTGTCATTTTAGGGGCCCTAAAGCGTGAGAAGAAGTCTGGAATATAAATGTCAAAAATTTTTTACGCATTTGGATTCTGTGAGGGGTATGGTCATTTTATTTTTTGTCACAAGTTAGTGGAATATGAGACTTTGTAAGAAAAAACAAAAAAATTAAAAATCAATTTCCACTAACTTGTGCCAAAAAAAAAGTCTGAATGGACCCTTACAGGGGGGTGATCAATGACACGGGGGTGATCAGGGAGTCTATATGGGGTGATCACCCCCCTGTCATTGATCACCCCCCTGTAAGGCTCCATTCAGACGTCCGTATGTGTTTTGCAGATCCGCGGTGTCCATTTTTTGCGGATCCACGGATCTGCGGATCCGCAAAACACATACAGACGTCTGAATGGAGCCTTACAGAGAGGTGATCAATGAGGGGGGGTGATCACCCCATATAGACTCCCTGATCACCCCCCCCCCCCGTGTCATTGATCACCCCCCTGTAAGGCTCCATTCAGAGGTCCGTATGTGTTTTGCGGATCCATGGATCCATGGATCGGATCCGCAAAACACATACGTACGTCTGAATGGAGCCTTACAGGGGGGTGATCAATCACAGGGGGGTGATCAGGGAGTCTATATGGGGTGATCACCCCCCCGTAAGGCTCCATTCAGACGTCTGTATGTGTTTTGCCGATCCGTGGATCCGTAAAACACATACGGACGTCTGAATGGAGCCTTACAGGGGGGTGATCAATGATAGGGAGGTGATCAATGACAGGGAAGTGATCGGGGAGTCTATATGGGGTGATCACCTCCCTGTCATTGATCACCCCCCTGTAAGGCTCCATTCAGACGTCCGTATGTGTTTTGCGGATCCGATCCATGGATCCGTGGATCCCTAAAACACATACGGATGTCTGAATGGTGTCTTACAGGGGGGTGATCAATGACAGTGGGGGGGTGATCAGGGAGTCTATATGGGGTGATCAGGGGTTAATAAGGGGTTAATAAGTGACAGGGGGGGTGTAGTGTAGTGTGGTGCTACTTATTACAGAGCTGCCTGTGTCCTCTGGTGGTCGATCCAAGCAAAAGGGACCACCAGAGGACCAGGTAGCAGGTATATTAGACGCTGTTATCAAAACAGAGTCTAATATACCTGTTAGGGGTTAAAAAAGAATCGCATCTACAGCCTGCCAGCGAACGATCGCCGCTGGCGGGCTGTAGATCCACTCGCTTACCTGCAGTTCCTGTGAACACGCGCGCCTGTGTGCGCGCGTTCGCAGGAAATCTCGCGTCTCGCGAGATGACGCGTATATGCGTGACTCTTCCTGAGTGAGCTGCCTCCGGAACGCGATCCTGCGTTAGGTGGTCCGGAGGCGGTTAAAGGGAACCTGTCACCGGGATTGTGTGTATAGAGCTGAGGACATGGGTTGCTAGATGGCCGCTAGCACATCCGCAATATCCAGTTCCCATAGCTCTGTGTGCTTTTATTGTGTAAAAAAAAAACTATTTGATACATATGCAAATTAACCTGAGATGAGTCCTGTCCCTTAGATGAGTCTCATCTCAGGTTAATTTGCATATGTATCAAATAGTTTTTTTTACACACTAAAAGCACACAGAGCTATGGGGACTGGGTATTGAAGATCTGCTAAGGGCCATCCAGCAACCCATGTCCTCAGCTCTATACACACAATCCCGGTGACAGGTTCCCTTTAAGGAAGATGCTAGTTCTGCAGACATGTAATGTAAACAGTTACTTAATTACTGTGTATATTAGCAGCCAGGACAGCTCACTGATGTGCATTCTTCCTCCATTAACATTATTTAGAACATTTCCTCTATTTGCTTTGTTCTATGTCCTGTATCTCATGTTACAAGCCTAATAGACAGAATGTGGGTAACCTATAACATCAGCTTACATTTGATTAAAGGGGTTGTGTCACTTCAGCATATGGCATTTATCATTATATATTGCTTATTTTCAGGGGTCATGGCCATTGCTGCAGCGCAGATACGAGGTGTCTGGGGAGGAAGCTGTGGTGCAAGCATACCTATACACACTCCCACGGTCCCAGCCACCACTGATGGATTGCAGGGTGGTTGTAACCATAGAAATGAACAGTGTATAATGTGATGTGAAAATAAATCCAGCCAGCAAAGGAAGCAATATAGACAATCACAATACATTAGTAAGTGCCTTGTATTAACTTTGTCTACATGATAAATGATATTTGCTGAAGTGAGACAACCCCTTTTACTGTACATGCTTATTAACAGATATAGTTTCAAAAGTCATACTTTTTTAAAGGAACTTGTCTTTCAAGTTCCTTAAGCTGCCCTTTCTGAGAACAGCATTGTAGTGGCAGACGCACTGATTTCATAGATCTGTCACACAGGTATGTGTATTTGTGTAATTGTTTTAGAGAACTTATATGTCAATCTGTGCAATGTGCAGCCAGCGTGGCCGGAAGAAGTCCAATAATATTCATGATATGTGGACTTTCCTGGCCCTTCAGCTGCTGATTGACAGGTATCTCGCTATGCACAGTTAGGCCTTGTTCACATGTCAGTTATTTAATCAGTTATTTCCATTAGTTTTTGTGAGCCAAAACCAGGAGTGGAGGCTACACAGAGATAAGTGTAAGCGCTCATTCAGACGTCCGTAGAATGGGTCCGGATCCGTTCCACAATTATGCGGAATGGGTGCAGACCCATTCATTTTCAATGGGGCCGGAAAAGATGCGGACAGCACACAGTGTGCTGTCCGCATCCGCATTTCCGATCCGCGGCCCCGAACTTCCGGTCCGTGGCTCTGGAAAAAATATAGAGCATGTCCTATTCTTGTCTGCAGCTGCGGACAAGAATAGGAATCCTCTATTAAGTGCCAGCGATGTGCGGCGTCAGTGTTTTGCGGTCCGCAATATGCAGACTGCAAAACACTACTGATGTCTGAATGGACCCTAATGGAAAGATCTGCACCTGTTCTGTGTTTTGGTCCCGCACCTGGTTTTGGCTCACAATATCTGATGGAAATAACTGATCAAATAACTGATGTGTGAACTTGACCTTACAGGGAGAAACCTGTCTACCAGCAGATGAAGGACCGGGGGACTCCTTGCTGTAGCCCTAGTGTGGACCACACACAAGTTCTTGCACAAATACACATACATGACTTATACAAGTCGCTGCACTATGCCATTTTCAGAGAGGGCAGTATAAGAGACCTTTAATGGATTTCCTAAAATTTAAAAAGTGCCAGCTCATTTTCACAGAATGTATCCAGACACATTGTTCCCTGTTCTCAGTGGGGAACACAAACATATTTCTGGATCTCAGACATATACTAGAGCCATCGTCTGACCTACAGCATGGATTCCAAGAGATAGCAGTACAGCAAACACAGGTAATAGGGTGCACCAGGGGGCGTAACTACCATAGCGGCAGACCATACAACTGCTATGGGGCCCAGGGCAAGAGGGGGCCCAGTCTTAGTTGGGATCATCCCCTCTTCTACTGGAGGTGAAAACTTGGCCAGGATTCTACCCTCTAAAGGGACAACATTTAGCAAATGAGGCTGTGGAAAAAATGGTCCCAGGGTCATTGAAAGGGTTTAGGCAGAAACCCTTCTCTCCTGTTTGGGGGCCTGGTGTGATCCTTGCTATGGGGCCCAGGACAAGAGGGGGCCCAGTCTTAGTTGGGATCATCTCCTCTTCTACTGGAGGTGAAAACTTGGTCAGGACTCTACCCTCTAAAGGAACAACTTTTAGCAAATGAGGCTGTGGAAAAAATGGCCCAAGGGTCATTGAAACCCTTCTGTCCTGTGTGGGGGGCCTGGTTTGATTCTTGCTGTGGGGCTCTTACTTCTCTATGTACACCACTGGGTCTACAGACCCTATGACTTTTTTTTTTCTATTGTTTACAAATTTTTTTTAATTTTATTTACTAATACACACAAAATAAGTAAATTGACAATGAAGCGCTGTCTTCTCTTCAAACAGCTGATCGGCGGTGGTGCCGGCAGTCGGGCCCCCGCCAATCTGATATTGATAGCCTATCCTGAAGATATATTCTTTTATTATGTCCAAATACATAACATTTTAGAATTCAGAGAAGGTGTACAGTACTTAGTTTTTTTCATAATCTATCTAAAGAGTGCTCATAATAAGTATTCAATATGAGGTGCTACATGAAATATGAGCAGTATATACAGTAATAGGTAGTGATGGTCTTGCGGTTCACCCGGCGGTCGGTTCGCGGCGATCTTTGCTCGTTCGCGATTCGCCGAACATGCGAACATATGGCGATATTCGCGCCCGCCATATTCTTTTACATTGTGAAGAACTTTGACCCATGACACATCCATCAGGTGGTACAGGACAGGCAATTGAAAAGTTTCAGTACATGGACATACCCCCTACCTTATAAATAGACCCGATCTGGTCGCCATTTTACATTCAGTCTTTTGTCAGTGTAGGGAGAGGTTGCTGTGTGGAGCAGGGACAGGTTGTTAGGGACAAAAACGCTATCAAATAGGTCCACAAAAGTCCTTTTAAGGACTGGTATAGGTGTACTATTGATAGGTGTGATACACAGAGGGGTGCAATATACCGTATTTTCCGGCGTATAAGACGACCGGGCATATAAGACGACCCGAAACTTTTCCATTTAAAATAAAGATTTTGGGCTATACTCGCCGTATAAGACTACCCCTGAATGCCAGCCCTCCCTGTCTTCAAGACGATCTTCGCCAGTCCAGGGAACTGACTGGGATCTGTGGATGGCACTGTTATTGGGAGGGGGATCAGTGGATGACACTGCTATGGGGGGGATCTATGGATGACACTATATAGCTTCTTATGCTATATGTGTCATCCACAGATCCACCCCATGACAGTGCCATCCACAGATCCCCCTCCCCTAAACAGTGCCATCCACAGATCCCCCTCCCCTAAACAGCACCATCCACAGATCCCCCCCTAAACAGTGCCATCCACAGATTCCCCTCCCCTAAACAGTGCCATCCACAGATTCCCCTCAACTAAACAGTGCCATCCACAGCTCCCCCTCCCCTAAACAGTGCCATCCACAGATCCCCCTCCCCTAAACAGTGCCATCCACAGATCCCCCCCCCTAAACAGTGCCATCCACAGATTCCCTTCCCCTAAACAGTGCCATCCACAGATTCCCTTCCCCTAAACAGTGCTATCCACAGATCCCCCTCCCCGACGCTCACAGGAGTACATTTATAAACTGTAATCGGTAACTTTAACTTTAATCATCGCTCATCTGTTTACTAGGATGCCTTACTCTCAGCTCCGGTAACAGCAGGCAGTGCGGGCGGCGCTCACTCACTGACGTCACGCGCCTGCGCCGCCTAGTGCGAGAAGCAGGCACGTGACATCAGTAAGTGAGCGCCGCCCGCACTGCCTGCTATTACCAGAGCTGAGAGTAAGGTATCCTAGTAAACAGATGAGCGATGATTAAAGTTAAAGTTACCGTATCCTAGTAAAGGTATCCTAGTAAACAGATGAGCGATGATTAAAGTTACCGATTACAGTTTATAAATGTACTCCTGTAAAGCGGCGGGATCCTGTATATTCTAACCCCCAGGCAAGCGTCCCCGTCACCATGGGGACGCCTGGGGGTTAGAATATGCCATCGGATCTGAGTATACCCGGTGTATAAGACGACCCCCGACTTTTGAAAATAATTTCTAGTGTTAGAAAGTCGTGTTATACGCCGGAAAATACGGTACTTATAATATACTTTCTAACATAGAAAGTATTTTATAGTGGATTTGTATTGTGCAGCAGTGGTGAGTGGTTCTGCAGCAATACAGCAGCTACACAGAGTGACAAACGCAATTAGAAAAAATAATTATAACTGGTGTGATATACCAGTCGCCCCCCCAAAAAAACTGATAGAAGCAGGGTGTTATATACCAATTATATATTTTCTATATAGTGCATTTAGGTACTGCAGCATTTGTTTGCGGTTTTGCTGCGTTCCCTCTGCTACACACAGTGACAAATAGTATTGAAAAAGTAATTATAACTGGTTTGCGCATGCGAAAATTATATTGCCGATATTTCTCATCGCAAATTCGAATAATACATCTGGTATGTCACTGTCCATGTTGTGGGACTATTTGTGCACTTCTAGTAATTATTTCTTAGCTGCAAATATGAGCTGAAGGTTTAAAATGAATGCGAACCGTCCCGGCAGATGTTCGTCCATCACTAGTAATAGGTGATCTTTGGTACTTTCCAGTAATCTTCCTCACCTTAACTCATCTTTAGAAGTATAAATTAAACTATATTGGGTGGAGCTGTAAAAATTCCCACTTGTTAACTTACTTTTTTGTAACAAAGCTCAAAAACTACCAGAATTGACTTTCATCTAAAAATAACTTGTTCTTTCCTGTTCCTTTCCGTTTCATGTTTGTAGTGTTACATGACATCTCAGAACCATTCCTGTGTGGAGTTTCTAAAGGCTTTCTAGCAAAAGTTTCTGGCAGGTTCTCCCCACCTTTCTGTCACTTACTACAAATTGGTACCTTGTCACAAAGATGAATGTGCTGAGCCGTGAACTGGTCAGAATGGCCTGGCGAGATCTATCTAAACTGAAGCGCCTTTTGCTGCCTTGTAGACCAGTATAAATAATGTCTGCATAGGTGAAGCAGGCGGATTTGTTTAGGTCTGTCACTTTGCTCCCTTTACCAAAACGCAACTATATTTGTGTATATTTTTGGATACAAAATGCACTTGATTCAATGTCTACACTAACCTGATGACCTACAGTCAGGTCCATAAATATTGGGACATTGACACAATTCTAACATTTTTGGCTCTATACACCACCACAATGGATTTGAAATGAAACGAACAAGATGTGCTTTAACTGCAGTCTGTCAGCTTTAATTTGAGGGTATTTACATCCAAATCAGGTGAACGGTGTAGGAATTACAACAGTTTGCATATGTGCCTCCCACTTGTTAAGGAACCAAAAGTAATGGGACAGAATAATAATCATAAATCAAACTTTCACTTTTTAATACTTGGTTGCAAATCCTTTGCAGTCAATTACAGCCTGAAGTCTGGAACGCATAGACATCACCAGACGCTAGGTTTCATCCCTGGTGATGCTCTGCCAGGCCTCTACTGCAACTGTCTTCAGTTTCTGCTTGTTCTTGGGGCATTTTCCCTTCAGTTTTGTCTTCAGCAAGTGAAATGCATGCTCAATCGGATTCAGGTCAGGAGATTGACTTGGCCATTGCATAACATTCCACTTCTTTCTCTTAAAAAACTCTTTGGTTGCTTTGGGTCATTGTCCATCTGCACTGTGAAGCGCTGTCCAATGAGTTCTGAAGCATTTGGCTGAATATGAGCAGATAATATTGCCCGAAACATTTCAGAATTCATCCTGCTGCTTTTGTCAGCACTCACATCATCAATAAATACAAGAGAACCAGTTCCATTGGCAGCCATACATGCCCACGCCATGACACTACCACCACCATGCTTCACTGATGAGGTGGTATGCTTAGGATCATGAGCAGTTCCTTTCCTTCTCCATACTCTTCTCTTCCCATCACTCTGGTACAAGTTGATCTTGGTCTCATCTGTCCATAAGATGTTGTTCCAGAACTGTGAAGGCTTTTTTAGATGTCGTTTGGCAAACTGTAATCTGGCCTTCCTGTTTTTGAGGCTCACCAATGGTTTACATCTTGTGGTGAACCCTCTGTATTCACTCTGGTGAAGTCTTCTCTTGATTGTTGACTTTGACACACATACACCTACCTCCTGGAGAGTTTTCTTGACCTAGCCAACTGTTGTGAAGGGTGTTTTCTTCACCAGGGAAAGAATTCTTTGGTCATCCACCACAGTTGTTTTCCGTGGTCTTCCGGGTCTTTTGGTGTTGCTGAGCTCACCGGTGCGTTCCTTCTTTTTAGGAATGTTCCAAACAGTTGTTTTGGCCACGCCTAATGTTTTTGCTATATATCTGATGCGTTTGTTTTGTTTTTTCAGCCTAATGATGGCTTGCTTCACTGATAGTGACAGCTCTTTGTAACTCATCTTGAGAGTTGACAGCAACAGATTCCAAATGCAAATAGCACACTTGAAATTAACTCTGGACCTTTAATCTGCTCATTGTAATTGGGATAATGAGGAAATAACACACACCTGGCCATGGGACGGGTGAGAAGCCAATTGTCCCATTACTTTTGGTTCCTTAACAAGTGGGAGGCACATATGCAAACTGTTGTAATTCCTACACCGTCCACCTGATTTGGATGTAAATACACTCAAATTAAAGCTGACAGTCTGCAGTTAAAGCACATCTTCTTCATTTCATTTCAAATCCATTGTGGTGGTGTACAGAGCCAAAAATGTTAAAATTGTGTTGATGTCCCAATATTTATGGACCTGACTGTATGTCAGTCAACCGCAGGTTCTGAACGCTGCTTGGAATAATGTATCCCAGACAGCAGAACAAGTCTTGAACCTTTGTTGTTTCCATTGTGTTCATTCTCTCCGTCAAACTTTTTGTCTTGCTGGTCTGGTTAGTCTGCATTTTCTATTTCACTGTTTAGCAGAAATCTTGTCCATTAGGACCATTTTACAGTAACTATAAGCTACGTCCCATGATAACATTCACTGCTGAATGGTACCTGACTGGGAGTGGTGCTATTGATTTGATTTAATAATTAATGTACTCTCTATACGAGAATATCTCTGAAGCATTGAGAAGCTTTCAGTCTATTGCGTGAACCATGACGCAACATTGGATGATTGCTTGTTGATGGGACTTCAGAAACATACCAAGTGGAAATGGAAGAACGGAGACGTGTGAGTATGTTGTACCAGTTGGCCAGGAATGGCAGCAGCAGGGCATCTTGGTATAATAATTGCCATCCAAAAGGACAAACATTCTCTTTTTGGAAATCTCTACAAAAACATGCGTCTGAGTTTGGTAAGTGTAATCCTTTACATTGATAATCATAGGAAGTCACTGCATAGCAGAAGTTACATCTGATCTGTAGATACTCATAAAGATTATAAGGTTTTGATTTTATTTGTCCTTTTACTATTGGTTAAACTTTTTAAAGTAATTCAGTATGTGAACATTTTTAAGTATAGACTTATATAATGAAATTAAATTTACAGTTTTTTGGTGACATTTCCTCCATTATATACAGAGGGTCCGTGTCACCTTAGCAAACTGCAATTATGAGAAGCCTGTTTCCTATATTATGTGTTAAAACATTGTGTAAGTGATTTGTACAATTCAATTGAAAATATAATCTAAGTGCCAATTGCTTCACAATCTCCTTCAAAGTCAATGAATTGAGGTGCAGTTAGCTGGTATATATAACTGTGAGTGAATATTAAGCAAATTTATTAAAATAATGTATGGTGGTTTTTCTGGAGCAGGTGTATATTTTTCATTTTTAAAAACTTTACCAGTGTTAGGCTACTTTCACATCTGCGGCAGCGATTCTGGCAGAGAACAGCCTGCCGGAATTCTCTGGATCCCGCACTGCTGGATGCAAACAGAATACCCTTCACCGCCCCCATTAAGTATAGTGGGGTCTGGCTGAATCCGGCCTCATTCCCGCAAAAATGCAGAGAATTAGCTGGACACAGACCACTTTATGCCGCGGTTTGTATCCGGACAAGTCTCTGCAGTTTTGCTGGATCAGGAGGCTGGATCTCCATGCAGCAGATGTGAAAGTAGCCTTACAATATTAAAAAAGTTAAAGAGATACAAAGAGAAATATATAAAGTGGTCATACAAAGTACTTTTTAATGCAGGGCAATAAATAATTAGTTTTATCAATTTATTTTATTGGGGAAAAAAATTGTTATGGCTTAGGGAGATTAAGATGTGAGCACAATTTATGAACAAAGCTATTATAATAGTTTCGTAGTCTCTATTAAAAGGAGCCTGTCAACTGTTTTGACCATGCAAAACTGCTGACAGCACTAGGTAGAGGCCAGGAGGAGCAGGACACACATATTTTTTGTGGAGCTTTTATCGGGAGGAGTAGTAAATATGAACTTTTATTCTGTAGGCACTGCTTCTACAAGCGCCCAGGAGGCGATGCTTCATTTGATGTGCCCTCTGCATTGAGCTGCTTCGCAGCCCCGATCCTCTGCTCTGAGTGACAGCTGTAGTGGTCTTGAAAAGTACTCGACATAACTTAGGCGGATCCTCTACCACCCTAAATTTACACCGGCTTACTTGCTGGCGTAGACTAAGATAATTTTCTATGTCTAAAACAGGCGTTGAAAATTATAAATGATACAGGGCGGCCAGCCCCCTTCCCCACGCACACCATACTCCCTTTTTTAGAACTGGCATACGTGGTGTGGATGGGAAAGAAGTTACACATACAGTACAGACCAAAAGTTTTGCACCCCTCAATCTGTATTTTGTGGAAGCAGGTATATCAAACCCCTTAATCAGTATTTTGTAGAAGCAGGTATATCGCACCCTTCAATCAGTATTTTGTGGAAGCAGGTACAGTACAGACCAAAAGTTTGGACACACCTTCTCATTCAAAGAGTTTTCTTTATTTTCATGACTATGAAAATTGTAGATTCACACTGAAGTCATCAAAACTATGAATTAACACATGTGGAATTATATACATAACAAACAAGTGTGAAACAACTGAAAATATGTCATATTCTAGGTTCTTCAAAGTAGCCACCTTTTGCTTTGATTACTGCTTTGCACACTCTTGGCATTCTGTTGATGAGCTTCAAGAGGTAGTCCCCTGAAATGGTTTTCACTTCACAGGTGTGCCCTGTCAGGTTTAATAAGTGGGATTTCTTGCCTTATAAATGGGATTGGGACCATCAGTTGCGTTGAGGAGAAGTCAGGTGGATACACAGCTGATAGTCCTACTGAATAGACTGTTAGAATTTGTATTATGGCAATAAAAATGCAGCTAAGTAAAGAAAAACGAGTGGCCATCATTACTTTAAGAAATGAAGGTCAGTCAGTCAGCCGAAAAATTGAGAAAACTTTGAAAGTAAGGGCTACTTGACCATGAAGGAGAATGATGGGGTGCTGTGCCAGATGACCTGGCCTCCACAGTCACCGGACCTGAACCCAATCGAGATGATTTGGGGTGAGCTGGACCGCAGAGTGAAGGCAAAAGGGCCAACAAGTGCTAAGCATCTCTGGGAACTCCTTCAAGACTGTTGGAAGACCATTTCAGGGGACTACCTCTTGAAGCTCATCAAGAGAATGCCAAGAGTGTGCAAAGCAGTAATCAAAGCAAAAGGTGGCTACTTTGAAGAACCTAGAATATGACATATTTTCAGTTGTTTCACACTTGTTTGTTATGTATATAATTCCACATGTGTTAATTCATAGTTTTGATGCCTTCATAGTCATGAAAATAAAGAAAACTCTTTGAATGAGAAGGTGTGTCCAAACTTTTGGTCTGTACTGTATATGCCAAAAATTTGCAAATATCTATTCATAAATGACCCCCACAGTGTATTTCTCATACACTCCAATGCTAATGCACTGTAATGTATGAGTGAAGCAATCTAATGATTGCATGTTATAGTTCCCTATGGGAAATATAAAAAAGTGTGAAAAAAGTTTTTAAAAATCAAAAAATATAAAATATAACAATTGAAATCAACCTCCATTTCCCCTTTTTGGTCGCTTCACCTCCTACAAAAAAATTAAATAAAAAGTGATCAAACAGTCATACCCCCCCCCCCCAAATGGTATCAGTGAAAAGTACAGATCACCCCACACAGCTCCATACACATAACTACAGAGAAGTTATGAAAAAAAAAGCAGCGGTGGAATAGGCCTCTGTGCTCCTCCTCCTACACAGCCCTGCAAGTGCGATGTCTGACAGTATCCTGCTGCTGTTGTTGGGGAGCGCCGGCATCTGAGCTGTAATCATCGAAGGAGCTAGGTGAGGATTTACAGTTTTTTTCTTTTAACTTCCTTCGAAGGGGGCACAAATCTGGTCATAACTACGAGGGGAGAAATATGTGGCATAACTACTGTGAGGGGGCACATACAATATCTGGCCATAACTACTGTGAGGGAACACATAATCTGGCACATAATTATGAGCACATAATCTGGCACATATCTGGGCATTACTACTGTTAAGTGGGCACAATGTGGGCATAACTACTGTAAAGAGGGATATCTGGGCATAATTACTGAGAAAGGGGGCACATCTTGGCCTAGCTACTGTGAAGGGGGCACATCTGAGCATTACTACTGTGAAGGGGGTACATCTAGGCATAGGTACTGTAAAGATGGCACATCTGTGCATAACTACTGTGAAGGGGGCACATGTGAGCATTACTACTGTGAAGGTGGGCACAATATTGCATAACTACTGTGAGGGGCACAATGTGGGCATAACTACTGTGAAGGGGGTGCATCTGGGCATAACTACTGTGAAGAAGGCACATGTGGGTATTACTTCTGTGTGCTGGCACAAAGGGGGAATATTTACTATGTGGGGGCATTAACCCCTTAGTGACCACCCATACGCCTTTTTACGGAGGTCACTAAGGGGCCTCAGGCTGGGCCTCCGCTTTTTTATGGAAGCCCAGTCTAAGCGCTGCGCGGATCACCCGTGCAGTGGGGAGCAGAGACCTGGCTCTCACATGAGAGCCGCGGCCCTGCTGTAACAGGCCAGACCAGCAGGAGTGCCGATCCAGGCTGTTTTACACTTTACATGCCACGGGCAATGGCGCCCGCCGCATGTAAAGTGCTGACAGAAGGAGCGAACTCCCTCTGTCTCCCATCGGCACCCCGCAAATGCGATCGCGGGGTGCCGATGTGTGTGAAGCCTGCCTGGGGTCTGATGTAGGCCCCAGACCAGCCTTGAGTAATTTCCAGCAGGCTGCTCCTCTCTGGCGCAATCTGCTGGTCAATGTCAGAATAGCATTGCCATTAAAATGCAATGCACTATAGGGATAGTGCATTGCATTTTAAAAGCAATCAAAAACCTGTCTGTTATAATCCCCTTGTGGGACTATTAATTGGTAAAAAAAAAGTAAAAAATAAATCATTTATTCAATTAAAAAATCCCATTAAAAAATTATGCTTTTTTTTCATTGAAGATACGCTTTTCAATGAAAAAAATTGCAAAAAAAAATCTTTCCCATATGTTTGGTACTGCTGCGTCTGTAACGGCCCGGACTACATAAACATAATGTAAATTATCCCCTAACGTGAACGCTGTAAAAAAAAAAGAAAAGAAAAAAAGACTGCTCATTTATTCTTAGTTGCCACCTAAAAAACGTATTAGCAAGCGATCAAAAAGAGCCATTTACTCCAAAATTATACCAATGAATAATACAAGTTGTCCCCCCAAAATCAAGCCCTCACACAACTCCATATAAAGAAAAATAAAAAAGTTATGGATCTTGGGAAGTTGCAATGCAAAAACATTTTTTTCTTAAAAAAAAGGGGTTTTATTGCAAAAAAGTAGTAAAATGTAAAAAAACTATATGTATTTGGTATCACTGTAATCGTACTAACCCAGAGAATATATATGTAAAAATGCAGTGGCAGTACTGTTGTTTTTCCCATCTTCCTTCCAGAAAGAGTTAATAAAAGTTAATCAGAAAGTTATGTGTACCCCAAAATAGCGCATTAAAAACTACAACTTGTCCTGCAAAACACAAGCCATAGATGGAAAAATAAAAAAGTTATAGCTCTTGGAACGCGACAATGAAAAAAGGAAGAAAAACTCTTGGTCAGTAAGGCCCAAAACAGGCTTGTCACTAAAGGGTTAAGGGGACTGGGTGTGTATAGTTATGTTTTGGGGCGGAGTTAGAGGTGCAGCCTAGTATTAAAAAAATTGCTGCGGCCCGCTGCACATATTGTCCCTCTTTGTGTTTTTCAAAAGTTGGAAGCTATACCATTGGGGTCTACAATTTAATTCCAAATGGATCAATAATGTTTGTGGAAAAAGACCCTCAGAAACACAAGGAGGAGATACAAACTGCAGATGTTTCCCTTGGTCAGATTTGAACTCAGGACCCCAGCACCACAAGTTTTAACCACTGAGCTAACATGCTGATCCATGATACCCTAGAACATACTGTAATAATAGATTTGAGGACTCTAGCTACCTATATGAATATAGGCCAGGGATCACCTTTGGGACTCCAGCTGATCTAAAACTACAACAACTATCAGAACCTTCCTTTCACTTTTATGGGAGTTAGAAGAACAGCCAAGCAAGTGTGCATGCTGGGAGTTGTTGTTTCACAGCAGCTGGAGTCCCAAAGGTTGCTGATATCTGATGTAGGTAGTAAATACCTTCTGCTTTTGTTTGTGAGATGTTTGTCAAGTTTATATTTAACTGCACTGTAAAGTTCATACTTCAAGGGTGGCTGGAGAAGTCCACGGCCAGATGTCTTGGCTGTACTCGTGAACTCTGCTATGGGGAGGGGCAGGGAGCTCAGGTCAGAGTACAGTGTGACAATTGCCTAATCATAGTAAGGCCAAATATGTAAACATTTCCTCCTATTTCCATTTGCCAAAATGATTATGTCTGAATAATACTTCAGAGTATAAAATGTCTTTGTACAGGCTATAGCTGTGTTTGTAAGTGATATCAATGACCATACTACTACTGTGAGTAATTAACCCACCTTTACCCAGCAATGTTCACAAAATACTAAAACTACAGTTCAAGTTCAAGGGAATCCGTCACTCCTATCTTGGACCACTATCTACAGTAATACATGAGTAGTACTGCAGATATGGAGTCCAGATCACTTGTTTTTATTTTCCTACTGCCCTCCATTCCCCCGAAATACACAGTCAGGACTGCTGTGCTGTTCTAACATAATGGAGAGGACTCGTGTGCGCATGCACAGCAGTCCTGACAATGTATTTCAGTACAGCTTTGAGCACTGACAGCGGGGAATGGGGACAGTAGGAAATTAAAAAATAGCGACCTGGACTCCTTGGCTGCTGTACTATGCATGTATTACTGTAGATAATGGTCCAAAATCAGCGTGACAAATTCCCTTTAAAACTGACGTCCAGTAGCTGCCTAATGAACAATAGGGAAGATTTATTAAGGCTATTCTCACACCTGTGGCAGGGTTCTCAGGCAGGCTGTTCTGGCCGCTACTTGATCCAGCATCGCCAGATACTGCTGCCTGTCCACCGGACCCCATTTACTATATATCCGGCCGCTACTGCTGTATGCAACATTTTTTGTCCGGCCCATTCACGGCATTCTACACCGGAACATCCTGCTGCAGTCTCAGCCACTTTTGTGCAGGATCTTTATAATTAAGGCACTTACATTTTTTATGTGTTTACGCCAGAAAACATCTGCCACATTCAGTTTTTTCTTTTGACACTGTTCCATTTTCATAAAGTAGACAGAGTCTTCACAGAATGATACTAATTGGTATGAAAGTATAACTAGAAATAAAAAGACCCAAACTGTTTTGCTTAGCATTCCATCCCTGTAAAAGCAGGACCTCAATCAATTAGGCCTTTTGTAATATGCTTTAAACTAGTGGGCAGTTGTGCCCAATTGATGGCCCATCATTTCCAAAAAGCTGATGCAAAATACCCCACATACCAATGCTAGGTGGTGATGGGGACAAACCTCCCTAGCGTTATCCGTCCCTGTCACCACCTGCCATTGGCTTCTTCTTCCGACACCAGATTTTTTCATCCTCTCACGGGGAGAAGCAGCTGCGGCGGTGCTGGGACCAGGAGCGGCGCAGGGAGCGGGGAGCCAGGTAAGTATATTCATTGTGAGGGGCCCGGCATATGGGGGAGCATTTGTTAGCCTCAGATAACCACTTCAATGTAAAAAATGAAAATTAGACATCATATAGTACATGACAATCTCTTTCTAGCGAAGCTAGAACCAGCCCTGTACCTCACATCGGTGCAGAGATCTCCCCATTCATTACACTGCTAAATTTATATCCAGCTGCAGCTCAAGGGGAGTGTCTTTTCTGCTGCAGCTAAGGGGGCGTGTCCATGCTCTCCCTATCACAGCTCAGGAGGCAGATGAAGGATGAAACTGAGCATGTGCGGCCATCTCAGTGAGCTGGACAAAGAAATAATAAACAGAACAAAGAGCCGGTGGAGCTATACAGATACATTTTATTGAATAACTCAGTAGCTATACAAAATTCTTAATTGCATGCAATTACAAAAGTATTTAGATCTAGGTGCTGGTTTGAAAACTAGAATATTTTTTCGTGGGACACCCCCTTTAAGCTGACACCCAGCTGCAGCGACGACACCTGCCTACAGAGATAACTACTGTGGTTACTTAAAGAGGACCTTTCATCTGTTTTACTTATAGGAGCTAAATACCTGTACTTGCGGGGTACCCCCTGCTGATGCTGCCACCCAGTTTTATATTTTTAAACATCGCCCCTACGCCCCACTGCGCCCGCCTGAAGTTCTTGCGCTCAGTATGTAAATACTGAGCATAGGAACAGGGAGAGGAGACACCAGGGTTTCTCAATGGGCTATGCTGCGATCTAATCACATCGGAGAGTGTTACAGCCAGGGAGAAGGCGGCTCCCCTTGAGAAACCCTGGCGTCTCCTCCTCCCAGTTCCGATGCTTAGTATTTACATACTGAGTGCAAAAACTTCAGGTGGGCGCAGCGGGGCGTAGGGGCAATTAAAAAAAAAACGAAAACTGGTGGCAGCATCAGCAAGTACCCCGCAAGTACAAGTATTTAGCTCCTATAAGTAAAACAGATGAAAGGTCCTCTTTAACCCCTTCCTGACCAGGGCCGCTGCGGGTGCCATAGCGACAGGTGGCCGCCTGCTTCTTATAGCAGACACCCGCGGCTCATGTCCGAAACTGGAAGTAATGCCGATCTCAGACATTTAACCCCTCAGATGCCGTGGTCAATCCTGACCAGAGCATCTCAGCGTGCTGAAAACCGAAAGTGAACACTTTCGGTGGTGCTACGGCTCCCCCGTGTGGCGATCAGAGGAGCCGGAGCTTGCAGCAGCCCCTGTCTTTGTGAATGATAGGAGGCTGCTGCATAGTATTTCCTATTGAGCCCTTGCCTGTAATAGGGAAAGTAGTAAAATCATCATAGATTCCAATGCAAAAAAGTGATCAAAAAGTCATACACACCCCAGAATGATATCAATGAAAAGTTCAGATCTCCCCACAAAAAATAAGCCCCCATACAGCTCCATACACATAATTACAAAAAAGTTATAGGGGTCAAAATATGGCGACAAAAAAATAAAACAGATTTTTTTTCCCACTTTTTTTTATTTTTCATCACTATCAAAATGAAAGAAAAACTATACATATAAGGTATCTCCGGATTTGTACTGACCTGTAGAATAAAAGTAACTGGTCAGTTTTATCACACATTGAACGTCGTAAATTAAAAAAAAATTAAAACTGTGATGGAATTTGGCTTTTTTTTTTCAATTTCACCCCATTTGTAATTTTTTTTTTCCGCTTCCCACTACATCATATGCAATATTAAATGGTGGTGTTTGAAAGTACAACTCGTCCCACAAAAAACAAGCCCTCATATGGCTATGTGAACAGACAAATAAAAAAGTTATGGTTCTGGGAAGGCAGGGAGCGCAAAACAAAAACAAGAGGCGACTATTATGTAAATTATTGTTAAATCGAGTGAAACTGCACGGTAATCGAGCAATGTAAAAGCAATGAACGATAGAGCGACAACTGTTAGATTTCTCGTTGATTCGATAGTGTGCGGGCACAAAAATCACAGTTGGATGTTAACGATTTCATTCGTATAAACAAGAATCGTTCACTGCACACTACTCAGATTTCGCTTTGTGTAAATGTAACACTTTACACGATGAAACATGTGATCAAAATTACGATTTCGTGAACCATAATTGTGTCTAAAGGGTCATTGTTGAAATGTTCACTACACCAAGAAACGACTTGTTCATCGCTCAATCGTACCGATTATCGCCTCGTGTAAAGATACCTTTACTCCATCCACCACACAATGGAAGGAGCTTTGCAGCTCAGTTGCCTGCTCAGGGTGCAGGGTGTTGGACCCACACTGATTTCATATTAATGGCCTATCCTGAGAATATTCCATCAATATTAAAATTCTGGAAGGCCCCCTTAAAGGTTTTTTTTTCCCTTTTTGCAGCTGTTTAGGGGCAAAATTGTGCCCTTACAATGTAATAAAATGGGGACTGTTCATAATTTCACATAGATTGACATGGATAGACCCACTATGTTCATGACAGAGTTGACTGGGACTAGTGATATCACCAAGTAGGTGCGATGATTTTATTGCTCTGACCAGTGGTGTACATACAGGGGTCGCAGGGGTCGCAGTTGCGACCGGGCCCGGCCCTCCAGGGGCTCGGGGCCCGGCCGCCTGTGAACCCCCCTGGCCCCTGCAGCCAGTGTTCCCTTACGTCTAAGTGGCGCGGGTGGGCGGCCGCGCAGCCATATCGCGCTGCTCAAGCTGCTTGCAAAATGTCTGTCATGTGCCTCCTGCCCCGTCTGTCTGCTCCTTCCACTTTATGAATGAAGCAGGCAGGCGGGGCAGGAGGTGCATGATGGAGGGAGAGATGTCATGCTGCGCACAGGCAGCACAGCAGCAGAAGGGCGGGCAGCGGCGCTCTAGTTCGGCTGCCCACTGCTGGTCATGTGAGGAGTGGTGGAGTGGTGTAGCGGCCGCCGCTCAGGAGACTTGTGGAGCAAAATGTCCTGCAGTAGAATTAACTCCCAGAAAGGTAGGAGTTGCCCCCGATGTGTGCACAGCGCCGGGCACTGCATCGGCCCCGCCGCAAGTGTCCCTGCCTCCTCCCTTCCCCCCCACTAATACATTACTTTACTAGAAGGCACTTATGGGGATATCTGTGGAGGGCACTGTTGTGGGGGGATCTGTGGAAGGCACTTATGGGGGAAGGTAGGAGCTACCCCCGGTGTGTGCACAGCGCCGGGCACTGCATCGGCCCCGCCGCAAGTGTCCCTGCCTCCTCCCTTCCCCCCACTAATACATTACTTTACTAGAAGGCACTTATGGGGATATCTGTGGATGGCACTGTTATGGAGATATCTGTGGATGACACATATATAGTATAAGATGCTATATATGTGTCATCCACAGATATCCCCCATAAGTGCCCTCCACAGATATCCCCCATAAGTGCCCTCCACAGATATCCCCCATAAGTGCCCTCCACAGATATCCCCCAAAAGTGCCCTCCACAGATATCCCCCATAAGTGGGGGATGGAGGGGGCCCCATAGATCAGTTTTGCACCGGGGCCCCATGGAATGTGTGTACGCCACTGGCTCTGACCTTTTTAATCATGTTGCCTACTTGGGATTTGTCACGGCACTTGTTGGAAGAGCACATTTATCACCTGAGATTATATTTTTAGTTAGAATTGAAGCTAGATATTGTTTTACTCATTTATGAATTTACATAGCCCACTCTCAACAACACTGACCCGGGAGGGACATTCATTACAGTCTTGCGGATTGTGCTGGTGACAAGAGGGGGGTGATGCATTATGAGAGAATGATCTTCTGGGAAAAGGAGAAGTCCCTGGTACAGGCTTGATAAGGAACTAGTGAGAAATTCCTTCTCCGCTGTAGGAGGGAGGGGTTGAGTCTGCATACACTTGGCTCACAATCAGTGCATTCTACACTTGGAAACTACAGAGTCACACACCTAAATCCTGTCAAGACTCCTGCCATGCACAGCACAACAGGGGAAGCCGTGATCAGAGGCAGCGGGCCGGCCTGGTAAGGGGACACTAGTGGGGCTCTTGTGTTTGGGCAGGAATCATTTGGCTCCTCTCTCATCTCAGCCTTTATTTATAGAGTGGAGCCAGGCTTGTCTACTGCTGCTTGACATGTGCACAAACCTTATGTTATCTCTCTGCTCACTACATTTACAAAACTTGAAAGATCACATTGTTGCTTTTGACATTGACCTCTGTGATTGCTGTTCTGATCATATTTTTAGACTTCTTGTTTTTTCTTCTTCTGGAAATGCATTCTCAACCATGTCCTTACTTATGTTGTCAATTTTTACTGATAGTGACTATGTTGTCATTTACATGCATAATCTTAGGCTATCATACATGTATCTGTTTTACTTCATGCAATAGTGCTTGCCTATTCTGTTCTGCTGTATACAGATTGCACTCATTCACACAGGTCCATGGTGATTTATCAAAACTGAGGTAAAGGAAAACTGGTTTAGTTGCCCATAGCAACCAATAAGATTCCACCTTTCATTTTTCACAGCTTCTTTGGAAAATGAAAGGTGGAATCTGATTGGTTGCTATAGGCAACTAAGCCAGTTCTACTTTGCACCAGTTTTGATAAATCTTCCCCTATGTCCCCAGTGAGGTTTACATTCTATATTCTCAATTTTATATGTCCTGGTGTCAGTGTCCTAGGAAAGAAATCATTATATTTTTATATTAAAGGGAACCTGTCGTGTTGAACATGGTGTCTTGTGCTGCAGGCAGCATGTTATAGATCAGGAGGAGCTGAGCAGATTTATATATAGTTTTATGAGAAAAGAGTCAGTGAACGTGTAATATATACATTTAAAGGGAATGACCTATTGTTTAAAACACGTTTTTATGTTGAACATACTTTTAAAGATTTTTTGATGATATTATTTTTTTTATTTTCTTGTCAATATCTATATTTAAACAAAAATCATAAAATCCTGCAATTTTCGCACTAGCCACTAAGCCTAATAATAGGCGCCACTTCTTGGTCTGTACAGATCACGTTACTGCAGTTACCTGCTTATCTGTCATTCTAATCCTGCCTGTAATGATATCACCTCTGTGTACAGATAAGACAGGATCCACCATTCACAATAGGTGATTGTCAGAGCTTATCTATTTTTTCCTTGTACAATGTCCTCTGCACAGGTGACAGAACATGCCTAGAAAACTCTCCTATACAAGTCAATGAGGTCCCCTCCTGATCATTGTGTCTATGGCCCGTGGGGCTACTGTAAAGCAATTTTCTTAATGCTTTCTAAATGCTGTTAAGAACAGCTCAGGCAAGATGGCCGCCCCAATAATCATGTTCACAAAATAGAAGAAATAAATCTGCAATCAGAAAATAAAAAGAGATTAGAAGAAAATGAGATGTGCTACTATGTAGTTTTAACTGGCAGATAAAATTTTGGTGACACATTTTCTTTAAAGAGAAACTGTCACCACAAAACATAATTCAGTCTAAAGGCAGCAGTTATAGTGCAGGAGGAGCTGAGCAGATTGATATATAGTCAATGTATGTACAGTGACACCAAAAACCAACCACAATGCTTGTCTAAAGTCAGCTCGAATGTCCGTCAAAATTCCTCATAGTCAGCACTAGGGATGAGTGAAGTGAGCTTCGGATCCTAGATCCGAATTTCATTTTAATGCTGTACGGAGATACGTCTCCGTACAGGATTAAAATGTATTGGCGCCGGAGCGGCAAAATGAGTTATCACAGTGAATAACTTCGCCATTTGGTTATTAACCTTAAAAAACATTTTAATATAGGCATCCATAGTCGACTTCGGTACTGACTGGTACCTCGGTATCGAAGCCGACTTTAAAAGCAAGTTCTAAAATGGTTTTCAAGTTGAAAAATCAAATCCTATACATTTCAAGCCCATACATTTGAATACTGTACGGAGACGAATCTCTGTACAGCATTAAAACTAAGTGTTGAGTAGAGCGACTTCAGATCTAGGATCCTAAGCTCGCTTCGCTCATCCCTAATCAGCACCATGTCAGCCACAAAGGGCAACTATAATGCCAATAGTGCCAACCACCATACCCCTAAGAACCAGCCACAGTTCTCCAAAATACACAGTCTGGACTGCTGTGCCATTCTAATATGATGGAGAGGACTTATGTGCCCGCATGCAGCAGTCCCAACAATTTTGTACTGCAGATAATAGTCCAATATTGTAAACTATATCTCTCTAGTCAGTGGAAAAGGAGATTCCATTGCATAAAATAGTGCAATATATTACTGAAATCTCTGGTGCTGTGTGTGAGGAACTATTTTCTATGAAGGAGAGGAACAGAATAACAGGAGTTAACAGGACCTGGGGTTTCAGGTCCTTCATGAGCTGCTGCCCACCCACAGAAAGGGAAGAGGAGACGTTTTACAGATAATGTGAATAAAAATGAGGAAAAGCTGAAGAGCAGTGTTTTTTTTTTTTTTTTTTGCATTTATAAAGTTAAAATGCTGGTATTATATACTCCAGACATTTTTTATTTTTTTCTTAAAAAGAACCTTTCATGGGTCCAGACATTATGAAATAAGTAGCAGGTTATGTAGGGCATAGTCCATGGATGTAAGATCGCTTACTATTTTTTCTAGGCATTGCTCCGTTCGCCCGCTGTGCCCTTGTTTACTTCTCCCACCTGGTATGCTAATGAGTATTATTGGTACAGGGAGGAGGAGACTGCCCTGTTTCTCAATGGGTGGGAGAAGGTGAGCTTTTTTTCTCCCTGGCTGTGATGCTCTCTGCTGTTATTGGACAGCACTACAGGCCATTGAGAAACAGGGCAGTCTCCTCCTCCCTGTACCGATGATATTCATTAGCATACCAGGTGGGAGCAGTGAACAAGGGCACAGCGGGCGAATGGTGCAACGCCCAGAAAAAATTGTAAGCGATCTTACATCCATGGACTATGCCCTACATAACCTGCTACTTTCATAATGTCTGGACCCATGACAGGTCCTCTTTAACTGATAGGATAACTCATTTAAGATGCTTGATGATGACAGTGTTGTGTGAGCAATCATCTGTCACGATCAGTGTGGGGGGGAACTCCACACTGAACACAGGAGGGAAGGGGAACAGTAACTGGGCCTGGAAACTAGGGAAGAAACAGGTCACCTACTAGACAACCCTAATCCAGGCCCTGACTACCTAACAATATGAATAGACTTTGAAGGTAGGAATATTCATATGCAGGATACCTAGGCCCTGATTTCCCTATAAAGCCCTGGAATAAGTATAGGACCAAAGACAACCCATTCCTCTCCAGATGGACGAATGAAAGTCTCTGTCTCAGGCCCAGATACAACAACAGGGAATATAACAAATACAAATAAATGCGACAATTAACTTCTGTAGAGATGGAAGAACAAGAAAAGCAGAGACAATCTCACACCAGCTCAGCCAAACCCAAATGAAGTTATCTACCGCATAGTCAGAAGGGTGGGGTCAGACTATAATGGGTAGAAGTGATGACCACTGAGCAACAGCTGAGAAAAGGGAAGTGGTCATTAACCCTATCAACACTGAATAAAAAGAAATCAAGGAGGCAGTTAGATTCCTCCACGCTCAGCCAGTCTCTCTGATCTCCTGACACCAGTCACCTGAGGGACCGTGAAAGTACCCCCCCTTCTACGGGTGACCACCCGACAGGATGGGCTCTGTGAAAGGCCTTTACCAGACGATTCGCAATAACATCGGCCGCTGGAACCCACATCCTCTCCTCTGGTCCGTAACCCTACCAGTGGACGAGATACTGGAGCAATCTATGGAGAACTTGGGAGTCCACAATCCTGCTGATTTGAAATTCTAAATTACTGTCCACCATGACAGGAGATGGGAGGCAAGGAGGATGGCTCAACAGGTTCGACACATTTCTTCAACAACGACTTATGAAATACGTTATGAATTTTCAAAGCCTGAGGAAGTTCAAGACAGAAGGCTACAGGGTTAACAATGGCAGTAATCTTATATGGACCACAGAGCATACCACCTTCCAAGAAGGTACCTTAAGCTTAATGTTTCTTGTAGACAGCCAGACAGAATCACCCACTCCCAGGTCCGGACCATTCATATGTCTCCTGTCAGCTACACGCTTATACCTGTTGCCCATCTTTTTCAGGTTATTTTGAATTTTCCACCAAATCGAAGACAAAGAAGAGGAAAATCGTTCCTCTTCAGGAATACCGGAAGTCTGAGAACCAGAAAATGTGCCAAACTGCGGATTGAATCCATATGCCCCACAAAAAGGTGACTTATTAGTGGACTCTTGTCTACGGTTATTTATGACAAACTCAGCTAACGACAAGAATGAAGACCACTCCTCCTGATTCTCCGAAACAAAACATCTCAAATAAATCTCCAGATTCTGATTGGTGTGCTCCATCTGTCCGTTCTACTGAGGATGAAAAGCCGAAGAAAAGGACAATTGTACCCCCAGTCGAGTACAAAATGCTTTCCAGAATCTGGAAACAAACTGAGTCCCCCGATCAGACACCACATCAGAGGGAATGCCATGTAGTTTCACAATGTTATCGACAAACACCTGTGCAAGAGTTTTGGCATTTGGTAGAGCAGGCTAAACTGATCAACTACCACCAGGATCAAGTTTTTTTCCCGAAGAATTATTTAAATCCGTGATAAAGTCCATGAACAAATGCGTTCAAGGTCTGGACAGGATGGGCAACGGAAGAAGAGATCCAGAAGGCCGAGTATGCGTCACCTTAGCACGAACACAGGTACAACAGGCTGACACATAGTCCTCAACACACTTACGCAGCCCCCGGCCACCAAAATCTGCGTGAGTTGAGATCGACAGTGAATCTACTCTCAGGGTGTCCAGCCAAGACAGTACAGTGATATTCCTCAAATACCTTGTGACATAAGTCTGAAGGAACAAACAATTTCCCTGGAGTCCGGTGCATCCTCTTGGGCCTCCAACACCTTAGCCTCAAGATCAGGATATAGGGCAGATATGACTACCCCTTCACCTACCCCCTCAGGAAAGCTGCATGACAAAGCATCTCCCTTGACGTTCTTAACACCAGGGCGGAAGGTGACAATGGAGTTAAATCTGGTGAAAAACAGCGACCATCTGGCCTGCCTTGGATTCAGTCTTTTAACCGATTCAAGGTAAGCCAGATTTTTGTGATCAGTAATTACTGTAATAGGATGAATTGCTCCTTCCAACCACTGGTGCCATTCTTCAAAAGCCAACTTAATGGCCAGCAATTCCCTATTACCCACGTCATAATTTCTTTCACCAGTCAAGAGTTTTTTAGAGAAAAAAGCACATGGCTGCCATTTACTAGGTGAAGGACCTTGCGACAAAACTGCTCCCACCCCTACCTCAGATGCGTCAACCTTTACAATGAATTTCTGAGATACATCTGGTTGCACTGGAATAGGGGCTGAAGCAAAACCTTCCTTCATAGCAGAAAAGGCTTGTAATGCCGCCTCAGACCAAACAGAGAAATCGACTCCCTTTCTAGTCATGTCTGTTAAAGGTTTAACAGCAGTTGAACAGTTCAAGATGAATTTACGGTAGTAGTTCGTAAATCCCAAAAACCGCATAAGCGCTTTCAGATTTTCGGGTCGATCCCAGTCCAACAGCGCACAGCCATTCTCGGGATCCATACGAAAACCTGAGGATGAGTGCAGGTAACCCAGGAATTGCACTTCCTGAACAGCAAAAACACATTTTTCCATCTTCGCATACAATTTATTCTCTCTTAGGATCTGTAACACCTGTTTTACATGATCCTGATGAGTCTCCATGTCTGGAGAATAAATTTGTATGTCCTCCAGATATACAACAACAAATCTCCCCACCAGATGATGAAAGATGTCATTGATAAAGTGTTGAAAAACTGCTGGAACATTGGTTAACCCAAGAGGCATGACCAGATTTTCAAAATGACCCTCAGGGGTATTAAAGGCCATCTTCCATTTGCCCCCCCTCTTTGATACTTACAAAATTATATGCCCCCCTCAGATCCAATTTAGAGAACACCTTGGCACCGACAATTTGATCAAACAAATCCAGAATCAAAGGAAGGGGGTATGGATCATAGACAGAAATACGGTTGAGCTCACGGAAGTCCAGACATGGTCTAAGGGTACCATTTTTTTTTTTTACAAAGAAAAACCCAGCTGCCACTGGGGATTTGGATGGTCTGATATGACCCTTCGCTAAGCTCTCAGTGATATACTCTCGCATAGCCTTTCTTTTGTTTTCACCTTGATGCTGAATGTACGGACAAATATTCACGAAATGCCCCTTTTTTCACAACAAAAACAGACTCCCTTCATTTGACCAGAGCTCTTACCAGCAGTCCCAGGAGTAGCTCCCCCCAACTGCATAGGCTCCTCACAAGGTGTAACCACAGGTGTCTCTTTACCGTAAGTGTCAAAGGAAGCCGCCACCTTATTTGACAGTGTGTCCTGAGGGTGAGGACCCTTAGATCTCCCCCTCAGGCGTCTATTCAGACGTACAGCAAGGGACACAGCTGCTTTCAATGACGGTTTATATGGCGGTAGATAATGTCACGATCAGTGTGTGGGGGAAACTCCACACTGAACACAGGAGGGAAGGGGAACAGTAACTGGGACTGGAAAATAGGGATGAAACAGGTCACCTACTAGACAACCCTAATCCGGGAAGTGGTCATTAACCCTATCAACACTGGATAAAGAGAAATCAAGGAGGCAGTTAGATTTCTCCACGCTCAGCCAGTCTCTCTGATCTCCTGACACCAGTGATAGGGACCGTGACATCATCTCCCAAACAGAACCTTAGAGAAGAGCTGTGAAATACACTAGCTCCGTCCACATTCAGATGCACAATAGTGGATAGGACATCTTCTCCAAAGTTTCTATCCTTGACTGCTGAATCTTTACAATGTTTTCTTTGAGATATTAGAACCATTACATTCTATAGACAAGGGCTATCTATAGCACTGGAATGTTTTGAATATCACCTTAATGTTTTTTGCATGCAGTAGTTAAGGTTTAGGAAACCCATTTTAATATGCCCTAGTAGAGAATTCTGAGTTAGGCCTCATGCACACGACCGTTGTGGCCGTTGTTCCGTTTTCCGTGATTTTCTGCGGACCCATTGACTTTCAATGGGTCCGTTGAAAACTCGGAAAATGCACCATTGTTATCCGCGGCCGTGATCCGTGTTTCCTGTCCATCCAAAAAATATGACCTGTCCTATTTTTTTGACGGACAACGGTTCACGGACCCATTCAAGTCAATGGGTCCGTGAAAAAACACGGATGCACACAAGATTGGCATCCGCGTTCGTGATCCGTGGCTGTTGGCAACTTTCACACAGACGGATCGCAGATCCGTCTGCATAAAAGCTTTTTCAGATATGAGTTTTCACTTCGTGAAAACTCATATCCGACAGTATATTCTAACACAGAGGCGTTCCCATAGTGATGGGGACGCTTCAAGTTACAATATCCTACGAACTGTGTACATGACTGCCCCCTGCTGCCTGGCAGCACCCGATCTTTTACAGGGGGCTGTGATCCGCACAATTAACCCCTCAGGTGCCACACCTAAAGGGTTAATTGTGTGTATCATAGCCCCCTGTAAGAGATCAGGTGCTGCCAGGCAGGAGGGGGCAGACCCCCTCCCTCCCCAATATTATATTCATTGGTGGCCAGTGCGGCCCCCCCCTCTCCCTCCCCCTTGTTAAAATCACGTTCCGAATCCCCCATCATTGGTGGCCAGTGCGGCCTCACATCTCCCCCCCCTTGTTAAAATCACGTTCCGAATCCCCCATCATTGGTGGCCAGAGCGGCCTCACCTCTCCCCCCCCCCAGTTAAAATCACGTTCCCCCATCATTGGTGGCAGTTGAGAGTTCCGATCGGAGCCCCAGTTTAATCGCTGGGGCTCCGATCGGTAACCATGGCAACCAGGACGCTACTGCAGTCCTGGTTGCCATGGTTACTTAGCAATTTTTAAAAGCATTATACTTACCTGCGAGCTGCGATGTCTGTGACCGGCCGGGGGCTCCTCCTACTGGTAAGTGACAGGTCTGTGCTATAGGCAATGCGCCGCACAGACCTTTCACTTACCAGTAGGAGGAGCACCCGGCCGGTCACAGACATCGCAGCTCGCAGGTAAGTATAATGCTTTTAAAAATTGCTAAGTAACCATGGCAACCAGGACTGCAGTAGCAGTCAAACGGACGAAAAAACAGTCACGGATCACGGACCAATGGAACCCCGTTTTGCGGACCGTGAAAAAATACTGTCGTGTGCATGAGGCCTTAATCGATGGGGATTCTTTGGTTTCAGGCAGGTATCTCTTAGCCAAAGTAAGGAACAGAGTGTCTCTCATTCTGGGAGTCCTGTCTTACAATACGCAGACAGCTAATTGACTTGAATGGACACGTTATAATGCTTCATTTCAAATCTGGTTGTAATGTAGGGAAACTGAACACTTATTGCCAGGTTCACTCTTCAATTACAGCTGATCTCTGGGGAAGTTGCCATACAGACTCTGTGCTCAGGGCTTTGATATGTACATGAGTGCTAAAATGAGATTATGTAGATCATATGACTATATAATCTATATTGCTATGATACTGATAGAAGGCATAGACTTGTGACAAACTATGAGTAGTGGCACCCCTGCCGATCAGCTGTTTGAAGTGTTCACTGTGCTTGTGCGAGCGCTGATTCCTCTTCAGAGTTTATTGTAGCTCGTCTCCTTTGTAGCGGTGGCGCAGTGTAATTACAACTGCTCGTCCCATTCACTTGAGGACAGTTCGTCAATATTACAGCACTGCAGAACTGCTTTAAAGGGGTTCTCCAGGAATTAAGAAAATGAAAATACTTATATATTACTTTATTATAAATATATTCCCAAATACCTTTCACTAGTTATTATGGCTCAGGGGGCAATCATTAGTAGAAATAAAATGGCCGCCTTCCTATTAGTACACACAAAACCCATCCTAATCACACAGCAGGACAAGTTATTTCAGAACACTGAGCTAAAGAGCTGCCTTATCCTCCTCTCTGATCTACTTTTCAGGGATTATGATCCTGAATACAGTTTAATGTGATTTTCAGCTGAATTCTCTGTAGGAATGGAGTTCAGGAGGAGACATGAAGTACGAAGAGGAGGTGGGGTGAGGCTGATGAACACCAGCACATTATCAAAGTCTGTCCTGTCCGTCCTCTCTGTACTTCAGGTCTCCTCATGAACTCCGTTCCTACAGACATTCATCAGACATAGATCAAATTAAACTGTGTTTATTATGATTATTCCTGACAAGTAGGATAGGGATGAGACAGCTCTTCACCTCAGTGTTGTGAAGTACCTTGCGCTGCTGTGTGATTATGATAGGTTTTGTGTTTACTAATAGGACGGCGGCCATTTTATTTCTCCTAATGATTGCACCCTAGACATAATGAGCCATTATAACTAATGAAAGATATTTGGGAATAAATTTATAATAAAGTAATATTTAGGTATTTTCATTTTCTTAATTCCCAGAGAACCCCTTTAAGCTATTATAAGTAATGGTTGGCCATAGCTCTATAAATGGTGCGAACTTTGCCCTGACTACATTTCATGTACAGCACTGAAACACCCTAGTAAAATGTTATCTTGTCAGCCAGTGATTCCATGGTGGACATGGTCTTGCACTAGTATTGCACAAAAGGAAAAGAATCTTAATTTTAACAAACTTCTATACAAAATTGAGTCATATTATTATGACCACTTCCTAATTTCGACGTCGGCAGTTGTAAAAAGGCATGGTTATTGGCTTTCGAGAATAGCAGTATTTCTAAAACCGTGCAGTGTGTGAAGTGTTCACATGCTGCTGTGGTGAAAGTGCATCGTGAGTGGACACCATTGCGAATAAGAGACGTGAAACTATGGAGCACCACCTGCCATTGATGTGATAGGTGAATGTCGGTCACAAAGGTGCACAAGGGTGGACTGACATGCTACAGTGGAGCAGCTCACTACCAAAATGAACCAGGAGGCTACCAGATATGTGTCTAAAACAGCAGTTCAGTGACACCACCTGACTATGGGGCTCAAAGTAGATGGATGGTTACAGCACCTTTGCTAACAAAGTTGCATTGGCAGAAAAGGCTTCAATATTTGCGGTATCGGAATTAAACTTCCACTGTTTGGCAAAGGGTTGCCTTCACAGATGAGTCAGGTTTTTCACTTCATCGAACGGATGGATGGTGAGTCAGGTGAGAAACATCAGAGAACAAACACCCTGCAACCATTGCTGGAAGAACACAAGCTGGTGGTGGCAGTGTTATGGTCTGGGGAATGTTTTCAGGGCATTCTCTGGGCCAACTCATCCATGTGGAAGGCACTTTCAACCGATTTGGGTATGAATCCATCCTTGCAGATCATGTATATCCCTACATGCTGATTGTCTTCCTTGGGGCGGATGGGATCTTCCAGCAAGAAAATGTGGCATGTCACACAGCTAGAAATGTCTTATATTGGTTGGACGAGCATGACCATGACTTCCAAGTACTACCTCGGCCCCTAATTCCCCAGACTTGAACCTAATTGAGCATCTGTGAGATTGCCTTAATCATCAGTTCCCTCTATGGATGCTCCCCCATGCACCCTCCAGCAGCTGTGGGATGCACTGTAGTAAGCATAGCTCCAAGTACCTGTGACTACCTACTGTACCAGGACGTTATTGAGTCACACTCAGCCCGTCTAGTTGCTGTCCATGCCGGACAGCAACTAGTGGATCCACCGCCAGTTCAGGGGTTTATTAAGACTGGTGCCCCTAAGTCTTTTTTCTTGGAAATGACATAAACCTATTTTCACAAAACAGGCATGATTTTTAATCAGCAGGATGAAGCCCATCGTGCAGCATACAGTACATGGTTTAATAGGATTGATCCTGCTGACAGGTTCTCATTAACTTTTGTGAAACTACAAGACCCAGCATACCATGTCAGTCTACATAAAGAGGCTTTCACAATAGCTGTACACCACTGGTTTACATATAGATTGATTTTTCCTATTGAACCATGACAGTTATAGATTTTATAGGACTGAAATTGAAAACCCAAGAGAATGCAAGGAATTCTAGGACAGGAGTGGGAGCAAGGAACTCATTCTGCATAAACCAGGCCATTTATACTCCTTTTACAAGGCCTCTGCCATTCTGTCTCCTCCTCCAGCCTACAGATGTGCGGTGCTGTCAAAAGATGCATTGTGCAAAGGACTGGGATCTTGTCACAGCAAAATCATGTCACTGCTCTACACTCAGGGCACTGTCATTGCTGTGCTGTAAGAGACCCTCATACCAATGGGCTGCTGTCTAGGAATCCTCTGGGGGAAGAAACTCTTCAGGTGTCCAGGTTAGTTCAGCTGGAACACAAAAAAAAGACACAAAAAATCATGTGAACTATGAATGAATTAACATCATCTCTAACATTCTGACATATCCATTTCTAGTTTGATGTTTCCATGTCCTCCACAAAGCCGATCTTGAAGAGTTAATCACATTAAAGCCTTTTAGCTTTGCTTTTGAGTTTTTAAGTGATTGTTAAGTGGCGTTTCTTGGAGTGAGCTGGCTTCTTCCGATCTGCTGACCTCACTGTATCTTCTCCCGTAGCATTAAGGCAGGATATTAGATACTTGGCCACTCTTCCAGAGGTAAATTGCAGTTCAGTTCTGTTCACTGATACTCGTCCTATTGACTAGAACTGATTGTTATTATCCCAATGAGGTTTACAGTTTTGAATGAAGTCGTAAAGTACTTCTTATAGGACATCTGAGCATTCCTTTCTAGGTAAATGGCTTGTTATGTAACTGAACCTGGCATACCGCACCTATAAACACAGTCATATCTACATCTGATAAGAGGCATAGATCAGTACATGTGGTTAGTGGCTTCCTAAGAGCCACATTTGACATATAGATAAAGGATACTGTCCGCAACCATTGTTCTGTTCCGTGGGGCCTCAAAAAAATAAATAAATAGAACATGTCCTATTCTTGACAAGAATAGGCATTTCTATTATGGGATACCCATTCCGTTCCGCAAACTGCAGAACACACACGATGATACGCAATTTGTGGACCGCAAAACACGGCGCGATTGTGTGCATGAGCTCTAACTGTGAACTGGATCAATGTGGTGGTTTACTGCCAAAGCACTTAAAAGTAACTTAAAAGTATTCTATTTCCTTCATTGTAAATCCCAAATGTTGCATATACACAGAAAATAATCTTAGTGCAGTTCTCGGGGTAATGGGCTGGTCCTGCCTCCTGGTTAGTGAGTCTTTGTAGAGCAGGCCTTAGGCTCCATTCACAAAACACGGACAGCAGCAATGTGTGTCCCGCATTTTGCGGACCGCACTAATTGAATATGCCTATTTTTTTCGGGAACGGAAATGCGGACTCGGAAGTGGTCCCGGAAGGGTCCGCATTTCCGGAGCTGGGCCGCACAGAAATGAATGGGTCAGCAATTCCGTTCTGCAAAATGCGTAACGAAATTGCGGACGTGTGAATGGACCCTTAAGCATATGTTTGTGTGAGCTGTTGAGAACTAGGCCTAGTCCAGGGAACCTTCATCCCTGAGATTGAAACCTACCAAAAAAGCAACTAAATATAAAGACGACTAGAGAGCAAGAGAACAGACATTTTACAGATGTTTGAGAACCACTTAAAGGCCATGCTGGACAGACAGTATAAGATATATCCTGAAGATTAGTGTCCTTCTCTCTGTCCTAGGTTTCCCTCAGGTGAGGTAGCAGAGGGAACATGACAGAATACTGATCCGTTGCTTCATGCTTCACTACCTTTAATCCTACTACTTTGAATGTGCAGTTAAAGGGGTTGTCTCACCTCAAACACTGGAGGCATATAATTAGGATATCCCACCAATGATAGGTGCTGGTCTCAACTCTGGGACCCCATCTCTCTCTAGAATGGGACCCCCAAAGTAAAAAAGTCAACAACAGCACACTACATGGCCCCCCACCATTCTGACGCATCTGAACTAATGATGTATGCTCTCCTTCACTTTGGGCACTCACCTCTAGAGATACATGGGGGTCCCACATGTAGGACCACCACCTATATGACATTGGTGGTATATCCTAGCAAAATGCCACCAATGTCTCAGATGACTGCACTGAAGGTAGACCTGAGCCACTCTGTGCACCCTTGACCCTACCATTCCTCTGCCAGCGTTTTGATTGACAGGCCAGGTTCCTGTGTAGTCATCTCACCTGGCTTTGTCAATCAAATAGGAGAGGGAGGGGCTGGCATAGAAAGCAGGAGGAGCATTTTTAAAATTTAAACTTGATCCACACATTATTTCTGTTTGGTGGCAGATGCCTTCTTCTCTGTCTTCTGACCTGTAAAGTGGTGGCTGCCATTTTGAATTTTTGGGAAATTTGAGACAAGTTGAATCAGGTTGGAATCAGTTTAGAATTGATTCGCCCATCTTTATGTATTACATCATAGCTTGTGTTTTTTTACCTTATTGATTATATCACATTCAGGCACAAACTTTATGTTTTAGAATACTGTTTAATTTGGAAATTGTCACTTTGCTGTGTGATGAACGGATGTAGCAGTAAAATCCATGCATGTGTGTATTGTATGTTTAGGGAACATCTTCATACAATCCCTCTTGGCTTTCCTGCATCTTCCCGGGAACAGGAACCTCAGGGACAATCCTAAAATAAAAACATGAATCTCATGAGTGTTTTCTTCATGGATGTCAGTTTCCTGTACAATTGTTCTCCTGCATAAATATAGCCATTAGCGTTTTTTCCTCCCACAATCTGTTGAGTCCCTCAGAATAGGCTGCTAGGAGGCTCTGAGCTGCGTCGATTCCATGTGCACTTGGGTTTGCTCCTGTGGTGTGTTCTGGAATTTTTGTTCATCTCTTCCTTATTCTCCAGATTCTCCCTCCGCTCTCTACGTCTCTATTTCTCATGTGTAATTCTATTTTTTCAGCCACGCTTTTTCTACTGACGTGTTCCTACAGTAAACAAGGCTCACCTTTTCTCAACATAGATATCTCCATGGATACTGACATCCCCCCACCCCATGTATTTGAAATACCAGCCTTAAATAGATGGGAATTGGGACAGATATAGAAGTGCAAGCTGATAAGAAAATGACAATAATTCTCAGGAACGCACTTTCTCCAGCAAAGCTTAACCCTTCTACTGACACATTCTATAGATCTAACAAAGAGGCTGAGCTGTTTGTTTCAGGGTATGTCTGTAATGACTTGGGGATTGAGATTCCATTACTGTTACTATGTATCGACTGATTGAAGGATTCCATGTAATGTTTTCCACAATCTTCAGTGTCCTCTGCAGGTAGAGGATCTGTGGACAGCACCGACTCAGGATTCCTGGCCGGCTGGACACACTGGCAAAGCTGCAGTCCTCACAGACAAGAAGGATGTCCCGCTGTGGAAACGATGGCATCAGGCAAGTAAATATCTTGGATTTTTGTATATTTAGTGGGTTGATGAATGTGTGCAGTGTCAGTGTGGACATTCTGATTGTATTCTGTGTTATAGCTAGAGTAATAGCACTGATTATATCATATCACGTTCACTACCATTATTAATACATCTATCTCCTATGGCACTGTACATTTCAAAACAAGAGTTTTCTGCCACATTTACATACATCTACCAACAGCGCATGTGCTGTATTAATGTAACTGAGCAGTTAAAAATTTACTGTGTACTATACTGTATACATTAAAAATGAGATCCTTCCTTGACCACATTACAATCAATAGTTTATACCTTAATACCATTTAAATTCTGAAATAATTTAAGTGCGGTTGCAGTTCACCCCCTGAATATGCCCACTATGTCGCGCTCACATGGGTCCAGGAAGCTGAGAGCAGGAGAGCCTATATTGTGCTAGTCAGGGAGAGACTGGGGGGAGGGAGGAGGATGTTCTAGTCCAGGCATGCTCAACCTGCAGCCCTCCAGCTGTTGTAAAACTACAACTCTCATCATTCCCTGACAGCCTACAGCTATCATCCTACAGAAGGGCATTGTGGGAGTTGTAGTTTTACAACAGCTGGAGGGCCACAGGTTGTGCATCCCTGTTCTAGTCAATTGCAGTTAGATAAATATTTGTAGTGTTTGAGTGGAGTTAGGCTTTAGCCCTCCTGCACACGACCGTATGGCTTTTTCAGTGTTTTGCGGTCCTTTTTTCACGGATCCGTTGTTCCGTTTTTTGTTTCCGTTGTGTTTCCATTTCTGTTCCGTTTTTCCGTTCCGTTTTTCCGTATGGCATATACAGTATACAGTAATTACATGGATAAAATTGGGCTGGGCATAACATTTTCAATAGATGGTTCCGCAAAAAACGGAACGGAAACGGAAGACATACGGATGCATTTCCGTATGTGTTCTGTTTTTTTGCGGACCCATTGACTTGAATGGAGCCACGGAACGTGATTTGAGGGCAATAATAGGACATGTTCTATCTTTAAACGGAACGGAAAAACGGAAATACGGAAACCGAATGCATACGGAGTACATTCCGTTTTTTCTGCGGAACCATTGAAATGAATGGTTCCGTATATGGAACGCAAAAAACGGCCAGTAAACGGGGGGAAAAAACGGCCATGTGCAGGAGGCCTTAGGGTGATTTCACACAAAGGTTTTTGCTCGCGTTTTTCTGTAATTGTTTGTTTTTAGTGGTATCTTGTGCCTATTTTTTTTGCTATAAAACACCAGCTCTAAATGTTAGCTAAATGTCCATGGGAAATATTAAAAGCAGGACACTGAAACATTTTTTTCTTTGCATTTTTGTTCATTTGGTAGCTCTTGGCATGTTTTCAGACATTTTCACCCCTCTATAGAGGAGAAATGCCATGAAGAAAACTCTAGTGGTAGGACACACTTGCAAACAACGCTGGAAAAAATGCCACAATAAACATGGCAAAAATGCAACAGAAACGCATGCGGTTATTCTGGTGTTTTTCGGGGTAAAACATATGTTCGTGCCAAATTTGTGTATGTAGAGACTCAATGAGACATAGGCTAGGGCTACACGGTGACTTCACATGACTTCTTGTTGCCAAAAAGTTGTGCAACATGTTTTATAATGATAGCCAATGGTGTCGTACTGCGACATGCTGCGAGTTGCAAGTTGGATTGGTTGTCGCAGTCGCAGCATGACACGTCGACCCCATTGACTGTCATTACAAAAAATGTTGCGCGACATGGGTGCGACATGAATGACCTGTCGCACGACACATGTTGCAATGTAGTTGTTCCCTTTTTGACGTGTGACTTAATGTCGCGCAACATATGTCGCTGTGTAGCCCTGACCATAACACAGGCATTCAGCATATGACCTGAAAGAGGCTGGCTGTATCTAATAAAATTTGTATTATAATATATAATAGATCTGCCTCATAGGCTTACAAAGATAAATTATCTCAAGTCACTGAAGATGAAGTCTATAAAGTCTATAACTTCTGTGTAATAATCAGCAGAAGCACAGCTTAAAGGGGTTGTCTCAGATATGGATAAATAGAGATGTGATGAGTAAGACATTTTTCACGTAGGTGAGTCATAAGCTCAGTTTTTATCAGACCCATGATGGATATGGCAGATCTGTTCTGTATTGGATCGGATTCGTAATATTTTAAATGAAAGGGCTTGTCTCACTTCAGCAAATGGCATTTATCATGTAGAGAAAGTTAATACAAGGCACTTACTAATGTATTGTGATTCTCCATATTGCTTCCTTTGCTGGCTTATATTTCAATCACATTATATACTGTACATCCAGGGGTTATGATCCCCCTGTAATCTACCAGCAGTGGTCGTGCTTGCACACTATAGGACTAAGCACCTTTGCAGTCCCGGCCACCAGAGAGGCCAGCACATACTATACCTTTACTATAGTATGCAAGCATGGCCATCGCTGCTAGATTGCACCTGAATATATAATGTATAATGTGATGGAAAAATAAGCCAGCAAAGGAGGCAATATGGACAATCACAATATATTAGAAAGTGCCTTGTATTAACCTTCTCTACATGATACATGACATTTGCTGAAGTAAGACAACCCCTTTAACTTAGAACTGGTCAGTCAGATTTTCATACATTTTTGAGCAGAATAGCACAGCATTTTTATATGTTGCCACCAGGAACAATTTGATCTCAGATGGAATATACATTTCGATTCTGGGCACCAGTTCATACAAATGATGCCCTGGAATTAGAAAAAGTGCTATGAAATATAAGAAAAGTAACAATTAAAAAAAGGTGAGAGCAACTAAACTGATAAAGGGCCTGAAGGATCTTCGTTATGATTAGAGAAGAGGCATTTAATGGGGGACATGCTGGTCAGTAGACAACTTCAAAAAGTCTTACAGTAGATTATTATTCCAACTGAATATCAGTAACTCTTCTAGAAACACTTCTAGAAATGTGTCGAATTCTTCTGAATGTTGACACTTAGAATCAGAAGGGACAGATTGGTTCATGCCTATGGGTTTTGTACCTTCCTCTATATGAATCCACATGATTTCTATCCCTTGGTTGAACTTGATGCAATGGACATATATGGTTTTTCAAATGTACTAACTATATAACTATGTAACCTGGCACCAGTCACTCTGAACAAAGCCTTAATTTTTTTTGTCCTTTGGCAGCAAAACCTAAACTATACCCTCTGTGAAAGCTAATTGTGGTCTTGTTAGTAGACAATATAATTCATAACAAAGAAGACATAAAAGACACTAGATGGCACATGTTATGGGAGTGCTGATGATGTAGTTGGAATCATTCTTTTGACATGAAGAAGCCTGTACTTCTACATCACTGTAAATATCATTGGCATTGCTAACAGGGTATGGTATAACATGATGGTGCATGTGACAAACTCTACAGCTCCAGTAACATGACTTCTTAGAGAAGTAGCATCTGTATCCTCTTAGATGTGATATTTCCAGAGTAACACTAGACCAGTCAGCAGGGTTGAAAAGATCTTCACCTGATTGAAGGCCCATTTACACATTCAGAAGACCATGTTAGTTCCTGACTGATGCCTAGCGTAAGGCCTCATGCACACGGCCGTAGTTTTGGTCCGTATCCGATCCACATGAGATGCAGACCCATTTATCTCAATGGGGTCGCAAAAGATGTGGACAGCACACCTGTGTGTTGTTCGCATCCATATATCCATTCCACGGCCCTGCAAAACAGAAGAAAATGTCCTATTCTTGGCCATTTTGCAGACAAGTATAGGACAGTTCTACAGAAGGTAGGACGTACTGTTCTGAAAAATGTGGAACGCACATGGCTGGTATCTGCAATTTGTGTACTGCAAAAACGGCAATGGCCATGTGCATAGACCTAAACATGGGCATTTACTGGCTAATCAGATCTTTTTGTGTGGGCATAAAAAAGCTGGCTGAACTTGTGAAAAGTGAATGTGCCAGCAATATGCAAACTGAATGAGGATGAACAATCATACTTACCATCATCCATCTGCCTTTCAGTTTGCTTTGACCTTTGTGAAAGGTTGTTTAAATGAGTGCCCATGTAAAAGAAGCCTTAGCTGTGTTGTCCTTAGGGTACATATGTAGAGATGAGCAAATCCATTCCAACGAAGTGGAATTCGATCCAAATTTCAGGATAAATTCAAAGCTGAATTTCCTCGTGCTTTGTGGCATCGATTTAACCTGAATTTGTGTAAACAACAAACAAAAAAAAAAATCATGCTTATCTCCTCCATTTGCTCGCGACGGCCTAGCCGCTGCCATCTTGATTGAAGTTCTCAGCCAAAATCCAGTGCATGGTGACATATGAGGTCACCATGGCAGCCGGTGTGACAACGTTCTCTCGGGCCCCGCGATATTTTGCGCAAGATCTTGATAGCTGCGGCCGGCCCGTTGCGAGCAAATGGAGGCAGTAAGTATTATAAAAAAAAAAAATCTTTTCATTTTACACTGTATTATTACTCTCAGATGCTGCGATCATGTATAAACGAGGCATCCGAGGGGTACAATGATGGGCAGCAGTGCTAGCAAAGTAATTTGACACAAAGCAATTTTTTTTGTAAAATTCCGCGAAGTAGCTGAATTGAAATTTGCTAAAGTTTGCTCATCTCTATACATATGTTCACATGTGGCATATTTGCTGCAGAAATTTCCTAAGAACCTATCCTTACATTAATGGGTTAGTTTCTGCATCCCGTGCATGGATTTCGGCAAGTTCTATTTAGATGAATGGGACAGCAGAAGAAATGACTGCAATAAATTTGCCGGGTATGCTTCCACATAAACCTATCCTTCCTGTGTTTCCCCATGACATCACCTGTGACCAGGGTTGTCAACCAGAATTTTTCTTTTTTCTTTACAACTTATCCCAAAATCACGGACAGCCAACATTTTTCACGGACAAATTGAAAAACCATAATGAATGATAAAGATTAGAAGTAATCCATGTCTATAGCTCAATTTACTGATAACACCTCATCACCAGCATTTACTGTGAGCTGTAAAATGATAATAATTACCACCATAATAATCTAGTCAAGAACCACCAGCCTTAAAAGAATCATGGGCACGCCTATTTTTTTCACGGACACGCCTATTTTTTTTAAGGAAAAAGTTACCAATTTTTACGGATTGTCCAGAAATTTCAGGATGGTTGGCAACCCAGTTTGTGACGTGGAAGATAACAATGATGAAATGCAAAGAACTAAAGCTTGTTTCTAACCTCATCACTTCTGTGATGTAACATCCAAGCTGCTGTGACCACTGAGGCCTGTGATTGGCCGCAGTGGTCATGGGATCAAGCTGCTTCCTGGTCCTGTGGGGACTGGAACCGGCTGGGAATGAAGCAGCTGCGGGACTGCAGACAGGTGAGTGAGATTTTTTATGTTCAGGGGGACAAGGGAAGATCCCAGGGGAGGTTGGCTTCAAGGCTGGACAATCCCTTTAATACTATTTGCACTCAACTAGGGGAAAATTCGAGCAAGGTTCTGTGACTGCATATATTTAACACAGAGTATGGAACGTCCTAATGAAATGTGAACTACAGAAACTCTTGCTATGATGATTAAATATACCAAAAACTGTTATTAATATACAGTGCTTTATTCTTCTTTCAAGCATGCATGATGTAGTTACCAGGTAAGCATGTCTTGTAGTTTGCAAAAAAAAGAAGGCATGAAATTGTTGGAAAAAGGAAGCTATGGTTGAGTTGAGGTGGCAGTTTGTTCTCCTATTATCCTGTACAAGAAATAAGACAAGATAAGGTATACCAGAAGAAAAAAGCAGATCCTCAGGAGTTAAAACACTGTGGTTTATGTTTTAAAAGCATATACATAAAATCCTTGTGTAATGCGTTTCGAATGGGGTTCCCCTTCTTCACATGTATTTGATAAAGAATGAGAACCCCCTTCGAAACACAATGATTTTAGTGTATATGCTTTTAACAAATAAACCACCATGTTTTAACTTCTGAGGATCAGGGTCCCGATCTATCCTGCTTTTTTCTTCTGGTACATCACTGCATGTGGGGATCTCATTGGGATCACCACTCTGGACCGTGTTGTGACGATCGTCCCAGTAGCTGCTTTACTAGTACATGCCCATATTAGTTTATATCTGGTAAATGGCTATTCGTCTTGTTTCCGGATGCTTTCACAAACGGTTTTGTGGTTTTCTTCTCATTTTAGTTTATTTTTAGTATACAGCATTTAATAACATCATAGTTGGGGGACACATAAGGCTATTAGAAAAATACACAGTTTATCAGTCTTGTGTATTCATCCCAGCCTTTCGCCACCTTCCTTGTCCTCCTTACAGTGATGTATGCAGATATGTATGCTGAAATGTACAGTTTATCCAGAAAGATTTTCTTGAGGAACTTAACAGTTCAAGTCTTGAGGATTTCCTTTTTGTGGTATGGGTGATACATATATATGTTATATGTATGTATGTATGTATGTATGTATATATATATATATATATATACACAGTACAGACCAAAAGTTTGGACACACCTTCTCATTCAAAGAGTTTTCTTTATTTTCATGACTATGAAAATTGTAGATTCACACTAAAGGCATCAAAACTATGAATTAACACATGTGGAATTATATACATAACAAACAAGTGGGAAACAACTGAAAATATGTCATATTCTAGGTTCTTCAAAGTAGCCACCTTTTGCTTTGATTACTGCTTTGCACACTCTTGGCATTCTCTTGATGAGCTTCAAGAGGTAGTCCCCTGAAATGGTTTTCACTTCACAGGTGTGCCCTGTCAGGTTTAATAAGTGGGATTTCTTGCCTTATAAATGGGGTTGGGACCATCAGTGGCGTTGAGGAGAAGTCAGGTGGATACACAGCTGATAGTCCTACTGAATAGAATTTGTATTATGGCAAGAAAAAAGCAGCTAAGTAAAGAAAAACGAGTGGCCATCATTACTTTAAGAAATGAAGGTCAGTCAGTCAGCCGAAAAATTGGGAAAACTTTGAAAGTAAGGGCTATTTGACCATGAAGGAGAGTGATGGGGTGCTGCGCCAGATGACCTGGCTTCCACAGTCACCGGACCTGAACCCAATCGAGATGGTTTGGGGTGAGCTGGACCGCAGAGTGAAGGCAAAAGGGCCAACAAGTGCTAAGCATCTCTGGGAACTCCTTCAAGACTGTTGGAAGACCATTTCAGGTGACTACCTCTTGAAGCTCATCAAGAGAATGCCAAGAGTGTGCAAAGCAGTAATCAAAGCAAAAGGTGGCTACTTTGAAGAACCTAGAATATGACATATTTTCAGTTGTTTCACACTTGTTTGTTATGTATATAATTCCACATGTGTTAATTCATAGTTTTGATGCCTTCATAGTCATGAAAATAAAGAAAACTCTTTGAATGAGAAGGTGTGTCCAAACTTTTGGTCTGTACTGTATGTATATATATATATATATATATAGTGTGCACACAGTGATGTCATAATCTGGCCCATTCTTTGATCCTTTGTATTAGGCCTCTTGCACAGGAACATGTGCGCCCCGTGGTCCCCCCCGGGCCACAATGCACGAGCACAGTCCGTGGGGCAGCCGCAGCGGATTGCGGACCCATTCACCTTAATGGGTCCGCGATCTGGCTGTTCCGCAAAAAGATAGGACATGTTCTATCTTTTTGCGGAACGGAAGTACGGGAAGAAACCCCACGGAAGCACTCCGTAGTGCTTGCGTAGGGTTCCATTCCGTGCTTCCGTTCCGCACCATTCCGAAACTCCGGATTTGAGGACCTATTGAAGTGAATGGGTCCGCATCCGTGATGCGGAATGCCCACAGAACGGCACCCGTGTATTGCAGATCCGCAAATGCGGTCCGCAATACGGCAACGGGGCGCACACGTTCGTGTGCAAGAGGCCTTATAGTGTTTTTTCTAAGGTTTAAATATTGATAAAGTCATAGTAATATATGCAGATGATATCACACTATGCATACTTTGGAGGAAGCAGGAAATAAACCAGATGATGGTTGGTAGACTGACCATAAACCAGCATCGCCTCCCCCCCTTCAAATAAATGCTAACTCATTTTAATTGTTAATTTACATTGCTTTTACTCAGTGGATTTTAACGGAATACTTCCATCAATCTTTAATCACATATTAGTAGCCTATATGTGAATATATTTCATTTAAAAAATGATGGTTTTCTGGATATATATTTTTTTAAAGAGGACCTTTCATCGGTCCAAACATTGTGAACTAAGTATCATGATCTGTACAGCGGCACCCAGGGATCTCACAGCACTTACTATTATCCCTGGGCGCCGCTCCATTCTCCTGCTATGTCCTCCGGTATGTTCGGTCACTTGGTTATAGTAGGAGGAGACTGCCCTTGTTCTCCTGGGCGTCTCCTTCTCCTAGGCTGTAGTGCTGGCCAATTGCAGCGCAGAGCTCACAGCCTGGGAGAAAAAACCTCCCAGGCTGTGAGCTCTGCGCTGCGATTGGCTAGCGCTACAGCCTGGGAGAAGAAAACGCCCAGGAGAACGAGGGCAGTCTCCTCCTACTATAAACAAGTCCACTAAGTCTCTGCCTACTATAACCAAGTGACCGAAGATACCGGAGGGCATAGCAGGAGAACGGAGCGGCGCCCAGGGATAATAGTAAGTGCAGTGAGATCCCTAGGCGCCGCTGTATATATCATGATACTTAGGTCCTCTTTAAGTCACTCCATGTATCCTACTTCATGCCCTAACTCTTTAAAGGCTATGGAAATCTTTGGTGTAATTTCTTTTGATTGTTGCATTCTACTCATTTTGGACTAGTTAGGGTGGGTTCACATCACAGTTATGGATTCAGTTTTTGTTTGCCGTTATAACATAAAATAACAGAGTCCATAAGACGAAAGTCAAAACGGAAGCCTTTAAGAGGCATTCTGTTTTGATCCTTTATAATACAAGTCTATAGGCAGCATAATGAATCCGTCCTGGTTTCCATTATGTAGGAGTCCAGTCCTGCATAACGGAAACCAGGACGGATCCGTTATGCTGCCCATAGACTTGTATTATGACGGAATGCAAAACGGAAGCCTTTAAAAGGCATACCGTTTTGCTTTCTGTCATAATAGAAGTCTATGGGAATCATAACTGATCCGTCTGGTGTCCTGTCGTCAGGACTTTGTTTTCCATCTTGATTAACGGGAACCGGACGGATCTGTTTCCCATAGACTTCTATCATGATGGATCAAAACGGAATGCCTCTTAAAGGCTTCCGTTTTGACTTCCGTCTTATGGATTCCGTTATTTTCCGTTATAACTATGTTATAATGGAAAACAAAAACGGAATCCATAACGCTGATGTGAACCCCCCCCTTAGTCTTTTTTTTTACAGCTTTCAGTTGCAGACTAGCAAACTCTCTGTTTCACACTTAATCCATTAGAGAACTGCTCTGTTGGTTGGATTTTTTGTTCTAGCTGTACGTTCCTGACAGCTCATAAATAATTTAGATAAATTCTTATCAGTTTGATAACAATTTAGCTTCAATGAGAGTTTATGAGCTGCCAGGAGTTCAGAGATGAGGGCTCAGATCAAGCCAACAGAGCAGCTCTCGGACTGATTCAGTGTAAAGCATAAAACAATAGTCTGCAGATACTCTAAAACTGAAATCTGTAGAAGAAAGCCTGTTGAAAACTTTTAATAAAGAGCAACTGAAAAGAAATATAATTGTATCCATATATGAATGGAATGCAATAATTAAAAAGATTCTCCTAAAGCTGTCCATACTAGGCTGTGGTTTGGACTTTTAACACAGCAACCAGTCTCTCTTAGCTTTTTCAGTGAGACCACCCCCCTGTAGTGACTCAAATAGAGCATTACACAACATTAATCAATGCAATGCCCTCCTGCAGCTGACCCTCGTGTTTCTGCTGTGGTTTTGCAGTTTGAATGTTGTGGGTCTACCCACAGCTTTAGCCCCATTCAATGGAGCTAATGTGTATGAGGACATCTGCCATATCATATTGTTATCAAAGCAACTTTTTATTTGTTATCTTTGAGGCTAACAGATAATTCCAGGTCAAAGCACCAAAAATAGTTTCCGTTTATTTTTCTGGAGATGACGTACAGCCAAGAACTAGCACCATGTAAGCGGTATAGAACAAGGGGCAGAACAGGTTCTTTCCAGGACCTTTTTTGTATACTGTACAAAGATGAAGTGCAAATAGTATCTGCTTGAATGATGTTTACAGTATGACATTTATTGTTACCAGAAAATGTATTGTGTTCTTGAGGTCTTTTTAGTGTCTGCACTTCTACATTTAGTAGACATTGTTAGGATATTATGCAAGATAATGTAGCTGTAGCTACAAATCAGTATATGAAATTGTATTAAACCTACTTTTTAACTTCTGCAATTCATAAATCATTATAATCAATAGATGCAACTTTGACTCATATTGGAATAGTCATTTTCACAAATAGTCAATATGTCATCATTTCAGTAAATCTGTCACCTCGCTCAGATACTCCTAGTTCTTGCTCACTGGTCAAGTAGACTAGTGAAGAGGGAAAAACTTTCTAGTCACTACACATGAAGTTACTCAAATATGTGAAACCCTGAAGAGAAAGCTGCTTCATAGTCCTTGCTCATGATTTTACTCAAGTATGTGTAGCAATGGGGGTACTTCTTAGCCCCTGCTCCTGTTTTTAGTCAAGTATGTGTAGCACTGTGAAGGAGTAAAGTCTTAGTGGCTGCATATGTTTAAGTAAAAAATTTAAGGAGTAGGAAAGGAGCACCTTCTTCTTTGACACTCAAAAGCACCTTTAGCTCATTGAGATCTGAAGATTCATAAAGAAGATTTTCCCTCTCACTTCATCACCTTCTTCACTATAAATACAGGAGGGAATTAGAAAACATCTGGTGACAAAAGTACTTTAAAGAGGTTCTTCACCTTTGATGTGCTTTTTTTTCAGACCCTCCCCTGTATGGCTAACCCTTCGGTGGTGGACATACTTACCTGATCTCCACCACTGGGTTCCGGCTCCAACACTCCCACTCGGGCATGGATTATGTGATACATGGGTATCAATACAAGCGCTCATCTCCTCATCACCACTGCAGCCATTTTTTTGGTTGCAGCAGCCACGTGACCAGCGGCAAACAGGATGATGTGAGAAGACCCGGGACCTGCGATGGGGGGTTGGAACCCAGTGTTGGAAATCAAGTATGTATGCTCACCACTGCAGGTCCAGCCACACTGGGGACACTGGGGTCTGAAAAAAGCAAAGAGTGAGCGACCCCTTTTAAAGGCTATGTGCACCATCTCAAATATTTTTTATTAAAAAAAGAATCAAAATAAAAATGAAGCAGCTTTGCACTAAGTCTTCATTACAATGTTTTACCATTTTGTATCTGCACCTTCTGTGCTGACTATGTTTCTCCATGGTAACAGACAACAAACTCTGCATTGTCTAACCCTGGAATCATATTCCCTATTCTCTATCCTTATATTCTGGTTGATCTACCACATGTACCATAATACAAAGTAGGGGACACATGGAAAAAGTATAATACTACTGGATTACACTGCACAGAACTTGTTTCTGTCATGTTCTAGCAAGGGTCCTACTGACCCCTAGAACATCTCTCAGGCATAACACACCAAAGCAAGCAGAGATAAACAAGGCAAGGACCAAGACAAATACTTTATACACAGAGATCAAGACACGACAGTAAAATGGACCAGTAGGTAAGGGACCAATGGCAGGTAATACCACTGAACCAAGTGCTCCAGTTTGACTTGGGGCCAAATCCAGAGGGCAGAGACTCAGTTAGGCCCGTTCTTGACAGAGCCCCGGATGGTGGGGATGGACTTAGCTGAGGGCTTACTGGTTGCACCTCCAGGATGGTCCTGGTGCACTTGGCCACTTACCTGTGGAGACTGATGGTGCAAGCACCAGTGGTCCACACAGACAAGGACTGGAACCCAAACAACCACACAGGACACAGTTCAGACAAGACAATGGGAACCAGAACTCAAGCAGATGCCTGGACCACATGCGGAATGACACATGGCAGTCACAGGCAGAGCTGCCCAAACAGGCAGACAAGTAGATGCCTGGGCTGGACCTCATGCGGAACGACACATGGCGGTCACAGGCAGAGCTGCACACAGACTAGATGTCCTCCCTCCGGAGAACCTAGAAGACCTCTCACCGAAGGCATAGACTCAGACTAGCAGATGCCTGTTCCCCATGCGGAGTTAGTTCATGGGCCAACAGACAGAGCTGCACACAAGACATAGAACCAGACTAGCAGATGGCTGTTCCCCATGCAGAGTTAGTCCATGGATGAACAGACAGCTGCACACAAAAGATAGAAACAGACTACCAGATGCCAGTTCCTCATGTGGATTTAGTCCATGGGTCAACAGACAGAGCTGCATACAAGACATAGAAGCGGACTAGCAGATGCCTGTTCTCCATGCGGATTTAGTCCATGGGCCAACAGACATACAGTAGCTGTACACAAGGCATAGAACCAGACTAGCAGATACCTGTTCCCCATGCGGAGTTAGTCCATGGGCGAACAGACAGCTGCACAAAAGACAGATACGCAGCGTCACGATACGTGTTTACATATACATACACCATAAATATGCAACACACATAAATACACCATATACATGGTACACATACATAAATACATCATGTATACACTACACACACATACCACAAAACTTTTAAAAAGCCTAAGGAGCTAAACTATCAGTGTCGCGTGATTTTTTTTTACAGCCCTGGCCCACACCTCTAACTTCTCCCAATGTCTATCTGTACATGTCCTAACCCTGCTTAGTCTCCATTGTGCCCCCCACACAGTAGTTATGCCAGATCTGGGATGGTTGGGAGGTATGCATACATAAACAGACTATATAGACACTACACTCACATAATCACATATACAATATACACCATACAGTATATAAATGACACCTAGGCTACACTTACCGTAGATTTACCTACACCATATACATTTTATACACATTTGTACATAGCACTTAATACATATTTGCATACATATTATATTCTGTGCTATCGAGAATACAGCACCACATACCTCTTACATCAAGTGACTTCTCCTCTGATGCAGACCTTCTCTTTCTTCATCTTCTCCGTTGAGACCAGACCGCCATGATGATTTTTCACCCATCTCTCGTCTCTGCAGTTTGACAAAAGACATCTTAAGTTCCTACTTTTCTATCATCCTCCTACCTTCTTAACAACTCATCTGCCACCTTCAATAATAATAATAATAATAATAATAATAATAATAATAATAATAATAATAATAATAATAAATAATAATAACATGCACTAGTTCAAAAATGCTCCCATTCTGTGTGCCAGTACAAAAAAATTCCCTCAGTGCCCCCAGTTGAGCTAATGTCCCCATAGTGCCCCCATAATGTGTGCAAGTATAAAATACCCCTATATAATGTCCCTAGTAGTGCTCCTCTTCTCCATAGTGCCCCCATAATGTGCCAGTATAAGATTCCCCCATAGTGTCCCCCAGAATGTGCCAGTATAAATGCCCCTTCTTCGTGCCCTCAGAATGTGCCTATATAATATGCCCCCATAGTGTTCTCCCCCCCTCCAACACCATAGTGTCCCCATAATGTGCCAGTATAAGATGGCCCCATAGTGACCCCATGATGTGCCAGTAATGCCCCCACAGTGTCCCCCATGTGCCAGCAATGCCCCCAGTAGATGCCCCCATGTGCCAGCAATGCCCCCAGTAGATGCCCCCATAGTGTCCCCCATGTGCCAGCAATGTCTCCAGTAGAAGTCCCCCATAGTGTCCCCAAGGATGTGCCAGTAGATGCCCCCATAGTGTCCCCCATGTGCCAGTAATGCCCCAGTAGATGCCCACATAGTGTCCCCCATATGTCAGCAATGACCCTAGTAGATACCCCCATAGTGTCCCCCATGTGCCAGCCATGCCCCCAGTAGATACCTCCATAGTGTCCTCCATGTGCCAACAATGCCCCCAGCGTGCCACAGAAAACAAAACAAAAAAAAACACTTACCTCCACGCTGTCAGCGGTGGGATGCAGGCCTATTTCTGCCTAGTGTCTGCAGCCTATCAGAGGAACAGGGAAGGGAGACGCCTCCCCCTTGCCCTGCTGCAGTGTTCATCTGCATCGCCATCCTGACGACGGTGATACATATGAATGTAGAGAGATGAGCGCTTCCACAATACAAGCGCTCATCTCCTGCAGCACTGGATCGGGATTCAGCCGGTAACACGGTTCTCCGATCCAGCTGTAATTTTAACAACCAGATCTAGAGAACCGGAGGGAACCAGCTGAATCCCATGCCTGCCCATGGGGAGATAGTCCATGGGCCAGCAGACAGCTGCACATAAGACATAGAACCAGACTTGCAGATGCCTGTTCTCCATGTGGAGTTCGTCCATGGTGGAACAGACAGCTGCACCCCAAAACATGGAACCCAGCAAGGTGACTTTGATGTCTCACTAGGTGACCACACAGACAGGGAAGATGGAATGTCTCCAGGTCAGGTGCACAGCTCCTGCACCCAGCAAGGCTGGAGACAGACTGACCCCTAAACCCACAGCACACTGGATCATATAGCAGGATAACAAGGTAATCTGACCACCTAGCTAACACACCCAGAAAGAACAGGGAACGTTAACCCCAAACGAACCAGAGAGAAAAAAGGAAAAGAGTATCCACATACACAGGCCACCTTTCACACCCAAAAAGCTGCAGCCAGCATGCATTCCCAAGCAACCAGCATACACGGGAAGAAGTCTGCAGCCAGTACGCAAGAGAACCTGCAGCCAGCCTGCACGGCAACAGTGTCAGGAACTGCACTGTGGTGCAGACACGGGGAGTATTTACAGGCCACAGCTCACACACTAGAAGGCCAAAGAAACCAGCATATATAGAGGCTAGCCTGCAGCCAGTACGTGAGAGCGCATGCAGTAGCCAGTGACACAGTGAACTGCACTGACAGTTTCTGTCTGTCACCATGGAGAGGAGAAAATTAATGAAAGCCTATTAAAAGGGGGATTTGCTTTTTATTATAGAATTTATGTGGGTAATAAAAAAAAATATTCTGTCTGAAAGTGTGCATAGCTTTTAATTTTCAAGTCTGTAGTCTATTCTAAGAGTTAGTAGACTATTCTAAGAGTTATCATTGCAAGGCCTACCATCATTTTTCATTGTTGATTGACTAATTTTCTCAGTCCCCTCATATTTGTAAAGAGTACCACTAGAAATGAACCACTGTTTAAAGCAGTATTAATTCAAATATGTTTTACAAGGGATTCAATAAAATACTCACCCTCACTTATCCCCTTTCACTGCCATTCTAGTACTGATATGGTCCTAGCTCAACACACTGGAAATTCCAGGAAAGGCCTCCTCAGCCAGTTATTGGCCATAACCACCTCAGCCAGTGATTGACTATGCAGGACTATTCTGGTTTTTTCAGTGTGTTGAGGCGAGACCAGAAATTGAGAACAGTGGGGATCAGAGCAGCGTCGGAACAGCAACGACAGGGGATTGGTAAGGGTGAGTAAGGCTTTTTTTTTATTTTTAACCTCTTGTGATCCAACCGTTGCACAACTCCTTTAATGCTAAAGATGAAGCAAGCAATTAAAATAATATGCAAATCTAATTTATCTATAATGCATACTATGGCCTCCTTTTAGATAGATTTGCAGACACCATGCTTAATTCTAAGCACTTATACATTTTGTAACGTTCTGTCTCCATAGATGACCTGGAGGATTCAGAGCTAGTGGCTGAGGAGACCCCACTGGGGAAGGAAACTATCTCCTTGGGAGTGGGAGAAGGATATATCACTGGTAATACCTGGTGTAAAACCAGACATGTTCTTCAAAAGAGTCTGTGAAGGCTCTGTGTTGCTTAAACATTGTAAGATGTGAGCAACAATGCTATAACCTTTAATGGAAAATTACAGTAAACTCACTTTAATGTATGGGCATGTAAGGGAATATAATTTAATAAATGTAGGTCTAGTACTCTGGCAAAAACTCTGTTGTATATGGACTACAGGTAAGTGACTGGACACCAATAACTAAATTATGAAGACAAAGTTATCCAGTAGATAAATCCATCTGGAGAGTTCTTATTTATCTCAAATAATTTCTAATAAGAACTACTACTACATATACTGACCCTTCTAAATCTTAAACTGTTAATGCATGCTAATTTGTAAAGAGTATATGCACTTTATATGATGCGTTATTGCATCGTTTCAAGTTAGTTTTCTCTACAATTTTCTTGTTTTGAGTAATTAATTTGCTGTAGATTGATCAACACTATGAAAGTAAAAAAGTATTCAAAGGTTTATATATATATTGTGGGGGTTAGCTTTTCTCCGGGGGTCATTCACACAAGTATCTTTGCTAGACACCAAGTTTCAGGTCCAAACATTGCTTTATTTGACACCTCAGCAAAACAAACATAAATGATACAAAATAAACACCTGCCGGACTGGGCTCTAACTAAACATAACATAACCTGACTCCCCTAAAGCACTGTTCACACACAATGTCATAACATGCGGCTTTCCCAGCCCAATGTCCATCAGCCTCCTGGCTGTACAGAGCACCATTCACACACGGTCTAAAGTCCAGTGCCTTTATGGGGAGTGTGGCCCAGTAGTCCTCCTGACTCCGGCCTTGTGACCACTTGTGCCCAAGCGTCACGGCGTCCCCCAACATTCCGGCTAGCACCTAGCCCCCGTGGCCCCTCAGCCAGCCCAGCTGAGACCACTCTTCCAGAGCCTCCAGCAGGACTGTGTTTCACAAAAACTCTGTCTCCTTCCCCAGACTGGGAGCCACACCCAAGTCCAGCAACAGGATTAAATACCATCCCTGGACATGGGCATATTCCAAAATCGGGGACTGGAGCATGGGGAACAGGCACCCACCCAACACATTGCCTGTTCCCAGTAAAAGCCCGCCCCGGACTAGCTGGAGCCAGCTAAGCTAACTGTCTTGGTGTCCACCAACTAACTTGGTGGCCACCTATATCTAGGGCCTTTACTCCACCACGGCTGGGCCTCTTGGTGACACATTCCTGGTGCAAACAACACCCCTTTTTCATGCTTCCCCGGGACTTTACTGCACCCATCACTATTCACATTGCCACAATATATATATACATATATAAACAAAGATACAAATACATTCACTGCTAAATGAACAATGAAGATTGCAAATTAGGAACAGATTTTGCTGCATAATTGCCTTGAAATTCACCCTATACATTGCAAAATCTTTAGCATAAGGCCTCATGCACACGAACGTATTTTGTTTCCATGTCCGTTCCGTTTTTCTTGTGGACAGGATATAGACCCATTCATTTCAATGGGTCCGCAAAAAATGCAGACAGCACACTGTGTCCTGTCGTTACTATAAACACTGCAGATTTTAGACATGTTAATTCTCTGCAGAAAATCAGCAGCACATCTTTCCCATGGGCCTGTATCCTTAGGGAGAGTTCACACATGACAAAAATTCAGCAGAATGTTATAGTGGATGTGAGCTGGAAACATCAGCAGCAGAATACAGTGGATGAGAATGTAACAAAATTTCGATGAGGAAACTGACCCGGGGTGCAGATTTTCTAATCTGCAGAATGTTAATGTTGGTCATGAAATTGTTGCAGATTTCCCCATTGGATTTAGGAAGCATTCACACGACCGTGTTTTTCTTCCGTGTCCATTCCGCGTCCGTTCTGCAATTTTTGCGGACAATGCACGGACCCATTCATTTCTATGGGTCCGCAAAAATTGTCATCCGTGTGCTGTCCGTTCCTTTTATTTTAGAACATGTCCTAACTTGGCCGCAAATTGCGGTCCGTGGCCCCATAGAAAGTCATTGGGTCAGTAAAAAACGGATAGCACACGGAAATGCATCCGTATGTCATCCGTGTTTTGCGGATCCCTGGACTGAAAACATTCTAGGAAACCCCATTTCAGTTTTTTGCGGACCGTGAAAAACGGATGACACACGGAATCACCACGTCCGTATTATACGGACTTACGGAACGGAAAAGGAAAGATAACTGAAGACATACGAACACACGGATCCGTGATTTGCAGACCGCAAAACCAACACGGTCGTGTGAATGCTTTCTTAATGGGGAAGAAGAAACCTGCAATCAAAACCTAGGGTTGTGAGGATTGATCCAGATTGCGGATCTGCAGCAACATGTATAGGTGTGGCTAATAATTGAATCACTTTACCAATTGCCTGCCAGTCCCAAGGCAATACTTTCTTGTCCCCAGTGGTCTCCTATTATAGCCCCCAGCAATGATATGCAATGTGGACATGTGACCAATGCAGCCAGTTACAAGATCTTTGCTGGAACTGGGTGATCAGAGTCTGCTGGGAACCAGGGAAGCATTGTCATGGAAACTCCAGGGGATTGGTGAGAGGAATATACTGCTTTTTAATGCTGGTTGGAAGGCAAATGACATTATGGGAATTCTGAGATCATTTTGATAATGTGAGAGTGTAATGTGTATATATTCTGTTCCTATCTTAGGCTACTTTCGGAAATGCCCGCCGGATCCGCCGATCTGCCACTGACTGAAAGCATTTGTGAGACGGATCTGGATTCGGATCCGTCTCACAAATGCATTGCAAGGACGGATCCGTCTCTCTGCTTGTCATGAGGACAGACGGATCCGTCTTGTACATTTTTTCACATTTTTACCGGTCTGCGCATGCGCAGGCCGGAAGGACGGATCCGGCATTCCGGTATTCTGAATGCGGCGCTAATAGATTCCTATGGGGAAAAATGCCGGAATTCAGGCAAGTCTTTAGTTTTTTTTGCCGGAGGTAAAACCGTAGCATGCTGCGGTTTTCTCTTTTGCCTGATCAGTCAAAATGACTGAACTGAAGACATCCTGATGCATCCTGAACGGATTACTCTCCATTCAGAATGCATGGGGATATACCTGATCAGTTCTTTTCCGGTATAGAGCCCCTGTGACAGAACTCTATGCCGGAAAAGAAAAACGCAAGCGTGAAAGTACCCTAAATCAAATATTTTTGTGCATAATATTGAATGAATTGGAAAAATGTGAATAGTCTCAGCTAAACCCAGCCTTTTCTGCATGATTGGATGTTAGATATTTCTAGGATAGCCTCTTGGGACTAGTTTCCATAGGGCATAGGGGCATCATAAAATGTGGGTATCTGCTCCAGACTGCCAATGCAAAAAGCTTCTTTACCATCTGACAGACTCTTCAGGACATTTGAATGGGCATTTTGTAATACTGCATTATCTCTGCACTGGCTGCCTGTAACTTTCTTACCTCAGCTAATCACTAAGGGCCCATTCACACAGCAGATTTGCCACTGCAAAATATTCCGCAGTGGAAACTGACACGGTTTCTGCTGCAGTGTTTCACTTTGAATGCTGTGGAACCTTCTTGTGGTTTAGTCCCTTTGCACAGAGCTAAACTGCGAGCAGTGGCGTAGCTAAAGGCTCATGGGCCCTAGTGCAAGAGTTCCGCTTGGGCCCCGCCTTCTCTCAATGCTTTGTGGCCAGGGGCAGGGAAGCACATCGCAATCGTGCTGCCTGAGGCAAAAATTGAACAGGCACTTTCCCCCATGCCAAATTCTTGACCTAACCCCTTCCCTCCAGTCAGAGGTGTAACTTGGCCAGCATGCACTTTCTACAATACCAGTGTCTTCTTATGTGGCACAAGGGTATTTGGGCGCCCTCAGGCAACTACTACCTCTGCACCCCCTGTAGCAATGCCCCTGAGTGTGAGATGACAGCTGCTGTGACATCCAGCGGCATCTGTCCAGACACTGTACCAAGGAGAGATGTCTCTACTTGGAGTGGTTGCGGCCTTAATTCACAACCGGCAGAATTTTGACAGAAAAAGACGCCATGTGAACGGGTCCTTAGGGTTAAAGAAGCCAGTAATAGATATCTCTGAATACATGTCACCTAGCTTAAAGTGAATTCAAAATTCTTCCATTGAAAACAGACAGCAATTTGTCTGTAGTCTCCTTTCAGACATGTAACCTAATAGATGTTATAATGTACTGCTCTCTGGCAATTGGAAACCAGCTGAATGAGTGGAAAAAAATGACTGAATGGAGAAAAATCCATTGTGTAACTAGAAAAACAGTAAAGCAAAATAGACACTGTGGGGGAGATTTATCAAGGCTAATGTAAAGGAAAACTGCCTTAGTTGCCCATAACAACCAATCAGATTCCACCTTTCATTTTTCAGATCTCCTTTAGAAAATGAAAGGATGAATCTGATTTGTTCCTATGGGAAACTAAGACAGCTTTCCTTTGCACTAGTTTTAATAAATCTCCCCCTTTATGTTGCTTCAGAATCTGGAATTGTAACAAAAGCATATTTTCCCTTTAAAATATATGCGGCAGAAAAGAAGATTTTCTTTTACAATACTTCTGTTTCCCTAGTAACAATAGCAAGAAGCAGCTTAGAAATGTCATATGCATGTGTAAAGCTTGCTGCACTATATCTGCACTAAAGTGGCTATCTGGGCCGCAGAAAATAAAGTTTGATAGTCAGGTGTCTAAAAGATGAAAAGAACTTCATGGTTTGGGGATCTGCAGTGCCTGAATTTTTTTTGAATTCTATGGAAAATGTCCATGGCTGTCTATGGTCAAAGGGGGCAAACATTACCTCAGAAACCTATGGCAAATTTTCCCGTATGTAATTACCGTACATACAGCATTGTGCCATACATTTGGGACTGTACTCCGGGCCGGCGCCACCCATGAGCAAGGTAGGCCACCGCGTAGAGCGCACTCTTGCTGGAGGCGCCGGCCCGCAGCGCCGCCTCCTAGCTAATTTATTCACTTAACTTTCCTCTGTGTAATCTCTCACAGGCGGACTGGCAGAGGCCCCGTCGAGCGAAGTGCGCATGCGCCGTCTTCCAGCGCACCTCGTTCGACGATGCCTCTGCCAGTGCGCCTGTGCGAGATTACACAGAGGCAAGTTAAGTGAATAAATTAGCTAGGAGGTGGCGCTGGGCGGGGAGGGGATCTGTGGATGACATTTATGGGGGATCTGTGGATGACACTTGTGGGGGATCTGTGGATGACACTTGTGGGGGATCTGTGGATGACACTTGTGGGGGATCTGTGGATGACACTTGTGGGGGATCTGTGGATGACACTTGTGGGGGATCTGTGGATGACATAGTATGTAGCTGGAGGGAGAAAACGTGGCCTTACCACAATGAAGGGTACAGTCTGTATAAATAGGTGGGCGAAAAAAAGGGGCGTGGTCAATAGGCGGAGTCAAGGGGGCGACAAAATTAACTTTTGCCTAGGGTGGCAAAAATCCTTGCGCCAGTCCTGACTGTACTCTACAGTCAGGGGAATAACTAAAGTTCTGTTGGCCCCAGGACAGATTTTGGACCTTGTCCCCCACCAGTTTGTCACTTGGATGTGCAGGCCTCAGTGGTATTGCTAGGACCGAAAGATAAGTAATTGTACCACCCATTTATACACCACACAATAATAGTACCCCTAAACATTACTAGTGCCTCCTAAACAGTTTTAAAGCCCCTTTAGGCCAGACACATTAATAGTGCTCCTCTCAGTACCTCTCACAGTTAAAGTGCCCCCTTTTGTGCCACCAAACAGTAATGGTGCTTCTCTTTGGGCTCCTTTTCACAGTAATGCCTCTACACACTAGTAATGTCTTCCTGTACTGCCTGTCACGGCTGTATGTGAGCAACAATAGTATACACAGTAAAAGAGCTACTGACCGGACCCAAACTAGGGAGGATAAAGGGTGACCCCTGTCAGACCCTCAAAGCTCTCCCTATGCTTCTAAAGCACATGCCCGGATCCAAATGGCGGAACGAGGCATGCCCACGTACCTAAGACTGATGACCACTGTAACCCCTACAATAGTGGAAGGGGCACGGCCACCGGTGCCCTACTCAGTATATGGAGGGAACCGTGGCCACCTCAGATCCAGTCAGAAAATAATCAGGTACACAACAATGTCTGTACACTTAGCTGAAGGTGTTGCAGCCGCAGAGAAGACGGATCCAAGGACAGCTGGCAATATCCGGAGTGCTTGCTGCAGCAGAACACAGGTCCAGTGAACTGATAGCTACAAGTGAAGATACTAAAGCAAGAGCTACAACTGGAATGAGAACTATAATCCACGCCATACAATAGGAGGAGGGGTGATATAAAGAGAGGGAAATCAAACGCATGAGGAACAGCTGGGAGGAAGGAAACCAAAAGTAAACAGAGCAGTGAGAACTCCTCCCAGCTCTAGTAGTGACATCATCACAGGGGTGGAGAAACAGAGCTGTGAGAACGTCCCAAAGCTCTGGTAGTGACACTGCCGCCTACATATGTTTCTGCTGGCAAATAGTGCTGTTGGTAATGTCTTTTGTGCACCAGACCCCTATAATTGATGCCTCTTTTCTGCCAATGGAAAATCACGTAGATGCAATGTAAACTGTTCCTGATACATGTACACATGTGGTAGCTGTGGATGAACGGACAGGCTATTAATTCAATACCATTCTGGAGCCTCTATCCTTATGGCTCTATGTTGTGTCATTCCTTTATTATTTCTACTAGAAGTTATGAATGAATTGCTAGCAGTCTGCAGTAAGGGTACAGAGGGGAGGTAACCAGTTGAGGGTGTCTTCCTGCACAGTCTGACTCTATCCAATCAGTGCTGCTGGTCTCAGACTGTGCAGGGACACCCCCCCAACTGGAGCCATAGAATAAATGCTCCAGAATGATTACATGATGAATGCATGAAGCTATTAAAGCAGGCATGTCAGGAGTGGTGACAGGTCCTCTTTTTAATAAAACTGTCACATCTGTGATATCTGTTCATCAGCTCGGAGCTGGCATCGATTTCAGTCATTATTTGTGCCAATTTTCTGACATAAATGACAGTAAAATGTGTCCAACGGTGGTGACTCCTCTCCTTCTACTAATAAGGTGGCAAGAGTGGTGTAAAACTCGGAAAAAAAAAATTAGTGACCTTTGCACGCTTGAAAAAAACTGGTACATGTTTAGTAGATGACCCCCATAATCTTCACATATGGCCTGTGTTGAATAAGTGACTATTTTTGCTTTAGAAAAACTGATTTTTTGCTTATTTGTAGTTTATCCCTGGTGACCTATTTAATTTTAATTCAGTGAGCTAACATTGTATGGACGGAATAGATTGCAAGCTCTCTGGTCTAGTGACCTCTTTATGAATTTGTGTGAGCAGATGGTAGGGCGATGGTATAACTGGTGTGGGGTCTGTCTGTATTTTATTAGATCTCCAGGTATTTGGTCATAGCACAGTTACCAAGTAAACGCTGCTCGTTTCCTCTCCTGTTTCTGCCCTTCCTGTTTTCTACAGAAATCTCCTTGTCCTTTTCCATCCTGCGACGTTCCACCCTGGGCCCTAATGTCACTCTGCAGGAGGCAGCTAGGAAGACTCTCTGGGCTCTCGAAAATGACAACAAGGAAATGCTGCTGCTATTCAAGGTAGACTTCTATTGTGTACGTTATGCATTCATGGTGCCGGATCAGTTTTAACTCTTACATGTCATGTTTTCACGCCACAAAAAACGCAGGATGTACTGCTCTGAGAAAACACCATGATTTAGGGGGTTGTGTTGGTCAATCCAACTGAGACAATCACATTGTAAGTAAAGAGATGACATGTTGGAGATTCAGATTAAAATAAAATCTGCATGGGATAAAACAAATCCAGAAAAAACTGCATGCTATTGCATCACCTCTACGTTAGGCCTAGTTCACACGAACGTATGGCTTTTATAGTTTTTTGCGGTCTGTTTTTGAGTTCCGTTGTGTTTCCGTTTCCGTTCCGTTTTTCAGTATGGCATATACAGTATACAGTCATTTAGAAAAAATTGGGCTGGGCATAGCATTTTCAATAGATGGTTCCGCAAAAACGGAACGGATACGGAAGACATACGGATGCATTTCCGTATGTGTTCCATTTTTTTTGCGGACCCATTGACTTGAATGGAGCCACGGAACGTGATTTGCGGGCAATAATAGGACATGTTCTATCTTTCACCGGAACGGAAAAACTGAAGTACGGAAACGGAATGCATACGGAGTACATTCCGTTTTTAATGCGGAACCATTGAAATGAATGGTTCCGTATACGGACCGTATACGGAACACAAAAAAAAGCCTGTACACTCGCAAAAAAAACGATTGTGTGAACTAGGCCTTAGGGTTCCACGATGGCAAAAGAAAATGTCGCTATTTTAACATGACGCATTGGCGACCCTCTTGATATGTCAGACATCTGGATGCCTGAAGATCAGAGAGTTTAGGTTGTTCAGCCAGTCTGTGACTGAATAAGTAAAGAAAGTAGAAGAATTGGTACCAGATGCTTTGTAGTATAGACTGAACCAAATAGTAAGGCACGTGTAACAATACACTTATAAGAAAATGAGCTGAAGTCCTTATGTAAGGCCTCGGGCACACAACTGTCTGTACCTGTTCACAGACCACAAACCATGGATACACAAAATATTGATGCAGTCTGTGTGCCATCAGCATTTTATTCGCAGATCCATTGTTTTCAATGTTTGCGGACATATGCTATCTTTTTACTGAACGGGCATATGGATGTGGAAAGAGCATGGATGATCCATGTGCTTTCCCCATCCATATGTTCTTTCCGCAAAAAGATAGAATATGACCTATACTTGTCCTCAAAATGCGGACCATGGACCCATTAAAGGCAATGTGTCTGCAAAAAATACAGATGCAACACAGACCGTATCCATATTTTGCAGATCTGCGATTTGCATCTATAAGGGCTAATATGCATAGTGAGTATATGAACCAGCTATAGCCCCTGCATAAAACTGTTACCGCCAGTTTTACCCTGTAGTGCATGTGCCTAAGGTTAGGGGGCCCCAAGCTGTGCTATTTTCTGATGTGTCTCAGGGCTTTGCTTCAACCAACTCACCTATATAACATTATATACCATGTTGACATACTTGCAATCCTTTTATGTATTTTACTCATTTATATAGCGCTGACATATTCCACAGCGCTTTACAGACATTATCATTGCTTGCTGTCCCCAATGGGGCTCACAATCTAAGGTCCCTATCAGTATGTCTATTGACTGTGGGAGGAAACCGAAGTACCCGAAGAAACCCACACAAACACGGGGAGAACATACAAACTCCATGCAGATGTTGTCCTTGGTCGGATTTGAACTCAGGCCCCTAGAGCTGCAAGGCCCCCAATGCTAACCAATCACCCGGCTCTAGAACATTTTTTATTAATGTTCGCCATACTTTTGTAAGATCTCTCATTTGTATACAAGTAACAGCTTAATAAACTGCCTTTTTATGACACTTTACTATGCAGAAAGGTGGAGGATATTTTGACTTAAAAGGAAAGCTTGACAACTTTATCCAAGTTATGTAGAAAAATAGAGCAAGTATTTCATATATATGGCATTTAGATGAACACCACATTTTCTAAAGTATTTTCTCCAGTTAAGGGGAGTTCTGACCAATATGCTGACAACACTAGGTAGGGGCTGGGGAGGGTAGTACAAACATACCTTTTGTAGCTTTTCTCATCAGGAGTAGTAAGAATATGAAGTTTTATTCGGCCAGATTTGGCTCTTGCAAGTTCCTAAAGCTTCCCTGTGAAATGCTGTCTGCATTGAGCCGCCCCTCTATGCTCTGTGTGACAGCTGTATCATCCAACCAGGAGATCAGTGCATTTTCCACTCCGAGCAGAGGTGAGGGGTGTGACGCAGATCAATGCAGAGAGCCCTCCACAGTGAAGTTCCTCCCTGGGTACTTGCAGGAGCAGAATATAACATCATATTCTCTCTACTCCTAATGAACCCCCCCACACACAAAAGTTATATTTATACTGCTCTCCCCAGCCCCTACCTTTTAGTTGTCTGCAATTTACCATGGTCAAAACTTCTGACAGACTCCCTATAACTGCCATAAATATATTGATTCATCTCCCACATCTGCCTCTCTTCACATGATAAAATAGACTACCTGTGGCCACCACTAGGAGGAGCCCAGTGCATGTGAATTCATATGCATTGAACTCAATAATGCCATAAAATGTCTATGCACTGAGCTCCCCCCATAGGTGACTGCATGAGAGTGCTGTTCCTATGTGTCGAGTGAGCACCATGCCCACTTTTACCATAGACCCCTTAGCTGTAGCATGGTCTGTAAATGTAAATTTGTATAGAACCTACAAACTTATTAGTATATATAATCATCTAGGTATGTTTATGAAATGGAAAATGATTTCATGTTACTGTAACAAAGATTCCAGAAGTAATAGTCTCTTTACATGATGAAGTGAAACAACAGACCGTACAGGAGTGTCCGTCCCTCCCAGCCGCCTCTCTGCACACACCAGAGCTGGGCTTCACTACAGACCTTTCATGCTGTGTCACATAAAGGTCAAAGCATCTGGGTATCTCGCCAAATAACATTGGCCAGAGTCCACAGAGGCACTGCTAAGCAGGGTTCATGTAAGGAGGCCTGGAGCTGTACTCCTAACCAAGGCAGCCATTGTTGACCTATAGTTTACCATTCATAAGAGAGGCTGTGTGCTAAGGGGAAAGTGGCCATAATGTTCTTACTTCATCTAACGATAGATAGATAGATAGATATTTTGATAGATAGATATGAAATAGATATCTAGTTATCTATCTATAGTAATATCTAATATATAAATATATTATATATATATATATATAGATAAATAAATAGATAATATATAAATGTCACGGCTGTATGTGAGCAACAATAGTATACACAGTAAAAGAGCTAGTGACCGGACCCAAACTAGGGAGGATAAAGGGTGACCCCTGTCAGACCCTCAAAGCTCTCCCTATGCTGCTAAGCACATGCCCGGATCCAAATGGCGGAACGAGGCATGCCCACGTACCTAAGACTGATGACCACTGTAACCCCTACAATAGTGGAAGGGGCACGGCCACCGGTACCCTACTCAATATATTGAGGGAATCGTGGCCACCTCAGATCCAGTCAGAAAATAATCAGGTACACAACAATGTCTGTACACTTAGCTGAAGGTGTTGCAGCCGCAGAGAAGACGGATCCAAGGACAGCTGGCAATATCCGGAGTGCTTGCTGCAGCAGAACACAGATCCAGTGAACTGATAGCTACAAGTGACGATACTAAAGCAAGAGCTACAACTGAAATGAGAACTATAATCCACGCCCTACAATAGGAGGAGGGGTGATATAAAGAGAGGGAAATCAAACGCATGAGGAACAGCTGGGAGGAAGGAAACCAAAAGTAAACAGAGCAGTGAGAACTCCTCCCAGCTCTAGTAGTGACATCATCACAGGGGTGGAGAAACAGAGCTGTGAGAACGTCCCAAAGCTCTGGTAGTGACAATAATAGATAGATAGATAGATAGATACAGCGGCGTAACTACCATAGCGGCAGACCATGCGACTGTTATGGGGCCCAGGGCAAGAGGGGGTCCAGTCGTAGTTGTGATAATCTCCTCTTCTACTGGAGGTGAAAACTTGGTCAGGACTCTACCCTCTAAAGGAACAACTTTTAGCAAACGAGACAGTGGAAAAAATGGCCCAAGGGTCATTGCAAGGGGTTAAGGTGGAAATCATTTGTCCTGTGTGGGGGCCTGGTGTGATCCATGCTATGGGGCCCTTACTTTTCTATGTATGCCACTGCATAGATAGATGTCACCACTCGCTATAGATAGTTATGGTTAGTAAATTGTTCTTATGTTTCTTACTTCCAACCCCTATAATGCCCCCCAAAATGCAGCATCCCCCCATATGGCATCTGCGTTGCTCCTGATCCCTGTCGCACAGATCAAAACAGGGATGAGTGGGGGTGACTCCAGGGAGGCTTGTTCCCGTCGCGCCCTACTTTTGGCTGCTCCCCCCCCCCATCGCCGGATGTTTTGATCCACGCGATGGGGAGATGCCTTGACGACTGTGTGGACACGAGGAGCCCTTATTATTCATGCTAGAAGTTCTGAATAAAGTATAATGAAGGTCAAGATGTGTGTTACTCATTAGTGGTGTGTCCCTGCACAGTGACACTGGCAGCACTGATCAGATACTCTCCCATCTGGACCTTCATTGCAAACTGCTAGTAATTCATTTAGAACTTTACAGCGTAGAGTCATAAGTAAAGATGCTCCAGAATTATTTTTACATGGGAAATGCATATGGTTACTACAACAGACATATCAGGTCCTCATTAAGCATTTCTTGGTGTCCATTGACATCAGTGGGTTGTGTGCGTACTATGTATGCTGTACGTACCAAGTACTCCAGAGAGGCAGTCTTTGAAGCTACTCCCTGCTGTGGCTAATTGATACAGATTACACTTGAGGGAAACCCCTTTATTAATTTTAACTGTTTTAATAGGGTATTAGAGGAAAGGTTTTCCAAACCAGACAGCCCGTTTAATTGTCCATAGCCTGCAAGTATTGTTCTCTAATTAGGAAGTATTAACAGAGAAGAAACAGACATTTAAAGAGCACTGTCAACCCGGAAACTGCTGAGACAGCAGGTGAATTCTCCTAAAACGAAGCAACGCAAGGATACAAACACGTTCATTGTAATATCGCCGTCATAGATAGTATTTAATCTCGAGTGTCCAATTTATTCACAATATGTTTTGTCCAAATGGATCAATGTTCAAGCATGTATAAAAAAAAATGACCGTCACTGATATTTACAATTACTTAGAAATAGGCTACATGCACACGAACGTTGTTTGTTTCTGTGTCCGTTCCGTTTTGTATGCGGATAGGATGCGGACCCATTCATTTCAATGGGTCCGCAAAAAACGCGGACAGCATCAGTATGTCCGTTCCGTTGCCCCGCAAACAAAAATAGTGCATGTCCTATTTTTTTCTAGCTTGCGGACAAGGATAGGCATTATTACAATGGATCCGCAAAAAAAACGGATGCCATACGGAATGTCATCTGTTTTTTTTTGCGGATCCGCAATTTGCAGACCACAAAACACATACGGTTGTGTGCATGTAGCCTTACACTGAGAAGATCACTTCTTTTCAGTAGAGTTTTCATTTTTATAAACTTTTTTTTGATTTTTTCCCCCCTTACTTTAGGAACTGTCCGCCCGGCTAGTGTCTATTCAAGCACAGAATGATGTCTTTGTTGTCACCTTCAAGACTATAGAGGAAATCTGGAAATTTACTACTTATCTCTCACTTGGTAATGTAACATTTGCAATAAACATAGAATAAAATGACTAGGCAATGTTTTGACAAACTACAGTATATTTTAAAGGCTATGTACACTGTGAGGGATTAGCTCTATCTCCGGGGTCTCAGTCACAATATTCTCGCTGACAACAGTGTTGAATGTCCAAACAGTGCATTTATTTTGATACCAGCAAAAACGATACAAAATGAATACCATCCCGTCTAGGCTCTACCTTAAAATATAACATGATCCCTGACTCGCCTATACAGAGCGCTGTTCCCACATGGAACATAAATGCGGCTTTCTCCAGGTATACAGTCCAGCAGCTTTTGGGCTGTGACCCTTCAACACGTTCTGGTCACTCAGCCTTGCCCTGATGAAGCCACACTGACAGAGCTTCACCAGGCCTCTGTCTGTACATTCCCCACTAACTGACACCCTAGGAGGATCTTTATCCCAGTCTGATTATCGCAGATCTCACCTGGAATCCTCTCTGGTCCAAGGGAACACCCGTGCTGGAAGGGTGTGGATTGGCAGATCCCACTTCCAATCCTTTCTGCCAATCCAACTAAAATCCAGCCCAGACTACACCAACAAGAACCTTGTCTCAGCAACCTACATGCTGCTGAGACTATTACCTCCGGTATTTTAGCTATCCCACCCAGCTGAGGTATCGGAGTGGGATATACACCTCTTTCCGCACTGTCCTCCTTATCACACTTATCACAACACCTTCAGGGGCAATTTTTTTATGATTGCATTTTACTCATTTTGGGCTAAAAATCTTTTTTTCAATTGGTCTTAATTAAAAATATTCTGTTCTGTCATAAAGGGTTATAAACACTTAAGCCACATTCTTATCTGTAAGATAAGAATTGAGCTATAAAGAGTGTTTATAAGGTCAGAGATAAGAGATAAGGAGCCGTCAGCTCAGCTGCTTGATGGAGCAGAGAAAAAAAATCAGATCTTGGTACTGGAGAAACTCAGCCCTGTACAGAGAAAAGGGCTCAGAATTTTTAATAAAGATCAATAGAAAACATGATTTTTAGCTCAAAATTTGGACGATGCAATAATTAAAAAAATGCAATGGTGTACTTAGCCTTTAATGGCAAAAAGTCAGTTTGTATGGTGTTAAAAAGGTCGCACAGTAGAAAAATATTGATGTCCTATCCTCTGGATAGGTCATCAAATCAGATCAGTGAAGGGGGGGTCAAAGGGATTGAGTCCTGGCCCTCCCAACGATCACCTGTTTGAAGGGGTGATGACGCATCTGCAAGTGCTGTCACAGTGTGGTTTTCTGTGACACGGGTTGCCTTCTTGCTCACGTTTGTGCTCTGGCATACTGGCTATGATGGATTCCATGTAGGCTGGTTGCCAGGGGAGACGTGTAGTGGCGGCAACCTGTGTGTGTTCTGTCTCTTCCTTTCTTTCCCTTCCCTGGGTCCTGTTTTTTGTGGTGTTACTGTCTTTGTCTGGGTGTGGTCACTAGGTGCTTTATATTCCTATTTGCTGTGGGCTTGGGGGTCAGTCTGTCTCCAGCTTTGCTGGGTGCACGAGCTATGCACCTGACCTAGGGTTATTCCACCTGCCCTGTCTGTGTGGCCACCTAGTAAGTCATACTGTCAAGACATCTGGTTCTGTGTCTGGTTTGTGACCACCATGTGTCATCCTGCATGGGGTCCAGACATCTGCTTTTCTGTTCCAGGTCTTGTCTGTGGCCGACGTGTTGTCCTGCTTGGGGTCCAGACATCTGCCTGTTTGTGCAGCTCTGTTTGGTACCGCCATGTGTCGTTCTGTATGGGGTCCAGGCATCTGCTTGTCTGTCCACGTCTTTGCCTTTGGTGAGAAGGCTCCTGGGTCCTCCGGAGGGAGGACATCTGTTTTATCTGTTTACCAGTGCCTAGGTCTATGATATCCTGGCAGTGCTTACTGCTTCTGTTCCTGTCTTGTATGATCTGCGTTCGGTGAGAGGGTTCTTGGTTCTCCGGATTGAGGACATCTGTCTGTGAAAGCTCTGTCTATGACCGCCATGTGTTGTTCTGCATGGGGTCCAGGCATATTCAGTTTTCTGACACTTCTTAATCTTGTTAATAAAGAATTCAGTTTTGCTCACTGTCATGTCTTTTGTCTCTGCTTGCTTTGGTATGTTTGCCTAAGATGTTCTAGCTGTCGGTACGACCCTCGCTAGAATATGAAAAGTGCTGCTTCTGCTTCAAAATAACCTGTGTGCTGTGTCACTTGCAGCAGCCACGCAGTGTAATTAGAACTGCTCGTCACATTCACTTGATGGAATGGAGCAGTTGCAAATATACTGTGTGGCCTCTACAAGCAAGACAACATGCAGGAAATGATGCAGAGAGTGCCACTACCCCTTTAGACATCCTGAATAGAGGTTTCATTTACATACTGTATGGTGGTTTTATTTATATACTGAATGATGTTTATTTATACATTGACTAGAGGTTTTATTTCTACACTGCAAGAATTTTTAATGTACTGTGTGGTGGTCAGTGATGGTCAGCTCGCAATGTTCGCCAGCGAACACATGCGGACTGCCATCTTTAGTAAGGTAGACTCACCCGTCCGGCGATGCACAGGTAAGCCCTTACCTGTGCCTGTGCCAGGAGCCGGTCTGAAATCAAATGCGGTCACCAGGAGCAGGCAGTTCGCCGGACGGGTGAGTCTACCTTACTAAAGATGGCAGCCCGCATGTGTTTGCTGGCGAACACTGCGAACTGACCATCACTGGTGGTGGTATTATTTTTGCACGGTGTGGTATTGTTATTTCAGCTCTACATGGTGGTTTTATTTGTGTACTATATGGTAGCATTGTTTAGTCTATGCCTGGTGCTCTTATTTGTGCACCTTATGATACATACTTATTAACAAACGGTTATTATGATCACACCATTTTTTTTTATGATGCTAAAAAAAATCATATTTATGGTAATTTATCAGTGTCCTATTTTAATCCTCTGAGCTAGTAAATTTTTTCTTTTTTCCAAATAGAAAAGGTAGGGGGCAATCAATGTTTAGCTCAGGGGTGCGTGCAGACCTTAAAGGGACTCTGTCACCACTTTCTAACCCCCCCTTTTAAAACTATTGTTCTCTCCATGGCGCCCTTGTGATTACAAAGGTGTTGTTATAACATAAATTCGCCGTCTCGTTTTGATAAAAATACCTTTTATCTAACCTGTCAATCTTGTGGATAAGGTGCCCAGGGCGTTTCTGAAGGTCTGAAGCTGCCGCCCGCCGCCGCCGCCGTTGGTGCCTAGCTCCTCCCCTGATCCTTTCAGCGCCGCCTGAATGTAAAGAAATCCGCCTCCGGCTCTCGCTATGCGCACGCGCGGGATCTTTGAAAAGGAGGAGGGGGCCCTGAGCGAGAGCCGGAGGCGGATTTCTTTACATTCAGGCGGCGCTGAAAGGATCAGGGGAGGAGCTGGGCACCAACGGCGGCGGCGGCGGGCGGCAGCTTCAGACCTTCAGAAACGCCCTGGGCACCTTATCCACAAGATTGACAGGTTAGATAAAAGGTATTTTTATCAAAATGAGACGGCGAATTTATGTTATAACAACACCTTTGTAATCACAAGGGCGCCATGGAGAGAACAATAGTTTTAAAAGGGGGGGTTAGAAAGTGGTGACAGAGTCCCTTTAAAGGTAGTGTTGATCGAGCACGCTCGAGTCTCCTTCCCGCGCATTTTTTTGACTGCTACACAGCCAATTAAACGTGCAGGTAAGTACTGCCACCCACTGTAATGCCGTAGCCATGTTGGTTACTGGCATTAGTGATTGGCTGTCAGGAACGCGTCATTGGGTGCTTTAAAGCACCCGATGACACGTGGTTCGGCCAGTATTAGTCAGGGAGAGCTGTGCTGTAGGAACAGATAGTGTTGGTAAATTGAATATTTATTTTTTTTGCTAGGCAGGGTTGGTGTTAGAGACCCAAAAGTCCTTTTAAGGACTATTGTTGTATCTGGCAGCAATATATATTTTTAGCGCAACCATGTCTAAATAGCTTGCAATTGTTTGGCTGCTGCAGACAGTGACATTATCTGCGCTGCGTCTCCTGTGTAATGTGTGCGCATACTAAAAATATCTGACATTCAGTGTACTTTTTCCATAGACAGTGTCCGCTGAGGATAGTGACATTACCTGCGCTACATTTCCTGTATAACGTTTGCGCATCCTAAAAATATCTGTGACATCCAGTGTACTTTTTCCGTAGATGCTGTAGACAGCGACATTATCTGCGCTACATCTCCTGTATAACGTGTACGCATACTAAAAATATCTGTGACATCCAGTGTACTTTTTTCATAGACGGTGTCTGCTGCGGACAGTTACATTACCTGCGCTACATCTCCTGTATAACTTTTGCGCATCCTAAATAGTGACATTCAGTCGAATTTTTTCGCTGCTGGTGGCAGCGGCATTACCTGCACTACATCTGCTGTATAACGTTTGCACATCCCAAATAGCTGTGACATTCCCTGTAATTTTTTATTAGCCACTAGTTACAGCGACATTACCTGCGCTACATCTCCTGTATAACGTTTTCACATCCTAAATATCAGTGACATTCAGTTTAATTTATTTGCGCATACACTTACAAAACCTGCGCTAGTGTATGTGTGACATACTTGCAAGCATATATACCATTTAATATGCAGAAGGCGAGGAGTAAGGGACGGGGAAGTGGCCGTGCTGCTGATGGTGCACGCAGAGGCCGTGGCCCTGGGCTCGTTGAAACTGTGCCTGATGCCAGAACACAAGAAACACACTCATCCACGATACCTAGCTTCATGTCCCAGTTTGCAGGGCGGAGCAGGACACCACTCTCAAAGTCAGACCAGTGCGACCAGGTGGTCGGTTGGATTGCAGCAGATAATGCTTCCAGTCGGTTGAGCATCTCCCTGTCTTCCACAAAGTCCAGTCTCAGTAGCCAAGAGTCTGGTCAACAGAATCCTCGCCCTGATCCTTCTTCCTCCCACCATGGAGAGTTTTGGCAAACAAGTGATCCCACACTTGCATATTCCGAGGAGCTCTTTTTATCACCATTCCTTGATTTGGCCCTCTCGCCAAACCCGCTTGAAGAGGGACATGAGGAGATCGTGTGCACCGATGCCCAAACTCTTGAGCATCCACAGTCACAAGAAGATGACGGTGGGGAATGGCAATTATTGTTTCACGAGGTGGATGATAATGATGAGACACAGTTGCCAAAAAGTCAACGGTCCCCCGGAGCACCCCCTTGCGGAGGCCCTCAACCATAATTTTTTCCATGGTCAGATCAGCAGCAGGCACTCGCCCATAATTTTTTTCATGGTCAGATCAGCAGGAGACATTTACCCCTAATGTTTTAGATGGTCAGATCAGCAGTAGGCCATTGCCCCTAATGTTTTAGAGGGTCACCAGCAGGCCTTTGCTCCTAATGTTTTTGAGGGTAACCAGCAGGCCATTAATCATAATTTTTCAAGGGTGTGTATGACCCCCTTCTTTAATTGTAATAAAGGGTGTATTGGAGTGCCAGGTCCTTGTAATTTTTGGAGCCCTTTCACTTGCATAGGCTTTATGAGTGTAGGAGTCCCACTACCTGAACAATTGTAGCACAATGTGAATGAGGCCCTCCTTTATGTAATATACAGGTTGTATCGGAGTCTCTCTTCCTTGTAATTTTTGGCAGCACTTGTACTTTATATAGAAGTAAATATACAGGAAAGATTGTTTCCTAACAATTTTCTTTTAAAATCGATTTTATCTTCGGTTGTGTGCGTATTATTGTCAGTCTGTAAAAGTGGCGTACTACTCGGACAACATTGTTCCCAGCAGTGACCTGGGAGTCCAAGATGCATCCAGACATCCTCCCCATGCCATTCCTGAACCATTTCAGTGGTGTTTCCATCAATTGCTGACCTTTTCATGTGAACCAGACACCCTCCCCTCTTCAGAGCAGGGGGTGCGTGGTTTAATCCTTGGGTTCTCCCATTGACTTCCGAGGGGATCTACTCGAGCAACCGAGCACTTTGGTGCTTGAACAACACTACTTAAAGTGGTGGTCTCACTTCAGTAAGTGCCATTTATCATGTAGAGAAAGTTAATACAAGACACTTACTAATGTATTGTGATTGTCCATATTGCCTCCTTTGCCACTTACTGAAGTGAGACAACCCCTTTCATGCAATCCAAAATTGAAAGCTTCTGTGATGCTGATTACTGCTCCTGCATCAACAGTAAAATTACAGGAACTGATTCTATGTAGAATTTACAGATATATATATTAACAGATATTATTAAAGGGGTTGTCCCACGAAAAATATTCTACAATTTTAACCCCTTAACACAAAATGCCATGCATATACGGCGGGGGATGCTGTGTCAGAACGCATTTTGCCATACATGCACGGCGGGCTGATTGGGCGGGTGCAGGAGCTGCGCCCACCCGATCAGCTGCAGGGGTCCGGCAGTCCCTGGTAGCCGGGCCCCTGCTGTATATGCCGACCGCTATTTACAGCGATGCCAGCGGATTAACCCCTTCTGTGCCACGGTCAGCGCTGACCGCGACATAGAAGTGGTTTGCGGCGGGTGAAGGAGCGCATCGGGTCCAGGATGTGTGACAAGGCAGCCCAATGCCATGCAGAGGCTGCCCAATGCCTTGCACGGCATGGGGACCTGCCTTCTACAGGTGCATAGGAGATCCAGCCTCAGGCTGGGTCTCCTAGGCAACCTGTTAGTGTATTACTCTGTGTAATTTACTAACAGGCATTGCATTACAATACAGATGTATTGTAATGCATTGCAGAGGGGATCAGACTCCCAAAAGTTGAAGTCCCAGACTGAGACAGAAATAAAGTTTTAAAAAAAAATGTAAAAAAGAGTGTTTTCAATTTAAAAAAAATAAGTTTCAAGTTAAAAACAGAAAAAACTCCCATTACCCCTGATTTTATAATAAAAAATAGAGAAAAAAAAAGAAAATACACACATATTAGGTAGCGCGGCTCTATAAATATATCACATGATCTACCCCGTCCGATAGACACCATAAAAAAATAAATACAAACTGTGTAAAAAAAAAAAAGCCATTTTTGTCCCCTTACATCACTAAAAGTGCAACGCCAAGCGATCAAAAAGGCGTATGCCACCAAAATAGTCTATAATATAATAATCTAACCGTCACCTCATTCCGCAAAAAATGAGCCATTACATATGACAATCGCCCAAAAAATAAAAAACTATTACTCTCAGTCTATGTAGACACTATAACATGATTTTTTTTTAAAAAAAATGCTTTTATTGTGTTAAATGTAAAAAAAATTAAAAAAGTATACACATTAGATATCGCCGCATCGGTAACAACCTGCTCTATAAAAATACCACATGACCTAATCCCTTAAAGGGGTTATCCCATCATAATGATCACTGTTAAATCTGTTAGTGATTTGACAGTGATCATTTTTGTAAATATACTTTATTAACAAATTCCCACCGATTAGGAGAAAATTCATCCCCACTTACCTTATTGTTGTGACTCGGTCTCCCCTGGTTACGACCACCGCTCTTTCGCAAAATCCCGATGGTCGCGCTTGCCCAGAAGACTTCTTCTTTTCTCCCGGCCGGGCCACTCGCTGTCCTGAACGCGCACGCTGCCGCGCATGCGCGACGGTGACTTCTTCCCGGCCAGAATAGTACAGAGCTGCGAACGCGCACGCCGGCTCTGTACTATACTGGCCAGAAATAAGTCACATTGCGCATGCGCGGCAGCGTGCGCGTTCAGTCCAGCGCGCGGCCCGGCCGGGAGAAGACTTCAATCAAGATGAAGCCCGCCCCCAGCCAGAATCCAAGAAGTGAACGCGCGGTGGCAGCAGGTAAGTATGAAACTGCTAAGTGGGATAACCCCTTTAAGGGAACACCGTAAAAAAAAAAAACGGTGTAAAAAAAGATATTTTTTTCTTACCTTACATCACAAAATGTGTAATCGCAAGCGATCAAAACGTCATAAGCACCCCTAAATTGTACCAATCAAGCCGTCATCTCATCCTGCAAAAATGAGATCCTACCTAAGACAATCGCCCAAAAATTTAAAAAAACTATGGCTCTTAGACTATTGAGACACTAAAACATTTTTTTTTTTTGGTTAAAAAAATCTTAGTATATAAAACTTAAATAAATAAAAAAAAAGTATACATATTAGGTATCCCCGCGTCCGTAACAACCTTCTCTATAAAAATATCATATGCTTTAACCCCTCAGATGAACACCTTAAAAAAAAAATGGTGTCAAAAAGCCATTTTGTCATCTTACATCACAAAAAGTGTAATAGCAAGCGATCAAAAAGTCATATGCACCCCAAAATTGTACCAATCAAACCGTCATTTCATCCCGCAAAAATTAAAAAAGGTATGGCTCTCAGACTATGGAGACACTAAAACATGATTTTTTTTTTTGTTTCAAAAATGATATTAGCGTATAAAACTTAAATAAATAAGAAAAGTAAAAATATTCGGTATCGCCGGCGTCCGTAACAACATGCTCTATAAAAATATCACATGACTTAACCCCTCAGGTGAACACCATAAAAAAATCTAATAAAAATTGTGTAAAAAAACATTTTGTCACCATTTTGTCACCTTAATAGCAAGAGATCAAAAAATCATACGCACCTCATAATAGTGCCAATCAAACCGTCACCTCATCCCATAAAAATGATACCCTACCTAAGACAATTGCTCAAATAATAAAAAAACTATGGCTCTCAGACTATGGAGACACTAAAACATGATTTTTTTGTTTGTTTCAAAAAACATATTATTGTGTAAAACTGAAATAAATAAAAAAGTATACATATTAGGTATTGCCACATCCAAATAATCCTTCTCTATAAAAATATCACATTATCTAACCCCATAGGTGAACACCGTAAAAAAAAAAAAAAAGCGGTGTCAAATCAGCAATTTTTTTTGTCACCTTACATTACAAAAAGTGTAATACCAAGCGATCAAAAAGTCATAAGCATCCCAAAATCATACCAATCAAACCGTCATCTCATCCCGCAAAAAATTAGCCCCTACATAAGACAATTGCCCAAAAATTTAAAAAAACTATGGCTCTCAGAATATGGAGACACTAAAACATGATTTTTTTTTTTAAATGCTGTTATTGTGTAAAACTTTAATAAATAAATAAATATACATATTTGGAATTTCCATAACAACTTACTCCATAAAAATATCACATTACCTAACCCCTCAGATGAACACCGTAAATTTTTTAAATAAAACAGCATAAAATAAGCCATTTTTTGGTCACCTTACATCACAAAAAGTGTAATACCAAGCGATCAAAAAGTCATATGCAACGATAAAAATTAGCCCCTACATAAGACAGTCGCCCAAAAAATCTTTTATAAAAAAAAATGCTTTATTATGTAAAACTGAAACAACCAAAAAAGTTGTCATATTTGGTATTGTCGGGTCCATAACAACCTGTTCTATAAAAAATAGCTCATGATCTAGCCTGTTAGATGATTTTTGGTTGCTCTATATTACACTTTTTGTGAGGCAAAAAAAAAGCTGTTGCTCTATATTACACTTTTTGTGAGACAAAAAAAAAAGCTGTTTTGGCACTGTTTTTATTCTTTGTTATTTACAATAATAACAAAGAATAAAAACAGTGCCAAAACAGCTTTTTTTTGGTTACCTTGCCTCACAAAAAGTGTAATATAGAGCAACCAAAAATCATCTGTACCCTAAAAATAGTACCAACAAATCTGCCACCTTATCCTGTAGTTTCCAAAATGGGGTCACTTTTTTATAGTTTCTACTCTAGGGGTGCATCAGGGGGGCTTCAAATGGGACATGGTGTCAAAAAACCAGTCCAGCAAAATCTGCCTTCCAAAAACCATATGGCATTCCTTTCCCTCTGCGCCATACCGTGTGCCCGTACAGCAGTTTATGACCACATATGGGGTGTTTCTGTAAACTACAGAATAAGGACCATAAATATTGAGTTTTGTTTGGCTGTTAACCCTTGCTTTGTAATTAGAAAAAAATTGAATAAAATGGAAAATCTGCCAAAAAAGTGAAATTCTTGTGAAACGCCTAAAGCAGGGGGTGGCCAACCTTACATACACAAAGAGCCCCCCAAAAAAAGTATGACTACCAGGAGCCACAAGCTATACATTTACACACAAGTTAACAAAGAAAAATAAGATTAAAAAAAATATTTTTCAACCGATCTGAGATCTGCAAAAAATATATATTTTTCTTATTTTTCATTAGCAGAGAAAAAAAGAAAAAATATATTTTTCATCAGACCACAGATCAGACTCTTAAATCAGATCCCCAATCCTAATCTGACCTACAATAAGATCCCCTAACCTCATCAGACCTCCAACTCAGACCCCCAAAATAAGACCCCCCAATGCTCGGATCAGACAACACAAATCAGACTCCCAGTGTCAGACCCTCAGTGCTCAGATCCCCCCCCCATGCTCAGATCTCCCCCTTCTCAGATCTGACCCCCCATGCTCAGACCTGACCAACCCATGCTCAAACAAGACCCCCATGATCAGATCTGCCCCCATACTCAAATCTGAACCCTCATACTCAGATCTTCCCACTCATGCTCAGATCAGGCCCCCATTGCTCAGATCAGGACCCCCCCATGCTCAGACAAGAACCTCCCATGCTCAGTTCTATCATTTAAAAAAATCTCTTCCCTCTCCTGCTCGGGCATCTGCTACTCTGCAGGTCTGACACGCTCTCCACTGTGACCTGATGAGCACAACGTCAGGTCATAGTGCGTGTCTCCACATACTACGTTTTCACACTGTGTGCATCAGGATGTAGTGGAGAGTGAGCTGGAGCTGCAAAGTAGTAACAGTGCCCGATCAGGAAAAGAGATCTGAGCATGGGGCGGAAATATAGCCGGCCTGACTGCTCCCTGGCTTCACAGCTAGAGCCTCACTTGAAGAAGCAAAGAGCCGCATGTGGCTCAAGAGCCACAGGTTGGCCACCCCTGGCCTAAAGTGTCAACAAAGTTTGCAAAATCAGTTTTGTATACCTTGAGGGGTGTAGTTTGTAAAATGGGGTAACTTTTTTGGAGTTTCTACTCTAGGGGTGCATCAGGGGGTAATGAATTGTGACATGACAGCTTAAAATTATCCCAGTGAAATCTGCTTTCCTAAAAAAACATATGGCATTCCTTTCCTTCTGCGCCCTGCCATGTGCCCGTACAGCAGTTTACAACCACATATGGGGTGTTTCTGTAAACTACAGAATCAGGGCCATAAATATTGAGTTTTGTTTGGCTGTTAACCCTTGCTTTGTAACTGGGAAAAAATGGATTCAAATGGAAAATCTGCCAAAAAAGTGAAATTTTATGTCTATTTTCCATTAATTCTTGTGGAACACCTAAAGGGTTAACAAAGTTTGTAAAAATCAGTTTTGAATACCTTGACGGGTGTAGTTTGTAAAATGGGGTCATTTTGGGGTGGTTTCTATTATGTAAGCCTCACAAAGTGACTTCAGACCTGAACTGGTCCTGAAAAAGTGGGTTTTAGAAATTTTCGTAAAAATTTCAAGATTTGCTTCTAAACTTCTAAGCCTTCTAACGTCCCCAAAAAATAAATAAAATGATCCAAACATGAAGTAGATATATGGGGAATGTGAAGTAATAACTATGTTTGGAGGTATTACTATCTATTATAAAAGTAGACAAATTGAAATTTGTAAATTTGCTAATTTTTCCAAATTTTTGGTACATTTTTTTTTTTTTTTTTTATAAATAAAAATTATTTTTTTGAATCAATTTTACCACTGTCATGAAGTACAATACGTGACGAGAAAACAATCTCAGAATGGCCTGGATAAGTAAAAGCGTTTTAAAGTTATCACCACATAAAGTGACACATGTCAGATTTGCAAAAAATGGCCTGGTCCTTAAGGTGAAAAATGGCAGGGTCCTGAAGGGGTTAACTGCCTCTTGAGCTGTGATAGGGAGAACATGGACACATTCCCTTAGCTGCAGCAGAAAAGACACTCCCCTTGAGCTGTCAGCTTGATATAAATCTAGCAGAGCAATGAATGTGGAGATCTCTGGATCCATACCAAGTACAGGACTGGTTCTAGCTTTGTTAGAAAGAGGTTGTCATTTACTATATCATGCTCAGATTTTTTACATTAGTCATGGGATAACCCATTTTTCCATTTTTTATTATGCATGTTTAGTGTTGTATGTATGCCGGAGACTTGATGGCATAATGCTGTAAAATAAAAGCAGATAGTTTGAAAGAAGATGCCTGTAAATTCTCTCTTGTGCCACTAGATGTCAGTATAATTCCAGTCATCACACAACAGAGCACGTACCATACATCCTGCTGCTCTACATAATAATGTATTATTATTTTGTTTCTTTTTGGCCACATACCCAGCAACATATAATGATTGTTTGATCATAGTCATAGCATAGTCCTAAGGGAATTCCTCTGTTATATCATTGTACATGAATGTCTGACATCTGTGAATATAATGTGGAATGTGTTATGCTACACTAGGCATAGTGGCTTGCACTCTGGAACATCTGCTGTTTGATGAGAGGTACTGGTTGAACACTGCCTTGGTTGAAGACACTGAGATACAAGTATCTGTAAATCAAGATGAATTGGCAACATTATATCTTGGTTTGCTTCTTCAAGAAGGTAAGAGAAGACGTTTCATGTTGGTTTACAGTACGTGTTACAGCGTTCTTAGGATACTTTCACATCTGCGTTTTTACTTGATCCGTCATGGATCAGCAAAAACGCTTTTGTTATAATAATACAATGAGCTACATCTGTTATGAATGGATCCGGTTGTATTATCTGTAAAATAGCTAAAACGGATCCGTCACTAAAACTATTGTAAGTCAATGGCGAACGGATTCTTTTGTGTCTGAGAAAATGGATCTGGCACCATTGACATACATTGTGAGTCATGACGGATCCATCTTTCTCCGCACCACATCGCGGACAGAAAAACGCTGCTTGCAGCTTATTCTGTCTGCAATGGGGGTGCAACCAAACGGAACGGAATGCATTCTGGTGCACTTCATTTCGTTCAATTCAGTTATGTCCCCATTGACAATAATTGGGGACAAAATGGAAGCGTTTTCCCCCCGCTATTGAGATCCTGTGACGGATCTCAATAGCGGAAAGGGAAAGCGCAGATCTGAAAGTAGCCTTACGCTGCTCATGAGCGGTTATTAACTCACAAATTAGTTTAGCCATTGTTTCAGGCCCATAGGACTCTTATGAAGTGACATTTAGATCTAATTTCAAACTGACTGCCCATGGGTAGCATGCACCACCCTGTATAGTTTGTATGCCATACCCCTCATATGAAAGGTCAGGTCATGCCTATTGCTTTGTCATACTGTAGCTTACAATGATTGTCGAAGTAACTAATGTTTATTATTTTTCATTTTAGGGTGCTTTTATGCAAGAGCCGTGGTACATGATGCCAGTGCACAAGTGGAGACAGAGAAAGAATTCTTAGCAGTGTCTGTCAATGATGTGGTATATGTTAAAGATGTTGGTGATGAGTCGTCATGGGAAGGACAGTCATTAAGCACAGGAGAACGTGGCTTACTGCCAATTATAGCAGTGGAGCCGCTCCCGCATCCTTTCTACCAGTAAGTGCTTTTCAAGGTTTCATGAGGAACTGGGAAAATCTGCCATATGTGACGGAAATGTGTGCAGATAATGGCGGATATTAGATAAAATGCCCAATTATTTATTTACACTTGTTGCACTTGTAGAGTATATAGGAAAAGAGGCATGGCCTAGGGGTCCTGAGTGTAACAACTTGTCAAACAAGGCACAATTGGAGCAATACCCTGTTCAGCTGTGGTAATTGGCCTATAGACACCTAGATACAGTAGAAATACATACATGCATATATAGCTTAAGGCTGTGGATACCTTTGGTAAACTTTTTTTATTGCATTATATCAATTATGTAACAAAAAAGTGGGATTTTATTAAACATTTTGATCTGCTTGGCTTCTGCAGCTTGCATCTATTCCAATACATAGGAAGCCGCAGAATGCCATGGACTTTCTGGCAGCTCATCTTCTCTCCCTAGTTCTCCTCTTTAGGCCTCTTTCACACTACAGTATGTCCATTTCAGTGTTTTGCGTTCCGTTTTTAACGGATCCGTTGTTCCGTTTTTTTGGTTCCGTTGTGTTTCCGTTTCCGTCCCGTCGTTCCGTTCCGTTTTTCCGTATGGCATATACAGTATACAGTAATTACATTGAAAAAATTGGGCTGGCCATAACATTTTCAATAGATGTTTCAGAAAAAACGGAATGGAAACGGAACGGAAATGGAAGACATACGGATGCATTTCCGTATGTGTTCCGTTTTTTTTGCGGACCCATTGACTTGAATGGAGCCACGGACCGTGATTTGCGGGCAATAATAGGACATGTTCTATCTTTCAACGGAACGGAAAAACGGAAATACGGAAACGGAATGCATACGGAACACATTCCGTTTTTTTTGCGGAACCATTGAAATGAATGGTTCCGTATACGGACCGTATACGGACCGCAAAAAACGGACCGCAAAACGGAAAAAAAAACGGTAGTGTGAAAGAGGCCTTAGTGAGCATTTTCTAAATTCTAATCAAATCTGAGAAAGAGGGGATAGAGATGAGCTGTTAGCTGTAGCACTGAATGGCATTCTGCAGCATGCTCTGTATTGGAACACAGTCAAGCTGCAGAAGCAAAATGAAAAAAATGCAATAAAAACAAACTGGAATTTCCCCCCCTACATAATTGATGCAGTACAGTAGAAGAAATGTGATATAACATGTCCATGGTACTTTTGGGTAAGTTCACACTTAAAGGGACTCTGTCACCACTTTCTAACCCCCCCTTTTAAAAGTATTGTTATCTCCATGGCGCCCCTGTGATTACAAAGGTGTTGTTAGAAGATAAATTCGCCGTCTCCTTTTGATAAAAAGAGCTTTTATCTAACCTGTCAATCTTCTTGATAAGGTGCCCAGGGCGTTTCTGTTGGTCTCAAGCTGCCGCCCGCCGCTGCCGCCGTTGGTGCCCAGCTCCTCCCCTGATCCTTTCAGCGCCGCCTGAATGTAATGAAATACGCCTCCGGCTCTCGCTCAGTGCCCCCTCCTCCTTTTCAAAGATCCCGCGCGTGCGCACAAATATGGAGTGGAGAAAAGGGGGATATAATATAGTCCTCTGTGGGTCTTTGAAATCAGCTGTGGGCAGACGTGCGGCTCCATACAGCGCTTGGCAGGCTCTGAGTGGCTGGCTGCAGTGCTCGTCTGATGAGGCTGATTCTAAATGTCCGCACGGGCGCATCAGGCACAGGCCTGTGCGCACGCGCGGGATCTTTGAAAAGGAGGAGGGGGCACTGAGCGAGAGCCGGAGGCGTATTTCATTACATTCAGGCGGCGCTGAAAGGATCAGGGGAGGAGCTGGGCACCAACGGCGGCGGCGGCGGGCGGCAGCTTGAGACCAACAGAAACGCCCTGGGCACCTTATCAAGAAGATTGACAGGTTAGATAAAAGCTCTTTTTATCAAAAGGAGACGGCGAATTTATCTTCTAACAACACCTTTGTAATCACAGGGGCGCCATGGAGATAACAATACTTTTAAAAGGGGGGGGGTTAGAAAGTGGTGACAGAGTCCCTTTAACAGTTCACAGAACTGTAGGCTGAAAAAATTCAGAAGTGGAAACTGATCTGCAGTATAAGTTTTAAACCCACAGCATGTCATTTTATGCTGTGAAGTTCCACTGCGGATTTCACCCTTTGTAACTCGGCAGGTCATGCCATAAAGATGGCCAAGGTTCGATGAAATTTTCCAGCATGGCCAATTACGTTTACGGCAGACAAGACCTTGCTGTTGCCGATCATGAATAATCATTTCTGCTAGTTTTTCAAACAGCTGGCCAACTTTTCTCTCATGTTGTATAGCCAGCATAACACATTTGCAATAGTAAACCTACTCCGTTGTGTTTTTTTTTTCACTTTTACAATTTTTTTAACATTTTTTTTCATCATTTTTGCAGCTTTTTTTGTGTCCAGATGTTATGAAATTCACTACAGACAAATGCAGAGATTAATCTGTTGCAAAGGTAAACTGGCCTACTTGCCCCTAGCAACCAATTCCACCCTTCATTTTTTTGTGCTCCTTTGGAATATGAAAGGATCGCTCTTATTGATATGAGCAACTAAGCCAGTTATCCTTTACACCAGTTTGATATATCTCCTCCAAAGTGATTTTTTTTTTTTTTGCATGCCATTTTTGGAGTTGTGTTTGACATTTTTGACAAAACACAGCATGCTCTAGGTATGGATTTTTCAGACACTTTTCTTTTAGGGTTCTCTTTGCCAGTTGAAAAATGCCTGCATAAAATATCACAGTAAAAAAATGTTTAAAAAGCCACACGTTTGTGAATTTTTTTTAAATAAAATTAAGGTTGAAAAACATGGCTTTTTAACACAAAAAAAGGGAAAAATGCTATAGCAATACTTTCTGTAATAAAAATCTAGTAGGAATTTCAACTGTTGGCGAAACAGCAGGAGAGCAATTGTTCTCATACTCACTCATCTCTAGCTTTCAGCTTATGGCCAGTTTCATATGAGTCCAGTATGTGTGATGGCTTAATTTCATGGACCGACTGTGGCTTGACCAACACAAACTCACTGTTTCATAGTGAACAATGATGCTGTGAGATGTAGCCCCACCACTGGTCTACTGTCCCCTACTCACAGATTCATTGGAGCACATGACAGTAGATCCATGGTTGAGCTAGAACTCACAGCATCATAAATCCCTGAATGATCAGTGAGTTTAATCAGCCAAGTCGCCACATATTTCCTAGATTGCACACTGGGCTAAACAAGAATCTTCTTATTCATTCCACAAAGTACATTACTGATTGTGGCCAAAAGTATAATATAAGAAATGTCCATAATGCATATTATTATTGTCATATACTGTATAGCCTTCTGTTAGATATTTTTTTTAATGTTTTTCGAAATTCTCCACTTTTCTGATTACTAAGGATGTACAGTAAGATGAGCTGATAAGATTTGATGTATTTCCTTCAGATGGTTTCTGAAAACATACCCGATGTCCTGTAACGTGACAGAGCAGAACTGCCGGAACATTACCTCTCAGCCAATAGGTAAAGTTCCTTACCACACCACACACAGACATGCTATGGTTACAGTCCTGTATGTATCAATTACTTTCAGCACAATCTCCCTTTGTACTGCTCAGTATCATCATGTTCCTACAGTGAAGCCAAGACTGTTTGTATAATGGATTATGATGAAAATCTATTCATAAACATTTGCATTGAAAGTACGGCAAGCAAATCACTTTATAATGACCTATCACTTTTAGCAAACGCAAGAATAATATTATCCATTGCAACAGCGGTGATGCTTTCGCAGTATATGATTTTACAGGAGACAGAAATGTTCATGTAGCCTGCATACTGGCACTGTAATAAGATGCACTATTTAAGGCACTTTCCTCTCGGCCTCGCAAGTTGTGCCATTTTATAGGTACACATAGATAGCTTATCCTCAGGAGAGGTCACCAAGGTGTGATCAATTAGAGTTCCAGCCTCTGGGTCCCCACCTATCAACAGTACTAGGCACAGCTAGATGTACAGATGTGCTAATGTGTCTAGAAGGGCATCAATGTACATTCCAGAAATCCCTTCTTGAATAGAACCATTTTGTAATTTGTCTCCCACTCATTTCTTAAAGGTTATGTACACTTTGGGGGCATTTTTTTAAATTAGTGCATTGTACTCATTTTGAGCTAAAAACATTTTTTTAAATTGATCTTCTTTATTAAAAGTATGGCTCTTTTTTTTCTGTACAGAGCTGACATGTTCGAGTAGCCCCCTTTGGATTTTCTGTCTTTTCTATCAGACCAGGAGCTGACGGACTCCTTATCTTTGCTCTCTGACATTATAAACACTTATTATAGCTCAGTTCTTATCTTACTGATAAGAATGCGGCTTAAATAAGAGTTTATGACCTCTCAATAATTTAGAGATGAGGTTTAATAGAAGTGAATTTACCAGTCACACAGTTAGAAAAGCAGTTAACCCTTTGTGACAGAACAGCTCAATATTTTTAATAAAGGTCAATTGAAAAAATTATATTTAGCTAAAAACAAGTAACATGCAATCATAAACAAAAATTGCCTCCGAAGGTATACATAGCCTTTAATTTAGCCATTGTTTCAGTGAAGCTGATACAAGTGCACTTAAAGTGGACACGTCACCTCTCCTGACATATCTGTTTGAGTGAAGGCTTTATTCCTCATGAAATAACAATTCTGCAGCATCTTTCCTTAGAACTCTATATTATGCCATTCTTCTGTTTTTACTCCTAGAAATTAAAGAGTAGATTCGTACAAAAATTTGCTGTGGGGCCCAGTCAGTTTTAGCTAGTGAAGGCCTCTTATACAGTATAATGACCCCAGTGCCCCCCAATTAGTATAATGATCCCCAATGACCCTCCATTCAGTATAATGACCCCCAGTGACCCCATACAATATAATGACCCCCAGTGCCCCCTCCATACAGTATAACCCCCAGTGTGGGGCCCAATGGGGGTCATTATTCTGAATGGGTGGTGACTGAGGGTCATTATTTTAAATGCAGGGCCACTGTGGGGTCATTATACTGTGTGAGGGGCCACTGGGGGGTCATTATACTGTGTGGGGGGCCACTGGAGGTCTTTATACGGTGTGGGAGCCAGAGGGGTACATGTAAATGTAAAAAAATTCCACAAGGGGGCCCACTGCTATTTATCGCCCAAGGGCCCACATGTACCTGGAGCCGGCCCTGCCCTTAATAGTCAGTCATATGCACCCACATATGTGGTGATTTTGTCATATTCTGGATATGGCGTTCTAGCTCCTGGATCTCATTTGGTTACTATTATGAGCCATAAATTATGCATTCCTATTAAATAGTTGTTCTCCACTCTTGCCCTCTTGCCTTTGTTTTGTTGGATTCCATGTCTCTACTAGGCATAGATGGAATACCGAGAAACCTTAGGAGACCCCAAAGTAGCCCCAAGGCTACTATTGAGTTTCAATTAAGAAATATCCAGAAAGCATTGCAGCAAGTTCATACGGTTCATTACACACCAACGTATGGTTTGTTGCATGCATTTTGTTAATCTTTGTGTAACTCAAGCTCAATTTCTCATTTTTTTTAGGTTTGGGTCAATGTACTGCTAGAGAGAACCACTCAGCTACAGGATGGGATGAGCTCAACTACTGCAGGGGTGATGCCATTGAAGTTGTTGGCTTTTTTGTACCTGGACTCAAGTGGTTTGTGGGCAAATGTCCTTCTACTGGAGCCACTGGCTTTGTCCAAACTAAACATGTTGATCCCAACTGCTTAAAACCTTTGTAAGTACCTCTGCAGCTTATTATCGCTGTTGTTAATCTACTATTGCTATGAGCAAGTAGAAAGTAATGTAAAGACAATGGCACATACAGCGGCTTACATAGGAACAGGGGTGGACAGGGAACCTAAAATTGCAAACAAAACCAAAAGTGGCTTCATGTTGTAGGCGAGTCCAAATTCACAGAAGGCAGGAAACTCAAGTAGGCAGGGACAACAGAAGTAGGTGAGGCCAGCAATACCACAGTGCAGCAAAAATACCGCCCCATGGAAAACATACCGTAGTACAGCATAAAATATTGCCCCATCACCATACTGAGGACAGTGATACAGTTCAATTCTGAAGGGCTCCTGCGGCTGCTGGGCGAGGTGAATAAGTACCTGATGCTCCTAGCATTATGCTGTGAGCATCAAATCATTATGTACCTGGCTAGCGGCTGTGAGGAGGTCTCGAGCGGCCCATCTGGACATCGGCCCACTGGGAAATTTCCCTGTATGGCCAATCCATCCCTGCTCAAGAATTATAATGAATAATTAGAAAATAATGTATAAAGGAAATGGCTTTATATATGGCTTGGAATTATAGACCCCATAGCAAACATCCAGCAGGGACCCATCCCCAGTTGGGATAAAACATGTTATTAAGAAAGCTAATTCCCACTATAATTCATAATATCAGTAAGTTTTCAGATTCCAAAGATCATGCATGTCACTAGAAAGGTATACATCCATATGCTAATACTTTACATTGGTTAAAATAATGCCCACAAAGTTATTGAAAAATCACAAAAGGTGCAATAATAGCCAGTGCACACAAAAAAAAAGAACTGCATCAATGTAGAAATATTTAAGAAGGGAACTTAATGGAAGCTGAAAAAATTCTGTGTTCCGTGATTGCCCCCTGGTGGCAGCTGCAGTCAAACACTAATTGAATGACTTGGGGTACTTTCACACTAACGTTAAAGTTTTCCGGTATTGAGTTCCGTCACGGGGGCTCAATACCCGAAAAAAAAAACGCTTTGGTTTTATCCTAATACATTCTGAATGGAAAGCAATCCATTCAGTATGCATCAGGATGTCTTCAGTTCAGTCATTTTTACGGTATTTGGCCAGGGAAAATACTGCAGCGGTATTTTCTCCGACCAAAATTTCTGAACACTTGCCGGAATGCCGAATCTGGCTTTAATTTCCATTGAAATGTATTAATGCCGGATCCGGTACCAAGTGTTCTGGAATCTGCTCATGCGAAGACCTTTAAAAATGTGAAAAAAATAAATACCAGATCCGTTTTTCCGGATGACATCGGAGAGACGGATCCGGTGTTTTAATGCATTTGTCAGCCGCATCGGATTTGGAAACAAATGCTATCCGTTTGCATACGGATTTCCGGATCCGGCAAGCAGTTCCGTCAACGGAACTGCCTGCCGGAATCCAACAACGCAAGTGTGAAAGTACCCTAAAGCAGTTGCTAATCCTGTTCCCACCACTTTCCCCATAATAGTAGGTCTGCCTAGGGTAGATACAGCCATGCAAGATGTGGCGGTATTCAACCAACTCATTAGTCATCTAAATGTGCTGTACTAAGATTGTCCACTTGGTGGGGCTATAGCTCTAACCTCACCCAACTCACTATTTTATTGAAAAAAATAGAGGTCTAGATTTTTGACTTTTGTGTATTGTTATAATCAAAAATATGTGTTGTCCAAAATATTAATGAGCATGCACTGAGATTTTTTGGATAACAGAAATATTAACAGATGGCAACATTTTTATGTTTTGCTGGTTTCTAATGCTTCTATAAAAATAGAATTCTGCCTAGCACTACCATTTAACATCAGTCTCTGCAGACTGTAAGAATTAGGGTTCTCACAGGCATACATGGACTGATAGAAATCAGATTTTTTTTCCCTAGGAAAATGCTTTTGTTTTCTTCTTCCAGACTTTCAGCGTCTAAATTGCCAAAGCTATTAAATGTAAATGACATCATGAAACGGCTCATAAAATAATCGTGATTTGCCTGATTGTTTGCAGTGCAAATCTGGATGGCAAAGGACAAGATCCCTTTAAAACATCAAGTTAATTGTGTCATCAAGTGGTCTAAATGATTACATATGTTGCATGCCAGGACCTACTTCCTCTGTACATGGTTCATCGCGAACATTCGGGAAAACAGTAAAGCTTGTTGTAGTGAAATGCCGTCTTGAATGTAAATCTAACATACACTGATCACATGAGTACTTCTAGATTACCAGGCCACCAGCAAAGGAGATTCAAGAAGAGATTAGAGAATAAGATGTTAAACTATCAGTCTAAAAAAAGTTATATAGCCACTAAACATTGAACGGCACTGTGCTTGGGAAGGTGTGATGAAGCTTCCAGGAGCTGATCAGTTGGGATGCTGGGAGTTGAACCCCCAATGATCAGATATTGATTGCCTGTGCCTTTAAAGGCATCTGTCAGCAGATTTGTACCTATGAAACTGGCTGATCGTGCACTTGACAGCTGAAGGCATCTGTGTTGGTCCCATTTTCATATGCGCCTGCGTTGCTGAGAAAAATATTTATATATATATGCAAATAAGCCTCTAGGAGAAACAAGGGTGTTGCCGTTACTCCTAGTGGCTCTGCTCTCTTTGCAACTCTGCACTTTGATCGGCAGGGCCCGGCAGTGAAAACGTGACCCTGACTTCTCCCAAAGTTTCGCGCTGCGCTGTGCGCTTCAGTATCCCGCACAGGCTTACCAGCAGTTCTCTTCTGTAATGCAAGCCTCTTTCCTGTACTGTTCCTGCGCCGGATACTGAAGCACATGGCTCAGTGTGAGACTTTAGAAGTCAGGGCCAGGCGTGATCACGTTTGCACTGCATGGCCCTCCTACTCAAAATGCAGAGAGAGCAGAGCTTCTAGGTGTAACAGCAACGCCCCCATTGCTCCTAGAGGCTCATTTACATATAATAAAACATCATTTTTCTCAGCAATGTGGGCACATATGAACATGGGACCAACACAGATGCCTTCAGCTGCCAAGCGCACATGTAACAGGTCAGCCAGTTTTATAGGTACAAATCTGCTGACAGATGCCCTTTAAGCTAATGAAACAGGCACCCTACTGATCTGAAGAGTAGCCTTGCACAGGTATCATGTAGGCCTAAAGATTTTTCCATTAGTCTGAGAGTACTCCATTTCTTCTGCAAAGCGTGTGACTGCATACTTGAAACCACCATTATCATATTTGTATTGAATTCCTCCAGGGGTAAGGATTTATTATTTCTTAGTGAGGATGAGAAGATTTCCCTTAATTCCTTTGATGAAGATGCTCAGAAAGGCCCGGTGGAGCTACTGAGCAGCTTGGCTCAGACAGACATCAGCTCGGTGTACAGACTGGGTGAGTTCTGTGATATATTACTATTGATTACAGATGTACCCTTGAGCGGCGAGGAGGAACAAAGCGGATGTTGATGGGATTGACAATATAATATTTAGCTTAGCAGCATATTGACAGACGAATAACAATATATCATTACCGTTGTACTGTTAGGGGACCCTGCCGCTCTCCTTATCTAATCCTCTGCCTGTTCATTTCCTTTCATTCACCTCCTCACATCACGACACAGCTTTTATCACAGGAAGCACTGTCGCACAGACCATACACTGCACTAAAGATTTCAGCAGGACTTTGGCAAATGTTAAATGGTTTGTCTCATCTGTAAATTTCTTAACATCTTAATATCTTGAAGGGAAGGTCCAGATTACAGAGCCAATACAAAGGGCAGCTCCCACCAGGGCTGGGACTAAGTATTTTGGTTGACCTAGGCAGATTAAGTAAATTACACCCCTTGAGTTAAATTCATTAAAAACAACTTCACTTGCTAATAAAAGAGATTCTAACACAAAAAAATTGTGCCACCTCCTCTCCCCTTGTGGCAAGATGGCGCCCTAGGTGGTCGATTACTCCTCATCCTGGTTCTCAAGCTGGTGGACCCAGTATCACCTGGTATTACATGATCATTGAATTATTTAAAGGTCTATCTCTATAGTGAATGAGTGGGAGCAAGGAGCTAAAGGTGGCCAATGGATGTCAACTGGGTACAAGGAGGTCGCCAGAAGGGACAACTCATTTCAATTCAACATGTTTTTGAATGGGTCAATTGTGTGTGACAGTCTATTGACAGAATACAGGAATGTGAAAGTCCCCTGTCTTGTAATTACATTTTCATCTCAGTTAAAATAGTATAAATGGCTGCAACCTTAAAAAGGCTGTCCTGAAAACATTAGGCACCCATCCAAAGAAGATTCATAGAAGTAAATGGAGTGGTGGTCATGCATGTGCTCTACTGCAACATTTGCTCAAGGTGCTTGGCAACCCGTTCATTGTGATTGGTGAATGGGGGTGCCAGTGTTAGACCCCCAGCGATCACCTCAACTGAGGGCCAGTCAAGTCATTGCCGCAAGCTCTGTTTGAGTGGAAGATGAAAGTAATTATGGATCTGGCTCCAATGATTATTCACAGTGGCAATCCTCAAACCAATGCTCCCTAGGGCCAGGGAGAGTGATAGAAGGTTGTACCCTTTCTTTCCTCGGGGCACACCCTGATGTTGAGGCTCCTGCCTGATGATAGCTGGCGTGCCCTTGGTGTAATAAGTGTTATACGGGTGCAAGGCAGGATATATAGGTGCAGTGACCTGCGTATGATGCTGGAGTTAGACACCAGGCCAGTTATAGGAAAATAAATCTCTCTTTACTTGCAGTGCAGTATGGGAGTTCTAGTACATCCAACAGTATCAAAACACAGTTCAATATAATTTGCAGTGAAAATCTCCTCATATAGCAATGTATGGATATAGGCCAGGGTGAGGATTGTAGTACTCCTTCTTCTCTAGATTCTGCCAGAATCTAAGGTTGGCAATAATACTCCTGGTGGTGCCTGTAATTCCTAAATGAGGGGTACAGGATTGAGATACAGTTGGCCAGGAGCATGTTCAAGTGTGAAAGGTGTATTAGCCATGTCCCTCTCAATAAAGTCTCGATCAGCCTTTAATGGGTTCTACAGTTTCATTTTAACTGATGATCTATCCTCTGAATAGATCATCAGCATCTGATCGGCGGGGGTCCGACACCCGGGACCCCCGCCGATCAGCTGTTTGAGAAGGCAGCGGCGCTCCAGCAGCGCCCCGGCCTTCTCACTGTTTACCGCTGGCCCAGTGACATCACAACTTGTATCAACTGGCCTGGGAGCGGCTAAGCTCTGTTCACTTTGAATGGAGCTTAGCCCCGCCCAGGCTAGTTGATACTAGTTGGGACGTCACTGGGCCAGCGGTAAACAGTGAGAAGACCACGGCGCTGCTGGAGCACAACTGCCTTCTCAAACAGCTGATCGGCGGGGGTCCAGGGTGTCGGACCCCCGACGATCAGATGCTGATGATCTATCCAGAGGATAGATCATCAGTTAAAACAAACTGAAGAACCCCGTTAAGCAGCAAATAACTGACACCAATGCTCAGCTATTCAGATTTTGGATCTTCTTAGTTGTTTTTGTCTCTTCCTTTCTGGAGTACTGTAAAATAAATAATTATCTACAGAGATGGTAGAAAAAATTCTCAGAGATGGTCATTCTCTGGAACTTTGGCTTAGTCCTGTGAATAGTGGAGCACATGTAGCTTCTTCTCACTTCCTCTGCTAACTCTAGACTGACTAACAAGGAGCTATGCCCACACCTAACTGCCGATTTAGGATTGCTAACCCTGACTCATCCATGGTTCATTGCATATATAAAAAAAGAAGAAGAAAACCAAACAAAAGCAGCCCTAAAATAAAGAATCATGTGTGGGAACATAACTACAAAACTAAACTACAGAGACCACACATGTAATACAAAAACCTTCTTTATTGTGTCATATCCAAGACATACAATATATGCATATAGAAAAGTAATAAATAAAAAGCAGTGCAGATCAACGCTGTGAGAATGATAGCCCCACCGGGCTCTAGGTCCGCATGTATTATATTAGTCCATCTCACTTAAGGATATATGGTTAGTAATGTTAAACATTCAACCAGTAATACAGAGATGTAAACTGAATCACCAGTGCCATATTAGCAAAAGAAATAGTATTAGAATCCAATCCCCTACACTTTATCATATTATCATAGACATTAATTTATAATAGGGAAGTGATCAGACCAAACTACTATGCTAATAATCCAGAAATCTGGATGGCCTTCCTGGTTAGAATAGAACCAGATGGCACAAAAGAGAAAAGTTAAAGAGCACTGAGATAAATGAGATAAACATACCAGGAGAAGGGGAGGATGGGGGGCAGAAAAACCCTGATGTATGCTTCGCCTCGCTTCCTCTGGGCGCGTATTATTATTGGGCTATCATTCTCACAGCGTTGATCTGCACTGCTTTTTATTTATTACTTTTCTATATGCATGTATTGTATGTCTTGGATATGACACAATAAGGAAGGCTTTTGTATTACATGTGTGGTCTCCAGAGCCGTCTTTAATATTGATTGGACCATGGGCAAAAATTTACTTGGGCCCCCTGGATCCCGCCTTCCCACACCTTAGCAGGCAATCACGCCCTCCACCAAAACACACACACAAAAAATCCACACATCTGGTAGAGTCCAGTGAATGACTGTAAATACTTCCAGTTCTGAAGACTCCAGCGGCTCAGGATTAGTGCTCTGGGCAGCTGGGCTCAGGCTGGAAGTGGTCACCGCTCTGCAGGAAGGAGACCAGGGCTCGGCTCACCCTAGTGTTACAGTGCACCCCAGCACCCCACAGTATGCAATATAGCACCCTTTAGTATACAGCAACCCACAGTATGCAGTATAGCACCCTATAGTATACAGCACCACACAGTATGCAGTATAGCACCTCACACTATACAGTACCCCACAGTATATAGTAGAGCAGTATAGCAGCCCACAGTATACAGCACCCCACAGTATACAGTAGAGCAGTATAGCACCTCACCATATACAGCACCCCAAACTATACACGATACAGCACCCCACACTATACAGCCCCCCACACTTTACAGTACAGAAGTATAGCACTCCACAATATACAGCACCCACAGTATACAGCCCCCCACAGTATACAGTACAGCAGTATAGCACTCCACAATATACAGCACCCACAGTATACAGTATACAGCCCCCCACAGTATACAGGCCCCAACACTATACAGCACCCCACTATACAGTAGTTTACAGTATATTAGCATAACAACCCCTGTCACCTTTTTCTGATGTAATCTTCACAAAAAAAGCTCCACAGTTAAGGCAAACTTCTACAGCAACACTCCTGGTAGAAAGGACCTTGATGACCTCATAGCCATGTGACCAGTAATATTGCTAGGTTATTGGTCACATGGTGATGATGTCATCTAAGGTCCTAGAGAATCACAGCTCTCACAGTACGCTGCCTGGAGTGCCGGCAGGCATGGCATGGCAGCACCCCCTGTGTAGCTGACAGCCTGACACCCGGGGCAGTGGCCAGCAGGGCTCAAGAGGCAGCTGCTTTGGGTCCCCTAGGAGCAACTGGACCCGGGGCAGCTTCCCCTTTTTCCCCTTGTTAAAGACTGCCCTGGTGGTCTCTGTAGTTTGGTTTTATATATAAAAAACAGCAAAAGGTAATAGTAGATATGCTTCTGGTGGTACAGGACCCTAGGCAACACCTATATCTTTTCAACAAGTATTAGTGAGAAATTAGTGATAAATTAGTGTCCATGCCTGGTTCCTCCATGCTTGGTGACATTGTGCAAATGTAAAAAACGTTTTGGCACAGATTATTAGGTCTACATAACATTTTGATCCTACAACATCAAACCAGAGGCTAACAAGGCCTTGCATTTGGTGATGTCTGTGAATATTTGGTAATATTCCAAAGGAGCTCTAAAAAATGAAAGGTGGAATCTGATTGGTTGTTATGGGCAACTAAGGCAGTTTTCCTTTACACTAGTTTTGATAAATCTCCCCAATGTGTAAAGCATAATACATAGCTTGCACACATGGAGTCATATAATGTTTACAATCACATGTAGTATTGTTACTAATCTTTGCCATTTTTGCAGATGGTCTTGATCCAGTTGAAATATATCTGAAATCGCCTCCAGGTAAGATATATTATGAAATAATAGATGTAAATATAATTTTCTGATACTAGAATTTAGTTTTAATCTTATAAAAGGAAAATGTGTGTGTATGTACACTGTTATTATAACCACAGCTCACGGACATAGCAAGTAGGGCATGTAAATAAGCGTATACAATATTAATCAATGAATATAGAAAAGGGACCAGTGTAACCAAACCAAAGTTTATTTCTAAAGATTTGTTCCCCTAGGAAATTTCAGTCCTCCAACAATTACTAGTAAACATCTGTATCGACCCTTCATTCTTTTCTTCAGTTTGAGTTTAATTTTATGTTATATACAGTATATCTAAAGTGTAACTGTATAACCCTTTTAGGGTCAGTCCATTTTCCAACTTTTTTTCCGATTCCACTATTTACTTCTCGCCTTTCCAGAGTCATAAAATTTTTATTTTTCGGTTCACATAGCTGTATGAGGGCTTGTTTTTTTGCAGGACAAGTTTTTTCTAATGGCACCATTTAATATTGAATACAATGAAGTGGGAAACTGAAAAAAAATTCAAAATGGGGGGGAATTGGAAAAAATTCCACCACAGGATTTTGTTTCTACAGCTTTCCCAGTGCAGTAAAATCGACCTGTTACGATCATTCTCTGGGTCAGAACAATTACAGCCACATCACATTCATATAGTCTTTCCTGTGTTTTAATATTGAAAATAGCAACAACTTTGGAACAAATTATTTTTTTCTCTTTATCGCCATATTCTGAGCCCCATAAGTTTTTTGTAGGACTCCTTTTTGGTGGTGATCTGTTGTTTTATTGATACCATTTTGGAGTGTGTATGGCTTTTTGATCACTTTTTATTACATTTTTTGGGGGAGTCACCAAAAACTGGTGAATTATCCATTTTGATTATTTTTTTCCATTATGCTGTTCACTGTATGGGATAATTATTTTTATATTTTAATAGTATGGTTGTTTTCTGACAAGGTGTTGCCTGTGATATTTTATTTATTTTTTATAAATTTTGGGGAAAGGGGAAACTTTTTTTTCTTTTTTTTTTTTTTTGTTAGCCCCCAAGAGGACCCGAACTTTCAATCATTAGATTGTATGCCTTTTTTTTTTATTCAGTAATGGAATTTAATACTGTATATTACTGAACAGAAAATTCCAATGCAGTGCGACTACCTGCAGACCTGCATTGGAATATATCTGTAATAGGCCTCTTAGGCTTGTACTGGTTTAGGCCTATTACCAGTAAGGAATGCCTTCCTTAATCTCAACAAGGGGAATGTGATCCTGCCCCAGGAGTGCAAGGCTCACGGTTTTCCGCTGTCAGATATTGTGGTCACATCAAGGGGTTACATTTTTGCTGTCAGTGTTATCGTCAATCAGAGACATTAACCCCAGGTGTCTGCTGTTCAAAACAGCAAGAAACTAGCCACTATGGAGCCCGGTGGGGTCAGGACTAATAATAATAATAAATAATAAAATGTATTTATATAGCGCCACCATATTCCGCAGCGCTTTACAAATTCATAGGGTTCATGTACAAAGCAAAAGTAACTGGCTAATATGTTACTGAAACACTAGTCAGGGCGCTGCTCGCAAGAGCTTACAATCTATGAGGAATTGGGGGTGACACATAAGGTAGTTGACTGTGATAAGTAGGATTTGAGCCATTATTGAACTGACAGGAGTGGTGCCGGCCAATCTGCTTCGGGTTTGGGACTACTAGAGGATCGAGTTTAGGCCAGAGAAGTTGGTGGGGGGAAAGGTTTAGTCTGGGAAAAGTCATTTTAGGTAGCTTGATAAGCCTGCCTGAAAAGATGTGTTTTTAAGGCACGTTTTTAGGTGGAGAAGTTGTGAATTGACCTGGTATTCCGGGGCAGAGTATTCCAGAGAGTAGGTGCAGCATGAGAAAAGTCTTGAAGACGGGAGTGAGAGGGACGAATTATGGAGATTATTAATCTTAGGTCGCTAACAGAACGGAGAGCATGAGTAGGGTAGTAGATGGAGATGAGGGAGGAGATATAAGGAGATGCAGCACTGTGGAGAGCTTTGTGGATGAGGGTGAGAAGTTCGAACTGTATTCTGTGGTGGATGGGCAACCAGTGAAGTGACTGGCATAGACTAGTAGTATCAGAGTAGAGGTTGGATGGATAGATGAGCCTGGCTGCAGCATTTAGAACAGACTGAAGGGGGGAGAGTTTAGTGAGCGGGAGACCGATTAGTAATGCTTTGCAGTAGTCAAGACAAGAATGAATTAAGGCAACAACAAGAGTTTTTGCAGTTTTCACTGTAAGAAAAGGGCGGACTCTGGTGATATTCTTGAGGTGCAGACGACAAGAGCGTGTAAGTGATTGAATATGGGGAACAAAGGAAAGATCGGAGTCAAATATGACCCCAAGACAGCGGGCGTGCTGCCCAGGAGTTATGATAGTGCTGCAGACCGAAATTGAAATATCAAGTTTAGGTGAGTTAGTAGATGGGGGAAAGACAAGAAGTTCAGTTTTTGAGAGGTTACATTTTAGATACAGAGAGGACATGATTTTTTTTTTGCTGTTAGGAGATTGTTAGACACTTTAGTACGGGCAGTTTCTGTCAAGTGAAGAGGGGGCGAAAGGCAGATTGTAAGGGCTCAAGAAGAGAGTTTGCAGAGAGATAACTTATTATGTGAGAGTAGACAAGACGTTCAAGGAGTTTAGAGATGAAGGGGAGGTTAGAAACAGGTCGGTAGTTAGCAGCACAGGTCGGGTCAAGAGATGGTTTCTTTAGTAGTGGGGTTATAATAGAGTGTTTAAAGAGGAGAGAAAGAAACCAGAAGAGAGAGAGAGGTTGAAAATTGTAGTTAGGTGAGTGATGACAGCCGGGGACAGGGACTGGAGGAGGTGTGATAAAAAAGGATCACTGCTACAGGTTGTGGGTCGAGAAGAAGAGAGAAGCCTGGAGACTTCTTCCTCTGTTATAGGGTCAAAAGAAGAGAGAGAGAGCATGTGGAGGAATTAGAGGGAGGAGGATTGAAATTATTTGGGGACTGGGAGATTATTTCCTGCCGGATACTGCCAATCTTGTCTCTGAAGTAAGTGGCCATGCCATCAGCACAGAGGTCAGTGACAGGTTCTGGAACCTTAGGGCTTAGAAGGGAATGAAAAGTGTCAAAGAGTCATTTTGGGTTATATTAGAGAGGTGAAGTACTTTTGTTTGGCAATGTTGAGAGCCGAATTGTATGTTTTGAGCATAAATTTATAATGGAGGAAGTCTGCTGATATTCTCGATTTTCTCCATAAGCGTTCTGCACATCTGGAGCAGCACTGTAGAAAACGTGTTTCAGGTGTGTGCCAGGGTTGCCGTATTCTGTGTCGAGAGGGTCGGATTGATATTGGAGCAACTTCATCTAGAGTGGTTTTGAGGGTCTGGTTGGAATGATTGGCATCCAAGTCTGGACAGGGAAGGGAAGTGATTGGGGTAAGAACTAGTTGTAGGGTGTTAATTGCTGCAGTTAATAGTGTGTAGGTTTCTGTAAGTGTAAAAAGTAGGATTGCCATGAGAAAAGTGAGAGGTCTTTATGGTAAATGAAATAAGATTTTGGTCAGAAAGTGGGAAGGATAAGTTACTAAAGTTTGAGCCTGAGTAGAGATGGTAAAAGACTAGATCAAGTATATTGCCCTGTTCATGCGTGGCAGAGGAAGTAAAGTTGTGATAGGCCAAGAGAGGAGGTTAAAGAAAGTGAGTGGCTGATGGGGAGTTAGGAGCATCAATGGGGATATTAAAATCACCCATAATAAGAGTTGGTGATTCAGAAGATAGGACGTGAGGAAGCCAAGCTGCAAAGTGATCCAGAAATTGGTGGGGGGAGCCTGGGGGACGATAGACAACTACAACTCTCAGGGGGAATGGAAGGAAGAGTCTAATGGTGTGAACCTCAAAAGAGTGGAATGTGAGAGCGGGTACAGGGGAAATGACCTGAAATGTGCACTGTGGAGAAAGTAGTATGCCTACTCCTCCACCGTGCCTGTCATCCGGTCTGGGGGTATGGGAGAAGTGAAGTCCACCATAGGATAGGGCAGCAGGGGAAGCAGTGTCAGAGGGTTGAAGCCAGGTTTATGTAAGGGCCAGCAAGTTCAGAAATTGTGAGAGGAAGAAATCGTGAATTGTGGGTAGTTTGTTTCGAACCGACCATGCGTTCCAGAGTGCGCAGTTAAAAGGGACTGGAGAGGATGTGCAGTTAACATTAATATGATTTTTGGAGTTTCTGTGTGTGGCAAAGGAGAATTTAGCAACAGAGGGTGGGCCCGAATTTGGTAAAATATCCCCTGCAGCTAGTGGCAGTAGAACAGAAAGAGACAGCAAGTGGTTGAAAGATTTATATTGGTGTTTTTTATGCTGCACTGTGGAGGAAGATGGGTCAGTGTAATGTATGAGGGTATAAAGTGTATAGGAACTGAACAAGGGTGAGGGAAGGAGGGACTGATGTGGAGAGAAGGGACAAAGGGTGGACAGTGTGGTTGAATTTGAAAGTAGACAGCCATAGTGATGAGAAGAGCAGCCATAGCCTGAGTGAAACAATAGGGTAGGATACCTGTGCTGTGTGTAACTTTGTTTGAGTAGTACACATAGCATCTCTGTCTCCTGCCCTGTCTAACTGCCATGGCAGGTGTCATGTTTAAAACCTGTACTTTCACCGTACATGTACAGCGGCAGTGTTGAGAGGGTTAAGTCAGATTTTATGTTATGTTTTAAATGAGAGATGAAAAAAGGGATTGCTCCTTAGGCCCCTTTCGCACGAACGATATGGATTAGGTCCGGATGCGTTCAGGGTGCGTTCAGGAAAACTCCACCATTTCGTAAGCAAGTTCAGTCAGTTTTGTTTGCTATTGCATTCAGTTGTTCAGTTTTTATCGCACGGGTGAAATGCACCTTGATGCGTTTTTCACACGCGTGATAGAAAACTGAAGGTTTACAAACAACATCTCTTAGCAACCATCAGTGAAAAACGCATCGCTTCCGCACTTGCTTGCGGAGGCGATGCGTTTTTTCCGCAGCCCCATTCACTTCTATGGGTCCAATGTTGCGTGAAATATGCAGAATATAGATCATGCGCAACGCACAAGTGATGCGTGAAAAACAACGCTCATGTATACAGATCCATTGAAATGAATGGGTCCGGATTCAATGCGGGCACAATGCGTTCGCATCACGCATTGCACCCGTGTGGAAAAAACGCTCGTCTGAAAGGGGCCTAAAGCTTGTGATGCTGACTTACCACCTCCGGACCGCCTAACGCAGATTCGCGTTCCGGAGGTGGCAGCGCTGCGCAGAGTCACGCATATACGCGTCATCTCGCGAGACGTGAGATTTTGCTCAAAGCCGGCCCGCGCATGCGCATCGCGGGCCGGCAAAAATTAAAGAACAAGTTCGTCACCAGCCTGCCAGCAACGATCATTGGCTGGCAGGCTGGTGATTTTCAAAAAATCCAATCACAAGCCATATAACAGATCATATTAGTAAATATGATCTGTTATATGGCTTCTCTGCTCCTCTGCTGGTCCTTTTCGTCGGTTGGATCCAGCAGAGGAGCAGACTGAACTGTGAGTAGCACCAAACACTTCACTGTAGCCCCAGATCACCCCCCTGCACCCCAATTAACCCTTTGATCACCCCTTTGATCGCCCCTGTCAATCACTAGTGAAAGGAAAAAAAGTGATCAGTGTAAACTGTCACTTTTTTTTTTCTCACTGGTATTGACTGTTAGGTTTTAGGGATAGTTTAGGCCCCTTGGTTAGGTAGTTTAGCGTGAGTTAGCGCCCAGCCCACCGCACCGCAGTCACTTATTCTCTGTTTAGCGTATATCGCTAATCAGCATTTGTACTTTTATAGTATCTGTAAGTGATCAAAACTGATCACGGTCAGATCTATAATTGTATTAGTGTCACCTTAGCTCGCCCTCCACCCAAAACGCAGTGTTTGCCCGATCAGGCCTGATCGGTCGCCCACACGTGCGTTCACCCACGCCCGCCCCACCGCAGTGACAAAAAATATATTTTTTTTTGATCACTGCACATTCATTTTACACGCACTGCGGCGATAAAAAAAATCAGTTTTGATATTTTTTATCAACCGCAGCGGCCTCCGGTACTTCGCTAGCCTCCCCTTTGTAAGACAGGCTTGCTTTTTTTCTTGGGTAGTCTCAGGGAATACCCCTAAATTTAGTAGTCCAAAATGTCAAACAGGGGGTATTCTTCTGAAGAGGCCTACAGGATTCTGACCCAGTCGGATGAGGAGTGGGAACCCTCATCTGACGAATCTAGCGGGTCAGAATATGAACCTGTGGAAAGCAGTGGCTCTCTGACCCAAAGTTCGGACGTGGAGGTGGAGGTCCCTGATAGCACCAGGCGTACCAGGCCCCATGTCGCTAGACCACAGGTTATGCAGGATCCGCTTCAAGAGCAGCAGAGTGGGGCTGTCTCTGCCGGATCACGTGGTGAGGCATACACCAGCAGCGCAGCCCTCCCTGGACCTAGTACCAGCACTGCCGTACAACATGGTGACGTGGCGAGCACCAGAAGGGCAGTTGAAGCTGGTACGGTGGCACGTGCAGTAGTTACCCCGTCGCAGCCACCGCACAGACAGGCCCGTAGAGCCCCTAGAATCCCTGAGGTGCTGGCAAACCCTGATTGGCAGTCACCAACTTCAGCCGCACCATTAGTTCCCCCTTTCACCGCCCAGTCTGGAGTTCGGGTTGAGACGGCTCAAATCGGTTCGGCCCTGGGATTTTTTGAGCTGTTCTTGACTGCGGAGCTCTTGGACTTAGTCGTGGCAGAGACAAACCGGTATGCCACACAATTTATATCCGCCAACCCGGGAAGCTTTTATGCCCAGCCTTTCCGGTGGAAACCAGTCCAAGTTTCCGAACTTAAAATTTTTTTGGGCCTTCTCCTCAACATGGGTCTAACTAAAAAGCATGAATTGCGGTCATATTGGTCCACGAACCCGATTCATCACATGCCCATGTTCTCTGCTGCTATGTCCAGGGCACGATTTGAGGCCATCCTCCGTTTCCTGCATTTTAGCGACAACACCACCTCCCGTCCCAGAGGCCACCCAGCTTTTGTCCGGCTCCACAAAATTCGGCCCCTCATAGACCACTTCAACCAGAAATTTGCAGATTTGTATACCCCCGAGCAAAACATCTGCGTAGACGAGTCCCTAATACATTTTACCGGGCACCTTGGCTTCAAACAATACATCCCAAGCAAGCATGCCCGGTATGGGGTCAAATTGTATAAGCTCTGTGAAAAGGCTACAGGCTATACCCACAAATTTCGGATCTATGAGGGAAAAGATCAGACCCTGGAGCCGGTCGGTTGCCCTGACTACCTGGGGAGCAGTGGGAAGACAGTCTGGGACTTGGTGTCACCCTTATTCGGCAAGGGGTACCATCTTTATGTGGACAATTTCTACACAAGTGTGGCCCTCTTTAGGCATTTGTTTCTAGAACAGGTTTGCGCCTGTGGCACCGCGCGAACTAGTCGCGTGGGCTTCCCCCAACGGCTCGTTACCACCCGTCTTGCAAGGGGGGAGAGGGCTGCCTTGTGTAACGAAGAACTGCTCGCGGTGAAATGGAGAGACAAGTGTGACGTTTACATGCTCTCCTCCATTCACGCAGACACGACAATACAAATTGAGCGAGCAACCCGTGTCATTGAAAAGCCCCTCTGTGTCCACGACTATAATGCGCTCATGGGAGGGGTGGACTTCAATGACCAAATGTTGTCTCCGTATTTAGTTTCCCTCAGAACCAGACGCTGGTATAAGAAGGTGTCTGTATATTTAATTCAATTGGCGCTGTATAATAGTTTTGTTCTCTACAGTAAGGCTGGGAGAACAGGATCCTTCCTCAAATTCCAGGAAGAGATCATTGAGAACCTCCTGTATCCAGGAGGTTCCGTGGCCCCATCCACCAGTGTAGTTAGCCGTCTACACGAGCGACATTTCCCCAGTGTCGTTCCTGGTACCTCAACCCAACCGTCACCCCGAAAAAGATGTCGTGTCTGTAGCAGGAGTGGAATAAGGCGTGACACCCGCTATTTCTGTCCTGACTGTCCTGACCACCCTGCCCTATGCTTTGGTGAGTGTTTCCGGAAGTACCACACACAGGTACACTTAGCATAGGGATTGCATCTCACAGGACAGGCACACAGGGCTATTAGGGCCCTTTTACTCACAGCTTCTGCAAACCTCTCCTTTCACCTGGGATAAAGTGCATAACGTACTTCGCCACATCTTTGGGCGATTTGCGCTTTGCACATTGTCCCATGGGGAAGGAGAGGTTTGTTCTATAAAGGTAAAAAAAACTAAACAAAAAAAAAAATACCGGTAAGTAAAAAAGTTAATGTTCAGTTAAAAAAGTTAAAAAAAGTTTATATGTTCTGTTCAAAAGTTAATAAATTTATTGCGTTGCGGCCTGGTTTTTTCTTTTTTGTTTTGTTTTATTTACCTTCCAGGTGGACCAACCGATCGACTAGCTGCAGCACTGATGTGCATTCTGACAGAAGCATTGCGCTGCTGTCAGATTACACGCAAGTCGGTGTATGCGGCGCTGCAAGACGAGATTTCTCCTCTGCAGTAAAAGATACGTTTGCCGAGGCATATGAGCTGAGGAGGTGGCGGTGTTCATAGACTTTGGCAAACACTTTGTATATATATATAAAAAAAAAAATCCCGGCAATGATTTATTCATCCACATCGATTGATGTGAATGGAGAAATCTGGTTTGCCAGGGCATACGAGCTAAGTGGGTATGGATGTTGGGCGGAGCTCCTATGTCCTGGCAGACGCCTTTCCCCTCCTTTTTCTTTTTTTGGCAGAGATTTTTTCATCCACATTGGTTCATGCGAATGAAGAAATCTGTGCCATTCATTTTTTTCTTTCAGCCCAGAGGCTGAACGAAAAAAAAAAATCTCATTACCCGTATGCTCAATATAAGGAGAATAGCAGAAACTCCTAATGCTGGCCATACATGTAATGATTGCGGAGACCCTCAAATGCCAGGGCAGTACAAACACCCCACAAATAACACCATTTTGGAAAGAAGACACCCCAAGGTATTCGCTGAGGGGCATATTGAGTCCATGAAAGATTGAAATTTTTGTCCCAAGTTAGCGGAAAGGGAGACTTTGTGAGAAAAAAAATCAAAACAATCAATTTCCGCTAACTTGTGCCCAAAATTTTTTTTTTCAATGAACTCGCCATGCCCCTAATTGAATACCTTGGGGTGTCTTCTTTCCAAAATGGGGTTACATGTGGGGTATTTATACTGCCCTGGCATTTTAGGGGCCCCAAAGCGTGAGAAGAAGTCTGGTATCCAAATGTCTAAAAATGCCCTCCTAAAAGGAATTTGGGCACCTTTGCCCACCTAGGCTGCAAAAAAGTGTCACACATGTGGTATCTCCGTATTCAGGAGAAGTTGGGGAATGTGTTTTGGGGTGTCATTTTACATATACCCATGCTGGGTGAGATAAATATCTTGGTCAAATGCCAACTTTGTATAAAAAAATGGGAAAAGTTGTCTTTTGCCAAGATATTTCTCTCACCCAGCAAGGGTATATGTAAAATGACACCCCAAAACACATTCCCCAACTTCTCCTGAATACGGAGATACCACATGTGTGACACTTTTTTGCAGCCTAGGTGGGCAAAGGGGCCCACATTCCAAAGAGCACCTTTCGGATTTCACTGGTCATTTACCTACTTACTACACATTAGGGCCCCTGGAAAATGCCAGGGCAGTATAACTACCCCACAAGTGACCCCATTTTGGAAAGAAGACACCCCAAGGTATTCCGTGAGGGGCATGGCAAGTTCCTAGAATTTTTTATTTTTTGTCACAAGTTAGTGGAAAATGATGATTTTTTCTTTTTTTTTTTCTTACAAAGTCTCATATTCCACTAACTTGTGACAAAAAATAAAAACTTCCAAGAACTCACTATGCCCATCAGCGAATACCTTGGGGTGTCTTCTTTCCAAAATGGGGTCACTTGTGGGGTAGTTAGACTGCCCTGGCATTCTAGGGGCCCAAATGTGTGGTAAGGAGTTTAAAATCAAATTCAGTAAAAAATGACCAGTGAAATCCGAAAGGTGCTCTTTGGAATATGGGCCCCTTTGCCCACCTAGGCTGCAAAAAAGTGTCACACATCTGGTATCTCCGTATTCAGGAGAAGTTGGGGAATGTGTTTTGGGGTGTCATTTTACATATACCCATGCTGGGTGAGATAAATATCTTGGTCAAATGCCAACTTTGTATAAAAAAATGGGAAAAGTTGTCTTTTGCCAAGATATTTCTCTCACCCAGCAAGGGTATATGTAAAATGACACCCCAAAACACATTCCCCAACTTCTCCTGAATACGGAGATACCACATGTGTGACACTTTTTTGCAGCCTAGGTGGGCAAAGGGGCCCACATTCCAAAGAGCACCTTTCGGATTTCACTGGTCATTTACCTACTTACTACACATTAGGGCCCCTGGAAAATGCCAGGGCAGTATAACTACCCCACAAGTGACCCCATTTTGGAAAGAAGACACCCCAAGGTATTCCGTGAGGGGCATGGCAAGTTCCTAGAATTTTTAATTTTTTGTCACAAGTTAGTGGAAAATGATGATTTTTTCTTTTTTTTTTTCTTACAAAGTCTCATATTCCACTAACTTGTGACAAAAAAATAAAAACTTCCAAGAACTCACTATGCCCATCAGCGAATACCTTGGGGTGTCTTCTTTCCAAAATGGGGTCACTTGTGGGGTAGTTAGACTGCCCTGGCATTCTAGGGGCCCAAATGTGTGGTAAGGAGTTTGAAATCAAATTCAGTAAAAAATGACCAGTGAAATCCGAAAGGTGCTCTTTGGAATATGGGCCCCTTTGCCCACCTAGGCTGCAAAAAAGTGTCACACATCTGGTATCTCCGTATTCAGGAGAAGTTGGGGAATGTGTTTTGGGGTGTCATTTTACATATACCCATGCTGGGTGAGATAAATATCTTGGTCAAATGCCAACTTTGTATAAAAAAATGGGAAAAGTTGTCTTTTGCCAAGATATTTCTCTCACCCAGCATGGGTATATGTAAAATGACACCCCAAAACACATTCCCCAACTTCTCCTGAATACGGAGATACCAGATGTGTGACACTTTTTTGCAGCCTAGGTGGGCAAAGGGGCCCATATTCCAAAGAGCACCTTTCGGATTTCACTGGTCATTTTTTACAGAATTTGATTTCAAACTCCTTACCACACATTTGGGCCCCTAGAATGCCAGGGCAGTATAACTACCGCACAAGTGACCCCATTTTGGAAAGAAGACACCCCAAGGTATTCGCTGATGGGCATAGTGAGTTCATGGAAGTTTTTATTTTTTGTCACAAGTTAGTGGAATTTGAGACTTTGTAAGAAAAAAAAAATAATAATAAATCATCATTTTCCGCTAACTTGTGACAAAAAATAAAAAGTTCTATGAACTCACTATGCCCATCAGCGAATACCTTAGGGTGTCTACTTTCCGAAATGGGGTCATTTGTGGGGTGTTTGTACTGTCTGGGCATTGTAGAACCTCAGGAAACATGACAGGTGCTCAGAAAGTCAGAGCTGCTTCAAAAAGCGGAAATTCACATTTTTGTACCATAATTTGTAAATGCTATAACTTTTACCCAAACCATTTTTTTTTTACCCAAACATTTTTTTTTTATCAAAAACATGTAGAACAATAAATTTAGAGCAAAATTTATATATGGATGTCGTTTTTTTTTGCAAAATTTTACAACTGAAAGTGAAAAATGTCATTTTTTTGCAAAAAAATCGTTAAATTTCGATTAATAACAAAAAAAGTAAAAATGTCAGCAGCAATGAAATACCACTAAATGAAAGCTCTATTAGTGAGAAGAAAAGGAGGTAAAATTCATTTGGGTGGTAAGTTGCATGACCGAGCAATAAACGGTGAAAGTAGTGTAGGTCAGAAGTGTAAAAAGTGGCCTTGTCTTTCAGGGTGTTTAAGCCATGGGGGCTGAGGTGGTTAGCAGGGATGTCAACCGTCCAGAAATTCTTGGACAATATGCAAAATAGGGAACTTTTTCTAGTGACAATGAACAAAAAAATGAGGCATCCGTGATTTTTAAGAGTCTGGGTGTACTTTAGCAGGTTATTATTATTGTAATTATCATGATGTTACGGCTCACAGTAAATGCTGGTAATCAGTCCACATCAGTATATTGAGCCTTAGACATGTAATACTCACTGTATAACCTTTATCATTTATTATAGTTTTACAGTTCGTACGTAAAAAATGTTTGCTTCTGTGATTTTTTTTTGGGGGGGGGGGATAATTTGTCAAGGAAAAAAGTAAAATTCAGGTTGGCAACACTGATAAGGAATCTTTTACAAAGAAGTAGACTGAGGTGACACAATTTTACATACTTATGAAAGCAGCCATAGTTTATAGCAACATTTTTGGAGTTATATTGCATAGTGCTTTCATTGATGGTTCAATCAAACATATTTTCTGTATTTGACATAACATTTACTGAGATTTTATTAAACGTGCCAAATGTGCTAAATATGTTGTCACAATCTGTAATAATCTTACATTGCAATTTTTCCAGGTGCCCGAAATAAATTTTATGAAACACAAATATCTGATAGTTGGGAGGAAATTGAAGCTATAAGTGAATCTACTAAATGCAGTGTGTCTGAGAAGTCAAGTCCAGATTCAGAGTGGAGATATGAAGTAGAAGGCTTCCATGTGGCCGGGCAGGAGGATATTGATGACCCAAAGTTCTTCGTTGACTTAAATGCTGGAGACCTAGAAGACTCTGAAGTCTTTGATCCTGTATTGACATTTCTCAATAAAGAAGGCTATGATTCTCATTTCCAGCCCTTATATGATCTTTCTATGTCTTTCCTCAACTCTACATTTTACGGGTTTTCAGAAGAAGAAGACTTGGTAATGTACTTGGAAACATCCCGGAACTGGGCAAAAAGGAATAACATGTCTTGGGCTCACATACGATGTTGTTTCCTTCTAGGACGGATTTGTGCCAAGAGAATGAAGCTATCCCAGGCAAGAGTTTACTTTGAAGAAGCCTTAAGTGCCATTAGTCATGGATTTCTAGATTTGCAACTTTTGGCTGCCTTGTACGGAAATTTATCAGCTATCTACTTGAAGCAAAATTTGAAATCTAAGCAAGAACTTTTGCTGGAAAAAGCTGCTAGCCTTTTAACTTGCATATCTCAGCATAATTTTAGCTCAGAAAGTGAGCTTGAGGTGCTAAAATATGTATTTAGGAAAGCTGTAATTGTTAACAATGCCTCCTTAGAATCTCGTACTTGCTTCCTTATATTTCGGTTGCTATATCAGCTCGGAAGGCATGACGATGCTCTACCATTTCTGGAACGCTTGCAGTTTCTTCTTATTACTTCATGCTCCCAAACTTTGAATTCCAATACAAGTGTGATGCCCATATTAAGTTACTTGTATGATAAAAAATATCTGCCCCATGTTGCTTTGGCATCAGCTAGACTGTACAAATCAGTTGGCATGAAAATAATGCCATCTCCATTGTGGCGAGTTGGTGTAGTTATGCAAAATATATCCAAAATTATGGGATGTCCACTAAAAGGCAACCATATTCCAGCTCAAGCTTCCCCTTACTTAAAACATGCATTATCCTCTTCATACGAAGGTGGAGATGTGAAAGCTCAGAGAACGTTGTGTCTTCTTTTATCCAAGCTCTACCTCCAACAAAGTCTTCTTTCTGGCGCCATTGGTTATACTAAAAGGGCTGTTGAATTAGGTAGATGGACCAGTGAAGAAGCAGCTTTTGAGTCTGCTCTGTTTTTAGGCTGGTTATATATTTTGAACGGGAATTTTGAACAAGCTTGCTGTATTTTAATGCCTCTTTTAGACTCCATGCAGGAAACTGACAGTACCACTCAGTGTGGTGTTGTGCACAATCTCCTTGCAAATGCACAGAAGAGGAATAAAAAGGTACATGAGTCTTCAAGGGGGTATTCATATGCCCTTAAAATGGCTACTGAAACAGGCAATAGAAGAAACCAAGCCATAGCCCTTGCAAACTTTGGGACATTGGCTGTGTCTTGCCAAGCCTTTATTATGGCAGAGAGATATTTTGTAAAGTCTGTCCAACTTTTTATAGATGTACATGACTGTGGTGATGCAGAGAGAGAGCTATCTCAAGTCTTGCTCTGGTTGGGAAAAATCTTGATAGAACAACAGAAGCTTGAAAATGGCAATGTTTGCTTTGAACTTGCATTGCTGTTTGCTATGAAGTCCACTAACTTGAAAAGTGAGTTATTCCTTTAACGTGTGCCCTAAAGAGAACCTGTCACCATGAAATTCACTGCAGGCAGCATGTTATAGAGCAGGAGAAGCTGAGCAGATTGATATATAATGTAGTTTGGTGGGAAAATATGAAAAAATACGAGTAATGGTTTCTGCTCTTTTCTGCTAAGGGCATATTAGGAGATAGCAGTCAATCTCAGATAAGATGGCCCACTTTGGAAGCTCAAAAATAAGCAGCGATTGTAATGCATAAATTACAAGTCTTGCTGAATATTCTCCCAAAAAACTATACATACAGTATATAGCTGCTCAGTTCCTCCTGCTCTAGACATGCTTTTAGACATGCATGTACCGTACTTGTTTTATCTTGTTGTGTTTGTAAACTATACCTTTCATAGTATCATATAGAAAGTAATATCAGGATGTGCATCTGGGTGAATGCTGAGTTCATACAATGCATTTGGATCATTTTATGCTTTCATATTTTTATATATTGTGGCCTTGTGCTAAAATAAAAAAAAAATCAAAGCTTTTCCCCATAATTCTACACTCAATATCTGATAATGACAATGTGAAAATGGAAAGTTTGAAATCTTTGCTAATTTATTGAAAAGTATAAAAACTAAAGTATTGTACAGGGAGTGCAGAATTATTAGGCAAGTTGTATTTTTGAGGATTAATTTTATTATTGAACAACAACCATGTTCTCAATGAACCCAAAAAACTCATTAATATCAAAGCTGAATATTTTTGGAAGTAGTTTTTAGTTTGTTTTTAGTTTTAGCTATTTTAGGGGGATATCTGTGTGTGCAGGTGACTATTACTGTGCATAATTATTAGGCAACTTAACAAAAAACAAATATATACCCATTTCAATTATTTATTTTTACCAGTGAAACCAATATAACATCTCAACATTCACAAATATACATTTCTGACATTCAAAAACAAAACAAAAACAAATCAGTGACCAATATAGCCACCTTTCTTTGCAAGGACACTCAAAAGCCTGCCATCCATGGATTCTGTCAGTGTTTTGATCTGTTCACCATCAACATTGCGTGCAGCAGCAACCACAGCCTCCCAGACACTGTTCAGAGAGGTGTACTGTTTTCCCTCCTTGTAAATCTCACATTTGATGATGGACCACAGGTTCTCAATGGGGTTTAGATCAGGTGAACAAGGAGGCCATGTCATTAGATTTTCTTCTTTTATACCCTTTCTTGCCAGCCACGCTGTGGAGTACTTGGACGCGTGTGATGGAGCATTGTCCTGCATGAAAATCATGTTTTTCTTGAAGGACGCAGACTTCTTCCTGTACCACTGCTTGAAGAAGGTGTCTTCCAGAAACTGGCAGTAGGACTGGGAGTTGAGCTTGACTCCATCCTCAACCCGAAAAGGCCCCACAAGCCCAAACCAGTACTCCACCTCCACCTTGCTGGCGTCTGAGTCGGACTGGAGCTCTCTGCCCTTTACCAATCCAGCCACGGGCCCATCCATCTGGCCCATCAAGACTCACTCTCATTTCATCAGTCCATAAAACCTTAGAAAAATCAGTCTTGAGATATTTCTTGGCCCAGTCTTGATGTTTCAGCTTGTGTGTCTTGTTCAGTGGTGGTCGTCTTTCAGCCTTTCTTACCTTGGCCATGTCTCTGAGTATTGCACACCTTGTGCTTTTGGGCACTCCAGTGATGTTGCAGCTCTGAAATATGGCCAAACTGGTGGCAAGTGGCATCTTGGCAGCTGCACGCTTGACTTTTCTCAGTTCATGGGCAGTTATTTTGCGCCTTGGTTTTTCCACACGCTTCTTGCGACCCTGTTGACTATTTTGAATGAAACGCTTGATTGTTCGATGATCACGCTTCAGAAGCTTTGCAATTTTAAGAGTGCTGCATCCCTCTGCAAGATATCTCACTATTTTTGACTTTTCTGAGCCTGTCAAGTCCTTCTTTTGACCCATTTTGCCAAAGGAAAGGAAGTTGCCTAATAATTATGCACACCTGATATAGGGTGTTGATGTCATTAGACCACACCCCTTCTCATTACAGAGATGCACATCACCTAATATGCTTAATTGGTAGTAGGCTTTCGAGCCTTTACAGCTTGGAGTAAGACAACATGCATAAAGAGGATGATGTGGTAAAAATACTCATTTGCCTAATAATTCTGCACGCAGTGTATTGACATAAATATAAAGACTCTTTACTCAAGATTTAAGGTGGATTTTCCTCTTTCCGATAATCTATTACATTATCAGGAACAAACTTTCTTGTGAACACTCGTTCCCGACAATCTGCCCATCTAAATGTGCCGCTAATCACCCGATGAACGATTGAAACGCTTGTTTATCGGGTGATCCTTTCGTTTTTGCAGAAACACCAATTATTGTTTCTGGGCAGCAAATTGTGCTGTCTAAACAGCGATCTGCTGCCCAGAAACAAAAATTCTGTATGGGCAAAAGCAATCGCAATAGCGATCCCTCGTCCTCATACTGTGATGAAGATTGCTGCATGTAAATGCACCAGTCTCCTTCATTGAATGAGCAGCCGACTGTCAGAAAGGAACACTGTCGTGATGGTATTTGGCAGGTCATGAGTAGTGCCTGGTTTCTTCCAGAAGCTTCCATGAAGCTTAGAATTGAGGCCAAAAGGTTTAATCTTGGTTTCATCAAAGCAGAGACTCTTGTTTCTCACAGTCTGCTTTTTTGAAAACTGGGTGGGCTTTCATGTGTTTTGTACTGAGAAGAAACTTCTTTCTGGCCTGCCATAAAGTCCATATTGGTGGAGTGCTACAGTTGACCTTCTGGATGTTTCTCCCATCTGCACACAGGATTTTTAGAGCTCAGCCAGTGTGGCCATTTGGTTGTTGGTCACCTCTCTTACCAAGGCAATGGTCCTGGTTGTTTCAAACTCCTTCCATTTAAGAATTATGGACACCACTGTGCTATTGGGAACTTTCAATGCAGCAGAAATGTTTTGTACCCTTCTCTAGTTCTCTACCGCCATGTAATCCTGTCTCTGAGCTGTACAGGCAGTTCTTTCCTCCTTATGGCTTGGATTTTGCTATGATATGCATTGTCAACTGTAAGACCTAATATTGACAGGTCTTTGTCTTTGCAAATCATGTCCAGTCAACTGAGTTTACAACAGGTGGACTCCAATCAAGGTGTGAAAACATCTAAAGGATGTTCAAAAAAAATGGGGGGAATCCCAGAGCTAGTTTTCAAATGTCATAGAAAAGGGTTTGAATACATGTATAATTTTAATTTTTCTTTTTTAATAAATTTACAAAAGACTCTAAAATCCTGTTTTCAATTTCTCATTATAGGGTAGTAATGTAGAATAATTGGAGAAAATATTGTTTTATTCTAGCTGAAGGCCACAATCTAACAAAATGTGCAAAAAGTGAAAGAGTCTGAATACTGTCCAAATGTATGTAATTGAAAATGAATCTATCCCTAAACACATTGGAGCAGATTTAAAGAGGACCTTTCACCACTCCTGACATGCCTGTTTTAATAGCTTCATGCATTCCCCATGTAATAACAATTCTGGAACATCTATTCTTATGTCTCTATGTTGTGCCATTCCTTTATTATTACCTACTTATCTACTATAAGTTATAAATTAATTGCTAGAAGTCTGCAGGGTACAGAGGGGTGATAAGTTGGGGGGTGTACCTGCATAGTCTGAAAATGGCAACACTGATTGGATAGAGTGTGCACACTCCCAACTTATTACCACCCCTCTGTACCCTTACTGCAGACTGCTAGCAATTAATATATAACTTCATTCATAAATTCTCCTAGAAATAATAAAGGAATGGCACAACATAGGGCCATAAGAATAGATGTTCCAGAATTGTTATTACATGGGGAATGCATGTAGCTATTAAAACAGACATGTCAAGAGTGGTGAAAGGTCCTCTTTAATAATACTGTCTAAAAGTAAGCAATTGTAAACTTAGAAAATGTTAAACTGCATAAGATTTAGGTTGATGCTGGATGATAAATCTGTTGCATTTTTAGACCATTTAATTTAAGTTTATGCCACCTATATGTTGACAAACAGAGGCATATATAAGCCATGCCCTTTTTTCAGTGACACCACACCCCACTTTCACTAAGGCATGTCCCCTTTCTGGCATAAAAGGGTTAGAAAAGTGTCTAAAACGCTTGATAAATGCAGGGCAAAGAATTTACGCCAATTTTTTTTTAAAGCAAATCCCTTAACAACTTGTGCTGTATATGTATAGAAGAAGTCAGAGGTTTAACCTTACACACACCATGATTTACAGTTACATTGTGGGGTAAATATGTATGGAGTGTGCTCAACTGTCAAGCCCGCTCCATCTGTGGTGGATGCCGACTATATATTACTGATAGGTATGGCAGATAGTGCCATATCTGCCCTGGGAAATGGTTCACTGCTGTGTCAATTTACAAACTGACTGTTTGGGATTTTAGGTAATTGAAGCTGAAATATTATGTACTTTTAAATCTATGAGTGTCCTGGTTTTCTTGGTCTCAATGTGTCCTTCTCTGATCCAGTTTTTCGAAATTCAACAGTGACATTCTACTCACCCTATATATGTCATAAAATATTAATTTGCCTTGCAAAAAATGGCAAAATAATATTAATGAAATGTATTTAAACACCACAAGAATCCTGCCAAGTATGCCATATATGCAAGTTTTGAACAATTGAAATGTTTAATATTTCTTTTAGTTTTCTCCCCTTTTTCTTTATCAGATTTAGAGAGATTTCAAATGTTTAGGCCTTAATACTATGTAATTTACATACTGAGTGAAAAGCATGCACTTATATTTTAATTTCTTATACGATTTATTTCCCACAGGTCTTTTTGTAATTTTATATAATTTGAAAAGTGATTGTACTATGCATTACTTATGCAGGTCAACTTAGTGTCATAGAAGAATTGTCCAATTTCTACAGTGAGGTGTGTCCGGTCATTGGAGCTCACATAACATATTGTGAACACTGGGTCCACCTACTGCAACTTTTGAAAGACAGAAAAAAGGAAGGAGATGTTTTAAGTACCCTAAGTAGGCTTTATCAGACTCTGAACACTGCCAAGTAAGTACAGTCAACTTGATGGTGTATTATGTGAAGTGAGTTGATCAGCAAACATGAGTAATAATTATGTTGAAAATCTAGAACTAGATATCAATCACCCTGAGTCACTATCAAAGACCCATCAAAAAGCTTATTTTGTCAAGGTGATTCGGAGCCCATCATAGAGTGTTGCTGTCCATTCTGGCTCACAGAGGAGAGTCTTGAGTGGGGGAAATAACCCAGTAATGTGCATATGCATATGGGTGATCATACATTTAATTTAAAGTCACCATATGACTGGACTTTTAATCTCATTATTAGTGTTGAGTGAATTTCAGGAAACATTCGATTCTCCACGAAACAGAATTTCCTCGTGCTTCTTGGTAACAATTTTTCTTCCCCCTAAACTGGTAGTTGAAAATAAAAAAAATTATACTCACCTCATTCATTTGATCATGAAGAGGCTGTCTGCTCCCATCTTCATTGAAGAAAACCCGATAAAGGAAGGAAGCAGATGGCCTCTCCACGATCAAGTGGATGAGGTGACTAACCCCTGGATTAACCCCTGAGAAGATAAAGATGAGTCTCAGATGCCACGATCAGTGTTGAAAGCGGCATCTGAGGGATTAAATGATAAGGGCAGCGCAATCGCAGTTCATTGCACCTGCTCTGTAATTGGTAAGGAATTCAATTACTTGACAAAGTTCAGCGAAGCTGTCGAGTTGAATTTTTCAAAACTTTGCTCACCTCTTCTCATTATGTACCAGATGGTCTTACACATTTTAGCATACGGTATATACAAAGAATGTTGCGGTTTAATAAAAAACTACTTTTGAAAAGCGATAACATTGTCTATTTTTCTGATTTTTCTGATTAATCTTTTTACTCTTATTCAACCATAGTTAAATATTGAACTGTCAGGATTGGCAGATCACCCTTTATCCAGATAGCAAATTATATTACAAAACCTGGTGTTATATATATGACACCTTTCAGCCAGAAACTCACAGCTACAAAAGATAAATGAAATTAAAATAAAACCTGAATGATTGCTTCTTTTAAATTTGTAAAAATAACTTTTAGGTTGTAAAAGATCACTCTATGGAGCTGATAAAAAGAATAAATTATTTTCATTTGTATCATCTCTTTTTCTGCAGTTGCATTTGAAAAATATCAAAAGTTTTATTTTAAAATTACTTGTTTTTATTAACTCTTAGCCTGGAGGTTACATATGGTTGTAATAATCTATTTGCGCTGGCAAAGTGTGTAATGCTCAGATGGACCTTTATTTCTTATTATGGATGACTTTAACTACTGTTGAAAGAAAATATATGATTTATGTTGTACAGTGTTGGTGTACTGTGAACAATTCCTTGAGAATGTAATGTAGCATACAAGGTCTGTGTTTACTGTGAAGCCACTAGCATTTTTGCCCATTGACAAATTTTTTGATAACCAAATATATACACTAGCAGATGATGAAAAATAATCACCTGGAAAACAATGCGATTGAGCTGAGATTGACAACGTATAAATTGCTAGTGGTGCTTGGTTAAAGATCACAGAACCAAGGTGGTGCATCCTTTATTTTGGGTTCTGCAGCATGGTCTATGTTGAGGCAGGGTCAACTAAGACTGGGTAGCATCTCCCCTTGCTGCGATACAAGCTACCACTCTGGCATTGTAACGCTGTAAAGATGCTAGATATCCTCCTGTCATTCCAAACTCTTTCAGCTTGCACCTGTAGTTCAGCCAAGGTTCAATAGTGCCAAGGCAGACCTTTCCTTCATCACTGAACACTATTGTTTATCATTCATGTCTCCAGTGGGCCCTCTTGCCACACCAGTGCAGGCATTCATGACGATGATGAGAGGTCAATGGCAAACAAGCTGGAGCTACTGCAGAACCAATTTGTGATGCTGTGGCTGTCTTTTGCGATACAGCAGGTCTTCTTATATTGCATCTGTCTTGACCATCCAGAACCCTCTCTACATGTGTGAGTGCCCCCCTTCTGACCATTGTAAACAGAATTTTCTTGTCTAACTCTTTCCGAGATTTGACGGATGGACAATCCAGCTTCTTAGGAGTCTCACTATTTATCCCTTTTCAATGTCCGTTAACTGCACAAATAGTGCACATCTTTGTCTAGCAGGCATAGTGAACATTTCAACAACACCCAATCAACAGTCCAGTAAGAAAGAAGATGAAAAACTGTGATGTATAACACCCTCCAGCATTGCCATATTGTAAAATAGGCTTTCTTATAAATCTTAACTCCTTCATGGTGTTCATTGTTCAGTTACTGGAGTGTACATTTGTCCAATAACCATGCTGCTATCACCTTTCACTGACTATGTCAGATATTGAGGTGCCATCTGCTAACAGTAGATGTTTCCTGGTCAACATATATCTCTGGCTATAATTTGTATAAATATAGGTGCCATATAATGCTAACAGTACATGTTTTCTGGTCACCACCCATCACTGGCTATAAATTGTGGATATGCAGGTGCCATCGGCTAACCGTAGATGTTTCCTGGTCAACACCTATCTCTGTCTATAATTTGTTTAAACACAGGTGCTATCTGATACTTACAGTAGATGTTTCTTACTCACCACCTATCACTGACTATAAATTTCTAATAGTGAAGTGCCATCTGCTAAAAATAGGTGATTCCTGGTTACCACCTATTACTCAGTATAATTTCTAACAGTGATGTGCCATCTGCTAACAGTAGATACTTTCTTTATTATTTGCATGCGCATAGAACTGTGTGAAACATTTTCACAACGGATATGCACAAATTAACAATCAGTGAATTATTGTACTTATTGCACAAGAGAATAAAAAAGACGCAATATATATTGAACATGCAGTCATACAAAGAGAGCAGAAAGATCCCTATGCAGTCCAGAGGTTACAAGAATCATAATCCACATTGGTAGCCATAATGTAGACAGGCATCACATATTGACATGTATCCGGTGAGGGGAGGGGGCATATTTTTGTGAATTTAACATTTTCCTTTGTTCAAATGTTCATATTTCTTTCTAATGCAGCAATTTGAACTACTTTTTTCACCAAGTGGGAGATTTACACCTTTATAATGGGATCATGTCCTTTGCTGCAAGAAGCAGTTGTAGCCACAGATATTTATCATATGGGTTCAAGTGGTCAAGGAAAATCCGGGGCAGGAATATGAGGTGGGGATTTAGTGAAGGAATCCTTGTTCATACATCATTTATAATGTTTCCTACCAGTGACTGCGTCACATTCCCACCAAATGTGTAAGACTGAGCTCTGATGTGCTAACTAAGCATCTCCAGTATAAGTCTGGAATTGTATTGTACTGTATTTATGTTGCACCACTGGCTTTTCATACCATCTACTTGCAAGCTTGTAACTAGTTTATGGCAAGTTTATGCTTCTGGAGGAACTATAAGAATGCCTATAGGCTGGTTTCACATCACCGTTTCATTTTCTGACCAGAATATATTTTTTTTATGCAATACTTATCTTAAAAAATGGATCTCAGACAGAAATGGCTAAAACAGATGCAAAATGTGCATAACAGATGCAACAGGATCCATTTTTTTTCTTGATGGATCAGAAGAACAGAAAATGAAACACTGATGTGAAACCAGCCTAAAATAGTCAATATTTCGATGAGGTGATATTGTGTTCCAATTCTTTCATCTAAGCTTTAGCATATTGAAGGATCTTATCAAGGTTGTGAGAAATTAGGTGTCTGTATATTTTTGAAGTTGCCTTCTTTGTTGGTGAAGCAGAGAAAACCATTTGTTTTAGCCAGACTAGATCTCTTAGGCTATGGCATTGTTTTTATTAAGTTCTTAAATTTAGTCAGCATTTTTGAAAAGACCCATTGTTGCTTGGGGGAACAAGCTCCATCCACTAAGGGTGGGTTCACATCATGTTTTAACCCTCTTTTTGATGTATACATTTGAAAAAAATACTAAAATGCAGCACACCACCTTCTTGTATCCTGCACATCCTATATCCTCTATGGCATCCATTTAACGTATACATTTTTGGTATATATTAAACAGATGGGAAAAACGTCATGTAAACCCAGCCTAAGATATCTCCCACAAAACTTTTAAGATAGTTTGTAGAGGGAGCCATGTGCCAGTGAGGGGTTGCCTGTGTCCTAAAAAAAATCTCCCATTCTTGTGAGGAAGTGGACCACACCTTTTCGTCTTTTGAAATCTCGCTCCATACCTCAAGAATAGCATTTGTAAAGTGATTTCTGTTAAAGTAGAGCATTTTAGTTGTCTGTATGTATAATAAAGAATGTGTAAGTGGGGATTTTATTATAGTTTCCTCTATTGGGAGGTCAAGTTTATACTTAACGTTTTGTGCTAGTCAATAATTCTATCTGCTTCATCTGTAACTTGATAATATGTGTACATAGCAGTAATTAATCACATCAAGAAATTTAGGTCTGATTAAGACTGAGTAGAATGACCAGTATTTTGCCAAAAGTAGTTTAAAGATTTGTGTGTAGTTTCATAAAATAAGACTTAATAATGGGAAATAAATGGGATCGTTTATCATTTAATAGCATCATTTTTTTGCAGCAAAGGTTCATGATTCAATGAAAACTAGGAGTTTGGGGAGGCTGATATCTACAGTCCTAGAGATTTAATTGAATTAGTAGCCCATGGGAGCTGTATTGATGTCAGGACTATCTTGCAGGGGCATGTGGCATTGAGAGTTATTGATTTAGAGGAACTATTGTTGTTGAATATAGAGTGAAAGTAATCCAATGTGGTTGTTAGGGCTGGTAATGATCCGTTATAGTTGGAGGCTGCAGTGTAATGTGTATAACCCTCCACAGTTATTCCTTTTATGGGATGAGTGTGACATATGGATTGAATTAATGTCTCAATGGAGAGGACAAAAGCAAAGGGGAGAGGGAACACACCAGTCTTGTGCCATTTAAGATATTGAAGTGGGGAGATAAAGTTCCATTGACTGATGCAGACAGGCATACGTCATCATACTGATAACACAGTTTGGTAGTCCAGATTTATGTAATGTCCGTTTCACAAAAGTCCAGTCCACAGCTCAAAGACTTTTTCAGCATCAGTGACTGGCAGAATCTTCCTAGACCCGGTGAATTGGATAAGATGGAGGATTCTCAGGTTGTTATTATTGCCCTCCCTGTAGTGTTTCAGCATGTTGGCTATAAGTATTGCTATAAGTAATATTGGCTGGTAGCTACTGCACTGAGAGTCATCCATATACCCTCCTTCGATAGTTATGTCATGTGCCTCTAGTGATTGCTTTGGGAATTTGGGGACATATGTGAGATGGAATTAAAAGTATCTAGTAGGATGCAATGGAGTGTGGCGGAGCTCACCTGAATCACCACCAGTGTAAGCCCGGAAAAAATGCCAGGAACCAGGCGTGAACGAAAGCAACAGAAGAAAGTAATCCAGCTTCCAGGATGCCAGTAGTAAACGTGATATTCTTTATTTCATGGGTGCAGAATAAAATCCAACATGTACATCTACGCGTTTCGGATCGTCAGGTTCTGATTCTTATTCATGACAATGGTATATGCTGAGTGCCAGTCTTAAATAAAAAGAGAGGCCGGACATCTCAGGTGGAGATAATTGGCAATAACCACTCCTTCTTACATGCAAATTAAATTTCCTGGAAAATCTGTAAAAGACAAAAAAGACAACATATGCTAGGATCAGTAGTGCAATATCAAATCCTGTCTGCGATTGAGTCCCTTTGGTGTACGTGTATCCATAGAGAAAATCCAGTAGGATTCTCTATTTAGGAGAGATCCTAGCACATGTTGTCTTTTTTGTCTTTTACTGGTTTTCCAGGAAAGTTTAATTTTAATGGAAACTGGATTACTTTCTTCTGTTGCTAAAAGTAACTAGTAGGTGGGGAAACAAAACATTCTCAAAAGTTTTATAATAAAGGATTATAAGTCTGACTGTGCCCAGACTTTTTGCTGAGAGAGGTTTAATTTGGGGAGATTCAGATTGTTGAGGAGTTTCCGTTCCTCACTGGTCTCCTAGTCTCTTAGTCTTTGTGAGAGCATCTTTGGTGAGGGATTTGATTCCTTTGATATGTTCTTGCCTACATTTGGCCAATGGAACCATTAATTTAGAGCCCCTGTTACCATGAATACTCCATTAATTTCAGGGGAGAAGCAGAGAACCTGCAAGAGGTACAGGGCCCCTGCTCTTGTGATCTGATAGTTATTCCCTATCCTGGGGATTAGAAGGTCTCTTTTTTTTATTCACTTAAAGGAGGTTTCCTTCTATTACTTGTTAGATCTCCCTGTTAAATCAGGAAAATGTATTTTTCAATTGTAGTCACTTATCTAGCCATTGCTGTACGTACTTGTTTGGGTGCCCCCATAGTGTGATGATTCTTATTGGCTGGCCTACATATAAGCAGGAACCACTTTGTTTTTTTATGTACAGAAAAACTCTGGGCAGTAGGAGTTACTAGGCATTTGTGACCACCTACACTGCAAATATTAGGTTAACATTCTGAGAGGGAATCAAAGTAACACCAGAGGGCATCATGAAAAGTATGTACCAACAATATTGTAAAAATGCACAATGTAAAGCAATGTACATTTTATTCATGGGACAACCCTTTTAATGAAAGGTCTATTATTAAATATTCATATGTATATATTGTGTACATAATATTGTACAATTCTTTACTCCAAATAATTTTGACTTAATGATCCCATTTAGGTGCTTGTCGCTGACTATTCTTCTAGTATGAATGCGTTAATTTGGGGCTGCTTCAGATGGTGCAGATAGCACTATCCTCCAATGTAGTTAACCCAATAATCTGACACAAGATACTGATACTCCCAACTTAGGTCTCCATCCAGCGTCTGCAGAGCATGAAAATCCCACAATAGTGAAGTACCTTCAGTGCAGTTAAATAAATAAGCGTTTTATTATACTCACAAACAAGTTAAAATTGATAGCATGTCTTAAAACACATTAGCTTCTCTTTCATATCGCCGCCCATGTGAAGCTAATCTGTTTTAAGACATGCTATCAATTTTAACTTGTTTGTGAGTGTAATAAAACCCTTATTTATTCAACTGCACGGAAGGTACTTCACTATTGTGCTATTTTGATGCTCTGCAGACGCTGGATGGAGACCGAAGTTGGGAGTATTAGTGTCTTGTGTCGGATTATTGGGTTAACTGCATTGGAGGATAGTGCTATCTGCACCAACTGAAGCAGCACGGTCCCAAATTTACACATTGGAACTCTGTGGGAATATACCCACTTCACTTAAGGGACCTGGAGCGCAAGTATATTTTTAGAGAAAGCTATCGTGACTGGAATTTTTATTTTGACTTTATTCTTCTAGTATGGTATGGTGTGCTCTAGCAGTGCAATATAGGGTGCATGGTTTGCAATTGAACTTGGCTATCATGCTTTGGGGCCCAGCAGGCTTCCATGCGAAAGCATAATTATTAGTAAACTGTTCAAAGATATTGACATAACATAATGGAACCATGATAAAATTCTAATACAGTAATGTCATTATATAGGGTTATATAATAAAGTACATAACCAGAAACACATTATACACATTAGTGATTGGGAAGAATAGCTTCAATTTACTTCTCTGTGCTTTACCCTATCATGAGTCTCAACACTGCTGTATTAAGAATATTGTATTCATTTCTAGATCCCTTAGAAAAGCTCTGGATTATACAAAGCAAAGTCTAAGGATTTCCATTGATCTGGGGCAACATGAAAAATCTGCTGAGAGGTGGATTCAAGCTGGAAAACTATATTATCTGCTGCAGGAAGATGAACTTGTCGAGATATACCTGCATGTACGTAATAAATGTGAAATGCAATGTAACACTAAAATGTGAATGGGAAGGCTCTGCTCACAGTGGTATTATTGGCAGTCTGTCCTGAGTTTGCCAGTCAGGGGTTCTGACCTTATTTTGATGGTATGAAAAATACAGTCTGCAGACCTTTTTTATTTTTGCTGTCAAAATACTGTAACCCTTGACAAATGCCAATATGAATCGATGGGATGCACCAAGGTTTGCCAGGATCTGTCAGAAATCAGATCTGGCACAGCTGTCTTGGGTTCATTGAAAACTGTGCAGACAGAATTCAACTGGCAACATGGCAGGGCAAAGTCTAAATAGGGTATACATCATATATAATTCCACCGAATTTCATTATATTATCACTGGATGATAGCAAAAATATCTATGCTGCATTAGTGTGCAGATTTTAAAGGGAGTCTGTCACCAGCAACCTTCCCATCAAAATATTTTCAAAGACACATAGCTGTGGTCCAGCTGATTAAAATGCTGTTTTTCTTTTGTTGATCGATGGCTCTGGTCCCGAGTTATAATGATGATTAGTCATTTGGTGCAATGAGGGGGTCACTATTGCTCTTGTTGCTCTCAAACTCTGCTCCTTTCTGTGGCCTGCCCCTCCCTGGCTGCTTTGCCACTGTCTGGCTCTGTCAATCAAAGCAGCCAGTGAGAGGCTGACCACAGAAAAGAGTGGAGCTTGGATGCAACAAGAGCAATGGTGACGTCCTCATTGCACCAATTTGTATATTAAGAAAAAGTATCATAACTCGGGAACGGAGCCTTGGATCAACAAAAGAAAACCAGAGTATTAATCAGGCGAACCACAGCTATGTGTCTTAAAGGCTATGTACACATTTGAAGGCAATTTTTTTATGATTGCATTTTACTCATTTTTGGCTAAAATCTTTTTTTTTTTCAACTAACCTTTATTAAAAATATTGAGCCATTCTGTCACAAAGGTTTAACTATTTTTTTTAGCTGTGTTGACTTTTTACTTTAACTTTGTGCCGGTCATCTAAGAAACCTTATTTCTAAACTACTGAGAGGTCATAAACACTTATTTAAGCCACATTCTTATCAGTAAGATAAGAACTGAGTGTTTCTAATATCAGAGAGCAGAGCTCCCTAACAGACGGAAAAGACAGAAAATTCAAAGGGAGCTACTAGAGCAGTGATGGGGTTCTGAAAACAGCCAAGCAAGTTTACATCTTGGGAGTCGTAGTTTTACCACAGCTGGAGTGCCAGAGGTTGGCCATCACAGTACTAGGGCATCTCAGCTCTGTACAGAAAAAAAGAACTTCATATTTTTGATAAAGACCAATTTGAAAAATTATTTTTAGCTCAAAATGAGTACAATGCAATAATAAAAACAAATTGGCCCTAAAGGTGTACATAGCCTTCACCTGCTTAATATGTTTATATGCCAATGCACAGTATGCTAACAGTTAAGAATTCTCTCACTTTGCCTTAATTATACGCAGATATAGTTATAGAAAAGGTTTAGTAAGTTTGTGAATAAATTGTATAACGAGAACTGGTCCTGAGTTACAGCCTTTTTTCTATAGCCCAGAGTTGCTTTAGATTTCTGCTGATCACCATTAGAAACAGTCAACAGTTTGATGACATATACATCATATTACCCAAATTAATGTAATTTATTGCGCTCTTCATCTTGGGAGTTATACATTTTTCTGTACATCTGTAAATATAAGGAATGCTGGGAGATTTGTGTTCAGTAGATTTATAAATTCAGTTTTGGATGAGGATCAACTACACGTAAAGTAATGCATTAACAGTGCTAACTTATACCCAGAGTCCTATGTACCTATGCTTTTCTTCATCAATAGCAAAAATTCTGTTAACCGCCCTGGCTTTGCATTGAGAATGAAGCAGAGTGGCTTGTTGTTACCCTCCTAGCATCTAGCAACTTGTGAGCACAACCAGTGTAGCATATAATCATAAGAATCAAGAAGGCGGCAGATTTTGCACAACTTTACTGCGAAAAACAGTTACATCTTAGACATAGTACAGTGGAATACATATTATACAGATACTAGAACAGACTGCAATTACATACTACAGGTATGTTTAACCCTCTTACAAACTGTTACATGTTCCTTGACTCCCCGCACCCCCTTGTTAAACCCCTGATTATACCTATAAATTGTGAAATAATGCTAAAATGTTAAGATACACTGTGGCTATAACATGCATCTAATACAGGCTGGCATCCAGACTTCCTTGAAAGCAGAGCACTTTACTGCAACATTGCACCTGTATGAAGCTGCTGGAGATGTGTTCTTCCATGGGCTGCAGACGAGAGAGAAGGCTCTACCATTTTATAAGGTAATGACTACTTATAAATAAAACTTCTAAATGCTAACCCTTTGGGAACTGGAGAGCCCTAATATTGTAATCCGTGTTTAATCAAGAATTTAGTGTTTCTTGCATGATATGCATCTATACAAAGAATATAGTAACTAGTTAATGACAGCCTGCTGACTTTTGATGGCAAATGGTGCAAGTCCTTTGTCTACAATCATCTTTTGCCATAGTATAGGGAGCAGAGCTGTTTACTGTATGCTCCTGCTGTAAAGCTGTCCATATACATTATTCTTTTGTTGGCGGGTTAGGACAAAACTATAATGTTTATGGGGAGCTCCCGACTCTCCCCAACTTCATCAAATGTATATTTTCTTTTGCTCTTCCTGGAGGTAAGCCTTCGCTAGAAAAAAATTACTCTCAAAAAATTACTCTAAAAAAATAAAAAAAACACACATGACCATAATAGCATGAAGAATTACTTAACAGGGTAATTCAGTGTGAAACTTGAATAGTATAAAATATTTTAAACATCAAAACAATTTTTTATTTCAAAATAAATATATAAATTGCAAAGTAATTTATATGTAACCCCCAAACAGGGCCAAAAATATGTTATCTTTCTTTCTTTTTTTTTCTCGTCGATAGAGACTAGTTCTGAGACAGAATTATTTTCATGGGCTGGTGGTTGCATTGCACAGTGCCTTTATTGCAGTGTTTTTACTGTGGTGCAGATCTGGTATCAAACTGAAACATTATGTTATGCTTTCAATAAATGCATATTATTTGAGCATCATCTTTGGATTGCCCAGTTCTCAGTGAATATTGACATAAGAAGTTGGAACCTGTCCGAGCGGCGCGATCTTCAGCCTCAGAACGGCCTTGTTGGGAGAGACATGCTGCAAAGCCATACCCTGTCCCCTGGTAATGCAACAGCATCCTTAGCAACAAGATGCAATGCTCTGTTTCTCCCTGCAGCGGATGTGTGCTGGACGAGATTAGCAGTGGATTGATTGCTCAGCTGCTCTATTCCTACGTTCTAATATTTCTGATGGAGCACCTATCAGGTGCTGATCCAGGGGCTCGGTGCTCTATTTAAACCCCTTCCTGGCCATACACCAGTGCCAGTGATAGCTAGGTTCCTGGTTCTTGTTCCTATGTTGATTTGGATTGTTAATGTTTTTGACCTTGTCCTATCCTTTGACCATTCTCTGTCTCTCATGATTTGTACTGTGCATCCTGTCTGGTTCTGACCTCGTCTCGTCGTTTGATTACTCTCTGTGTCTCATTTTTGTACTGCATTGCATTTCCCTGTTCTGACCCATTTACATACGACTCTGTCTTTGTGTTGCTTGTCTGTAGGAGTTTGTCTGTCTGTAGCATAGGGACTGTCGGCCAGTTGTGGTCTTGCTACCTAAGGCTTGCACTGCAAGTAGGTAGAGAAAGCAGGCTGGGTTCCAGATTGGGGCTCACTGTCCGGGTCTGTCCCTTCCTACAGGCATTACACCCATATAACATTACTCATATGATAAGAGTTGATATGTAATATTTAGTGAAAAGTAGTCTGTTTTGTAAGTAATTTTCAGTACAGCCATATTCATAAGGTGTATCCTCAATTTCAGGAAGGTGCCTTACCACTAGCAAAGAAAGTAGAAGACACCCGAGCACAGCTCCGAATCTTTCACAAACTCACACAGCTTCTAACAAATCAAGGAGATCATAAATCATCACTGGAATTTGCTACAATGGCTGTCAGGCTCAGCACTCTTATTGGTAGGTATTCCACATGTTTCTTCTCATCTTTAAAGTGTACCCAACTTTTCAATAAAAATACCGTATATGTCGGCGTATAAGACGACTGGGCGTATAAGACGACCCCCAACTTTTCCATTTAAAATATAGGGTTTGGGCTATACTCGCCGTATAAGACTACCCCTGAATGCCCAGCCCTCCCTGTCTTCAAGACGATCTTCTCCAGTCCAGGGAACTGACTGGGATCTGTGGATGGCACTGTTATGGGGAGGGGGATCAGTGGATGACACTGCTATGGGGGGGATCTATGGATGACACTATATAGCATCTTATGCTATATGTGTCATCCACAGATCCACCCCATGACAGTGCCATCCACAGATCCCCCTCCCCCTAAACAGTGCCATCCACAGATCCCCCCCTAAACAGTGCCATCCACAGATCTCCCTACCCATAACAGTGTCATCCACAGATCCCCCCATGACAGTGCCATCCACAGATCCCCCCATGACAGTGCCATCCACAGATCCCCCCTCCAAATAGTGCCATCCACAGATCCCCCCCTAAACACTGCCATCCACAGATCTCCCTCCCCATGACAGTGCCATCCACAGATCCTCCTCCCCGACGCCCAGAGGAGTATACATTTATTAACTGTAATCTGTAAACTTTAACTTTAAATGAGCGCTCATGTCTTTACTATTGTACCTTACTCTCAGCTCTGGTAATAGGCAGTGCGGGCGGCGCTCACTCACTGACGTCACGCGCCTGCGCCGCCTAGTGGAAGGAGCAGGCACGTAACGTCAGACGTCAGTGAGTGAGCGCCGCCCGCACTGAGCTGAGAGTAAGGTACAATAGTAAAGACATGAGCGCTCATTTAAAGTTAAAGTTACAGATTACAGTTAATAAATGTAGTGAGCGGTGGGGCCCTGTATATTCTAACACCCAGGCAAGCGTCCCCGTCACCATGGGAACGCCTGGGGGTTAGAATATACCATCGGATCTGAGTATACCCGGCGTATAAGACGACCCCCGACTTTTGAAAATAATTTTTTGTGTTAGAAAGTCGTCTTATACGCCGGCATATACGGTAACATAATGTAAATCAATAGTACAATCTTTATGGATTCATAGTATAAAGTATTCAGATACAAGCATGTAACTGCTTTTTAAACAAAAAGAGGAGACTGAAATCAATTGAAAATGTTAAGGAACGCCTGCAGTGCTGGTGTAGGGTAAAATGTAGATAATATTAACTCTTGATGTACATGCCTGGGGCTGAAGACTGACTCCAGGTTTTTAAGTTATCCTCTCCACACCATAGGGCATAACTATATGATTAGTAGGGTCCGATTCTGCAACCCCCACTGATCCCAGGAACGGGTCCTGTTCCCCCTTTTTAACGGTGTGGCAGGCCACACATATGCCCTGCTGCTTCATTTATTCTCTCTGGAAATAGCCAGCGTTCTACTCTGCCATTTCCAGCGACCCCATAGAGAATCGATGGAGATGCAGGGCATATGCTCGACCTGCCACTCAATGAAGAAGAGGGATTAGTGGGAGCTCCAGCGTTCAGACCCCCACAGATCACTGTGGATGGAGGATAACTAGAAAAGTGGACACAGGTCCTTTAACAGGTGAGGATTTCTTTTTTAGTTTGACACATATTTTGGCCCAGAGTTTTAATTTTAATTTAATTTTATCTTTTACACAAAAACTTTTAAGGATAGGGAATATGAAAAGGTCCAACAGCTATGACACGATGGATGATAAGTGTCTGATTGATGGGGGTCTGACTGCTGGGACCCCCATGATCAAGGAAACGTGGTCTTAAGACCCCTAGTGGCGTAGCTAGAAATGACTGGGCCCCACAGCAAATTTTTGAATGGGGCCCCCCTCCCCTAGTAATTTTTTCGCAACCCCTTCCTTTCATGCAGCCCCCATTCCTGTGGCTAGTAAAGATCGCTCTCTCAGACCAGGGCCGGCAGCTGTTCCATCTGTTTTATACGCTGTCTATATTGTCACTGTATATCATTTCATTGTGTAATACTGTTGAGGGGGCCCTGACAAAGTCTTTTAGTCCTCCTCCTCCTGGATGGGCCCCTTCTGGGTCAGGTCCCCAAAGCAGCCGCTTCCCCTGCTTCCGCTATAGCTACACCCCTGCCTTGTGTACATAGATTGGTGGTAATGTAATTGAATGTCTCAGGACCCCTTTTTTCATGTTCAGTGGCTGTTCCAGCAGTCAGACCCCAGCAATCTGATATTTATCACCTATCCTGTAGATAGGCAATAGGTCATTATGGTAGGACAACCCATTTAATTATAATGTAGATTATGTACAATATGAGGAAGTTAAGAATTGGTAAATTTCATGCCAGACATTTATGCTTAAAGAGGTTAAAGGGTTTGTCTCACTTCAGTAAATGGCATTTATCATGCAGTTAATACAAGGCACTTACTAATGTATTGTTATTGTCCATAATGCCTCCTTTCCATCACATTATACAAAGCACGTATCCATTATTATTACCACAGTGTAATCCAGCAGTGGTGGCCGTGCTTACACACTATAGGGAAAGGCTGGAAGTGCGCATAGGCAAACACATTTACCTATAGTGTGCAAGCATGGCCACCACTGCTGGATTCCAGAGTGCTCAAAACCATGGATAAATGCTGTGTATAATGTGACGGAAAAGAGTCAATATGGACAATCACAATATATTGTAGGAAGTGCCTTGTATTAACATTCTCTACATGATAAATGCCAATTGCTGAAGTGACACAACCCCTTTAACCCCTTTAAGTGTGTTACACTTAATAGGGTTCAGCTTAAATGTCTTGGTGTGTGCATTGTGTGTTTCCTATGTGTGATTGGTGTGTGTTATATATGTTCTATGTATCAGTGGTGTATGTGCAGCATGTGACAAATTCATCAGTGGCATGTGACCCATGTATAAGTGTCTTGTGTGCTTCATGTGTCCAATGAGTGATTGGTGTGCGCTGCATGTGTCTTGTTTCTGACTGACTTAAGTGCAGGATATCCATATATGTGTAAATTCTGCCACATGTATGTTTGTGCATTTTGCTGTGAATGTCTGCCATCATACTTCAGCTTTAATATTTCTGTTATCACTGTAAGTGCTCATGAACACGACCGTTGGATGTTTTGCAGTCTGTAAATTGCAGATCCGCAAAACATGGATACCGAGTGTGTGCATTTCACATTATGCGGAACAGAACAGCCGGCCATGCGGACATACAGACACGGAATGCACACAGAGTGTTTTTTTTTCTTTTTTTGTGGCCCCATTGAAGTCAAGTGAATAGTACAGACACGTAAAAAAATAAGTTAGTGTACAGGAGCCCTAAGGTGGCCCCAGAATCAGTTACACTGGTGGACCCTAAGTACCCCAGTCCGACACTGGTTATTGAAGCCGCTGCAAGCAGCAGGTAACAGAGAGCTCAAGCACACACCGAAAAGAGTTGACATTAGGAGAGCTATACAGACATCCCAACCATTACAAATGGTCCTGGTTGGTGTCAGACTCCCTTTAAGGCTACTTTCACACTAGCGGCACGGACCTCCGGCAGGCTGTTCCATCGGGTGAACAGCCTGTTGGATCCGTCCTGCCGCTAGTGAACGTGTGCCCCCAGACTGCCGCTCCGTCCCCATTGACTATAATGGGACGGGGCGGAGTTCCGGCGGAGGCACGGCAGCGCACGGTGAGAGGCTGCCGAAATAAAACTACGACATATCTGACATTTATTCCGTCAGCCTCTCACTGCCGTGCCTCCGCCGGAACTCTGCCCCCGCCCCATTATAGTCAATGGGGACGGAGCGGCAGTCCGGGGTCACACATTCACTAGCGGCAGGACGAATCCGACAAGCTGTTCACCCGACGGAACAGCCTGCCGGAGGTCCGTGCCGCTAGTGTGAAAGTAGCCTTATTAAGAATTTTCTAAATCTCAAAAGATTACAGATGGGTACATGTATTGCTCCTCAAATTTTTACTTAAAGAGCCTCTGTTAGAAGGATCAACCCTATAAATGCAGGCATACTGCCTGGTAGGGTTGATCATTCTGAGGAAAACAATACCTTAGCTCATTTGTGCACCAAGGTGTAGGCCAGAAGCCTTTGAGCACTGTCCATCTCCTCTAGGAACTTCCCCCTCCCCTTTGATTGTATTCTTGCTTCTCAAGCACCCATCCCAATAGTGTATCACCTAAATGACATTGCACCCTATCCCCTCGATTCTCAGCGTACCCCCATCCCTCCAATATCATCAATAAGTAAAAACATTGGTGACATAGTCAGGGCCGGCTCCAGGTTCATGTGGGCCCTTGGGCAATAAATCTCAGTGGGCCCCCTTGTGGCATTTGTCAAATGTCACCACAGCATCTGAGAGTGTTAAAAAATGGAAGCACAGGCTTCCTGCTCAGACGCGCCTTCCCAAAGCGAAGATCAGGGAAAGCACCCTGTTCTAGAAATGAGCCGCAGCCTGTACTAGACATCCAGGCTCATTGTTAATATATCCCAGTTCAGGCCACTAGGTGGCAGCACTAAACTGTGATATAGTGATTTCTATAGAGAATAATGGAGCAATTTCCATTATTCTGTATAAGTTCAAATCTGATGAAAAGTAATTTAAAAAAAGTAAAAAAAAAGATTTTAAAATATTTTAAAAACTTAAAACGTGAACTCACCCCACTTTCCCCCAAAATTACCAATAAAAAAATAACATTATTGGCATCGTCAGTTGCATGTGAAAAAGTTAGCCCATATGGTGAAGGATGTAACAGAAAAAAAAAAAAAAAGGCTCAAATGAGCCCCCACACATCTCCGTAGACATAACTATAAAAAAAGTTTTTGGGGTCACCGAGGAGCAGGGGTTCTGATAGGGTTGCCACCTTTCCCAACAAAAAATAATAGGTACGCAAATTAAAAAGGTTGGTGTGTCTAATTAAGTTTTATTTAGCCTCTATTTTAGAAATGATTATGCTGGGATTCAAACTCACAACCTTCTACATTAAAGTCAGGAACCTTAACCACTGGGCTATACAGATTCATGTTAATTTTCTGAACATATATTATGGCTAAAAACCTCAATAGTAGTTTCCCACATAATATGCATTCATATATATCAGAAGTATGATTATATATATATATATATATATATATATATATATATATATATATATATATATTTATATTTATATAATTAGTAATTACACATTTATTTTGTGCTCCATAGCTCAGCTGTTAAGATTTTTGCCTCTAATGTAGAAGGTTGTGAGTTCAAATCCTTGCAGAAACATTTCAGATAATGCTTGGGGATACCTCCTTCATGTTCATAGCACTGACTCCATATATGGACATAGCCATATATGGAGTCAGAGCAGGGACTCCTAAGCCGGGAACTAGAGTCCTGACTGTTCAGTAACACTGGGGGATTCCCCGTACAGCGATCTTCAGTAGCACTGGGGGATTCCCCGTACAGCGATCTTCTGCATACAGGGAGTGCAGAATTATTAGGCAAGTTGTATTTTTGAGGAATCATTTTATTATTGAACAACAACCATGTTCTCAATGAACCCAAAAAACTCATTAATATCAAAGCTGAATATTTTTGGAAGTAGTTTTTAGTTTGTTTTTAGTTTTAGCTATTTTAGGGGGATATCTGTGTGTGCAGGTGACTATTACTGTGCATAATTATTAGGCAACTTAACAAAAAACAAATATATACCCATTTCAATTATTTATTTTACCAGTGAAACCAATATAACATCTCAACATTCACAAATATACATTTCTGACATTCAAAAACAAAACAAAAACAAATCAGTGACCAATATAGCCACCTTTCTTTGCAAGGACACTCAAAAGCCTGCCATCCATGGATTCTGTCAGTGTTTTGATCTGTTCACCATCAACATTGCGTGCAGCAGCAACCACAGCCTCCCAGACACTGTTCAGAGAGGTGTACTGTTTTCCCTCCTTGTAAATCTCACATTTGATGATGGACCACAGGTTCTCAATGGGGTTCAGATCAGGTGAACAAGGAGGCCATGTCATTAGATTTTCTTCTTTTATACCCTTTCTTGACAGCCACGCTGTGGAGTACTTGGACGCGTGTGATGGAGCATTGTCCTGCATGAAAATCATGTTTTTCTTGAAGGATGCAGACTTCTTCCTGTACCACTGCTTGAAGAAGGTGTCTTCCAGAAACTGGCAGTAGGACTGGGAGTTGAGCTTGACTCCATCCTCAACCCGAAAAGGCCCCACAAGCTCATCTTTGATGATACCAGCCCAAACCAGTACTCCACCTCCACCTTGCTGGCGTCTGAGTCGGACTGGAGCTCTCTGCCCTTTACCAATCCAGCCACGGGCCCATCCATCTGGCCCATCAAGACTCACTCTCATTTCATCAGTCCATAAAACCTTAGAAAAATCATTCTTGAGATATTTCTTGGCCCAGTCTTGACGTTTCAGCTTGTGTGTCTTGTTCAGTGGTGGTCTTCTTTCAGCCTTTCTTACCTTGGCCATGTCTCTGAGTATTGCACACCTTGTGCTTTTGGGCACTCCAGTGATGTTGCAGCTCTGAAATATGGCCAAACTGGTGGCAAGTGGCATCTTGGCAGCTGCACGCTTGACTTTTCTCAGTTCATGGGCAGTTATTTTGCGCCTTGGTTTTTCCACACGCTTCTTGCGACCCTGTTGACTATTTTTAATGAAACGCTTGATTACTCGATGATCACGCTTCAGAAGCTTTGCAATTTTAAGAGTGCTGCATCCCTCTGCAAGATATCTCACTATTTTTGACTTTTCTGAGCCTGTCAAGTCCTTCTTTTGACCCATTTTGCCAAAGGAAAGGAAGTTGCCTAATAATTATGCACACCTAATATAGGGTGTTGATGTCATTAGACCACACCCCTTCTCATTACAGAGATGCACATCACCTAATATGCTTAATTGGTAGTAGGCTTTCGAGCCTATACAGCTTGGAGTAAGACAACATGCATAAAGAGGATGATGTGGTCAAAATACTCATTTGCCTAATAATTCTGCACTCCCTGTAGACCTGAGTGGGCCCCATAGGAGCACTCAGCTGACACTAACCCTGGACATAGTGGTCTTATAATTATAATGTAACAAGAAGTCATTGGAGGTCCAATCTCTTCGCAGAGGGTACAAGAGAGCTACTGGGAGCTCAACTCGACAACACTCAGATGAAAGCATCCCCTGTTTGAAAGCAGCCTAAGGTTTCAGTGTTCAGTCCTGTCCATTCTAAACTCGGACTTGAAAATTGCTCATCTGAATGAGTCTTTAGGCTATTTAAGCACTCATTGACTTTTTCCAATGTCCCAGGTCACTCAGACAGCAATTTTATGCCCACACCATAAACATATACTGGTATAGGTTTAGGGACCAGGTAAATTAAGCACCTACTGCTTGGGGGAAATTGATTGGTTCATTAAAGGGAAATTCTGGTTAGGACAAGCTATCCCCTCTATAGTGGGGTCCGGCTACTGCTACCTGCAGCGACAAAGATGGCCCATGTCCTCTGTTTGAATAGAGTGATGGTTGAGCATGCCCGACTCTGCTCCATTAAAAGTCTACGAGACTCCTAGAAATAGATAAGCACCATGCTTATATATCTCCAACAGTTCCATAGAGATGACTACAGCAGCAATGAGCATTCTGAACCTGCCACTCCTTTTATACAATTATCCAAGAGAAAAGAAGCACATCAAAGGCAGAACTTCCAATACATGACAAGGAAATGCTCACCTACAGATGTAGCCAAGCTAAAATTGACTCTGATAACTCTGATAACACATGTCACAGTGTTTTCACTTGAAAAATGCCATTGCAATACATTGAAAGAGTTAGTTAACCTTTTTGTACCATTATTCACTTGTGTAACAATTTGTTAATGTGTTAACCATCAAGTTTAGCTCGGCAAACAACCTTTCAAGCTTTGAACCCAGGGATATTCAGCTGTTTCTCACCTTCTAGGCAGGTGTCGTTTTGGGCCTGAAGATACAATGAACCTGTGAATGTATGGAACAAGTGGCGCTGCTGGAATTCCAAGCCACTGAGGTATTTTTGAAGATGGTCTTTATTTATGCAGAATAATGTGTTTTGGAGCCAAACCGGCACCTTTTGTCAGGTTCAGTACAATCAGGACAAAGGGGCCCGTTTGGCCCTGGAACATGTTGTATTGTATAAATAAAGGCTATGTTCAAATATACCTCTGTGGCTTGGAATTACAGCAGCACTACTTGTTCCATACATTCACCAGTTTATTCCATTCATACAAGGGGTGGCGGTGCACTGGACCTCAGTTCTTGTAATTGGTGCAAGGCCCAGGGGAACCTCAATGATTTAACAGTTATTACCTATTCAGTGGATAGCAAATACCTTGTTGTAACTGTAATACCTCTTTAATGCTGTTGAATCATTACCATGGCACAAAAAAGTCGTAAAATAGGTTCTATCATTGCACAAAGTAATGAAAAGACAACAGTAAACATAGCGGAAAAGGAAAGCTTACATCAGGGCCCATGAGTATCAAGTGGCTCTTTATATGAGATTTAAGAATCCTATATAACTTTAAAATCCAAGCTTTTTACTGAACTAGTTTGCATATACATAACCCCGAATATTTCCATATTACATGGAAGAGATAAAAAAAAACTTTTATTTTATCTTGACCCCTTTGGTATTTCATAATAAAATGTAAGGTTACGACTTTTCTTAATTGGTTTAACTAAAAATAGCCAACATATTGTATATGTCAAATAAACATGCACGATCGTGAGCATATGGCTTATTTAACATAACTTATCACTATTACTCTTAATTCTCTTAAATTCCCATGCAGCTACCCCTTAATCTGTAATAGTTTATCAACAGTCTTATTAAAATGTATATTTCATACACATCATCCTTAAAGGGGTTGTCTCATTATTAAATATTAGTTTAATCTCTTAGTTTATGGAAAACATTGGAATTATTTAAAAAAATGTGCTCTTTCATCTAGATATTTCTCTTACATACTTGATGTGGCGCCCCCTGGTGTACACATGAAAAGGGGTGAACATATATAATACAGACAATTGCACTAAACATGAACAAGACAAGTTAAAAACTGGTACAGAATGAGAGAGGACCCTTCCCGCAATGGCTTACAATCTATGAGGTGCCCACCTAATGTGTCTCTAGTGCTGTTGAGAAGCTGCTTCTAGTTTGGTGATCCTTATTGGCTGGTCTGCCCAATACAGGAATTACTTCTCCGCCCATGTACAAGAGGATCCTGATTCTGAGCTACTCTGCAGATGTGACCAATCAACTTGGACACTAGGTGGGCACTCTGAAAGGGAGTTAAAAGATCACAATGGGTGCAAAACAAGCATGTAATAGGAAATATCTGGACATAGGCACATTATGATCCCAACTGAAAACGTGTTGAGAAATGTAACATTTATTCATTGGAGAACCCCTTTGATGGATGGGATATGGGTTTGGCACATCATCAGCAGTCATATACTATTGGAAGCCTTGTACATGTCTTAGTAATGGAATGTAAGAAATCTTCATCTGAAATTGATGGAGTGCTGTATTTCACATGTAATTCTATAATTGACAACACTAAAAGAATTTCTCCCTCCTGATTGTTTTATATCTCCAACCAGATGACCCAGTAAATGAGCTGGTTGCATTTCATCGACTGGCAGGAGTCTACTATGCCTTGCAGATTTATGAGATTGCTGAGTACTGTTATCTCAAGGCATTGTCTGTATGTTCATCACCAATACAACATGCAGCCGAGGCTGGATATTATGTGAAGGTGTATTGGCGGCTGGGAGACATTGCGCTGTATAGACGAAAGGTAAAATTTCCTATAAAAGTTGTATTTTATGTATGACAGAACTGAAAGAAAACCTTAGGCTGCCATATCTGTTTTAAAGGGGTAAACCAGCTTTTTGATATTCATGGACTATCTTCTGCATAGGTCATCATAATGATACTTAGGGGTTCTGACTCCTAGTATCCCCACAAGCAGCTGTTATGAAGAATTGCCGGCAATGGAAACTAAACTGTAGGTAGACCTGGAAACAGAAGGCTCTGGTCAGTGGTCGTACTGGTATACCGCAACTTCGGTCTCATTCACTTGACCTGAGATTCAGTACACCAACACGACCACTACACAGTAGATGAATCCTTCTGCTTCTGGCTCTATCCAATGTTTAGCTTCCGGTGCGGGCAGCTGCTGAAAACAGCTAAATGGTGGAGGTGCCAGGTGTTGGACATCCACCGATCTGATATTAATAATGATTTTGATAAAAAATATTTGGAAGACAGGTCATCACTATCAAAAATCTGGAATACCCCTTTAAATAAACTTGGTTTAGGATATGGTAAAGCATTCTATTATTGGCCAAGATTTGTTGACAATTAGGTGTCAGGTTAAAGCAATTTTATTTTGTCATAACACTCATATTTACTGTAGCCAGTAACATACTGTATTTGGCCCCAGTATTGACTTTTGCACTGACATCTAGTGGCCAATAATGAAAATTGTAATATGCCATGTTATTTTAGTGGTAAGCCATATAAAAGAGAACAATAAAAAAATCACCATTAAATTGAGAATTTGTTTTAAAAACAGAAATGTAAAAATATTGGAGCTCCTTTAACCGAACATAACCTATGTGCTGTTTAATAGTATCTAGTGTACCATATTATCATACAATGGAGCAATGGTACATAAATGCATCATTACTTACAGTAGACGTGAAGGAAATAATATGCTGAAGACAATAAAATAATTTGGTAAGCGTTCAAGTTAAATATGAGTGCATAACGTCACGTGAACATGTCTGCTTGTGCTGTGTGTATTAGCCCTGATGACTGAAGGGTGATGATACTTCCTCTTAGACGAAGTAGCAGAACAGCTGTCCTGATGTAACCATGTTACCTGTTTACAGGATGCTGAAGATGCGGTCACTTACCTCTCCTTGGCCCTTGCAGCTGCTATTGAAGTGGGCAATGAAGAGTTTCAGCTGCTCTTAATGGGGAAACTTTCCGATGTGTATGGGAAGTTCCTATGTGATGAAGAACAGGCAGATATTTTCATTAAACAGATTCTGCAACTTGGCAATAACCAGACTTGTACGTGAAGCTGTGTTGTACATACTCTTATAATGACGAGACACATAAACCCCTTCCATTGTACATAACATATGGGGTTAAAAGAGCCCCGGTATATGAACGATCACTGACAAGTTACTGGAGTTGAGGTTGCTAAGGATTACCTCCTCGGTCTCCGTACTGGACGGCACAGGACTAGACTTATTGCACAGAGCTCTTCATAGCATCTCAGGTATAAAGGAGATCATCGTCTTATCCTTCACAGTGATAGAGAGATTTGTGTAGAATTATGTGAACTTACAGGTCCCATATATGAATCATCCAATAATATATTCCCCGGAGGTAGCAAGACACTGAACAATATTGAATCTCTGCTATAATCTTAAAATATGGGATATTGCTCAGCACATTACACATGCCAATATTATATGAAATAGAAATCTGTGAAATCGGTAACGATCATCACATCACTAGAAAAACAAATGTGTTTAAATTGGATTCCTCAGTCAAATGCATAGGAAGAATATGCAAGAAAACAAATAGACTGCAACAAATAAATTATATAAAACAACCTGTTTTAAGAAGACCCAGGCTATAAAAGCATCATCAATAGATGTCATTTGGATCATTAACTTCTAGATCCTTTCTTTCAATTATGCAGCCAGTACTGGTGATTGTCACCATTTTGAATACATTAAGCTGCTTTTAAAGGCAGTATACAAGTCAGAATAGTGCAATTAGGTCCAATGGCCATTACTAGTGATAAGTGGTGCCACGTCAAGGCCATGTCAAGGCAAGGCCTTGACAAAATGTCACTCTCGATGAAAAACGGCCATTGTCTGGAATGACCTGTCCTGCACAGATGGGATTTATGGATTGTGTAAGTTATTCAGAAGTAAGTGCCATGGCTCTGCTGTTTTCTTACACAACTCCATTATGTGATGTACGTCAACTGCTCCTTGACTTATATCGCATCCAACTGCTTCCATTTGCAATGTTAGCTATTATATACAATACTTTTATATTTGACACTTTTATGAAATATCACTCATTAATACCATAAATGATTGGTGAATATCAACTGCGATGGTCACAGATCCTGAAAATGAACTAACGCCATTCCTGTTGTCATGAAAATACTGGCCATGTATGTGCAATACCAATCCAATGAAATGAATGGGATTTATGGAAACCTATGAGCACTCTCGAGAGTAGATGTGTGTTCATTTCTTTTGAGATTAACCTTGTGTGACCTTCCACCAGGTTCAATCTTGAAATCAGTTGAGAATACTACCTAATCTTACTTTTATGTCAGATTGATGTCATTTTTTTGGGGTGGGGGGGAGGGTGTGTGATTATCTTTATGGAGGTTTTCCAAGATATGCCATTCATGTGGGATTTAACTGCTAGAACTCCTACAGCTCAAGTTAGGCTACTTTCACACTGGCGTTTTGGCTTTCCGTTTGTGAGATCCGTCATGGGCTCCCACAAGCGGTCCAAAACGGATCAGTTTTGCCCTAATGCATTCTGAATGGAAAAGGATCCGCTCAGAATGCATCAGTTTGCCTCCGATCAGTCTCCATTCCGCTCTGGAGGTGGACACCTGCTTGCAGTGTTTTGCTGTCTGCCTGACGAAAGTGAGCCAAATGGATCCGTCCTGACACACAAAATGAAAGTCAATGGGGACGGATCCATTTTCTCTGACACAATCTGGCACAATAGAAAACGGATCCGTCTCCCATTGACTTTCAATGGAGTTCATGATGGGTCCGTCTTGGCTATGTTACAGATAATACAAACGGATCCGTTCATGACGGATGCATGCGGTTGTATTATTGCAACAGATCCGTTTTTGCAGATCCATGACGGATCCGCCCAAAACGCGAGTATGAAAGTAGCCTTAACGGGGCTTAGTTGCAGTATCAGACATAGAGCCTGGATAAAACCAGTGCTGTGTCTGCAAATAATTTATGATCATTGGAGACCCAAGTGCTTTAATCTTCCAATCACAAGAATGAAAAGGTTAGGGGAAATTCTTTTGAATTCAGACATGGAGTCTATGAGCACTTTGGATGATCAATGAGATTTTAAAAATGTAAAAAAAAAAATATATTTTCAAAAATGTACTTTCCACAATGGTGGTTACTTGGTATACACATGAATGAATATGATTTTCTCCAGGATTTTGGTCTTGTTTTAGATTAAACTGTATTGTATAATTTATAGGATTAAAACCACTAATCAACAGTGCTTGGTGAGAAATGGGCAGAGTTACTCTGAAACTGTAGGAATTTGCCAAAGCCCCGAGATCACTCAATGTACACACACATATACAGTGGGGGAAATAATTATTTGACCCCTCACTGATTTTGTAAGTTTGTCCAATGACAAAGAAATGAAAAGTCTCAGAACAGTATCATTTCAATGGTAGGTTTATTGTAACAGTGGCAGATAGCACATCAAAAGGAAAATCGAAAAAATAACTTTAAATAAAAGATAGCAACTGATTTGCATTTCATTGAGTGAAATAAGTATTTGAACCCTCTAACAAAAAAAGACTTAATACTTGGTGGAAAAACCCTTGTTTGCAAGCACAGAGGTCAAACGTTTCTTGTAATTGATGACCAAGTTTGCGCACATTTTAGGAGGAATGTTGGTTCACTCCTCTTTGCAGATCATCTCTAAATCCCTAAGGTTTCGAGGCTGTCTCTGTGCAACTCTGAGCTTGAGCTCCCTCCATAGGTTTTCGATTGGATTAAGGTCCGGAGACTGACTAGGCCACTCCATGACCTTAATGTGCTTCTTCTTGAGCCACTCCTTTGTTGCCTTTGCTGTATGTTTTGGGTCATTGTCGTGCTGGAACACCCATCCACGACCCATTTTCAGTTTCCTGGCAGAGGGAAGGAGGTTGTCGCTCATGATTTCACGATACATGGCTCCGTCCATTTTCCCGTTTATGCGAATAAGTTGTCCTGTGCCCTTAGCAGAAAAACACCCCCAAAGCAAAATGTTTCCACCCCCATGCTTGACGGTGGGGACGGTGTTTTGGGGGTCATAGGCAGCATTTTTCTTCCTCCAAACACAGCGAGTTGAGTTAATGCCAAAGAGCTCTATTTTGGTCTCATCAGACCACAGCACCTTCTCCCAGTCACTCTCTGAATCATTCAGGTGTTCATTGGCAAACTTCAGACGGGCCTGCACATGTGCCTTCCTGAGCAGGGGGACCTTGCGAGCCCTGCAGGATTTTAATCCATTGCGGTGTAATGTGTTTCCAATGGTTTTCTTGGTGACTGTGGTCCCTGCTAATTTGAGGTCATTAACTAACTCCTCCCGTGTAGTTCTAGGATGCTTTTTCACCTTTCTCAGAACTATTGACACCCCACGAGGTGAGATCTTGCGTGGAGCCCCAGAGCGAGGTCGATTGATGGTCATTTTGTGCTCCTTCCATTTTCGAACAATCGCACCAACAGTTGTCACCTTCTCTCCCAGCTTCTTGCTAATGGTTTTGTAGCCCATTCCAGCCTTGTGCAGGTCTACAATTTTGTCTCTGACATCCTTGGACAGCTCTTTGGTCTTTCCCATGTTGGAGAGTTTGGAGTCTGCTTGATTGATTGATTCTGTGGACAGGTGTCTTTTATACAGGTGACTAGTTAAGACAGGTGTCCTTAATGAGGGTGACTAATTGAGTAGAAGTGTCTAACCACTCTGTGGGAGCCAGAACTCTTAATGGTTGGTAGGGGTTCAAATACTTATTTCACTCAATGAAATGCAAATCAGTTGCTATCTTTTATTTAAAGTTATTTTTTCGATTTTCCTTTTGATGTGCTATCTGCCACTGTTACAATAAACCTACCATTGAAATGATACTGTTCTGAGACTTTTCATTTCTTTGTCATTGGACAAACTTACAAAATCAGTGAGGGGTCAAATAATTATTTCCCCCACTGTATATATATATATATATATATATATATATCACTACACTATATATAGCACAGATTTCTATGTCATTAATCTGCTCACAGCAGGTGTCATCTCTGCTGCCACTTCTGTTACTATAGTTTCAGCTTTATTCATTATATGCATTTAAAATAAGCAGATTGGTGTTTTTGAAAAGATGCATCTTGAATTTTTTGTTTACCAGAGGTGGTGGAAAATCGGATTGTCCAAGGAATCCATTGATCCTGCCTGACCTACACTATAATTATGGATAGGAAAAAGCAGCTGTCACGGGGAGCAATGATCCTTATCATATACCTGCCATTTTCTTACATAAATATCGCAGTTTTTTCTTGGGTTGAGTGTGACTGATTGTTGCTTCTCCTGCACAGTGTATATAGAATATGCAATTGGCTGGAAATGGACGCGTAGATCAAGTGATACTGAATGCAGCGATTCACCCCATGCTTTTACTTATTGAAATCGTTTGCCTGAATTAAGTGTTTTTATCAATTCTTAATTTATAAAAAAAAGTATATTGAAGATAAAAAATAAGAAACTCTCATGCACTGAGAATGATCCATAGTCTATATATGTAATGTACAACCTGCATAAAGACACAGTAACATTTATAAACCTAAATAGGTAGAAATGTCAGTAAATAAAGAAATCTTCTGAAAACTATACATTTTTATATATAGGATGTCTAGCACATGGTTGTGGCAACATTAAAGTACCATAATATTCTGGCACACAGAAATCCCAAGTTACCTACTAATAGCATATAGGACAATAGAAAACATAACATGTTAAATGAGACTACAAAGTTTTCCTTTTCCTGTTGAACGTTTTTGTACATGAAGTTCCAGAGTGTAAGAACATTTGTAAGAATCATGTATGACGATGCTATTCATGTAATGGATATGAGCCTAATGTAAATAAAAAGAATTCTATATTTATATATAGTAAGTTGCCTTCATTTACTTTATTATATTATCATAATTCTGGTTCCGGCAGTTACTGTATTTATTCAACCAGGAAAACCCTCCCATTTCAGTTTGTATAATGTATTGTAGGTCTCAACTTGGCACAGCAACCAGGAATGAAAAAATTAAAGTTCTATTTTGGCACCAACAATGGTTGTCACTCTGCTTCTCTAACATACAGCTAAACAGAGCGACCTCATGCAAGATCCACCACAAAGTAAAAGCTATTTCAAGCTATTGCTAATAATATGTAATCAGTCTTTATATTTCAAGTCCTCCTGCCAAAAGTCCTTCAGACAGTGATAGTACTGCAGAAAAGGGAAAGTGTGACAAGGTGTCCATGTTGAGTGTCCATGATTGCCACAGTGTCAATAGCTTGCTTGGAGTTGGAAGCTGTTCTTGGCCTTAGGCCTCCTGCACACGAACGTATTTTTTTGCGGTCCGCAAAAACGGGTCCCGTTTTTCCCTGATCCGTGACCGTTTTTTCGTCCGTGGGTCTTCCTTGATTTTTGGAGGATCCACGGACATGAAAAAAAAGTCGTTTTGGTGTCCGCCTGGCCGTGCGGAGCCAAACGGATCCGTCCTGAATTACAATGCAAGTCAATGGGGACGGATCCGTTTGACGTTGACACAATATGGTGCCATTTCAAACGGATCCGTCCCCATTGACTTTCAATGTAAAGTCTGGAGTCCCTTTTATACCATCGGATCGGAGTTTTCTCCAATCCGATGGTATATTTTAACTTGAAGCGTCCCCATCACCATGGGAACGCCTCTATGTTAGAATATACTGTCGGATATGAGTTAGATCGTGAAACCTCATTTCCGACAGTATATTCTAACACAGAGGCGTTCCCATGGTGATGGGGACGCTTCTAGTTAGAATATACTACAAACTGTGTACATGACTGCCCCCTGCTGCCTAGCAGCATCCGATCTCTTACAGGGGGCTGTGATCAGCACAATTAACCCTTCAGGTGCCGCACCTGAAGGGGTTAATTGTGCTATCATATCCCCCTGTAAGAGATCAGGGCTGCCAGGCAGCAGGGGGCAGACCCCCCCCCCCTCCCCCCTCCCCAGTTTGAATATCATTGGTGGCCAGTGCGGCCCCCCCCCCCTTCCTCCCTCTATTGTAATAATTCCTTGGTGGCACAGTGTGCGCCCCCCCGCCCCCCCCTTCCTCCCTCTATTGTAATAAATCGTTGGTGGCACAGTGTGCGCCCCCCCCTTCCTCCCTCTATTGTAATAATTCGTTGGTGGCACAGTGTGCGCCCCCCCCTTCCTCCCTCTATTGTAATCGTTGGTGGCACAGTGTGCGCCCCCCATTGGCCCCCCCTCCCTCTATAGCATTAGCAACATTGGTGGCCACTGTGCGGCCTCCCATCTACCCCCCCCCCCGATCATTGGTGGCAGCGGGTTACTAGCAATAGTACAATAGTAAAAGATTCATACTTACCTGGGAGCTGCGATGTCTGCTTTCGGCCGGGAGCTCCTCCTACTGGTAAGTGACAGTTCATTTAGCAATGACACTTACCAGTAGGTGGAGCTCCCGGCCGGACACGAACATCGCAGCAGCCGGTAAGTATGAATCTTCTACTATTGTACTATTGCTAAGTAACAATGGCAACCAGGACTGTAGTAGCGTCCTGGTTCCCATGGTTACCGATCGGAGCCCCAGCGATTAAACTGGGACTCCGATCGGAACTCCGCTGCCACCAATGATGGGGGGGTGGGGGGGGGGAGATGGGAGGCCGCACACTGGCCACCAATGTTGTTAATGCTATAGAGGGAGGGGGGGCCGATGGGGGGCGCACACTGTGCCACCAACAAATTATTACAATAGAGGGAGGGGGGGGGGCGCACACTGTGCCACCAACGAATTATTACAATAGAGGGAGGGAGGGGCCGCACTGGCCACCAACCTATTATTACAATAGAGGGGGGGGAGGGTCTGCCCCCTGCTGCCTGGCAGCCCTGATCTCTTATAGGGGGCCGTGATCAGCACAATTAACCCCTTCAGGTGCCGCACCTGAAGGGGTTAATTGTGCTGATCACGGCCCCCTGTAAGAGATCGGGTGCTGCCAGGCAGCAGGGGGCAGTCTTGTACACAGTTTGTAGTGTATTCTAACTAGAAGCGTCCCCATCACCATGGGAACGCTTCTGTGTTAGAATATACTGTCGGTTCTGAGTTTTCACGAAGTGAAAACTCAGCTTTGAAAAAGCTTTTATACAGACGGATCTTCGGATCCGTCTGTATAAAAACTAACCTACGGCCACGGATCACGGACACGGATGCCAATCTTGTGTGCATCCGTGTTCTTTCACGGACCCATTGACTTGAATGGGTCCGTGAACCGTTGGCCGTGAAAAAAATAGGACAGGTCATATTTTTTTCACGGCCAGGAAACACGGATCACGGATGCGGCTGCAAAACGGTGCATTTTACGATTTTTCCACGGACCCATTGAAAGTCAATGGGTCCGCGAAAAAAAACGGAAAACGGCACAACGGCCACGGGTGCACACAACGGTCGTGTGCAGGAGGCCTTAGCTAACAGTATGTTCATGTGTACACTAGCAACAGATGTGCACATGTTCCCTGATATCATGTGTAATTATGGTGCATCCATGTAATTATTGATAATTGCTGTAGCTGCTTCAACATATCTGTCATGGACTACACTATTTCTCACTTCCCGCTGGCTGAATCTATTTTGACCCAGGTGGCTTGTTCAGGTCTACTCTACAAATTTATCTCTCCCATACCAGCCGCAAACCAACCCTGCAAAGTGTACAACCAAAATGGAGACAGCCAGACCTCCAAATGGACACTGTACTTGCTTTTACTTTTGTAGCTTCAGTCATGATGATGCGCATTTACCTCATTTTTCAGGGGGTGCTGACTTTTGTCTTTGCAGTATGCATTTGGAGGTGTGGCTGTCTCCATTTTGGTTGTACACTCCTAAATAACCCATGCCTTCCACAGGCTGATTTTAATAAGTGCAGTATATGTAGCTGTAGTCTGTTCTCCCTGCTGGCACAGAGAGAGGTAAAAAATGGAGCAGACACTGAACAAATGTGGAACTATCTTACCCTGAATTAAGAGGCCAGATGGTATCAGAGAGTAGGTTTCTATCTAGACTGAGGTCACCTTGCCGTGGTGGATGGACACAAATGATTTGATCAACTGATCATATATATTTGCTTAGTACCTCATATTCATATTATATAGTAAATAAAGCACTAGTCCATATCTTCTATGTTTGCAGAGTTCTGCTACATTGTGTTTGCTTTTACTATTATTTGCTTTTACTAAATTACATGTACTCTTGCTAAATCTGCTATGTTCTGGACACTTGTACCTTTTGTGGATAATACTGAACATTGATTTAGCTTTCCCAGGCTGTCACTTATATGTTCCTTAAGAGTGATCACCAAGATTTAACTAGACAAGAAGATACACTGCTCAGTTCTATAAACACCCCTGTCATGCTGAAAACTAACATACGGCACAGCAAAATAACTACACAAATGGGACAAAAATGACAGACTGCCTTCAAAACATGACAGTAAAGACTTACATCTCTTTTTTAGGGAACCTAATTACACCTGAATCTTCATATTACAAGGTGCTACTTCATTTAAGTGTAGCTGTTATTAAGCTATTTGAACATCAAGTAAACTCTTTTTCAAATTTGAATGGGGTTCTGAGGGCATTAAAACAATCAAGCAGCCTTCTGACCTCTTGTGGGAAGATAGTTTGGTCAGAACTTACCCCTTCCTTACACTACCAATTCCACTGTCCCTGCTGCACTCAAAGTGGCTGAGGGCTCTTCTTCTTAGATCTAAATTGGATCTGTTCCTGAGTCTTCTTATTCAGCTGTATACAGTAAATGTAGTTGAACAGGGAGGCTCAGGAACACATCTGGTCATGACTAGAGATGAGAAAATCTAAGCTGTCGAAGGGGAATTCGATCCGAATTTTAGGAATTATTAGATTCGCACCGAATCAGAATTTCCTCACGCTTCGTGCTAACGAATCGCATTTTTTCCTAAAATGGCTGCTGCACATGTTAGGACATGGAGCAAGGAACTCTGTGAACAAGGGATCACCCACAATGCCATGCATGCAGCCAATCAGCAGCCAGCCAGCCCTGTGATGTCACAGCCCTATAAATAGCCTCAGCCATCTTGGATTCAGTCATTTTCCAGTGTACTTAGTGCAGGGAGAGACGTCAGCAGGCAGTAGGGACAGTGCTAGGAAAGACTTGAAAACGTATATTTTGCTCAATAGAAGTTCAGGGAAAGAGCATTAGAAGTGTAGGGAAAGAATAGGGAGGAATTATTCCACAGTATTGAAGCAGAACAGGGTTCAATAGGGGTGTTTACAGCCTGGGTAATAGGAACAATCCTATTACACCTTGCTGCACTGACTGCGGATTCAAACTGTTTTTGTTATTGGGGTCTTATTAGCCCTTGCGCGGTGAAGTTTATTTTGGTGTGTATTAGTGGCAAAAAAGAAAAAGGGCTTATTTGCCTTTGTGTGGTGACGTGAGAAAATTACAGCCCTTTTTGGCGTGTATTAGTGGCAAAAAAAAGTATTATTTGACGTTCACGGCCGCAGTTATATGTACTAAAGCCTTTTGTTGGTGTGTATTAGTGGGGAAAAAGAAAAAGGGCTTATTAGCCGTTGTGTGGTGAAGTAAGAAAATTACAGCCCTTTTTGGCGTGTATTAATTTCCTTTTTATTTACTTATTTGATCTAACAGTATGTCAGACAGAGAAGTGACAGGCCCTGCACAGGGGAGGGGCACAGGCCTAAATGTTTCTGGCGCAGGCACAGGTCGCAGCAGAGTAAGGGGCATGGCAGCAGGGGTCACTTCGAGAGGCCTGATCAGCTGATCTTTTCACAAGTCCGGCGAGGCACAGGTAAGCCCTTACCTGTGCCTGTGCGCGAGCCGGTCTGAAAACAAATGCGGTCACCGGGAGCAGGCAGTTCCGAGAACAGCCCGATGAAGGCCCCCGGTGGCTGTTCTCGGAACTGCATGCTCCCGCTGACCGCACTTGTTTTCAGACCGGCTCGTGCACAGGCACAGGTAAGGGCTTACCTGTGCCTCGCCGGACTTGTGAAAAAAGATGGCAGCCCGCATATGTTCGCGGGCGAACAATGCGAACTGGCCATCACTGCTCACCTGTCCTCAACCTGCTTCTGTCCTTTTCTGTTTCCTCAGCCAGAGAAGTATTACATGCTGTGGGCTCAGCTCCACTATACAGCGAAGATGAGCTACTAGAGGACAGTCAGCAGATACTGCCCAGTCAAGATCTGGAGTAGATATCCGCCGCTTCCTCTGCTAGGCGGGCTAGTAGTGATGAGGAGAGTGTCATGGGAGCTGGTGTTGTGAGCAGTCAGGCTCCTGGCTCGGAGACCGTTGAGGAGGATATCAGTGCTGAGCAGACAGTACTCGATGATGATGTAGCCGATCGCAATTGGGAGCCGGGTGACGAAGGGGCTTCATCATCATCCGGAGAAGAGGGTGGCAGTTTGCGCGTGAGGCAGCGGCGCAGCAAGCAAGTCGATAGTGTGGCCAAGAGTCAGCAGGGTGGCAGTGCAAGGTTGGTAGCCAAACATGCCGGGGTAGACCACCCACTTTGCAGGAGCTAACCGGCCTGGAAAGTAGTGAAAAGAGAAAAAAAACTAAAAATTGGCAAAAAAAGGGAAACAAAGGAGTGACTGGACAAATATATTGGGGTAAGGAAATTTTGGAAAGAAAGGAGGGAAGGAAAGGAGATTAGGAGGCGCCAGTGGATGCACCAGATGGCGGTAGTTGGTGATGGAAGTAATAAAAGAGGTAGATACAAAAACAAGCAAACAAAACCAAGCAAACAAAACAAACACTGATGTTGGTGGTGAGGCAGCTCCCCAAGCCAAAAAAAAGGAGAATCAGTACACAATTGTGGACTGTTAGGTAAGTATGAGTGAGAAAATGGTCTGCGGTGCTCTTTCAGGGGGCTCCTGAGAGTACCGAGGGGGCGCCACAAGAACAGTTTAGGATGGAGATTAGAACATTACAGTTGTCAAGGATTATTGACTAACCTCTTTATTGGGTAACCTCATGTCATCATATGTTTTGCAACTGTTATGTTCAATTGTAATTTACCTGGTTCACCAGTAGGTGGCAGCAAGCATGGCAGTGCTAAAATGAAAGAAAATGAAACCCTTCTTTCCATTCTAACACTTCCTCCAAGGAGGGGAGGAGACTAGTTAGTTAGAGGTCAGTCTAGTACACCCCCAGCAAGAGGAAGTGTGTGCAGCAGGTACACGTCCCTGCTGGACATTCTCCAGTCAAGCAAAGCAAGGCAGCTAGAGCATCCTAAGCTCTGCTGGATATAGAGGCCACAGCTTGGAGCCTCAGGAGCCAGCAGGAAAAGTTCCCTGGCCTAATAAAGAGACAGACTAAGAGAGAAGTTGCAGCATACAGAAAAAGCTGAGCAATTCAGTCAACCTGGCACAGCAGAGCTACAGAGCAACCGATGTAACAGAGTTGAGTTTGTTTGACTGCTAGAGTTAATGCTAAAACCTGCTGGGACCAAGACAAAGTCTGGAAACCGTTTGGAGAAACATTTATTGAAAGTAAAGCTGTTATTCAACTTCATCACAAGGTCTGGACTCAATTTATTCTTCATCCCACAATTCAACTACCCCCTTTGTCTGCTTCAAAGCCAACGCCTGGGGTTCCATCGTATCCAGATAGGAGCACCGTGACACGTGCACAAAACATCAAGGGACATTATAGGCCACCCTATACCACTCGGCCATTCCTACACCTGGGTACCAACACCATTTCTTAAAGGGACTCTGTCCTGTTGCTTCATTGCAACTGGCGTCACAAAACACTTAACTCATTTTAAAGTGACCCCTTGCGGACCGACCCTCTGTTGCACATCGTCCATTCTCTAGCAGGTCTGACTGGGTGGGCCCTCTGCGCTCATGTTCCACTGCCATGGCTGCTTGGGGGGGTGGCAGGAGCAGTACCAGCTCAATCAGCAGCAACTTGAGTCTAGAGTCGCTGATGAGCAGCTTTCTTCACCCACATAGTGAAGAGCCTACTCACTAGCAGCTAGACATAGAGAAGAACCTGAACCAGCAGGTGGTGGCATACTTGGAGAGCACCGTGCTTACCATCATTGAAGATCCGCTGGACTACTGTGCAGCCAAACTGGATTTGTGGCTGCAACTGGCCACTCAACACTAAGTCACCTTGCCACTCTGTGGCCTCCTCATGCTGCTGCCACCTCCACACTCTGTCATTGTGCCACTCTGTGGTCTCCTGATGCTGCTGACACCTCCACACTATGTCACCTTGCCACTCTGTGGACTCCTGATGCTGCTGCCACCTCCACACTATGTCACTTTACCACTCTGTGGTCTGCTGATGCTTCTGCCACCTCCACACTATGATTAAATGGCCAAAAAGAAAGGGGAGAAGGCGCTCATAGGTAGTGGTGAACAAGATATTGTTACTTATTCCTAACCAGGGTGAGTGATTGCTATTCACCTTGGTTTAGTTGCACTGTATGTAGTGCAGCTCTGGTAGAGATAAAAGAGTTGGGGTATTCTGGGTTGGTGCAGCCGAATATTGTCCAAGTTGACCATGGGCAGGAGCCAAGCCGCCACTTTGGTGCGTATTGTGATATATGAAGGGAAGCTCGTCTGCACTGGGTTCGTGCGGCGAGCGGATGGACACAAGGCACAATTCACAACCCAATTGTGGATACAAAGTATTATTTTTTTTTTTGTTTAACAAAGATGACGCGTTTCGCGGTACACAGGACCCCTTTATCAAGTCTAAAAAAACACAAAGGTTGATACAATAATGTATATACATATAAACGGATCCATGGATAAAAGATTTAGGTTAAAACAAAAAATATTGAAAATATATCTATAATAATGTAAAAGATCTATATGTATAACAAATAAAAATGTTATCTTTTGAAGGTGTGTTGGTTATGAGAAATTTCATAAATATGAGCAAGTATATGTGGACGTAATAACGGGTCAATATACATAATTTAAAAGATATAATTATTTGGACTGGATGAGACAGGAATTAACAGAATAAATACATAAAAAATTGATAGATGAATAAATAAATACGTCCATGCACAGTTTTATCAGAGGGTGCTGTCACCCCTTCATCATTTACCAAAGGCGAAGGTGGCCCGGTGGTGTGAAATATATGAGCGGGAGTATTTAAAAACACTGATTCTCCATGCTTTCATTAAGTCCATTGGGTTCAAGTGTGTGGAGTTTGAATATCCAAAACATTTCACGTCTTTGGAGGGTCCTGTATCTGTCCGGGCAATGAGCTTATATATGTTCTATAGGGGTTATGGATAGTTTAGAGGGATCCTGGTTGGGGGTGGCCAGGTAGTGTCTGGAGACGCTATGTTTTTGGTACCCCTTAGTTATGTTGGATCGGTGTTTGTTGATGTGTTCCCTTAGGGCCTGGATAGTCCTGCCAACGTACTATTCACATTCGCATTCCAATAGGTATATCACATATGATGTTGAACAGTTAATGACAATTTTGATGTGGAAATCCTCGCCAGAAGTGTTGCTCCTAAAGGTCCTGATTTTATTAGAGATATTGGTGTAGCACTTACATAGGGTGTGGCCGCACTAGAAGCTGCCAACAGGGCCAGGGGTCCCACTGATAGTGCTAATCGTGGCTGTTTTTTTTTTTTAGTTTCTTTTTTTAGTATTCTTCAGCGACTTTGCCTTCCTGAATGTAATTTGCGGTCTCTGTGGTATATTGGGTTTGAGGTATGGATCATTGGTTAAAATGTGCCAGTGTTTCGTCAGAATTCCCCTCAGGGTTTCATGGTTGGAGTTACAGGTGGTGATCGGTGATGTTTTGTATTGGTTAGGATTTTCTGTTTCTCTTGGTTTAGTTTTAGTCGCCAGGCATTCGTCTTGGCTTAGGGTGTTTGCCCGGGAGTAGGCATTCTCGATGATCCTACTTGGATACCCTTTGTTCAGGAATCTATTCCGTAAGATCTGAATTTCTCCTTATGTGTTTGAACTGGCTGTATGGTATGTTGTTCCTCCATTTTCTATAATGTGCACTCCTAAAGTCAAGATAGTTGTTTCCATCTACTTTTTCAAAAAAAAAGTTTTTGTTTGGATGTTTTCATTACAGGAGAATAGAAGTAGATCCAGATATTCGATTGACGTAGTTGAGATGTTGGCTGTAAAGGTGAGGTTCCAGGTGTTAGTGTTGAGGTGTGAAATTAATGCTTCTGCCTCCTCATTGCTACCTCCCCAGATGATGATAAGGTCGTCGATATATCGTTTGTATAATATGATCACGTCGTTCCAGTTGTGGTTGTTGTATATTAGTTGTTCTTCAAAACGTCCCATGTAAAGGTCTGCATAACTCGGCGCGAAACGCGTCCCCATAGCGGTCCCCCTCTGCTGTCTATACAGGCAGTTCTCAAAGTTGAATATATTGTGTGTTAAGATGAACCGAATGGATGCTGTAATGAATGTCTTGTGTTCTGGAGAAAGTTGGTTATCCGTTTCTAGGTAATATTGGGATGTGGTAATGCCTGCTTAGTGTGGAATGTTTGAATACAGAGATGCCACGTCTAGTCTCAGCCAGCGGTACGTGGGATTGCATTTGATATCTTTTAACAAGGATATAAGTTGGGCGGAATCTCTTAGGAGAACGGAGATTGGTAACATGTTTTTGTAAAAAAAAGGTCGACGTAATGTGAGAGGTTACTAGTCAGGGAGTTGATCCCTGATATGATGGGTCTTCCTGGCGGGTTTTCAATGCCTTTGTGGACTTTTGGTAAATGATAAAATATTGCTGTGGTCAAATTGCGCCTTGTGTCCATCCGTTCGCCGCACGAACCCAGTGCAGACGAGCTCCCCTTCATATATCATCTCCACACTATGTCACCTTGCCACTCTGTAGTCTCCTGATGCTGCTGTCACCTCCACACTATGTCATTGTGCCACTCTGTGGTCTCTTGATGCTGCTGCTACCTCCACACTATGTCACCTTGCCACTCTGTGGTCTCCTGATGCTGCTGCTACCTCAACACTATGTCACCTTGCCACTATGTGGCCTCCTCATGCTGCCACCTCCACACTCTGTCATTGTGCCACTCTGTGGCCTCCTCATGCTGCCTCTGTAGCCACCTCCACACTATGTAACCTTGCCACTCTGTGGTCTCCTGATGCTGCTGCCACCTCCAAACTATGTCATTGGGTCACTCTTTGGACTTCTCATGCTGTTCTCACCCTCCCTATTCTATGACTGGGCCACTATTATGCCTCTTTGGCCTGGTTGACATCATAATTTATTTGACCCTTCTTCTGATCTGCCAGAAGGAAGGAAAAATGAGATACACAACGGATCCTGTCTGTGTAGCATCTGTAAAGCCTGTATAGTCCCATCAGAATTGGCTTATAATTTGGTAGCCAAAACCAGGAGTGGGTACAAAACACTAGAAGAAATGCAAACATTCCATTTATGTGTCATCTCTGTTTTGGATCCACTCCTGTTTTTTTTTGCATTAGGAATATTGATGGATTACTGACCAAATGCTGACCAAGTGAAGGTGGATGCTCAACAGACAGGATAAGTTTTTTGGGGGGTTATTGTTCTGAAGAATCAGAGGAAGGGCAAAATAATCAGTGAAGTCAACACAAACTTACTGCTGACACCCTCTCCACTCTGTCAGGGGGGCTCTACTTGTATAAGCGTTTAATAGAACAGGTTCTATAGACATCTAGGTGGAATCAGCTGATGATGGTGTAAAAGAAGTGCGCTCTTTAACGCTGTAGTAGGATCTTGGGCCTCTGCACGATTCTTTATACTTGATGCTAACATAGACCTGTAAGGCTGAGTTCACACTTGAGTTATTTTATCATTTTTTTTCCCCTTAACTGCTCAAAGAAGTGAAGTGTGCAGTGATTCTAAGAGCGACTCCTGTCATCTGCATGTCATACTGACTGACAGTATTGTTATACTACCACAGCAGACTCACTCTGCGTGTTGCTGTAAGGCACGGGCTTTCTGCAGCCAGGAAATAGCTGTTTTTTAACGCGATTTGCCACAAATTAATTCGGATCGAATCATTTCGGAAAATTCAGCGAACAGACCGAATCGAGTTTTTGAGAAATTCGCTCGTCTCTAGTAATGACCAGAGTGCTACCTATTTGTGGCACTGGAGCTTCTAAAAAAAGATGATTAGTGGGGGTGTTGGGAGTTGAACACCCGCTGACCGGATGTTGATGACCTATCCTAAGAATAAGTCCTGGACAACCTCTTTAAACATATGCAACCTGTAACCCCAGTGTATGCATTCCAGAAATGCATCTGTCAGGTCTAGGAATCTCCTGGTGCAAGATGAATGCAATATGAACATAGCCTAATCTGTCAAGAAAAGTAGGCAATGGAATTGACAAATGCTATTTCAGATAAGTGGAAGTCAATCTTCATTAACTCTTTAACAGGTATACTAGAGCTAGTTATTAACATTAAGTAACTCTTGGCTGAAAATTTAATGTGTATGGGCCAGTTGACTGTCCCTCATTGCATACAAGGGGATTGCAATAGGCCACAGGTGTCTGCCAGTGGTTTTAATCCCTATCTTGAAGGTAGAAAACATGCATGCTTGGTTGATCTCATGCTCACTTTAAGGATGTAGAGGCTGATGGCATTTCTTTTTTATATATTGCAAAACATATGTTGAATGTGATTATGAAAGGGAGTCTCAGGAAATTCATTCTTGCACCCGATACAATTTCTTGTAGGGCTAGCTCAGCTGAATGTAGAAAGCTTTTCCCTTTGTGATCCATTGCTTCATTCTGGAGAAAAAGTACTTTTAATCCATATGCAAATGAGCAGTTAAGTGCACCAAGTCTTGCCTTGCCCTGTCAATCAAGAAGGATTAAAAGTAAATTTTCTTCATAATGAATCAATGGATCACTAAGTGAAACATAGTTAGGTCCATATGTATTTGGACACTGACACAAATTTTGTTTTATTTACCTGTTTACTAAAACATATTCAAGATATAGTTATATAATGGACATAAAAGTCCAGACTTTTAGCTTTCATTTGAGGGTATCCACATTAAAATTGGATGAAGGGTTTAGGAGTTTCAGCTCCTTTACATCTGGCAACCTGTTTTTAAAGGGACCAAAAGTAACTGGACAATTTACTCAAAGGCTGTTTCATGGGCAGGTGTGGGCAATTCCTTCATTATTTCATTCTCAATTAAGCACATGAAATGCCTGGAGTTGATTTGAGGTGTGGTGCTTGTATTTTGAAGATGTAAATATGCGGTCAAAAGAGCTCTCCATGCAGGTGAAACAAGTCATCCTTAATCTGCGAAAACAGAAAAAAAACATCCGAGAAATTGCTACACTATTAGGATTGGTAAAATCTACAGTTTGGTACATACTGATAAAGAAAGCACTGGTGACCTCAACAATGCTAAAAGACCTGGACGCCCACGGAAGACAACAGTGGTGGATGATCGCAGAATAATTACCATGGTGAAGAGAAACCCCTTCACAACAGCCAGCCAAGTGAACAACAATCTCCAGGATATAGGCGTATCAATATCCAAATCTACTGTAAAGAGAAGACTGCATGAAACTAAATACAGAGGGTTCACTGCACGGTGCAAGCCACTTATGAGCCTCAAGAATAAGAAGGCTAAATTGGACTTTGCTAAAAAAAAAAAAAAACATCTTAAAAAACCTGCACTCTTCTGGAAGAACATTCTTTGGATAGATGAAACCAAGATCAACCTCTACCAGAATGATGGAAAGAAAAAAGTATGGTGAAGGCATGGTACAGCTTATTATCCAAAGCATACCACATGTAAAACATGGCGGAGGCAGTGTGATGGCTTGGGCATGCATGGCTGCCAGTGGCACTGGGTCCCTAGTGTTTATTGATGATGTGACACAGGACAGAAGCAGCCAGCTGAATTCTGGGCTTTTCAGAGACATACTGTGTGCTCAAATCCAGCCAAATGCAGCCAACTGATTGGTCAGCGTTTCAGAATACAGAGGGACAATAATCCAAAACATAAAGCCAAAGCAACCCAGGAGAATATTAAAGCAAAGAAGTGGAATATTCTTGAATGGCCAAGTCACCTGATCTGAACCCAATAAAGCTTGCATTTCACTTGTTAAAGACTAAACTTTAGACAGAAAGGCCCACAAACAAATAGCAACTGAAAACCGCCCGGCAAAGCATTAAAAAGGAGGAAACACAGCTCTGTCTGGTGATGTCCATGATTTCAAGACTTCAGGCAGTTATTGCCAACAAAGGGTTTTCAACCAAGTATTAGAAATAAATTTTTTATTTACAATTATTTAATTTGTCCAATTACTTTTGAGCCCCTGAAATGAAGGGATTGAGTTTAATAAATGCTTTAGTTCCTCACATTTTTATGCAATCATTTTGTTCAACCCACTGAATTAAAGCTGAAAGTTTGAACTTCAACTGCATCTGAATTCAGACCTGCGGTTTGCAGCGTTTCCGGGTCATTCGAGTCTCCGGTGACCCGGAATAGGAGGGTGATGGGTGGTGTAATATACACCACCAATCACCCTCCATAGATCCTGGAGGTGGCCACCTCTCAGGATCGCCTGCGATTGGCTGGACGGACGGGGGGATAATGTCCCGGAGCTCCGCTCTCCCCGCCCACAGACTTCCGTGTCAGCGAGGAGAGAGGAGCCCTGTGTCAGTCCCTCTGCCTCCCATGCGATCCGCCGCCATCTGTGGCCCTTGGCCCTTGAGCCACCATAAAGTGCCATCTGGCACATAAACATTAAGGGAAAGCTTTAGTTAGGCTGGGGAAGTGAAAAAAAAAAAGTTTTTTTGTGTGTGCAGCATCCGGATCTGAGGGTGTCTGAGGTCCACAGCAACCTCAGCTGTGCGACCCCCGACCCCCCAGCGGTGCTGCAGCTTGCTCTCCCCCCCCCACACATTTTTTAGGGCGCAAGCGCTTTTTTTTTCTTTTTGTAGGTGCGCTGACTGTGGCCAGCACTCTTAGCCGTAAAACAGCATCCGGCCACTGTTATCGCATGGCCCACCCCCCCTCTGATCAGCTTGGTACCGCTGATCAGCGAGTTTTTGGGGTGTGAGCAATTTTTCGAGGATTGAAGCGATTTTTTTTTTACCACTTTTTGGGGCTTGCGTTTTTTTAAATTTAGTTAGAAATATTTTTTTTCTGTTAGGTTAGGGTGGGTTAGGGTAGGGTAAACGTAAAAACACACTGTCCCCCCCCCCACATACACTAAATAAAGTTTTACACACACATACACACTCCCCTTTAGCGTTAGAAGATGGCCCGCCGGATGTTCTCAGCCGAGGAGGCATACGCCCAGCTGCTCTCCTACTCTGAGAGCCACAGTGAGAACGAGAATGACCCCACTTTCCTGTTGTCATCCTCGTTCTCCTCATCATCTAGTGATGATGATGAGCTCCAAGGCGGCGGTGACGCCGCCAGGTGGAGCCAGGAGCCCCCCATGCCAGGGACCCTGTGGCCCACATTAGTATGAGCAGCCCTGGGGCTCGTACTAGTTTTCCGGCCCACCAGGCAAGTCCACCTGAGCCCCCTACCGGTGAACTGGCCTGGAGTACCCCAGAGGATTTTGAGCCTGTGATTTCTGACTTTGTTGGCCAACTAGGAATCCAGATTCGCACAGTGGCCTTCACTGAATATGACTTTTTTAGTTTTTTTTTTCAGTGACCACTTTGTGAATCTGATGGTGGAGCAAACAAACTTGTTCGCCCAACAATTTATTGCTCAACACCCGGGCTCCTTTTTGGCTAGGTCCGGTGGCTGGACTCCGGTCAGTGCAGCCAAGATTAGAATGTTTTGGGGCCTCATGCTGCACATGGGCCTAGTCAAAAAACCCAGTGTCAGGCAGTAATGGAGTGGGGACGTCCTCTACCAGACCCCACTTTACTGTATGGCCATGACACATTCGGAAATGCCTGCATTATAGGTGATTCTGCCTATGACCGCCTGTACAAAATCAGGCCGGTCATCGATCACTTCGGGGCCAAATTTTTGGAGGCCTATGTACCTGGAAGGGACGTCGCTGTTGACGAGTCTCTTATTGCTTTCAAGGGGAGACTCAGTTTCTGCCAGTACATTCCCACTAAGCGGGCGAGGTATGGCGTGAAGCTGTACAAACTTTGTGAGAATACCTCAGGGTACACTTACAAGTTTCGTGTGTACGAGGGACGAGATTCCCGTATTTAACCCCCAGAATGTCCCCCCACTCTGGGTGTTAGCGGGAAACTTGTTTGGGACCTTATGCACCCACTGCTAGATAAGGGTTACCACCTGTCCGTGGATAACTTTTATACTATCATTATGAGGGCTTATTTTTTGTGGGACAAGTTGTATTTTCCAATGGCACCTTTTACGGTTGCATAACATGTAGTGGGAAGCTGAAAAAACATTCTAAAAGAGGTACAATTGGGCAAAAACACAATTCTGACAAAAGTTTTTCTTTCTTTTTTTTTTTTTTACATCATGCACTATGCAGTAAAATTGACCTGTTATCTTCATTCTCCAGTTCTGTACAGTTACAATACCACACTTGTATAATTTTTCTTGCGTTTTAATACTGATTTTTATTTTTAAACCTTTGAGAAAAAAAAATTAGCAACATATTTTGACCCCTATAACTTTTTTGTAGTATGTGTATGGGACTGTGTGAGGGCTCATTTTTTGCGGGGTGATCTGTACCAATTTGATACCAATTGATACCAATCTGATACCAATTTGAAGTGTGTGTGACTTTTTGATCACTTTTTATAAAAAAAAATATTAGGGAGTTGAAGTGATAAAAAAATGGTAAATTGGCTGTTTTAATTTTTTTTTCCTGTTACGCCATTTGCCATATAACAAAACATACAATGCAACAGCACTCTGCAAACCAAATAAAGTACAAAAATGAATTATATTGCTAATGCTATGCTTATAAATTAGAGATGCTTGGCAAATCATTTTGTACAAAATTATTTGAGCCCGTCTGCCGCACGTTAAGGCGATCTCTGTAAGACGGGAACCTAACACTAAGTTCAACCTGTTAAGTGCCATGACAGCGACCATAAAGTTCAGGGGATGTAGGTTCCGCATGCATGCTGGGCCCCCTTTTGGTTTTTATCATTTTCAGTGCCAAAATGGCCTCCATTGAATCTAGGGACTACAAGTACCAACATGCATGCAGAGCAAACTAAGTTTTATACTCATACTAATTTAAAATAAGCCTATGAGGCAAACAGGCTATTCAGAAGTGCACGACCAAATAGGAGAGTCAGCCACACCTCCAATACAAGCTGCAAACATAACCACTAAGTTCAACCTGTTAAGTGCCATGACACAAGTTGATTAATATTGTTATATTTAAATTGTATGAACATTTTCGCACGCGGCAATGTCCATAATGTTTATTTTTGTATTTGTTAAGTATTTTTATTGATTTGGTGATTTGAACTTTTATATATATATATATATATATTTTTTTTTTTACCTCTTCAGGACACAGGGCGTACCGGTACGCCCTGATGTCCTGGTACTTAAGGACACAGGGCGTACGGGTACGTCCTGTGTATTTCTGATCACCGCCGCCCGTTGAGCAGACACCTTGGCTAAATGTACGGGGGGTTCCCGTGACCCCCCCGTGTTGGCAATAGCCGCAAACCACTGATCAATTTAGAACTGTGATTTGCGGCGGCGATCGGCGGTGCCATCGGGTCACCATGCGGCTGTAGGGGGGACCCGATGGCATGGAAGGCAGCGTGATGCCTAAGGAAGGAATCGCGCTGCCTTCCAGTGATGAGCCTGTGAGATCCAGTCCCCTAGATCTCACAGGCCGGAAGCTGTATGAGTAATACACACAGTATTAATCATACAGCCAATGCATTCCAATACAGAAGTATTGGAATGCATTGTAAAGGATTAGACCCCCAAAGTTCAAGTCCCAAAGTGGGACAAAAAATAAAGTGAAAAAAAAAGTTTTCCCCCCAAAAAATTTAAAGTTTCAAGTAAAAATAAACAAAAACGTCATTTTTTCCCCAAATAAAGTGAAAAAAATTGGTAGAAAATAGGGGGAAAAAAAGTATACATATTAGGAATCGCGCGTCCGTATCGACCGGCTCTATAAAAATATCACATGACCTAACCCCTCAGATGAACACCGTAAAAAATAAAAACTGTGCTAAATAAACCATTTTTTTGTCATCTTACATTACAAAAAGTACAACAGCAAGTGATCAAATAAGCATTTGCCCACCAAAATAGTACCAATCTAAACATCACCTCATCCCGCAAAAAATGAGCCCCTACCTGAGACAATCGCCCAAAAAATAAAAAAACTATGGCTCAATATATGGAGAAACTAAAACATCATTTTTCTTGTTTTAAAAAAGCTGTTATTGTGTAAAACTTACATAAATAAAAAAAAGTATACATATTAGGTATCGCCGTGTCCGTATCGGCCGGCTCTATAAAAATATCACATGACCAAACCACTCAGATGAACACCGTAAAAAATAAAAACGGTGTAGAAAAAAAACATTTTTTGTCACCTTACATCACAAAAAGTGTAATAGCAAGCGATCAAAAAGTCACACGCACCCCAAAATAGTGCCAATAAAACAATCATCTCATCCCGCAAAAATCATACCCTACCCAAGGTAATCACCCAAAAACTGAAAAAATTATGGCTCTCAGACTATGGAAACACTAAAACATGATTTAAAAAAAGATATCATTGTGTAAAACTTACATAAATAAAAAAAAGTATGTATATTAGGTATCGCCACATCCGTGACAACCTGGTCTATAAAAATATTACATTAGCTAACCTGTCAGATGAATGTTGTAAATAACAAAAAATAAAAACGGTGCCAAAACAGCTATTTCTTGTTTCCTTGCCTCACAAAAAGTGTAATATAGAGCAACCAAAAATCATATGTACCCTAAACTAGTACCAAAAATATTGCCACCCTATCCCGTAGTTTCTAAAATTGGGTCACTTTTATGGAGTTTCTACTCTAGGGGTGCATCAGGAGGCCTTCAAATGGGACATGGTGTAAAAAAAAACAGTCCAGCAAAATCTGCCTTCCAAAAAACGTATGGCATTCCTTTCCTTCTGCGCCCTGCCGTGTGCCCGTACAGCAATTTACGACCACATATGGGGTGTTTCTGTGAACTACAGAATCAGGGCCATAAATATTGAGTTTGGTTTGTCTGTTAACCCTTGCTTCGTAACTGGAAAAAAATAAAATGGAAAATCTGCCAAAAAAGTGAAATTTTTAAATTGTATCTCTATTTTCCATTAATTCTTGTGGAACACCGAAAGGGTTAACAAAGTTTGTAAAATCAGTTTTGAATATCTTGAGGGGTGTAGTTTATAGAATAGGGTCATTTTTGGGTGGTTTCTATTATGTAAGCCTCGCAAAGTGACTTCAGACCTGAACTGTTCCCTAAAAATTTGGTTTTTGAAAATTTCTGAAAAATTTCAAGATTTGCTTCGAAAATTCTAAGCCTTGTAACATCCCCAAAAAATAAAACATCATTCCCAAAATGATCCAAACATGAAGTAGACATATGGGGAATGTAAAGTAATAACTATTTTTGAAGGTATTACTATGTATTATAGAAGTAGAGCAATTGAAACTTGGAAATTTGCAATTTTTTACAAATTTTGGGTACATTTTTGTATTTTTTTATAAATAAAAATTATAATTTTTTACTTCATTTTACAAGTGTCATGAAGTACAATATGTGACGAAAAAAAAATCTCAGAATGGCCTGGATAAGTCAAAGCGTTTTAAAGTTATCAGCACTTAAAGTGACACTGGTCAGATTTGCAAAAAATGGCTTGGTCCTTAAGGTGAAATAAGGCTGTGTCCTGAAGGGGTTAAATATGTTTTTAAGTCACCTTGGGTGACAATAACTGGCAATCATTAGAGTCATAATTTTCAATATGACAATACAATGCTGTCACCTAGTGGGACATATTGGTATATTTCTTTAATAGACTCCGAAGCCTGCTTGAGTCTTCGGTCTATTAGCGCAATGTAACAAGTTCCCCAATCTCAGCCAGGGGACGCTGTTACTGGAGCGGAAGCGCGCAGCTTCAGCTTCCGGGCTGTCCTGATGCCGTGGTCACATTTGACCATGGCATCTGAAAGGGAAAATATATGCAATCATCCTTATGACTGATCGCATACATGTGCCAAGGGTCTCTGCTATTTAATAATAATATGGTGTCCGCTGCATGTGCAAGCGGGCACCATGTTTAAAGAAGAGGTCCAGAAGGGGTTAAGTTCATAAAAAAATTCCAGCATATCCCCCCCCACTCCAAAATAAATACAATAACATCTATAAAACATTTACAGAGGGCCAGTTTAGCACAGAGCGCCCCTTCTGGGCAGATGGTAATAATACAAGGGTTAATACAGTACGTCACGCACCACCTGTCAATAGACAAATAAGACAAATACAGTTCCCCTGACAAAAAGTTCGGCAATGGCAAGGAAATCTTCAATATAGAATACATCACTGGCATTGTTTGATAGATGCATGTACGCTAAGGGAACACTGGCACTGTACTGTATAGTATTTACTAATGGAGCTGGAACTAATTAGAGGGGGCACCAGGAGGGGAGTCAGCATGGTACTAAATTTGATTATATTAGTTTTATACACCTAAAAATAAATATAAATATATCATTTTACGCTGCATTAAACCAAGCAATATGCCTGGTTTAATAGGGCAGATCATTCTGACAGATGCTCAATCAATGAAAAGTTCCAATCATTTCCATTTTGTTCTTTTCTCTGAATACCATAATTAATTATAGGGGTTGTGTCACTTCAGCAAATGGCGTTTATTATTTAGAAGACGTTAATACAAACCACTTACTAATGTATTGTGATTGTTTATATTGCTTTCTTTTCTGGCTGGATCAATTTTTCCATCCCAATATACACTGCTTTTATCCATGGTTATGACCACCTTGCAATTCAGCAGCGGTGGCCATGGTTGCACAATATAGGAACAAACACTGACCTCTCTGGTGGCCGAGGCCATGGGGTATGCATAGGTCAGTACTTTTTTCTATAGTATGCAAGCACGGCCACCGCAGCTGGATTGCTTGGTGTCATAACTATGGATACGAACAGTGTATAATGTGATGAAAAAAATTAATCCAGCCAGCAAAGGAAGTAATATGGACAATCACAATACATTAGTAAGTGCCTTGTATTAACTTTCTCTACATGATAAATGCCATTTGCTGAAGCGAGACAACCCCTTTAAGTTAAGAATGAATTCCACGAAAATGCTGATATTTACCTCAGGGCTGTTTATTCACAAGGAGTTTTTGGGAGACTCCAATATATTTCTAAACTATATTAGGTTCTTTGTTATCTTCTTGAGAATTCCCCTAATCTAATTATTTACACTAGATCACTGCATTCATTTTGTCTCTATTCCTCTGATCTCTAAGATAAATTATTCACCTGTCAAAATTGTATAAACCATTTTTGTTCTGTTGTCCTCTTTCTTGGTAACAAATAGACCCAATAAGCAAAATATTACATAATACGGACATTTCTAAATGAATATGACTATCCGTTACATTCTGGCCCCAGTCCATAGTCCAGAAAAGCTAAACTTTGTTGGTTGACATCCTGGCATATTTTCCATATTTTATTTTTTTTCAATTTTTGCTCAGATCTGTCGGTTGTAAATCGCATTGCTGTGAGTAGATAATAATTTTGTTTCAATGTTTTTCACATTCGCTCCATGAAAAGTTTAGTTTGCAGATGAATTGCCACCTTCTATTCTCTAATCAACTATCAAGCACTATGGAGAATCTCATCTTAGAAGTCTATACAGGATCAGATTCACATACAAAAGTTGTACTCATCTATGGTAAAAAAAAACGAAATATCTATATGTGGGGAAAACAGTCAATCATTTAAGCAGCTATATTATATAGTATGAGCATATTTTAGCTCTCATTAACATACTGTGCAACTGTGAACCCCAACTACCACCAGCCAAGAGCCCAAACATCGGGGTGTACCCTGAGAGAAGAAAGGGTGCACCCACCAGTCACTGCAGAGGGGAGATTGCCACTGTGATCTGTGAGCACAGCAACCCTCCTCCGGGCTACAACTACAACTCCCCTCACTCATGCTGTCTGCGACACCCTTTACAGAGTACATTCAGAGTCTGTGGTCAGAGTCCTCTGTATTAAGGCTCTGTTTTCATATGGAACTATTATAGAGCTTCAGCCAAATTACATGGTACCATGTGCTACAGCCTGGGAGGAGCAGAGGACAAAAGTGCTAGTGGCTCTGGCTGCAACAGCTATTCATATAAATCACAATGGCAATCCTCACACCAATGCTTCCTAGGGCCGGACAGTGACTGAACGCAGCACCCTTTCTTTCCTCATTGCACACCCTGATGTTGGGGCTCCTGCTTGATGGTAGTTAAAGGGGCGAGTTATCAGAATTGCACTTTTCATGTGCTGCTGTTGTGAAAGTGTATTATGAGAGGACAAATGGCACCTTAACATTATCAATGGCCATTGATGTGAGAGGTGAACATTGGCTACAAAGTTGCACTAGGGTGGACTGTGAACCGTACAGTGCCATCAAACGGATGAACGTTGACATGGTAGGCGAGGAATATCACAGAACATTCTGCAACCCAGGGCCGGTGCAAGGATTTTTGCCGCCCCCTCATGTCACTCACTCACTGACAGACAGACACGCACTCAGACACTCACTGAATGACGTACACAGAAACTCACTGACAGACACACATACACTCACTGACAGACAGACAGACAGACACACACTCACTGACAGACACACATACACTCACTCACTGACAGACACACATACACTCACTCACTAACAGACACACATACACTCACTCACTGACAGACACACATACACTCACTCACTGACAGACACACATACACTCACTCACTGACAGACACACATACACTCACTCACTGACAGACACACATACACTCACTCACTGACAGACACACACTCACTGACAGACAGGCACACTCACTCACTGACAGACACACATACACTCACTGACAGACAGACACACACACACTCACTGACAGACAGACACACTCACTCACTGACAGACAGACATACACCTACCCACTGAAACACAGACACACACACGGAAACTCACTCACTCACTGGCAGACAAACACACACATATACTCACTGACAAACATACACATACTCACTGACAAACACACAGACACTTACTGACCGACAGACATCCACACTCACTGACATACACTCACTCACTGACATACACACACAGACACTTAATGACAGACAGACATACATTTACTGGCAGAAAGACAGACATACATACACTCACTGACATAAATACACAGGCAGACGCTCGCTCAGTCAAACACTTAAAGGGAACCTGTCATGTGGATATTTGATTATAATCTAACTAATTATATACAATCATTAACTACTAAAAAGTACCTTAGATGTATTCACTTACTGGTGTGACGGATGGTTATCTCATAATATACACACAAAGATGCCGCATGCTAATGATCTGATTGGAGTCCGGCGTGATGTCATTGAGTCCAGCGTATATTTAATTCAGAGCTATAGCCACTCCCCTGCCCACCTGCTGCTGATTCATATGGAAACAAACTGTCATTCAGAAGCAGGTGGGCGGGGAGTGTCAGGAGCTCATGAATATTCATGACTCATCATTATCAGCTGGAGCTTTTCAATACACGATGTTGGCAGATTGACTGGGTCAATTAAAGAAAGTGACCCAGCATTGTGCTAAGAGAATCAGTCACTTATTTATGTTGCCCTTAGTTAGGACACCATAAAACTGGTGACAGGTTCCCTTTAAACACTCACCTCCCTGGGGTCCAGTGTGGTGCAGCTCCTTAGTCCTCCAGCGCGCCGTTTAGTATGGCGGGGCCGGAATGACGTCATATTCCGGCATCACAGAGGGCGCACGAGGGAGGAGTGGGGAGCTGCTAGAACAGCCTCCCTTGCCACCCGCCTCCTCTCCTCCGGTAATTTACTGGCAGAGCAGGCACCTGCCATCAGTGTAAGCAGATGCCTGCTCTGCCATATTTAACCGCCTCCGGACCGCCTAACGCAGGATCGCATTCCGGAGGCGGCAGCTCCAGGCACAGTCACGCATATACGCGTCATCTCGCGAGACGCGAGATTTCCTGTGAACGCGCTCACACAGGCGCGCGCGTTCACAGGATCGGAAGGTAAGCGAGTGGATCTCCAGCCTGCCAGCAGCGATCGTTCGCTGGCAGGCTGGAGATACGATTTTTTTTAACCCCTAACAGGTATATTAGATGCTGTTTTGATAACAGCGTCTAATATACCTGCTACCTGGTCCTCTGGTGGTCCCTTTTGCTTGGATCGACCACCAGAGGACACAGGCAGCTCAGTAATAAGTAGCACCAAACACCACTACACTACACCCCCCCTGTCACTTATTAACCCCTTATTAACCCCTGATCACCCCCGATCACCCCATATAGACTCCCTGATCACCCCCCTGTCATTGATCACCCCCCTGTCATTGATCACCCCCTTGTAAGGCTCCATTCAGACGTCCGTATGTTTTTTACGGATCCACGGATACATGGATCGGATCCGCAAAACACATACAGACGTCTGAATGGAGCCTTACAGGGGGGTGATCAATGACAGGGGGGTGATCACCCCATATAGACTCCCTGATCACCCCCCTGTCATTGATCACCCCCCTGTAAGGCTCCATTCAGATGTCCGTATGTTTTTTTACGGATCCACGGATACTTGGATCGGATCCGCAAAACACATACGGACGTCTGAATGGAGCCTTACAGGGGGGTGATCAATGACAGGGGGGTGATCACCCCATATAGACTCCCTGATCACCCCCTGTCATTGATCACCCCCCTGTCAATGATCACCCCCCTGTAAGGCTCCATTCAGACGTCCGTATGTTTTTTACGGATCCACGGATACATGGATCGGATCCGCAAAACACATACGGATGTCTGAATGGAGCCTTACAGAGGGGTGATCAATGACAGGGGGGTGATCACCCCATATTGACTCCCTAATCACCCCCCTGTCATTGATCACCTCCCTGTCATTGATCACCCCCCTGTAAGGCTCCATTCAGACGTCCGTATGTTTTTTACAGATCCACGGGTACATGGATCGGATCCGCAAAACACATACGGACATCTGAATGGAGCCTTACAGGGGGGTGATCAATGACAGGGGGGTGATCAATGACAGGGGGGTGATCAGAGAGTCTATATGGGGTGATCACCCCCCTGTCCTTGATCACCCCCCTGTAAGGCTCCATTCAGACGTCCGTATGTTTTTTACGGATCCACGGATACATGGATCGGATCCGCAAAACACATACGGATGTCTGAATGGAGCCTTACAGGGGGGTGATCAATGACAGGGGGGTGATCACCCCATATAGACTCCCTGATCACCCCCCTGTCATTGATCACCCCCCTGTAAGGCTCCATTCAGACATCCGTATGTTTTTTACGGATCCACGGATACATGGATCGGATCCGCAAAACACATACGTATGTCTGAATGGAGCCTTACAGGGGGGTGATCAATGACAGGGGGGTGATCAATGACAGGGGGGTGATCAGAGAGTCTATATGGGGTGATCACCCCCCTGTCCTTGATCACCCCCCTGTAAGGCTCCATTCAGACGTCCGTATGTTTTTTACGGATCCACGGATACATGGATCGGATCCGCAAAACACATACGGATGTCTGAATGGAGCCTTACAGGGGGGTGATCAATGACAGGGGGGTGATCACCCCATATAGACTCCCTGATCACCCCCCTGTCATTGATCACCCCCCTGTAAGGCTCCATTCAGACATTTTTTTGGCCCAAGTTAGCGGAAATTGTTTTGTTTTCTTACAAAGTCTCATATTCCACTAACTTGTGTCAAAAGATAAAATCTCACAATAAATTCGTCACAAATCGAATTTCTGTGAACTTCAAGAAGCATTTTTGCAAACTTTGCTCATCTCTAGTTATAATAATGTGACTCAACTGTGTACTGTATGTGGACTGTTGCTCCTAAAGTAGAATACAAATTGAAGAGTATAAACAGTACCAAATGGTCAGTATATGTTATTTTATTATTTTATGACAATTCATGGCTGATGGAACTTTTATATAACTTACACAGCCCCTTAACCTCTTCAGGACACATGACATACCGGTACGTTATGTGTTGTTCCTATCACCGCCGCCCGGTGATCGGAACAACAGGCAGTGCTCTCTCCTCCTTTTGTGTCCGGGGAGCAGAGGAGAGAGCACTGCCTGCGCTGCCTGCACATGTGGATCTCAGCCAGCATCACCCCATCTGTGCCCCCGCACCCATCCTTGCCCCAGGACCCGATCTGTGCCCCAGCACCCCCCATCTGATCAGCCAGGTAATTAGGGAAAGGCTAGGGAAAGGTTGGGCTAGGCAGGGATATAAAAAGGGAAAGTTAGTGGGAAAAAAAAAGTTTGATTGCATCACCCTAAGTAGGGTGTCTGGGGTCCACAGCACAGCTGTGTGACCCTACACCCCCCAGGGGTGCTGCCGCTTTCTCCCCTTTTTGTGCGTACGCTGACTGTGGCCGGCACTCTTAGCATCCGGCCACTGTTAGCACATCGCACACCCCACCGCTGATCAACTTCGGACGGTTGATCAGCGGTTTAGAATTTTTTTTATTCAAATTTTGTTCCCTTTTTTTAGTTTAGTCTTTTTTTTTTGTTCGTTTTAGGGATAAGTCCGCGAACACCCGTGCCCCCACATACACGCACACCAAATAAAGATTTACATGCACCCACATACACACGCAGACACACACTCCCCTATGGCCCGCCGGATGTTCTCGGCCGAGGAGGCATACGCCCAGCTTGCCTACGAGTCCGAGAGTCCCAGTGAGGACGAGGGTGACTCCACTTTCCTGTTGTAATCCACGTCCTCCTCATCATCTAGCGATGATGATGAGCCCCAAGGCGGCGGAGACGCCACCAGGCGGAGCAAGGGGACCGCCATGCTAGGGACACTGTGGCCCACCCTAGTATGAGCAGCTCTGGGGCTCGTACTAGTTTTCCAGCCCACCGGTTAATTTCACCGGAGCCCCCTGCCAGTGAACTTGTCTGGTATACCCCAGAGCGATTTGAGCCAGTGATTCCTGATTTTTTAGGCCAACCAGGAATCCAGATTTCCACAGTGGGCTTCACTGAATATGACTTTTTTAGTCATTTTTTCAGTGACCAACTGTTAAATTTAATGGTGGAGCAGACGAACCTGTACGCCTAACAGTTCGTTGCTCAACACCCGGGCTCCTTTTTGGCTAGGCCCGGTGGCTGGACGCCGGTCAGTGCAGCCGAGATGAGGACATTTTGCGGCCTCGTGCTGCATATGGGCCTAGTCAAAAAACCTAGTGTCAGGCATTACTGGAGTGGGGACGTCCTCTACCAGACCCCACTTTACAGTACGGCCATGAAACGCTCTCAGTTTGAGGCCATCCGGAAATGCCTGCATTATTCAGATAATGCAGCATGTCCCCCCCCCCCGAGGTGATCCTGCCTATGACCGCCTGTACAAAATCAGGCCGGTCATCGATCACTTTGGGGCCAAATTTGTACAGGCCTATGTAACCTGGAAGGGAGGTTGCGGTTGATGAGTCTCTCATTGCGCTCCAGGGGAGACTCATTTTCCGCCAGTATGTTCCCTCAAAGCGAGCGAGGTATGGTGTGAAGCTGTACAAACTTTGTGAGAGTACCTCAGGGTACACTTACAAGTTTCGTGTGTACGAGGGGAGAGATTCCCGTATTCAACCCCCAGAATGTCCCCCTACTCTGGTTGTTAGCGGGAAACTTGTGTGGGACCTCATGCACCCACTGCTAGATAAGGGTTACCACCTGTACGTGGATAACTTTTATACTAGTATCCCCTTGTTCCAGTCCCTCGCCGCCAGATCCACGTCCGCTTGGGGGACCGTGCGGAAAAATCAATGCGGCCTCCCTGCCCACCCCCTCCAGGTACCTATCCCCAGGGGTGAGACCCGTGCCCTTACCAGTGGAAACCTGTTGCTGGTCAGATATAAGGACAAGAGGGATGTCCTTGTACTGTCCACAATTTATGGTAACGGCATCACCCCTGTCCCTGTGCGAGGTACCGCGGCAACGGTCCTCAAGCCCGATTGTATCGTCGACTAAAATCTGTATATGGGAGGAGTTGATCTCTCTGATCAAGTCCTCAAGCCATATAATGCCATGCGCAAAACCCGGGCATGGTACAAAAAAGTTGCGGTCTACTTGGTACAGGTTGCCTTGTACAACTCTTTTGCGCTGTCCCGGAGCGCCGGCAACACAGGACATTCCTTCAGTTCTATGAGGCAGTCCTCAAGGCCCTGATCTTTTCGGACCGGGAAAGAGCAGGCCGGAGTACCTCGGGAACTGGAGGCACCCGGATCGTCCCTGGCCAACACTTTCCAGGTGTGGTCCCCCATACTGGAAAGAAGGGACGGACCCAAAAAAGGTGCAGAGTGTGTCACAGGAGGGGGATACGGAAGGACACCACTACTCAATGTGACACGTGCCCCGATCATTCGGGCCTCTGCATTATTGGTTGCTTCAGGGAGTACCATACTTCCATGGAGTACTAAATTTATATCCCAATTTAACCCCTGACAATCGGATAAAAAAACTATGGTTCTCAGACTTGAGACACCAAAAAAAAATTGTTCTAAAAGTTTGTAAAACTAAAATAAATTTTATAAAAGTACACAAATTAGGTATCGCCGCATCGGTAATAATCTCCTCTATAAAAATACCCTATGACATAACCCCCCAGATTAACACGGTCCAAAGAAAAAAAAACAAAAAACGGTGCAAAAAAAAGAACTTTTTTTGTCACCTTACATAACAAAAAGTTTAATAGCAAGTGATCGAAGAGTCATATAGCCCCCAAAATAGTGCCAATAAAACTGTCCTCTCATCCTGCAAAAAATGAGCCCCTACATAAGATAATCGGCTAAAAAACGAAAAAAGAAAAAAAAGAATCTTAGACTTTAAATTATATGTACCCTAAAAATAGTCCCAACAAAACCGCCACCTTATCCCGTAGTTTCCAAAATGGGGTCACTTTTAGGGAGCTTCTACTCCAGGGTTGCATCAGGGGGGCTTCAAATGGGACATGGTGTAAATAAACCAGTCCAGCAAAATCTGCTTTCCAAAAACCATATGGCGCACCTTTCCCTCTATGCCCTACTGTGTGCCCGTACAGTAGTGTACGACAACATATGGGGTGTTTCTGTAAACGGCAGAGTCAGGGCAAAAAAAATACAGTCTTGTTTGGCTGTTAACCCTTGCTTTGTTAGTGGAAAAAAGGGGTAAAATTTTAAATTTGGCAAAAAAAGGAAATTCTCAAATTTCATCCCCATTTGCCAATAACTCTTGTGCATAGAAACATAGAATGTGTCGGCAGATAAGAACCATTTGGCCCTTCTAGTCTGTCCAATATACTGAATACTATGGATAGTCCTGGCCCTATCTTATAGAAGGATGGCCTTATGCCTATCCCATGCATGCTTAAACTCCTTCACTGTATTTGCAGCTACCATTTCTGCAGGAAGGCTATTCCATGCATCCACTACTCTCTCAGTAAAGTAATACTTCCTGATATTACTTTTAAACCTTTGCCCCTCTAATTTAAAACTATGTCCACTGGTAGCAGTTTTTCTTCTTTTAAATATTCTCTCCTCTTTTACCTTGTTAATTCCCTTCATGTATTTAAAAGTTTCTATCATATCCCCTCTGTCTCGTCTTTCTTCCAAGCTATACATGTTAAGGTCCTTTAATCTTTCCTGGTAAGTTTTATCCTGCAATCCATGTACCAGTTTAGTAGCTCTTCTCTGAACTCTCTCCAAAGTATCAATATCCTTCTGGAGATATGGTCTCCAGTGCTGAGCACAATACTCCAAATGAGGTCTCACTAGTGCTTTGTAGAGCGGCATGAGCACCTCCCTCTTTCTACTGGTAATTCCTCTCCCTATACCCCAAGCATTCTGCTAGCATTTCCTGCTGCTCTATGACATTGTCTGCCTACCTTTGTCTTCTGAAATAATGACCCCTAAATCCCTTTCCTCAGATACTGAGGTTAGGACTGTATCACTGATTTTATATTCTGCTCTTGGGTTTTTTACGCCCCATGTGCATTATCCTTCACTTATCAACATTAAATTTTAGTTGCAAGATTTTTGACCATTCCTCTAGTTTTCCTAAATCCTTTTCCATTTGGTGTATCCCTCCAGGAACATCAACTCTGTTACAAATCTTTGTGTCATCAGCAAAAAGACACACCTTACCATCGAGGCCTTCTGCAATTTCGTTGATAAAGATATTAAACAATATGGGTCCCAGAACAGATCTCTGAGGTACCCCACTGGTAACAAGACCTTGGTCTGAATATACGCCATTGACTACAACCCTCTGTTGACTTTCCCTCAGCCACTGCCTAATCCATTCAACAATATGGGAGTCCAAGCCCAAAGACTGCAATTTATTGATAAGCCTTCTATGTGGGACAGTATCAAAAGCCTTACTAAAGTCTAGATAAATGATGTCTACTGCACCTCCTCCATCTATTATTTTAGTCACCCAATCAAAAAAAATCAATAAGATTAGTTTGACATGATCTCCCTGAAGAAAAACCCATGCTGTTTTTCATCTTTCAATCCATGGGATTTTAGATGTTCCACAATCCTCTCCTTATGTATGGTTTCCATTAATTTCCCCACTATTGATGTCAGGCTTACTGGCCTATAGTTGCCCGATTCCTCCCTACTACCTTTCTTGTGAATGGGCACAACATTTGCTAATTTCCATTCAGGCTCCTGTGACTTATTTGTATTAATTTTAGACAGCTGACTTAGAACCTCTTCCTCTGTAAAGACACATGCATCAAAAGATTCATTAGTCTTCTTTCCTAACTGAGGTCCTTTTCCTTCATTTTCCTTTGTGAAAAATGAACAGAAGTATTCATTGAGGCAGTCAGCTAGTTCTTTATCTTCTTCCATATACCTTCCTTCTTTTGTTTTTAATTTGGTAATTCATTGTTTTAGTTTCCTTTTTTCATTTATGTATCTGAAGAATGCCTTATCGCCTTTTTTCCCTGACTGAGCTAATTTCTCTTCTGCCTGTGCTTTAGAAGCTCTTATAACTTGTTTGGCCTCTCTCTGCCTCTCTCTGCCTAGTCTTATAAATTTGCCTGTCATCCTCGTTTTTTTTTTGTTTTTTTTATAATTCCTAAATGCTATCTTTTTGTTTTTAATGATTTTGGCCACTTCTGCTGAGTACCACAGTGGTCTCTTCCTTTTTTTGCTTTTACTGACAAGCCTAATGCAATTTTCTGTTGCCTTCAATAGTGCCACTTTTAAGTAGTCCCATTTCTCCTGGACTCCAATGAAACTGTTCCAATCTGAACCTAAAGGGTTAGCAAAGTTCATAAAATCTGTTTTGAATACCTTGAGGGGTGTTGTTTCTTATATGGGGTCACTTTTATGGAGTTTCTACTCTAGGGGTGCATCAGGGGGGCTTCAAATGGGACATGGTGTAAATAAACCAGTCCAGCAAAATCTGCCTTCCAAAAACCATATGGCGCACCTTTCCCTCTACGCCCTACTGTGTGCCCGTACAGTAGTGTACGACCACATATGGGGTGTTTTTGTAAACGGCAGAGTCAGGGCAATAAAAATACAGTCTTGTTTGGCTGTTAACCTTTGCTTTGTTAGTGAAAAAAATGGGTTACAATGGAAAATTTGACAAAAAAATGAAATTCTCAAATTTCATCCCCATTTGCCAATAACTCTTGTGCAACACCTAAAGGGTTAACAAAGTTCATAACATCAGTTTTGAATACCTTGAGGGGTGTAGTTTCTTAGATGGGGTCACTTTTATGGAGTTTCTACTCTAGGGTTGCATCAGGGGGGCTTCAAATGGGACATGGTGTAAATAAACCAGTCCAGCAAAATCTGCCTTCCAAAAACCATATGGCGCACCTTTCCCTCTACGTCCTACTGTGTGCCCGTAGAGTAGTTTACGGCCACATATGGGGTGTTTCTGCAAACTACAGAATCGGGGCAATAAAGATTGAGTTTTGTTTGCCTGTTAACCCTTGCTTTGTTACTGGAAAAAATAGATAAAAATTGAAAATTTGCCAAAAAATCTAAATTTGGAAATTTTATCTCCATTAACCTTTTGTGGAACACCTAAAGGGTTAACGGTGTTTGTAAAATCAGTTTTGAATAGCTAGAGGGGTGTAGTTTCTAGAATGGGGTCATTTTTGGGTGGTTTCTATTATGTAAGACTCACAAAGTGACTTCAGACCTGAACTGGTCCCTAAAAATTGGGTTTTTGAACATTTCAGAAAAATTTCAAGATTTGCTTCTAAACTTCTAAGCCTTGTAACATCCCCATAGTATAAAATATCATTCCCAAAATGATCCAAACATGAAGTAGACATATGAGGAATGCAAATTAATAACAATTTTTTTAGGTATTACTATGTATTATAGAAGTAGAGAAATTGAAACTTGGAAATTTGCTATTTTTTTTTACAAATGTTTGGTAAATTTGGTATTTTTTTTATAAATAAAAATTATTATTTTTTACTTCATTTTACCAGTGTCATGAAGTACAATATGTGACGAAAAAAATATCTCAGAATGGCCTGGTTAAGTCAAAGCGTTTTAAAGTTATCACCACTAGAGTTGAGCGAACACCTGGATGTTCGGGTTCGAGAAGTTTGGCCGAACTTCCCGGAAATGTTCGGGTTCGGGATCCGAACTCGACCCGAACTTCGTCCCAAACCCAAACCCCATTGAAGTCAATGGGGACCCGAACCTTTCGGCACTAAAAAGGCTGTAAAACAGCCCAGGAAAGGGCTAGAGGGCTGCAAAAGGCAGCAAAATGTAGGTAAATCCCCTGCAAACAAATGTGGATAGGGAAATGAATAAAAATAAAATAAATAAAAATTAACCAATATCAATTGGAGAGAGGTCCCATAGCAGAGAATCAGAATTCATGTCATAGCAGAGAATCATGCTTCATGTCAACCACCACTGGAACAGGCCATTGTCAGATATTTTTAGGCCCCGGCACCCAGACAGAGGAGAGAGGTCCCATAGCAGAGATTCAGGCTTCATGTCATAGCAGAGAATCATGCTTCATGTCACCCACCACTGGAACAGGCCATTGTCAGATATTTTTAGGCCCCGGCACCCAGACAGAGGAGAGAGGTCCCATAGCAGAGATTCAGGCTTCATGTCATAGCATAGAATCATGCTTCATGTCACCCACCACTGGAACAGGCCATTGTCAGATATTTTTAGGCCCCGGCACCCAGACAGAGGAGAGAGGTCCCATAGCAGAGATTCAGGCTTCATGTCATAGCAGAGAATCAGGCTTCATGTCACCCACCACTGGAACAGGCCATTGTCAGATATTTTTAGGCCCCGGCACACAGACAGAGGAGAGAGGTCCCATAGCAGAGATTCAGGCTTCATGTCATAGCAGAGAATCATGCTTCATGTCACCCACCACTGGAACAGGCCACTGTCAGATATTTTTAGGCCCCGGCACCCAGACAGAAGAGAGAGGTCCCATAGCAGAGATTCAGGCTTTATGTCATAGCAGAGAATCAGGCTTCATGTCACCCACCACTGGAACAGGCCACTGTGAGATATTTAGGCCCCGGCACCCAGACAGAGGAGAGAGGTCCCATAGCAGAGATTCAGGCTTCATGTCATAGCAGAGAATCAGGCTTCATGTCACCCAACACTGGAATAGGCCACTGTCAGATATTTTTAGGCCCCGGCACCCAGACAGAGGAGAGAGGTCCCATAGCAGAGAATCAGGCTTCATGTCATAACAGAGAATCATGCTTCATGTCACCCACCACTGGAACAGGCCATTGTCAGATATTTTTAGGCCCCAGCACCCAGACAGAGGAGAGGTTCATTCAACGAGGATTGAATGAGGAAGTACCCTGGAGTACAAGAATATATGGTTAAGGGGAGGTAGTTATAAATGTCTAATCTGAACAAGGGATGGACAGGTCCTGTGGGATCCATGCCTGGTTCATTTTTATGAACGTCAGCTTGTCCACATTGGCTGTAGACAGGCGGCTGCGTTTGTCTGTAATGACGTCCCCTGCCGTGCTGAATACACGTTCAGACAAAACGCTGGCCGCCGGGCAGGCCAGCACCTCTAAGGCATAAAAGGCTAGCTCTGGCCACGTGGACAATTTGGAGACCCAGAAGTTGAATGGGGTCGAACCATCAGTCAGTACGTGGAGGGGTGTGCACACGTACTGTTCCACCATGTTAGTGAAATGTTGCCTCCTGCTAACACGTTCCGTATCAGGTGGTGGTGCAGTTAGATGTGGCGTGTTGACAAAACTTTTCCACATCTCTGCCATGCTAACCCTGCCCTCAGAGGAGCTGGCCGTGACACAGCTGCGTTGGCGACCTCTTGCTCCTCCTCTGCCTTCGCCTTGGGCTTCCACTTGTTCCCCTGTGACATTTGGGAATGCTTTCAGTAGCGCGTCTACTAACGTGCGCTTGTACTCGCGCATCTTCCTATCACGCTCCAGTGCAGGAAGTAATGTGGGCACATTGTCTTTTTACCGGGGATCCAGCAGGGTGGCAACCCAGTAGTCCGCACACGTTAAAATGTGGGTAACTCTGCTGTTGTTGCGCAGGCACTGCAGCATGTAGTCGCTCATGTGTGCCAGGCTGCCCAGAGGTAAGGACAAGCTGTCCTCTGTGGGAGGCATATCGTCATCGTCCTGCGTTTCCCCCCAGCCACACACCAGTGATGGCCCCGAGCTGCGTTGGGTGCCACCCCGCTGTGAACATGCTTCATCCTCATCCTCCTCCACCTCCTCCTCATCCTCATCCTCGTCCTCCTCGTCCTCCAGTAGTGGGCCCTGTCTGGCCACATTTGTACCTGGCCTCTGCTGTTGCAAAAAACCTCCCTCTGAGTCACTTCTAAGAGACTGGCCTGAAAGTGCTAAAAATGACCCCTCTTCCTCCTCCTCCTCCTGGGTCACCTTCTCTTCCATCATCGCCCTAAGTGTTTTCTCAAGGAGACATAGAGGTGGTATTGTAACGCTGATAACGGCGTCATCGCCACTGGCCATGTAGGTGGAGTACTCGAAACAGCGCAACAGGGCACACAGGTCTCGCATGGAGGCCCAGTCATTGGTGGTGAAGTGGTGCTGTTCCGCAGTGCGACTGACCCGTGCGTGCTGCAGCTGAAACTCCACTATGGCCTGCTGCTGCTCGCACAGTCTGTCCAGCATGTGCAAGGTGGAGTTCCACCTGGTGGGCACGTCGCATATGAGGCGGTGAGCGGGAAGGCCGAAGTTACGCTGTAGCGCAGACAGGCGAGCAGCGGCAGGATGTAAACGCCGGAAGCGCGCACAGACGGACCGCACTTGATGCAGCAGCTCTGACATGTCGGGGTAGTTGTGAATGAACTTCTGCACCACCAAATTGAGCACATGTGCCAGGCAAGGGATGTGCGTCAAACCGGCTAGTCCCAGAGCTGCGACGAGATTTCGGCCATTATCGCACACCACCAGGCTGGGCTTGAGGCTCACCGGCAGCAACCACTAGTCGGTCTGTTGTTCAATACCCCGCCACAACTCCTGCGCGGTGTGGGGCCTGTCCCCCAAACATATGAGTTTCAGAATGGCCTGCTGACGTTTACCCCGGGCTGTGCTGAAGTTGGTGGTGAAGGTGTGTGGCTGACTGGATGAGCAGGTGGAAGAAGAGGAGGAGGAAGCCGAGTAGGAGGAGGAGGCTACAGGAGGCAAAGAATGTTTCCCTGCGATCCTTGGCGGTGGAAGGACGTGCGCCAAACTGCTCTCCGCCTGGGGCCCAGCCGCCACTACATTTACCCAGTGTGCAGTTAGGGAGATATAGCGTCCCTGGCCGTGCTTACTGGTCCACGTATCTGTGGTTAGGTGGGCCTTGCCGCAGATGGCGTTTCGCAATGCACACTTGATTTTATCGGATACTTGGTCGTGCAGGGAAGGCACGGCTCTCTTGGAGAAGTAGTGGCGGCTGGGAACAACATACTGTGGGACAGCAAGCGACATGAGCTGTTTGAAGCTGTCTGTGTCCACCAGCCTGAATGACAGCATTTTATAGGCCAGTAGTTTAGAAATGCTGGCATTCAGGGCCAGGGATCGAGGGTGGCTAGGTGGGAATTTACGCTTTCTCTCAAATGTTTGTGAGATGGAGAGCTGAACGCTGCCGTGTGACATGGTTGAGATGCTTGGTGACGGAGGTGGTGGTGTTGGTGCTACATCCTCTGTTTTCTGGGCGGCAGGTGCCAACGTTCCTCCAGAGGCGGAGGAAGAGGCCGAGGCAGCAGCAGAAGAGGTAGCAGGGGGAGCCTGAGTGAGTTCCTTGTTTTTAAGGTGTTTACACCACTGCAGTTCATGCTTTGCATGCAGGTGCCTGGTCATGCAGATTGTGCTAAGGTTCAGAACGTTAATGCCTCGCTTCAGGCTCTGATGGCACAGCGTGCAAACCACTCGGGTCTTGTCATCAGCACATTGTTTGAGGAAGTGCCACACCAGGGAACTCCTTGAAGCTGCCTTTGGGGTGCTCGGTCCCAGATGGCAGTGGCCAGTAGCAGGCGGACTCTCTTGGCGGCGGGTGTTCTGCTTTTGCCCACTGCTCCCTCTTTTGCTACGCTGTTGGCTTGGTCTCACCACTGCCTCTTCAACTCTGAAAGTCAGTGGCACGACCTTCATTCCATGTGGGGTCTAGGACCTCATCGTCCCCTGCATCGTCTTCCACCCAGTCTTCCTCCCTGACCTCCTGTTCAGTCTGCACACTGCAGAAATACGCAGCAGTTGGCACCTGTGTTTCATCATCAGAGACGTGCTGAGGTGGTATTCCCATGTCCTCATCATCAGGAAACATAAGTGATTGTGCGTCAGTGCATTCTATGTCTTCCACCGCTGGGGAAGGGCTAGGTGGATGCCCTTGGGAAACCCTGCCAGCAGAGTCTTCAAACAGCATAAGAGACTGCTGCATAAGTTGAGGCTCAGACAGTCTCCCTGATATGCATGGGGGTGATGTGACAGACTGATGGGCTTGGTTTTCAGGCGCCATCTGTGCGCTTTCTGCAGAAGACTGGGTGGGAGATAATGTGAACGTGCTGGATCCACTGTCGGCCACCCAATTGACTAATGCCTGTACCTGCTCAGGCCTTACCATCCTTAGAACGGCATTGGGCCCCACCAAATATCGCTGTAAATTCTGGCGTCTACTGGGACCTGAGGTAGTTGGTACACTAGGACGTGTGGCGGTGGCAGAATGGCCACGTCCTCTCCCAGCACCAGAGGGTCCACTAACACCACCACAACCATGTCCGCGTCCCTTACTAGATGTTTTCCTCATTGTTACCGTTCACCACAATAATAAAAAAATTATTTGGCCCAATGTATTGAATTCAAATTCAGGCCTTTTTTTACAGGCACCTAACACTATCTAGCTATCTACTTAGGTACCATATTACACTAATACAGGCACAGCAGTAACCACAGATTTAGCTGAATATAAATTGTAGGCCTAGTATTTAGGCAGTGGATGACAGGTATACGTTTTACGGACAGAATTAGACTTGGTGATGCATGGTAGCGTTTGAAGTTATTGAGAATGACCCTATCCGCACCTTCAATCTAATATACCTTTTTATGGATAGATTTAAACTTGGCCTGATACAGCAGAAAACAATTATTTAGGGAATTGCTAAGTTGGGTATTTTATTCAACCCAGAACAAAAACTGTGCTTTGGCAGACACTAAATAACTTTGCCAGGCACAGCAGTAACCACAGATTTAGCTGAATATAAATTTTAGGCCTATTATTTAGGCGCTGGATGACAGGTATACTTTTACGGACAGAATTAGACTTGGTGATGCACGGTAGCGTTTGAAGTTATTGAGAATGACCCTATCCGCACCTTTAATCTAATATACCCTTTTATGGATAGATTTAAACTTGGCCTGATACAGCAGAAAACAATTATTTAGGGAATTGCTAAGTTGGGAATTGTATTCAACCCAGAACAAAAACTGTGCTTCGACAGACAGCAGACAGTATTACAATTGGCTAGCCACAGCTGAAACACCAGATTTAGGGTACTGCTATTTTGGCAATTGTATTTTACCCCTCAATAAAATAGCAAGCACAGCCAAGTCCCTGATGTAGGATATAGCAAAAAAAAAAAAAAAAAAACACTATTAATGGTTAAAAATAAACTTGGTGGCAGCTTGTGCTGGCGCACCACAAGACACAAAATGGCCGCCGATCACCCCAGAAAAAAGTGACTGAAAAACGCTCTGGGCAGCCTTAAAACAGTGAGCAATTGAATAGCAGAGGTTGTATGATACACAGCTGTACATCGATTACTTCAGTAAGTAAATCACTGCCTAATCTCGCCCTAACAGCAGCAGCTGCATCCTATCCCTACACTGATCAGAGCAGAGTGACGTGCGGCGCTATGTGACTCCAACTTAAATAGAGGCTGGGTCACATGCTGCACTGGCCAATCACAGCCATGCCAATAGTAGGCATGGCTGTGATGTCCTCTTGGGGCAAGTAGTATGACGCTTGTTGATTGGCTGCTTTGCAGCCTTTCAAAAAGCGCCAAGAAAGCGCCGAACACCGAACCCGAACTTTTACGAAAATGTTCAGGTTCGGGTCCGTGTCACGAACACCCCAAAATTTGGAAGGAACCCGAACTATACAGTACGGGTTCGCTCATCCCTAATCACCACTTAAAGTGACACTGGTCAGATTTGCAAAAAAATGGCCTGGTCCTTAAGGTGAAATAAGGCTGTGTCCTAAAGGGGTTAAAGGGGTTATACCATGACTAATGTAAAAAATGAAAATCAGACACCATATAGTACATGACAATTTCTTTCGAACAAAGCTAGAACCAGCCCTGTACCTCACATGGATCCAGAGATCTCCCTATTCATTGTTCTGCTAGATTTACTGTATGTCCAGATGACAGCTCAAGGGGAGTGTCTTTACTGCTGCAGTTAAGGGGGCGTATCCATGCTCTCCCTATCACAACTCAGGAGAAAGCTGAAGGATTAAACTGAGCATGTGCGGCCATCTCAGTGAACCGGTCAAAGAAATAAGAAAAAAACTAACTGCAGGTGGCACTATACAGATATATTTTATTGAATAACTCAGTGGCTGTACAAATTTTTTAACTACATGCAATTACAAAAGGATTCAGATGCCGGTTTGAAAACTGTAGAATATTTTTTGTGGTACAACCCCTTTAATTAATGGTCTCTAACGTGTGGCTCTCTGGCTACTTCAAAATTACAACTCCTACCATGCCCTGACAGCTACATGGTATGCTGAAAAATCAGGTTTAAGATCACTGTTTATAATTTTAGTTTAAATTTATGCAGAAACTGAGAAATTGCTAAAGGATTCCAAAACTTTCTAGCATCTCCATTGGTATGGAGTTGTAATTTGGTTACAAATGAGAATAAAAAAAATGTATTACATGTATCATCCAATACAATATGTGCACTCCGTAGACTTGTTGAAACTTCTCATTTTAAAGCAAAATTATAATCTTGAGAAAGTTCTGAGTTTCCAGATGATTCAGGAAGGTCAAGTAAAAGTTTAACTGTTTTGCGTGTCTGCAACCAGACATCAGATTTTATCTGTACTAACTCTTCATGTCCTTACATTTGTGCTCTAGGATCTCAGCTGTACACAAGCACAAAAAAGCATGTTTTCAAAATGTTGCTATTTTTTTTTACATAATACTGTAGTTATCTCTGCCTTCAGATGGTACAGACTCAACTTGTTTGTCTAAAAGAAGCAAAATAGTACATAGTCTCACACCACCAGCATTTGATTATGTATCCAAAGATGTCCACCCAGAGTACAAAGTGCTAAAAGTCATGATGGACACTGCAGTTTAATTGTGTTTTTTATGATTATAGTAGTAAAATTCATGACACAACTGCTAAGTAGTGATGAGCGGCAGGGGAAATATTTGAATTCACGATATTACGCGAATATGTGGTAGAATATTCGTCATATATTCGCAAATATTCGTATTCGAGATTAAATCTGCAATGTAAAAATCGCTTAAGATTATTTTTGTGATTGCAAAAAATCTGCAATGTAAAAATCACATAATGCGAAGTGGGTAAAAAACGAATATATAGCACTATAGAATATAGTGCTATATATTAATTTTTTAGAATATTCGTCATTTTTTTCCATCTGAAGTGAACAGTCACTGGCCCACAAGCAACTTAAGCAAGTAGGAATCATGACTTCAGATGGAAAAAAATGACGAATATTCTAGAAAACAAATATATAGCACTATATTGAATATAGTGCTATATATTCATTTTTAGAATGTTCGTAATTTTTTTCCCATCTGAAGTCTTGATTCCTCCCTGCTTAAGTTGCTTGTGGGCCAATGACTCATTGGCTTACTAGCAAGAAGCAGGGAGGAATCATGTTTTCAGATGGAAAAATATTACGAATATTCGATATAATGAATATATAGCACTATATTAGAAATATCCGCAAATTCTTGAAGTTGCGATATTCGCGATAAATAATCGTAATTCGAATATTCGCGCTCAACACTACTGCTAAGTGCAATGATCAGAAGGACTTGCTCATGGTTACATGACATTTGCAGGTCCTCAAACCAGATGAGACAGTAGCAAGGAGGCAGAGAATTTCAATGAGCTGCAAATAGTAGGTATATGGGGTCTGCTTTAGTTTAGGGAGTCTGACTTTAGGGGCCTGGGATCTGAGTTTCTTTAGCAGGTCAGCTCTAGGTATTTAAGGAATGTGGCTTTGGGGGTCTGTATTTATTTTAAGGTCGTCTGTTTTGATTGATTGTGTTTATATAGGGGACCTGGTAAGGGTCTGTTCTGGGCACTATATGTATTTAGGGAGGTTTGGTCTGAAAAATAAAATAGTTTAGGGCAGGGATGTCAAACTTGTGGCCCTCCAGCTGTTGCAAAACTACAATGCCCATCATGCCTGAACATCCTACAGCTATCAGAGCATGCTGGGAGTTGTATTTTTGCAACAGCTGGAGGAGCATGAGTTTGACATTTGTGGTTTTGGGGGTCTGGGGATCTGAATTCTGTATTTAAGAGGTCTAAATTTTTATTGGGATCTGGCTCTGTATTTAGAATGACTGGTTCAGTGGTCTGTATTTATTTAGGGAGTCTGTTCTTTGGCTTTATTTTAGTAGGTTCTTGTCTAGTGACTTTAATGGCTTTGCAATGTGGGGTATTTGTTTGTTAAGTGGGGTTTGTAACTGTTCCTTGATCTATATTTATTGAGTTGTCTGAATTTATTTGAATAGCCAGATGGAGAAGAAAAAGAAAGAGGATAGGTAACAGCCCCAGGCCTATTAAATGTAGCACTGTGTTCATGTGACATCTGTCTGTCTGTGTCTGTCTATTTATCATCTATCTAGATAGTGTGCAAAGTTGTGTGACTATCTTGAATGGCAGAAGAGAAGCTTAGGAATCGGTGGATCTGCAGCTGAAAAGATGGAAAGGAGGGCACCAGATAAGTGTTCTGTTCATTCTCTAGTTACAAAGCAACATTGTTTATAAGGCTGAAAAAAGACATACTGTATGTTCAGCCTGTTAACCCGCAAATTGGTTCAGAGAAAGGCAAAAAATAATTTTAAAAGCAATAAGATGAAAGCAAATTTTTCTGATTTTAGGGAAAAAATTCCTTCTCGACTTCAATCAGTCAATCAGAATCAACGACACCTCTCTAGTAGCTATAGCCTGTAATATTATTACACTCCAGAAATACATCCAGGCCCCTCTTGAATTCCTTTATTGTACTCACCATCACCACCTCCTCAGGCAGAGAGTTCCATAGTCTCACTGCTCTTACCGTAAAGAATCCTCTTCTATGTTTGTGTACAAACCTTCTTTCCTCCAGACGCAGAGGATGTCCCTCGTCACAGTCAGAGTCCTGGGGATAAATAGATGATGGGATAGATCTCTGTACTGACCCCTGATATATTTATACATATTAATTAGATCTCCCCTCAGTCGTCTTTTTTCTAAAGGGAATAACCCTAATGTTGATAATCTTTCAGGGTACTGTAGTTCCCCCACTCCAGTTATTACTTTAGTTGCCCTTCTCTGAACCCTCTCCAGCTCTGCTATGTCTGCCTTGCTCACAGGAGCCCAGAACTGGACACAGTTCTCCATGTGTGATCTGACCAGTGATTTGTAAAGTGGTAGGGCTATGCTCTCATCACGGGCATCTATGCCCCTTTTGATGAATCCCATAATCTTTTTTTTAATGTGATTGTTTTCTTGAACTGGATGGTTGCTTTAAATCTGCATAATTTTGGAAAAAGAGTGTAAAGGAGAACTGTGGAAAAGTCCTATTCTACTCTACGCTCATCTGATTTCATGCCCTAATAGGTCATACGGGCATGATTTTCTTTGTGAGACAGCTGCCCATATGCATAATGTTTTTTGTTAATGATCCATCAATTAATATTTATAATTTAGTTTATGGTTCTAAAATCTATGTATTCTGACTAAAAGAAACCTGCCTCACAATGTTAGCTTGTCACAGATAAATGATCATGACATTGGGAAATTAAATAAATTTGTAAAATATGTAACTCCAAGAAACATGGTAATAGGTAGCAAGCATTAATAAACACATGAAATACACAATATCACTATGTCAGTATACAGTACTTTACTGGAAATGAGAAAATTGGCTCCAGCTACACACCCATATACAGACGTTAACAAAACATACAGTCAGCATGTACTGTACTGTGGGGTGAAATGTTATGTAGAGTGCATTTCTGGAGAAGTGACTATTCCTTCCCTCTCCCTTTCCGCTACAAAAAATTGGCAGCTATTGTATGTGAGTGGTTATCTATTCCGGACTCCAGCACATAACATAGTGCACACAGTGCAATATATTAACCATAAAGTACATTATCTACAGTAAATGTTTTTGCCCTCACCAACAATGCAACATCTGCAGCACATTAACATCATTTCATGGTCTGCACTATGAAGCTGCTGAGGAGCTGGAGCTGTGCTGAATTAAGCCACAAAATAAGTGAATTATAAACTCCCATCTATTAATTACGCTGCTGTTGTCTGTTGTGGGAGTCAAACAAGTCCATAAACTATAAAGAGGCAACAAAAACAATTTGCAAAGCTATGGCCTGGCGCTAACCTTACTTTATGACGTCTATAACATTTTTTTACTGCTGGATCCTCTGCTGTAATGCTATGACACAACATCATCTACAGAGGTTCATAACCCTATTAGGTCTGATGACTAGAGTTGATGGAGCATGCTCGGCCGAACACTAGCTCAGCTCGAGGATCTCGATGCGCGTCACAAGTCGGTATTCGGCCGAACACCGCATGTGCTCGAGCGCAATGCTCGAGTCTCCTCACCGCACGTTTGTTGGCTGCTATGCAGCCAATAAACGGACAGGTAAGTACTGCCCTTCACTGTAATGCCATGTTGGTTACTGGCATTACAGTGATTGGCTGGCCAGAACGCATCATCGGGTGCTATATAGCATCCGATGACACGTGTTCGGCTCAGTGTTAGTAAGGGAAAGCTGTGCTGAAGAAGGTAAAGATAGTGTAGGGAGTGAAATTTTCTTAGAAAAACTTGTCAGAGACCCAAAAGTCCTTTTAAAGGTAGTCTGTCACCTCCATATGGCCATATACAGTGCTTACATGGCCCTATAGCACACCTATACATGAATGTAATGGTACCTCTGTCTTTGTCTTTACACTTGCAGAAGCTTTACACTTTGATTCATATGCAAATGAGCACTCGCAAGTGCCCAGGGGCGGCGTTCACTGTGTTGGTGCCCAGGTTGCCCTGCCTTCTTTCATTGTTGCCCCGCCCCGCTGCGGATAGTGACATTAGCTGGACTACATCTCCTGTGTAACGTGTGCACATCCAAAAAATATCAGTGACATCCAGTGTACTTTTTCCGTAGACGGTGTTCCCTCTGGACAGTGACATTACCTGGGGTACATATCCTGTGTAACGTTTCCACATCCCAAATACCAGTGACATTCCCAGTAATTTTATATTAGCCACTGGTGACAGCATTGACATTATCTGTGGTATATCTCCTGTGTGACGTTTCCACATCCCAAATACCTGCGACATTCCCTGTAATTTTTTTATGAGCCGCTGGTGACATCAGTGACATTATCTGCGGTATATCTCCTGTGTGACGTTTCCACATCCCAAATACCTTTTTTAATTTTTTGGCGCATACACTTACAAATCCTACGCTACTGTACGTGTGACATACTTTCAATCATATATAACATTTAATATGAAGAAGGCGAGCAGTAAGAGACAGGAAAGTTGCTGTGATTCTGATGGTGCACGCAGAGGCTGTGGCCCTGGGCGCGTTGAAACTGTGCCTGCTGCCAGAGCACAAGAAAAACAATCATCCACTATACCTAGCTTCATGTCCCAGTTTGTACGGCGGCACAGGACAACACTCTCGAAGTCAGACCAGTGCGACCAGGTGGCTGGTTGGATTGCAGCAGATAATGCTTCCAGTCGGTTAAGCACCACCTTAGCAAATCAGCATTTGCAGTGCTAGCAGAGCCTGCTGCAATTGGCTGGCCTAGCCTGCACCAGCAGAGCAGTGCCACGCTGGAGTCCCTCTGCCAGCAAGTAATGACTGAGGCTAGGCACTGCAGATACCAGTCCAAGTGAAAGCCGAGTAGCTTACTGTGTAAGTAAAGTCAGCCCTGTTTACTACAGGTTCAAAATAAAAGTTTATGAAGGCTGGGACCGATTCAGTGAATAAGGAGGGGGAGGTGTCACTATTCACGGGGAAGGGGGGGTATAGCACACTATATAATAGGGAACAACAACCACAGATCATTGGGGAGCTATGGCACACTATATATTATATGTAGCAGGCACACTTTTTATGGGGGGATGGTATATATGGCACACTATATAATATGCTGCAGCAGGCAGTCAGGGGGGGTATGACACACTGTATATTATATGCAGCAATAGACATAGTTCTTGGCTGGTATGGCACACTATATAGGCATGCAGTAGTTCATGTTGGTGGGGCATGGGGGCCCAATCCAGATTCTTGCTATGGGGCCTAATGATTTCTATGTACACCGCTGCCCAAAACAAAGCGTTATCCACAGATCCCCTCCATAACAGTGTCATCCACAGATCCCCTCCATAACAGTGTCATCCACAGACCACTATTAGTTCAAAACACACAAAAGGCACACCTTTTGGTTCAAAATATTTTTTTCTTATTTTCCTCCTAAAAAAACTAGGTGTGTCTTATCATCAGGTGCGTCTTATAAAGTAAAAAATACAGTATTTGCCGTTCAGGGGTGCAGTTATATATTCGAAAGCTCTTTTTGGCGTGTATTAGTGGCAAAAAATATACATTTGCCATTCAGCGGTGCAGTTATATGTTCTAAAGCCCATTTTGGCTTGTATTAGTGGCAAAAATATATATATTTGCCGTTCAGCAGTGCAGTTATATGTTCTAAAGCCCTTTTTGGCGTGTATTAGTGGCAAAAAAATATATATTTGTCATTCAGTGGTGCAGTTATCTGTTCTAAAGCCCTTTTTGGCATGTATTAGTGGCAAAATATATATATTTGCCATTCAGAGGTGCAGTTATATGTTCTAAAGCCTTTTGTGGCGTGTATAAGTGGAAGAAAATAAGGGCCCTTTGCTGTTCAGCGGTGCAGTTATATGTTCTAAAGCCCTTTTTTGCGTGTATTAGTGGGAAAAAAGGGGCTTTTTAGCCGTTGTGCGGTGAAGTGAGAAAATTACAGTATTTTTTGGGGTGTATTAATTTTCTTTTCATTAATTTATTTGGTCTAACAGTATGTCAGACAGAAAAGTGCCAGGCCCTGCACAGGGGTGTGAGAACCAAATCAGACAGCTCACGATCCTCTTGTTACGCTGCGGGAGAAAGGGCAATCCCCAAATCAAAATTCAAAGGATAATCTCGGCAGGCGTACTTGTTTCCAATCTATAGTATGCTTTATTTCATGATCAAAATAACAAAATCACAGAACGCGTTTCGGCTCGTCCAGCCTTCCTCAACTGCATGATGCTAAATGACACCGTGTAACATTTTATAGACACAAATTACAATCACCTGGTCATGACATCATCAATTGAGGAAACAAACAGGAAATGACATAGGCATATAATCAAAGTGTATTTTTCTTACTATGGTCCATGTTCATCATAAAGAAAAGAAAAACAGTCTTCCAGACTATGATCGTGGTGTTGTGGTCTGTAAGAGAATATATCCCATATTAAAATCAAAAACACATAACCTCATAATCTCTATTCAGGCCTTTGGGTTGTAAGGTATCCAAAGTATGGATCCAGAAAGCCTCCCTTTTGAGTAATAGTCTTCTTAGATCACCTCCCCTCCTTGGTTGATGATCCTGCTCTATGACTTGATATTTCAGTTGAGCAATTTAATGTTTTTAAGTATGAAAATGAAAAGGTATGGGTAACAAGAGGTTCTTTTTACGTATAGTGGACTTGTGTTTGCTAATGCGATCTTTCACCATCTGCATAGTCTCCCCAACATACAATAGACCACAAGGGCACTTTATAAGATAAATTACATTTGTGGTGTCACAGGTATAGTAACCTTTGATCTTATAAGGTTTTCCAGTGAGTGGATGATAGAAATATTGGCCCTTCTGCACACATGCATTGCATACAGTGAAAAAGAACCAGATTTATGTCCCTATAGGGCGCTCAGGAGATTGTAACAAAAATCAAACCACGGTCACCTGACCAAAAACTCCTTTTAGGGGTCCTATCTATATGTTAAAACTTGAACCTTTATTATTTGCTTTTAAAACAAAAATACTCGGAGAAACCAATACTACAAGGTAATTTAAAAATATCAGGTTGCAGTTACGGGCTAAGTCAGTTAATTTATGTCTTTTTTGGGCTGCTGTCGCTCGCTCTACATTCTATTTAAGAGGTGGTTAACCTCATAGATACTCTGTGGCCATGTATCACCACAGGTTAGCAGATGTGTTTTAAATGGTGAATTGTTTGGTGTCCCTATAGGTCCTAAGTATAGGAGTTTCTATTGTAAATAGTTGAGATGTATTCCTTTATCCCTATGCGACAGACATCCATTATTCATTCACACATCTCACACGCTGGGAGATCAGGCAGTTTGCCTCAGAACATTTGCACAATATGTATTGAGCTGGACAATGATTGCGACCCTGCTGGTTGTGGATCTTGCCCTATACTGCAACCTGTCTATACCTGAGTATTTTCGTTTTAAAAGTAAATAATAAATAGAGGTTGGACGACGAATTCGTCAAATCCACGAATCCCTCAAATCTTGTTGGATTGCTTCCCCTATCGCAACCATGCTTTCTCATGTCCGCCCTAAGCGCTCCCCACCATACAAAGGAGTGGCCCAGGATCCAAGCTACCCCTATCGCATCCATGTAACAGAATAACGCCGAGCAGCACTCCGTATTCTTTTCCCCTATCACGCTCGCCAAAATTGCAAACGCTTGCAACCAATTCCCAAAAGTATGCGGTATCAATCTGTAACGCCGTTTCTCATCCTCACCTTTCCTCTTCTCGTCCTTCCGCTCCCTATCCAGATTAAACCGCACCAGCGGGAGGAGAGAAAAAATCTCCACGTATTCCCCTTTCCAAATACTATCCCGCACCTCTTGTCTCAAATGCGCCCCTAACGGCCCTTCAAAACACACATATACCTCCCCTTGAGCCGCATCACCTACCTTCTCCCCCACTTCTTCACCCCCCACCTGCGTCTGCACAGAAACCGACCCGCCATCCCGCGTCACCACTTCGCCAGTCCCACCAACGCTCCCCGCCCGACCCCCCATGCCTGCAACGGGGCCCTACCCGCACTCCCCAACTGTCCTAAACCACCAGCTAACTCCCCATGACCACCCCCAGCCCGCTCCCCCCTTGGGCGCTAAACAGAGAATTAAGGGATCCCCACGGGTTCTCACCTTGCTGCCAGGGCGCTGTGAACCCTGCAGCGGAACTTCTTGCATCCTGACGTCCTTCATCCCTCTGGACCACCACGCTCCGTCTTGGGACTTGACTGACGCTGATACTCTGCACCCCAGCAGGCTCCATGCTGGGTGCGCTCCTCTCCTCACTTCTGGCCACCAGGGGGCGCTGGAGAGACGCAGATCTTCCCGGCACATCTTCCTCCTGGGGCCTGCGCTCTCCACCATCTTGCTGCTGTGCAGCCCCGTGTGCCTCATGGCTCCTGTCACTCCAGCGCTGAGCAGGCCTCCCATCCCCAATAGCAGGGAAGGATCCCGCCGTTCCCGCTCCCGATCCACCACTGCTTGCTGGATAGGGCAGGGGGAGGGTCCTCTTGCCCTGTGCTGGGTTCTGCCTGTTAATAGGATTCCTCCCACGCCGGGAGGACAAGGATGGAGGCTGTCCTGCAGTCCCCCGAGGTGGAGGGTCCCTGGAGGGGCTCCTGACACGGCGCCGAACCAGGGGGGTCTCAGTAGGACTCAGGCGCGCCAGCGGCCGTACCTGCCGCGTCCGTCTTCCTTCAGGCGGCGAGCTGACAGCACCCACCGCCTCCCCCCTCAACATGCCATCCATCTGGGAGCTCAAAGACTCATGGCCCCGCTCCGCTGCTGCCTCCTGCAACCTAGACAGCATGTCCTCAATGGTAAGTGCCTGGGACATCTTACAAGTTTTTCTTTCACACAAAATGGCACCCCTCACCTTAAACCACCCCCATATATAGCCCCCCAAACTCCTCTCTACCTGTGCAACGCCCCCCTTCCCAGCATCAATTTTAAATCAGCCACAACTCCTATATACAATACTACAAATACAAAAAGGGGACCGGTGAAGTACCTGTATTCTAATGCACCGGCCCCGCTCACTGTAGTATAATCTTATGATCTAACCTGCATTGTTAAGATATAATAATCCATCTGTATTACTTACATTACAACATTAAGTTCTGTAGCAGAAAGGAGGGAGGAGGCAGGCTGGGAGGACAGGCGGGCGGTGCGTCACTTACTATGTCACGTGCCTGCGCCGCCCACTTTATGAATGAAGGCTGTAAGACGACCACCACTGATCAAGACACTCAAGCTGAAACGTCAAGACTGGGCCAAGAAATATCTCAAGACTGATTTTTCTAAGGTTTTATGGACTGATGAAATGAGAGTGAGTCTTGATTGGCCAGATGGATGGGCCCGTGGCTGGATTGGTAAAGGGCAGAGAGCTCCAGTCCGACTCAGACGCCAGCAAGGTGGAGGTGGAGTACTGGTTTGGGCTGGTATCATCAAAGATGAGCTTGTGGGGCCTTTTTGGGTTGAGGATGGAGTCAAGCTCAACTCCCAGTCCTACTGACAGTTTCTCGAAGACACCTTCTTCAAGCAGTGGTACAGGAAGAAGTCTGAATCCTTCAAGAAAAACATGATTTTCATGCAGGACAATGCTCCATCACACGCGTCCAAGTACTCCACAGCGTGGCTGGCAAGAAAGGGTATAAAAGAAGAAAATCTAATGACATGGCCTCCTTGTTCACCTGATCTGAACCCCATTGAGAACCTGTGGTCCATCATCAAATGTGAGATTTACAAGGAGGGAAAACAGTACACCTCTCTGAACAGTGTCTGGGAGGCTGTGGTTGCTGCTGCACACAATGTTGATGGTGAACAGATCAAAACACTGACAGAATCCATGGATGGCAGGCTTTTGAGTGTCCTTGCAAAGAAAGGTGGCTATATTGGTCACTGATTTGTTTTTGTTTTGTTTTTGAATGTCAGAAATGTATATTTGTGAATGTTGAGATGTTATATTGGTTTCACTGGTAAAAATAAATAATTGAAATGGGTATATATTAGTTTTTTTGTTAAGTTGCCTAATAATTATGCACAGTAATAGTCACCTGTACACACAGATATCCCCCTAAAATAGCTAAAACTAAAAACAAACTAAAAACTACTTCCAAAAATATTCAGCTTTGATATTAATGAGTTTTTTGGGTTCATTGAGAACATGGTTGTTGTTCAATAATAAAATTAATCCTCAAAAATACAACTTGCCTAATAATTCTGCACTCCCTGTATATACAAACGCTATGCGGTTACTCTTGTTTTTGGGGATGGATTGTACCCCGCTATCAATTTTGGCCTCAGTTAGTATCTTCTTAGAATTACCCCTATTTAAAAATCTAAATGTTATCTCTTCCATCCTTGTATGTTGCGTCCCTGGATCTGAGACTATCCTCTTAATCCTCATAAACTGTGATTTTGGGATGGCTTTTTTAAGGGGAAATGGATGTGCACTTTGATAGTGTAACACGCTATTTCTATCCGTTGCTTGTCTATATAGGTCAGTACTAGAGTTGAGCGGACACCTGGATGTTCGGGTTCGGCAGGTTCGGCCGAACTTGAAAAAAAAGTTTGGGTTCGGGACCCGAACTTGACCCGAACTTGACCCCATTGAAGTCAATGGGCACCCAAACTTTTGGGCACTAAAATGGCTCTAAAATAGTCCTGGAAAGGGCTAGAGGGCTGCAAAAGGCATCAAAATGTGCTTAAGAGCATGAAAACTGTTCTGCAAACAAATGTGGATAGGGAAATGGCTTAAAATAACATAAAATACAGAAAAATTAAAAATAACAATCTGGATCCAGGAGTAGGAGGTTGAGGAGGCGGTGGATGTGCGGATGTGGCGGTGTAGGTTGACGTGGCGGTGTAGGTGGAAGCGGCGGTGAAGGAGGAATAGGTAGCCAACACTGATTTGTGTTATTTTTTATTTCTTAATTGGGGTATCCCCCAAAATATTGGGACATATAACAAAATAAAACAAAGAATAAGTTCACTTAAGTACAAGAATGGATGGTTGAGGCTGGTATAAATGTCTATTCTGCACAAGGTACGGACAAGTCCTGGGGGATCCATGCCTGGTTCATTTTAATAAACGTAAGCTTGTCCACATTGGCTGCGGCCTGTGATAATGCTCTCTGCCGTGCTAAACACACGTTGACACTATACACTGGCTGCAGGGCAGGTCAGCACCTCCAAGGCTGACAAAGCTTTTCCACATTTTGGCCATGCTAACCCTGCCTTCTCAGGTGCTGGTGGTGCCGCAGCTGCGTTGGCGACCTCTTCCTCCTCTTCTGCATTCGCCTTGTGCTTCCACTGTGCCCCCGCTGTCAGGTGGGAATGCCATCAGCAGCGTGCGCTTGTAGTCGCACATCTTCCGATCAGTAACAGATGTTTTCACTAAATTTAGTTCCCTGTCAGCAATGCAGAGCAGGGGTTCATTCACGGCAAAAGGGGGATCTTGTCACCCAGCAATAGAACAGAGGATTTTGAGAGATTTAGGCCCCTGTCACCCAGGCACAGAAAGGGTTTTTTCAGGGCAAAAGGGGGTTCTTGTCACCCAGCAATACAACAGAGGATTTTGAGAGATTTAGGCCCCCTGTCACCCAGGCACAGAAGGGGTTTTTTCAGGGCAAAAGGGGGTTCTTGTCACCCAGCAATACAACAGAGGATTTTGAGAGATTTAGGCCCCTGTCACGCAGGCACAGCAGGGGTTAATTCACGGCAAAAGGGGGTTCTTGTCACCCAGCAATAGAACAGATGATTTTGAGAGATTTAGGCCCCTGTCACCCAGGCACAGCAGGGGTTCATTCACGGCAAAAGGGGTTTCTTGTCACCCAGCAATAGAACAGAGGATTTTGAGAGATTTAGGCCCCTATCACCCAGGCACAGCAGGGGTTCAATCACGGCAAAAGGGGTTTCATGTCACCCAGCAATAGAACAGAGGATTTTGAGAGATTTAGGCCCCTGTCACCCAGGCACAGCAGGGGTTCATTCCCGGCAAAAGGGGATTCTTGTCACCCAGCAATACAACAGAGGATTTTATGAGATTTAGGCCCCTGTCACCCAGGCACAGCAGGGGTTCATTCACGGCAAAAGGGGTTTCTTGTCACCCAGCAATAGAACAGAGGATTTTGAGAGATTTAGGCCCCTATCACCCAGGCACAGCAGGGTTTCAATCACGGCAAAAGGGGTTTCATGTCACCCAGCAATAGAACAGAGGATTTTGAGAGATTTAGGCCCCTGTCACCCAGGCACAGCAGGGATTCATTCCCGGCAAAAGGGGATTCTTGTCACCCAGCAATACAACAGAGGATTTTATGAGATTTAGGCCCCTGTCACCCAGGCACAGCAGGGGTTCATTCACGGCAAAAGGGGGTTCATGTCACCCAGCAATAGAACAGACGATTTTGAGAGATTTAGGCCCCTGTCACCCAGACACAGCATGGGTTCATTCACAGTAAAAGGGGGTTCTTGTCACCCAGAAATACAACAGAGGATTTTGAGAGATTTAGGCCCCTGTCACGCAGGCACAGCAGGGGTTCATTCACGGCAAAAGGGGGTTCATGTCACCCAGCAATAGAACAGAGGATTTTGAGAGATTTAGGCCCCTGTTACCCAGGCACAGAAGGGGTTCATTCACGGCAAAAGGTGGTTCATGTAACCCAGCAATACAACAGAGGATTTTGAGAGATTTAGGCCCCTGTTACCCAGGCACAGAAGGGGTTCATTCACGGCAAAAGGGGGTTCATGTAACCCAGCAATACAACAGAGGATTTTGAGAGATTTAGGCCCCTGTCACCCAGGCACAGCAGTGGTTTGCATACGCCAAAAATTGTAAAATGTCACCCGACAATTGAAAATAAGAATTTTTTCAATTTAGGGCACTAAATTTGACACTTTTTAAATTAAAATGGCTCTAAAATGGTCCTTAAAAAAGGCTAGAGGGATGTAAAAGGCAGTAAAATGAGCTTAAGAGCACGGCAACTGCTATGCAAACAAATGTGGATAGAGAAATAACTTATAATGAAATAAAATAACTAAAAATGACAAATTATTAACCTGCAACTCAGAGAAGGAGGTGGATATGGAGTCGGAGGTTGAGGAGGCAGTGAATGTGGTGTTGTAGGTGGAGGTAGCAATGGAGGAGGAAGAGGTAGCCAACAATGTTTATTTTTTATTTTTTATGGGGGTAGGTAGCCCCCAAAATATTGGGACAAATAAAAATAAAAAGAAAACAAAGAATCACTGCACTTGACTTAAGTACAAGAATGTATGTTTGATGGTGGTATAAATGTCTATTCTGCGCAAGGTACAGACAAGTCTTGTGGGATCCAAGCCTGGTTCATTTTAATGAACGTGAGCTTGTCCACATTGGCTGTGGACAGGCCGCTGCGTCTGTTTGTAATGACGCCTCCTGCCGTGCTAAATACACGTTCAGAGAGTACACTGGCTGCAGGGCAGGCCAGCACCTCCAAGGCATACAGGGCAAGCTCTGGCCATGTGGACAATTTGGAGACCCAGAAGTTGAATGAGGCAGAACCATCAGTCAGTATGTGTAGTCTTGTCCACAGGTACTGTTCCACCATGTTGTTCAAATGCTGCCTCCTGCTAACACACTCCAAATCAGCCGGTTGTTGCGGCGAGCTGACAAAGGTTTTCCACATGTCGGCCATGCTAACCCTGCCTTCTGAGGTGCTGGCGCTGACACAGCTGCGTTGGCGAACTCTTCCTCCTCCCCTTCCTTCGCCTTGTGCTATCACTTGTCCCCCGGCGTCAGTCGGGAATGCTCTCAGGAGCACGTCTACCAGCGTGCGCCTGTAGTCGCGCATCTTCCGATCACGATTCAGTGAGGGAATCGGCACATTGTCTTTGAAACGGGGATGCAGCAGGGTGGCCACCCAGTAGTCAGCACACGTTAAAATGTGGGCAACTCTGCAGTCGTTGCGCAGGCATTGCAGCATGTAGTCGCTCATGTGTGCCAGGCTTCCCAGAGGTAAGGACAAGCTGTCCTCTGTGGGAGGCGTATCGTCTGCGTCCTCCGTATCCCCCCAGCCACACACCAGTGATGGGCCCGAGCTGCGTTAAAAGCCACCCCGCTGTGAACATGCTTACTTCCCCATCCTCCTCCTCCTCGTCCTCCAGTAGTGGGCCCTGGCTAGCCAAATTTGTACCTGGCCTCTGCTGTTGCAAAAATCCTCTTTCTGAGCCACTTCTAAAAGACTGGCCTGAAAGTGTTAGAGATGACCCCTCTTCCTCCTCCTCATCCTGGGCCACATCCTCTTCCATCATCGCCCTAAGTTTTTTCTCAAGGAGACATAGAAGTGGTATTGTAACGCTGATAACGGCGTCATCGCCACTGGCCATGTTGGTGGAGTACTCGAAACAGCGCAACAGGGCACACAGGTCTCGCATGGAGGCCCAGTCATTGGTGGTGATGTTGTGCTGTTCCGCAGTGAAACTCACCCGTGCGTGCTGCAGCTGAAACTCCACTATGGCCTGCTGCTGCTCGCACAGTCTCTCCAGCATGTGCAAGGTGTTGTTCCACCTGGTGGGCACGTCGCATATGAGGCCGGTGAGCGGAAAGGCCGAAGTTACGCTGTACAGCAGACAGCCGAGCGGCGGCAGGATGAGAACGCAGGAAGCGCGCACAGACGGCCCGCACTTTATGCAGCAGCTCAGACATGTCGATGTAGCTGTGAATGATTTTCTGCACCACCAAATTCAGCACATGCGCCAGGCAATGGATGTGCGTCAAACCGGCTAGTCCCAGAGCTGCAAAGAGATTTCGCCCATTATCGCACACCACCAGGCCGGGCTTGAGGCTCGCTGGCAGCAACCACTCGTCGGTCTGTTGTTCTATACCCCGCCACAACTCCTGCGCAATGTGGGGCCTGTCCCCCAAACACATTCGTTTCAGAACGGCCTGCTGACTTTTACCCCCTGTGCTGAAGTTGGTGGTGAAGGTCTGTCGCTGACCGGATGAGGAGGTAGTAGAAGAGGAGGAGGAAGCCGAGTAGGAAGAGGAGGCAACAGGAGGCAAAGAATAATGCCCTGCGATCCTTGGCGGCGGAAGGACGTGCGCCAAACAGCTCTCCGCCTGGGGCCCAGCCGTTACTACAATTACCCAGTGTGCAGTTAGGAAGATATAGAGTCCCTGGCCGTGCTAACTGGTCCACTTATCTGTGGTTAGGTGGACCTTGCCACAGATGGCGTTGCGCAGTGCACACTTGATTTTATCCGATACTTGGTTGTGCAGGCAGGGCACGGCTCTCCTGGAGAAGTAGTGGCGGCTGGGAACGACGTACTGTGGGATAGCAAGCGACATGAGCTGTTTGAAGCTGTCCATCTCCACCAGCCTGAATGACAGCATTTCAAAGGCCAGCAGTTTAGAAATGCTGGCATTAAGGGCCAGGTTGGCTAGGTGGGAATTTACGCTTTCTCTCAAAGGTTTGTGAGATGGAGAGCTGAACGCTTCTGTGTGACATGGTGGAGATGCTTGGTGACGGAGGTGGTGTTGTTGGTGGTACATCCTCTGTTTGCTGGGCGGCAGGTGCCAACGTTCCTGCAGAGGAAGAGGCCGAGGCAGCAGCAGAAGAGGGAGCAGGAGGGGCCTGAGCCCTTTCTTGGTTCCCCGATATGCACGGGGGTAATGTGACAGACTGATGGGCATGTCTGGCGCCACCTGTGCGCTTTCTGCAGAAGACTGGGTGGGAGATAATGTGAACGTGCTGGATCCACTGTCGGCCACCCAATTGACTAGCGCCTGTACTTGCTCAGGCCTTACCATCCTTAGAACGTCATTAGGCCCGACCAAATATCGCTGTAGATTCTGGCGGCTACTGGGACCTGAGGTAGTAGGTTCAGTAGGACGTGTAGCTGTGGCAAAACGTCTACGTCCTCTCCCTGCAACAGAGGCTCCACCAACACCACCACCACGACCATGACAGCGTCCCTTATTAGATGTTTTCCTCATAGTTAGCGTTTACAAAGAAAAGCAAAAAGTGGTTAAGTCTGTTAAAAAAAATGAACCGCCAATAAAAACCCTGATGTAGGGTATTGCACTAATTTTATTTTTTTTACTCTATATGACAGCGGTATTTGTGGCCTAAATGTGACACTAACTTATGCACGTGTAATCATAGATGTGCAGTATATTAGAGGGTTTTTTCACCCTAACCAAAAAGCTGTATTTCTGTCCTAAATGTGACAGTCACTTATGCTTGTCTAATCCAAGATGTGCAGTATATTAGAGGGTTTTTTCACCCTAACCAAAAAGCTGTATTTCTGTCCTAAATGTGACAGTCACTTATGCACGTGTAATCCCAGATGTGCAGTATATGAGAGGCTTTTTTCACCCCAGTATGCCAAAGCCGTTTTTATGGCCTAAATGTGACAGTCACTTATGCACATGTAATCCCAGATGTGCAATATATTAGAGTTTTTTTTTTACCCCAATGACCAAAAAGCCGTATTTCTGGCCTAAATGTGACAGTCACTTATGCACATGTAATCCCAGATGTGCAGTATATTAGAGGGTTTTTTCACATTAACCAAAAAGCTGAATTTCTGTCCAAAATGTGAAAGTCACTTATGCACGTGTAGTCCCAGATGTGCAGTATATGAGAGGCTTTATTCACCCCAGTATGCCAAAGCCGTATTTCTGTCCTAAATGTGACAGTCACTTATGCTTGTCTAATCCCAAATGTGCAGTATATTAGAGGGTTTTATCACCCTAACCAAAAAGCTGTATTTCTGTCCTAAATGTGACAGTCACTTATGCTTGTCTAATCCCAGATGTGCAGTATATTATAGGGTTTTTTCACACTAACCAAAAAGCTGTATTTCTGTCCTAAATGTGACAGTCACTTATGCTTGTCTAATCCCAGATGTGCAGTATATTAGAGGGTTTTTTCACCCTAACCAAAAAGCTGTATTTCTGTCCTAAATGTGACAGTCACTTATGCTTGTCTAATCCAGGATGTGCAGTATATTAGAGGGTTTTTTCACACAAACCAAAAAGCTGTATTTCTGTCCTATATGTGACAGTCACCTATGCTTGTCTAATCCCAGATGTGCAGTATATTAGAGGGTTTTTTCACCCTAACCAAAACGCTGTATTTCTGTCCTAAATGTGACAGTCACTTATGCACGTGTAATCCCAGATGTGCAGTATATGAGAGGCTTTTTTCACCCCAGTATGCCAAATCCGTATTTATGGCCTAAATGTGACAGTCACTTATGCACATGTAATCCCAGATGTGCAATATATTAGAGTTTTTTTTTTACCCCAATGACCAAAAAGCCGTATTTCTGGCCTAAATGTGACAGTCACTTATGCACGTGTAGTCCCAGATGTGCAGTATATGAGAGGCTTTATTCACCCCAGTATGCCAAAGCCGTATTTCTGTCCTAAATGTGACAGTCACTTATGCTTGTCTAATCCCAGATGTGCAGTATATTAGAGGGTTTTATCACCCTAACCAAAAAGCTGTATTTCTGTCCTAAATGTGACAGTCACTTATGCTTGTCTAATCCCAGATGTGCAGTATATTAGAGGGTTTTTTCACCCTAACCAAAAAGCTGTATTTCTGTCCTAAATGTGACAGTCACTTATGCTTGTCTAATCCAGGATGTGCAGTATATTAGAGGGTTTTTTCACACAAACCAAAAAGCTGTATTTCTGTCCTATATGTGACAGTCACCTATGCTTGTCTAATCCCAGATGTGCAGTATATTAGAGGGTTTTTTCACCCTAACCAAAACGCTGTATTTCTGTCCTAAATGTGACAGTCACTTATGCTTGTCTAATCCCAGATGTGCAGTATATTAGAGGGTTTTTTCACCCTAACCAAAAAGCTGTATTTCTGTCCTAAATGTGACAGTCACTTATGCTTGTCTAATCCCAGATGTGCAGTATATTAGAGGGTTTTTTCACACTAACCAAAAAGCTGTATTTCTGTCCTAAATGTGACAGTCACTTATGCTTGTCTAATCCCAGATGTGCAGTATATTAGAGGGTTTTTTCACCCTAACCAAAAAGCTGTATTTCTGTCCTAAATGTGACAGTCACATTAGGTTGACTCTCTCTAAATTTCAAATACCAGACCCTTACATTAATGCTGTGTTCTCTATGTACTCCTGCTCTTCGGCGTCCGTATCAGTTAACGGGATCCTATCCTTCCACTTTCCAATTAGAAACGGAACTAGACAGGGCTGCCCACTCTCACCTCTCCTATTTGTCTTGGTGATGGAAACACTCCTACAAGTCCTTAGACAAGACAATGAAATCAGAGGTCTGAAGGTTGAGGGCTGTGAATTAAAATTGGCGGCTTTTGCAGATGACTTACTGATCCTTACTACAAATCCACACAAATCCATGCCTTTAATATTATTAAAACTTAACCTCTTTGGATCCCTGTCCAATTTTAAAGTCAACCCCTCCAAGTCCCAAATGCTCCATGTTGGCCTCTCTCCCCCTATTCTTTCATTCCTTTAGACCAGTGGTCGGCAAGCCGCGGCTCGCGAGCCACATGCGGCTCTTTACACACTTTAATGCGGCTCTTCTGCAGGTCTCCAGATGCCATTTGCGACTGGACCCGCCGCCGCAGCTCTGCTCAATACAGCGGCGGGCACAGGAGATGATCGTTCTCAGCAGCGCAGGAGGAGTCTCTCCCTCCCCCCTGTGCTGCTGCCCCCTCCGCTGCCAATAAGAAGAGACGGGAGGAGGAGGGGAGGGGCAGTGGCCACTGCGCCACCAATGAAGAAAACTGACCTGTTAATACAAATACAGGAGGCGGGTGCCGGAATCAAATAGCCGGCACCCGGCCTCTGTGACAGGGAGCTGCGATCCGCTGCAGTTGAGTTAACCCTTCAGGTGCGGTACCTGAGGGGTTAACTGCCGCTGATCGCAGCTCCCTGTCACAGAGGTCGGGTGCCGGCTATTTGATTCCAGCACCCGCCTCCTGTATTTGTATAAGAAACGTTGGTGGCACAGTGCCCCCCCCCCCAGTATAATAAACGTTGGTGGCACAGTGGGAAGTGCCAATGAGGGTTAAAAATAATAAAAGAAAATTAACTCACCTCCTCCAGTTGATCAGGTAGCTGCCGGTCTCCTGTTCTTACTTCTTTCTAGTTTCTTCAGGACCTGTGGTGACGTCACTGAGCTCATCACATGGCCCATTACCATGGTGATGGATCATGTGATGAGCACAGTGATGTCACCACAGGTCCTGCGTCCTGAAGAAACTAGAAAGAAGTAAGAACAGGAGACGATCAATTGGAGGAGGTGAGTTAATTATTTTTTTATTTTTTAACCCTCATTGGCACTGCCCACTGCACCACCAATGTTTATTATATTGAGGGGTGGCGCACTGCGCCACCAATGTTTATTATATTGGGGTGATGGGGGGGCCGCACTGCGCCACCAATGTTTATTATATTGGGGTGATGGGGGGGCGCACTGCGCCACCAATGTTTATTATATTGGGGTGATGGGGGGGGGCGCACTGCGCCACCAATGTTTATTATATTGAGGGGGGGCGCACTGCACCACTAATGTTTATTATATTGGGGTGATGGGGGGGGCGCACTGCGCCACCAATGTTTATTATATTGAGGGGGGGCGCACTGCGCCACCAATGTTTATTATATTGGGGTGATGGGGGGCGCACTGCGCCACCAATGTTTATTATATTGGGGTGATGGGGGGGCGCACTGCGCCACCAATGTTTATTATATTGACCTTCTTCTATGCATTCTGTATTCAGAATGCTATTATTTTCCCTTATAACCATGTTATAAGAGAAAATAACACAGTGAATAGACTTTCATCCTAGCAACCATGCGTGAAAATCGCACTTGCTTGCGATTTTCACACAGCCCCATTAACTTCTATGGGGCCTGCGTTGCGCGAAAAACGCACAACAGAGCATGCTGCGATTTTCACACAACGCACAAGCTATTACATAGCCTTTTTAGTCACCTTGTCACCCCAAAAAATAGCATAGGACTGTTCTATTATGGGCCGAATGTTTCATAAAATGCGAAATGCACGCAGCTTTTTTTGGTGTTTTTTTTTTTTTTGCACGGTATTGAGTATCACAATACTTTTTTATGGTGACGAAAGCGAATCAAAATTTTGGTTTCAAAACAACCCTACGCCGATCTGATCGGCGTAGCGTTGTCACGATACCAAAATTTTGATTCAGTTTCGATTTGGCGACTAAAAATTTGATTTGGCTCCTAAATTTTTCAGTTCAGGAGCCAATGGCTACTAGGAACTAGCACTGTTCTGTGTGCCGGGCGCCCGCTCCCCTCCCTCCTCTCGGGGGCGGCAGCCTGCGGCTGTCCTGCCTACATGTGTGCCGTGCGGCGCTCAGGCCAAAGGAGGCGTCACTGACTGTCAGTGGGGCCGCGGCGGAGGGAGGCGAGGAGGCGGAGCTGCTCTGTCTGCTATGGCCTGTAAAAGCTGCCCCTCCAGGCTGGCAGCAGAAGAACACAGTCACAGAGTAACACTGAGGCACGACTTGTTGGAACTTGGCCGACCCTGCTGGACTCTAGTCTGGACTCTGGAGAAGACACCTTAAGGCAGAGCCAGCTGAGATTGGAGCCAGGACCAGACCAACCCCACTCCAGCCAGACCCCAGTGATATATCAGGTACCGACTCCAACATTGTCCCTCATCATGTCACCCCCCCGATGGTGCAGACTCCAACATTGTCCCCCATTAGGGAGCATAATGGATGGGGGCTGACGGCTGTCATGGGGGGCATGATGGCTGACATGGGAGTAATGATGGATGGGTGCTGACGGCTGACATGGGCATGATGGATGGGGTGCTGACGGCTGACATGGGCATGATGGATGGGGTGCTGACATGGGGGGCTGACGGCTGACATAAGGTCATGATGGCTGACATGGGGGGCATGATGGATGGGGGCTGATGGCTGACATGGGCATGATGGATGGAGTGCTGACATGGGGGGCTGACGGCTGACATGGGGTGCTGACGGCTGACATAGGGGCATGACGGCTGACATGGGGGGCATGATGGATGGGGGCTGACAGCTGACATGGGCATGATGGATGGGGTGCTGACGGCTGACATGGGGGGCATGATGGCTGACATGGGGGGCTGATGGCTGACATGGGGGGTAATGATGGATGGGGGCTGACATGGGCATGATGGGGTGCTGACGGCTGACATGGGCATGATGGATGGGGTGCTGACGGCTGACATGGGCATGATGGATGGGGTGCTGACATGGGGGGCTGACGGCTGACATAGGGGCATGATGGATGGGGGCTGACGGCTGACATGGGCATGATGGATGGGGTGCTGACGGCTGATATGGGGGGCTGATCTGAGGTATGATTAACATTGGGGGTCTGATTGGTGGTCTGACCTGAGGTATAATGGAAAATATTGTTTCTTATTATACTCCTCTAAAACCTATGTGCATCTTATAGGGCGAAAAGTACAGTCCTCAAACCAGATTGAAGCAGAGCGAAGATATCAGGACCACACAGAGGAGAAGCCAGCTGCTGCAGACAGAACCAGGACCAGGTGAGCTGCGGGCGGGGCGGGGGGAGGGGGGGGGGGGTCACCGAGATGTAGCTTCGCTTGTGTTGCCAAAAAATCCTTGCACAGGCTCTGGTCACGTCCACGTGACAGGGCCGGGGCAAAGAGTCCCACAGTACCCGACCTATGTGGATACTTGCATGCACAATATTCTCAATAAAAACTTATTGAAACTAAAAACAGTGTACCATCCTATGCATTTTCGGTTTTAAAAATGTGGCTCTCAAAATAAATTTCAATCGTGGTTTTGGCGAGATTTGGCTCAGTTGAAAAAAAAGGTTGCCCACCACTGCTTTAGACAAATTCTCCCTTTAATTGGCAAACCCAACAATTGACATACCTGGGTGTGAAGATTTCCCCCCACCTGTCAGATCTATTCCAGCTGAACTATAAACCTTTGCTACTATCTATACATGCCCAGCTGGACTCATTGGACTTTCCCTATCTCTCCTGGTTCGAGAGAAAGAATATCCTCATGTCTTTGGTGATACCGAGACTCACATACCTGATGCAAGTGCTCACCATTGAGATTCCTAAATCTTACTTTATTTCCCTAAACAAACACATTCGCAAGTTCATATGGCAGGGAAAAAACCCACGTATCTCTGATACACTAACCAAACCTAGAGCTAAAGGGGGAATTGGGCTACCTGAGCCTGATATGTACAGTACAGACCAAAAGTTTGGACTGGGTTCAGGTCCGGTGACTGTGGAGGCCAGGTCATATGGCGCAGCACCCCATCACTCTCCTTCATGGTCAAATAGCCCTTACTTTCAAAGTTTTCCCAATTTTTCGGCTGACTGACTGACCTTCATTTCTTAAAGTAATGATGGCCGCTCGTTTTTCTTTACTTAGCTGCTTTTTTCTTGCCATAATACAAATTCTAACAGTCTATTCAGAAGGACTATCAGCTGTGCATCCACCTGACTTCTCCTCAACGCAACTGATGGTCCCAACCCCATTTATAAGGCAAGAAATCCCACTTATTAAACCTGACAGGGCACACCTGTGAAGTGAAAACCATTTCAGGGGTCTACCTCTTGAAGCTCATCAAGAGAATGCCAAGAGTGTGCAAAGCAGTAATCAAAGCAAAAGGTGGCTACTTTGAAGAACCTAGAATATGACATTTTCAGTTGTTTCACACTTGGTTGTTATGTATATAATTCCACATGTGTTAATTCATAGTTTTGATGCCTTCAGTGTGAATCTACAATTTTCATAGTCATGAAAATAAAGAAAACTCTTTGAATGAGAAGGTGTGTCCAAACTTTTGGTCTGTACTGTACATGAAGGCTATCCAGCTTTCAAGAGTTGTAGATTGGGTGAGGGGCCCAATTCATAAGTCCTGGCTCATATTGGAAAATGCTTTGCTACCTTCCCCTATCCGGGCCCTTCTGCTGGCTGACAGACCACCTCTTGCACCCTGCTCAATACCTACAGTCGTGGCCAAAAGTTTTGAGAATTACATAAATATTGGAAATTGGAAAAGTTTCTGCTTAAGTTTTTATAATAGCAATTTGCATATACTCCAGAATGTTATGAAGAGTGATCAGATGAATTGCATAGTCCTTCTTTGCCATGAAAATTAACTTAATCCCAAAAAAAACTTTCCACTGCATTTCATTGCTGTCATTAAAGGACCTGCTGAGATCATTTCAGTAATGGTCTTGTTACTCAGGTGAGAATGTTGACGAGCACAAGGCTGGAGATCATTATGTCAGGCTGATTGGGTTGAAATGGCAGACTTGACATGTTAAAAGGAGGGTGATGCTTGAAATCATTGTTCTTCCATTGTTAACCATGGTGACCTGCAAAGAAACGCATGCAGCCATCATTGCGTTGCATAAAAATGGCTTCACAGGCAAGGATATTGTGGCTACTAAGATTGCACCTCAATCAACAATTTATATGATCATCAAGAACTTCAAGGAAAGAGGTTCAATTCTTGTTAAGAAGGCTTCAGGGCGTCCAAGAAAGTCCAGCAAGCGCCAGTATCGTCTCCTAAAGAGGATTCAGCTGCGGGATCGGAGTGCCACCAGTGCAGAGCTTGCTCAGGAATGGCAGCAGGCAGGTGTGAGCGCATCTGCACGCACAGTGAGGCGAAGACTTTTGGAAGATGGCCTGATGTCAAGATGGGCAGCAAAGAAGCCACTTCTCTCCAAAAAAAACATCAGGGACAGACTGATCTTCTGCAGAAAGTATGGTGAATGGACTGCTGAGGACTGGGGCAAAGTCATATTCTCCGATGAAGCCTCTTTCCGATTGTTTGGGGCATCTGGAAAAAGGCTTGTCCGGAGAAGAAAAGGTGAGCGCTACCATCAGTCCTGTGTCATGCCAACAGTAAAGCATCCTGAGACCATTCATGTGTGGGGTTGCTTCTCATCCAAGGCAGTGGGCTCACTCACAATTTTGCCCAAAAACACAGCCATGAATAAAGAATGGTACCAAAAACAGCAACTTCTTCCAACAATCCAACAACAGTTTGGTGAAGAACAATGCATTTTACAGCACGATGGAGCACCGTGCCATAAGGCAAAAGTGATAACTAAGTGGCTCGGGGACCAAAACGTTGACATTTTGGGTCCATGGCCTGGAAACTCCCCAGATCTTAATCCCATTGAGAACTTGTGGTCAATCCTCAAGAGGCGGGTGGACAAACAAAAACCCACTAATTCTGACAAACTCCAAGAAGTGATTATGAAAGAATGGATTGCTATCAGTCAGGAATTGGCCCAGAAGTTGATTGAGAGCATGTCCAGTCGAATTGCAGAGGTCCTGAAAAAGAAGGGACAACACTGCAAATACTGACTCTTTGCATAAATGTCATGTAGTTGTCGATAAAAGCCTTTGAAACGTATGAAGTGTGTGTAATTATATTTAACTACATCACAGAAACAACTGAAACAAAGATCTAAAAGCAGTTTAGCAGCAAACTTTGTGAAAACTAATATTTGTGTCATTCTCGAAACTTTTGGCCACGACTGTAATCCCCTCATCCATAATACTCTAAAGGTCTGGAGGTGGTTCTCGGCCAGCTCTAGGGCCTTAACACTCCCCTCCCCCCTTATGCTTATAAAGGATGTTATTGTCTTGGCTCCCAAAGAGCTGAAAGAGAGCTGTCCAATCTCCTTAAGGTCATCGGAAGTTGCCATTTCAAAACTGTTAGATCAAGATGGTTGTATGCTCCCGGACCTTGAAATTTGCAAAATACTTAAAACACAGACCCGTAACCCTATTCTTATGCACTTCCTTAGGTCAGAATCACTCTTCTTACAAAGAAGACTCCCCCTTCACTTGAGTCTAGCTGGTTTGAAGAAATGTTAGGTAACACGAAGTACCCCCCCCCCCCCCAAAATCATTTCTACAATATACAAACAATTGAAATCCCCTCCCTCTTTAGCAAAACCGGCTGTAATTAGTCTCTGGGAGAAAGACCTACAGCGAACTCTGACACCCTCTGAGATTGCAAAAGTATTAATCACCCCTCATAAGACCTCCAGATGCACCTGTATTGAAGAAAACAGCTACAAAGTCCAGGACTTTAGATAAGACATGTTTGTATAATCCAAGTGCCTCTGATGTCTGTTGGAGATGTCACAAAGATAGAGGCTTCTTTATCCACATCTGTTGGTCTTGTGAGCTAATCAAACCCTGGTGGCTCAACATAATTAAACTAAGCAATCAGATCTGCCAGACTTCCTTCCCCTGCACCCCCGAACTAACTTTATTATCCCTGGGAGTTGGGGGAGTGGGCCCCCATAGATCATCACTCTTCTCCCTTATGATAGCAGCTGCCAGATTGCTCCTACCGAACCATTGGCTGTCCCCTGAGATTCCCAGTGTGGAACATTGGGTTAGCAAAGTGGACCAGATCTACAGGCTAGAAGAAATTTCTCACTGGGAGTCACGCTCCAGATCCAGGGCCGGTGCAAGGATTTTTGCCAACACAAGCGAAGCTACATTTTGGAGCCCCCCCACCCCCCTTGCAGCTCACCTCGCCCTGGTCCCATCTGCAGCAGCTGGCTTCTTCTCTGTGTGTTCCTGGTATCTTCTCTCTGCTTCAGACAATCGCTGGTTTGAGGACCGTATTTTTCGCCCTCTAAGACACACCTAGGTTTTAGAGGAGGATAATAAGATTTTTTTTTTTCCATTACACCTCAGGTCAGACCAGCAATCAGACCCCCAATGTTAATCAGATCTCAGCTCACAGCCCCAATCAGACCCCCAATGTTAATCAGATCTCAGATCAGACCCCCATGTCAGACATCAGCCCCCATTCATCAGCCCCCCATGTCAGCCATCATGCCGCCATGTCAGCCATTAGCCCCCCATGTCAGCCATCAGCCCTTATCCATCATGCCCCCATGTAAGCCATCATGCCCCCATGTCAGCCATCAGCCCCCCATGTCACATTTCTCCCTCTCTGTGTCAAATCACCCCCCTATGTCACATCAGTCCTTCATGTCACATTTCTCCCCCTCCATGTCACATTTTTCCGCCTTCCCCCAGGGTGCGCCCTAAGGCAGCCGCTTGGTCTGCCTTATGGTAGCACCGGCCCTGTCCAGATCCACCTTTCTCCAGATTTGGTCTCCCTGGAGGACCTACAGAAAATTCTCTTAGCACTCACCCCTTACTAGTAGTATAACCCACAATCCAAAATTAAGTTGTTCATGCACAAAAAAATCCCTACCTCATAACACATTGCCTGTGCCTAGATATTCATGTCATACTGTTATCTTAAACCAGTACAATTGTTTAACACTATTTGTTACCTGTCCTTACTGGGCCTTGCCGGCCACGTTTTGTACATGCTAGTCCTATTTGTGACTGTTTCATTTCAATATTACACCTGTGATATTATTATATACTGTCCTTGGCAATTTACAAACGTATGAAAAAGAAAAACAATAAAAATTGTCAATATAAAAAAAAAAAGTGCCCGGCAGCGCCAATGTGTGGAGCTGTAACTACGGTCAAGGACAGTACATGTCCTTTACGGCATCACCTGGCCAGTAACTTGGCCAGGTGATGCCGCTTCCGCCTCCACATTCTCACTCAGTTGGTCCTGCGACAATGTCCGCCTCTGCCTCCTTTTCCTCCACCGTGTTCTCAGCCTTTACTGCAGGGACAATTCACAGTGCCCCTCCAGCATACCACATGTGCAGGGCATGGCGGTGTCACGCTGTTATGCACCTCGTTTGCCTTGACGAACGGAGTAACACAGGGGAGGAACTGCTTTGTGTCCTTCATCAAGAAATCGAATCCTGTCTTTCTCCGCAACAACTCAAAATCGGAAGTATGGTGACCAACAATGGGAAGAACATAGTGTGGGCGCTGCATCAAGGAGATCAAGGAGGGCTGAGCCATGTGCCCTGCATGGCACACGTGTTCAATCTTTTTGTCAAGCGGTTCCTGAAGTCTTCCACCCATCTGCAAGACATCTTAAAAATGGCCAGGAAACTTTGCATGCACTTCAGCCACTTGAGCTGCAGCGGCAGAACGGCATCCCCCACTGTAGACTGATATGTGATATTTCTACCCGTTGGAATTCCACCCGCCATATGTTGGACCTACTATACGAACAGAGAAATTCCATAAACGATTTCTTGATGATCCAAGCGGACAGGAGTACTCCCCTGTGTAACTTCGATGTCAGCCAATGGCAGCTCATGTGTGACACCTGCTCTTTGCTCAGGCCCTTTGAGGAGGCCACGTTATTTGTCAGTTGCCAGGACTATGGGATGAACAATGTCATTCCACTGCTTCATGTCTTGGAACAGATGCTGGTAAATCTGGCTGGTCAGGGGACTGGAGACGTGGTGCCTAGATCTCATGGCCACATGAGCCTTGTGCGGGCTGAACTAGAGGAGGAGGAGGACATTGGAGCACAAGCAATGTATAGCAAAATGGCTGTTTTTTCTACACAGGTGACAGGAGAGGAGGAGCAGGAGCATCCAGATGAGTTACAGGGTGATGAGGAAGAGGCAATGGACCCAGACACACCATGGCAGTATGCAGTGGAGATGGAGACAGGGAGTCCCTCTGAGTCCCTTGCAGAAATGTCCCGATGCAAGCTCACTTGCTTGAATTGTCACCATTCAGCAGAGCGATGACTTCTGGCTCTCCACATTGTTGGACTCTCGCTACCGGTTGAAAATGGGGGCCTTTTTTACACCTGCTGAGAGGGAGGACAAACTGAACTACTATAGAGACACCCTATGTAGTCAGTTGGCCGCTGCCTATCTGCGCCATCGTCCATCCTCTCACAGGTCTGACTGGGGGGCCCTCTGCACTCACTTTCCTCTGCCATGGCTGCTGTAGTAGGTTGGGGGAATAGGAGCAGTTTCAGCTCCATCAGCAACAACTTGAGTCTAGAGTCGCTGACCAGCAGCAGCAGTAACTAGACCTGGAGCAGGACCTGAACCAGCAGGTGGTGACATACTTGGACAGCACCCTGTCACCCCACATTGAATATCCGCTAAACTACTAGGCAGCCAAACTGGATTTGTGGCCGCAGCTGGCAGAGTTTGCCCTGGAAAAGCTGTCCTGCCCGACCACAAGTGTGACATCAGAGTGGGTGTTTAGTGCGGTGGGGGGTCATAGTAACCCCAAAAAGAACTTGCCTGTGGAGAAACTGACCTTTGTCAAGATGAATCAGGCATGGATCAGCCAGGATTTCCACCTACCAATGCCTGATGCATCAGACTACATCATCCATGGTGCCACACCAACACTTTGACACTTTCTTCTGGCTACCTGCCTCAGATACTATTCTGATGCTGCCACCCGCCTGATGCCACACATCTGATGCCAAGTGCTCTTTCTTTCACACACCATCTTAAGCTGGTACTGGTATTGCCACCCACCTCCACACTATATCACCATGCCTCTCTGTGGCCTCCTTATGCTGCTGCTGCTGCCACCTCCACACTCTGTCATTGTGCCACTCTGTGGTCTCCTGAGGCTGCTTCCACCTCCACACTATGTCACATGGCCACTCTGTGATTTCCTGATGCTGCTGCCACCTCAACACTATGTCACCTTGCCACTCTGTGGCCTCCTGATGCTGCTGCCACCTACACACTTTGTTATTGTGCCACTCTATGGCCTCCTGATGATGCTGCTGCCACCTCCACACTCTGTCATTGTGCCACCCTGTGGCCTCCTCCTGATGCTGCACACTGTCATTGTGCCACCCTGTGGCCTCCCCCTGATGCTGCTGCTGCCACCACCTCCACACTCTGTCATTGTGCCACTTTGTGGCCCCCTGATGCTGCTGATGCCACCTCCACACTGTCATTGTGCCACTCTATGGCCTCCTCCTGATGCTGCTGCTGCCGCCACCTCCATACTCATTGGGCCACTCTGTGTTCTCCTCATGCTGCTTCTACCTCACTACTATGTCGTAGGGCCACTCTTTGGGCTTCTCATGCTGTTCCCACCCTCCCCAATTAATGACTGGGCCACTATTTTGCCTTTCGGCCTGGCTGACATCATCATTTATTTGACCCTTCTTCTGATCTGTCAGAAGGAAGGAAAAATGAGAAGCACAACAGATCCTGTCTATGTAACAGCTGTTAGGCATGCATGACATGGTCCCGATTTTGCATCAGAATTGGCTTATGATTTGGTAGCCAAAAGGAGAAGTGGGTACAAAACACAGAAGACATGCAAATATTCCATTCACATGTTTTGGATTCACTCCTGTCGAGTGCGCTTCTTCTTGACGCTAACATTGACTTGTAAGGCTGAGTTCACACTTGAATTATTTGGTCAGTTTGGGCCCCGTAACTGCCCAAATAAGTGAAGTGTGCAGTGATACACCAGTCCATTGTGGTACTTGTGGTTCGCTGCAGGCATCCTCCATTGTATGCATTTTTGCTGGGGATTGCCATTAGCAGTGGACCACAAGTGCAGGATCTGCCCTTCCTGTATAGATGCACCTCTGCATATGGGGTTGAGCACTTCCTGCTTTTTAATACCACGCAATCTGTAGTTTGTATATAGTCATATGTATACACAAGGAAGCAGTATAATTAGAATGCAATACAATGGTGCAATGATCTTTTTTCCTCACGTAATTTTAATACATACAGTTTCTACATAGTATGCCATCATTCGCTGGTATGACACTGAAGTCATTGGAGTATACAGGTTCTTCTAAAAAAATTAGCATATTGTGATAAAGTTCATTATTTTCTGTAATGTACTGATAAACATTAGACTTTCATATATTTTAGATTTATTACACACAACTGAAGTAGTTCAAGCCTTTTCTTGTTTTAATATTGATGATTTTGGCATACAGCTCATGAAAACCCCAAATTCCTATCTCAAAAAATTAGCATATTTCATCCGACCAATAAAAGAAAAGTGTTTTTAATACAAAAAAAGTCAACCTTCAAATAATTAAGTTCAGTTATGCACTCAATACTTGGTCGGGAATCCTTTTGCAGAAATGACTGCTTCAATGCGGCGTGGCATGGAGGCAATCAGCCTGTGGCACTGCTGAGGTGTTATGGAGGCCCAGGATGCTTCGATAGCGGCCTTAAGCTTATCCAGAGTGTTGGGTCTTGCGTCTCTCAACTTTCTCTTCCCAATATCCCACAGATTCTCTATGGGGTTCAGGTCAGGAGAGTTGGCAGGCCAATTGAGCACAGTAATACCATGGTCAGTAAATAATTTACCAGTGGTTTTGGCACTGTGAGCCGGTGCCAGGTCGTGCTGAAAAATGAAATCTTCATCTCCATAAAGCTTTTCAGCAGATGGAAGCATGAAGTGCTCCAAAATCTCCTGATAGCTAGCTGCATTGACCCTGCCCTTGATAAAACACAGTGGACCAACACCAGCAGCTGACATGGCACCCCAGACCATCACTGACTGTGGGTACTTGACACTGGACTTCAGGAATTTTGGCATTTCCCTCTCCCCAGTCTTCCTCCAGACTCTGGCACCTTGACTTCCGAATGACATGCAAAATTTGCTTTTATCCGAAAAAAGTACTTTGGACCACTGAGCAACAGTCCAGTGCTGCTTCTCTGTAGCCCAGGTCAGGCGCTTCTGCCGCTGTTTCTGGTTCAAAAGTGGCTTGACCTGGGGAATGCGGCACCTGCAGTCCATTTCCTGCACACGCCTGTACACGGTGGCTCTGGATGTTTCTACTCCAGACTCAGTCCACTGCTTCCGCAGGTCCCCCAAGGTCTGGAATCGGTCCTTCTCCACAATCTTCCTCAGGGTCCGGTCACCTCTTCTCGTTGTGCAGCGTTTTCTGCCACACTTTTTCCTTCCCACAGACTTCCGACTGAGGTGCCTTGATACAGCACTCTGGGAATAGCCTATTAGTTCAGAAATTTCTTTCTGTGTCTTACCCTCTTGCTTGTCTTGAGGGTGTCAATGATGGCCTTCTGTACAGCAGTCAGGTCGGCAGTCTTACCCATGATTGCGGTTTTGAGTAATGAACCAGGCTGGGAGTTTTTAAAAGCCTCAGGAATCTTTTGCAGGTGTTTAGAGTTAATTAGTTGATTCAGATGATTAGGTTAATAGCTCGTTTAGAGAACCTTTTCATGATATGCTAATTTTTTGAGATAGGAATTTTGGTTTTTCATGAGCTGTATGCCCAAATCATCAATATTAAAACAAGAAAAGGCTTGAACTACTTCAGTTGTGTGTAATGAATCAAAAATATATGAAAGTCTAATGTTTATCAGTACATTACAGAAAATAATAACCTTTATCACAATATGCAAATTTTTTGAGAAGAACCTGTATGTGAAAGAATAGACTAAGAATCTCCATGATGCAGATGCCAGTAAACATTTCACATAGTTGACAAATGTCCTGAATACAGTAGGTGCAGGGGATGATTAAATATACAACTGCTCATCTCTCGTATAAATATATATACTGCCCGGGAAATGTGAAAACTGAATGAAGCAAAGTGTTGAGATATTTTTCCCCTGACCCAGAGTGCTCTGGACCTCATACCGGGCTGAAGGTTCAACTTTCAACAAGACAATGACCCTAAGCACACAGCCAAGACAATAAAGGCGCAGCTTAGGGACAACTCTCTGAATGTCCTTAAGTAACCCAATTAGAGCCTTGACTTGAACACAATCAAACATCTCTGGAGAGAACTGAAAATGACTGTACACCAACGGTCGCCATCCTACCTGACAGAGCTTAAGATTAGTGATGGCATTACGGTTTGCCCGGCGGTCGGTTCGTTGCGAACTTTGCTCGTTCACGATTTGCCGAACATGCGAACATATGGCGATACTCGCGCCCGCCATATTCTTTTACATTGTGAAGAACTTTGACCCATGACACATCCATCAGGTGGTACAGGACAGCCAATTGAAAAGTTTCATCACATGGACATACCCCTACCTTATAAATAAACCTGATCTGGCTGCCATTTTACATTCAGTCTTTTGTCAGTGTAGTGAGAGGTTGCTGTGTGGAGCAGGGACAGACTGTTAGGGACAAAAAGTTTCATCACATGGACATACCCCCACCTTATAAATAAACCTGATCTGGCTGCCATTTTACATTCAGTCTTTTGTCAGTGTAGGGGAGGTTGCTGTGTGGAGCAGGGACAGACTGTTAGGGACAAAAACGCTATCAAATAGGTCCACAAAAGTCCTTTTAAGGACTGGTATAGGTGTACTATTGATAGGTGTGATACACAGAGGGGTGTAATACACTTATAATATACTTTCTAACATAGAAAGCATATTATAGTGGATTTGTATTGTGCAGCAGTGGTGAGCAGATCTGCTGCGATACAGCAGCTACACAGAGGGACAAACGCAATTAGAAAAAATAATTATAACTGGTGTGATATACCAGTCGCCCCCCCAAAAAAACTGATAGAAGCAGGGGTGTTATATACCAATTATATACTTTATCTATAGTGCATTTAGGTACTGCAGCATTTGTTTGCTGTTTTTCTGCGTTCCCTCTGCTACACACAGTGACAAACGGTATTGGAAAAAATTATTATAACTGGTGTGATATACCAGTCACCCCCCCCAAAAAAAATTATAGAAGCGGGGCGTTATATACCAATAATACAGTCAGGTCCATAAATATTGGGACATCGACACAAGATTTTTGGCACTATACACCACCACAATGGATTTAAAATGAAATGAACTAGATGTGCTTTAATTGCAGACTGTCAGCTTTAGGCCTCATGCACACGACCGTTGTGTGCACCCGTGGCCGTTGTTCCGTTTTCCGTGATTTTCTGCGGACCCATTGACTTTCAATGGGTCCGTTGAAAACTCAGAAAATGCCTCGTTTGTCATCCGCCTATGACCTGTCCTATTTTTTTGACGGACAACGGTTCACAGACCCATTCAAGTCAATGGGTCAGTGAAAAAACTCGGATGCACACAAGATTGGCATCCGTGTCCATGATCCGTGTCCGTAGGCTACTTTCATGCAGACGGATTCGACATGGGCGAACCGCCATAGACTTCAATAGGCAGGTGAATTTTAAAACCCACAGGGACTCTTTCTGGCCACAATAGTGATGGAAAAGTTGTTTCAAGGGGACTAACACCTGGACTGTGGCATGCCGGAGGGGGATCCATGGCAAAACTCCAATGGAAAATTACGTAGTTGACGCAGAGTCGGGTTTCAATCCATAAAGGGCATAAATCACCTAACATTCCTAAATTGTTTGGAATAACGTGCTTTAAAACATCAGGTATGATGTTGTATCGATCAGGTAGTGTAAGGGTTACGCCCGCTTCACAGTGACAGACCAAACTATGACAGACCAAACTCCCCGTTTAACGCACCGCAAACAACCGCAAACAGTCCATTTGCACAACCGCAAACGCCCCATTTGCACAAGGTTGGATGCCAAGCTAGCCATGTCCCGTTCCGTGTCCTCACTGATGTCATTGAAGGTCTCTTCCTCCACCCAGCCATGTACAACATCAAGGGTCCCCGAAAGGTGACAACAAGCCCCCTGGGATGCCTGCTGTGTTTGGTCTTCCACCTCCTCAAAGCCACCTTCCTCCTCTGACTCCTCTTCTTCAGACTCCTCTCTCTGCATTGCCTCTCTCTGCGTTATTATAAGGTGTGTTAAGTAGTACTATTCCTATCAGTTTAATCCCTGTTACGTCCCATATCAGGGGACGTGTATGGAATAGATTTTAAGAACCGGAAGATGGAAAAAGATGCTTGGTCCGTCCTCCTACTTCCAATTTGGGGCACTGCGCGTGCAATCTACTGTGCCACCAGATAGGAGTGGTGTGTTAATTAGTACTATTCCTATCAGTTTAATCCCTGTTACGTCCACTATTATTATTATTATTATTATTATTATAAGGTGTGTTAAGTAGTACTATTCCTATCAGTTTAATCCCTGTTACGTCCCCTATCAGGGGACGTGTATATGGAATAGATTTTAGGAACCGGGAGATGGAAAAAGATGCTTGGTCGGTCCTCCTACTTCCAATTTGGGGCACTGCGCGTGCAATCTACTGTGCCACCAGATAGGAGTGGTGTGTTAAGTAGTACTATTCCTATCAGTTTAATCCCTGTTACGTCCCCTATCATAAATTTTATTCCTCTATGCGTCAATCTTGGTGTAGTGATGACTGTGCTCGTGCGCACGTTTGGGAGATTTCAGGCGATGGGGGTTTTTCAAAGCCTCTGGTCGTGCTGAGGTATTTCAGTGACAGTTAACTGACCCAGAAAACAATGATTCTGCAGTATGGGCCCATTGTTGGCCTAGTAGGCTTTAATGATCACCTTAGATGATCACAAAGAAAATTTATGTTTTTTCTATGCAAAATTATTCAGCCGATCGCTTTTGGTCTGTTCACAATGAAGCAATGACCTTATCAACTGGGGTGTGCCAACATTTCCATTGCCAACACACTCATAGAGGTGGTCGCTTCATTGTGATACACAAGCTCCTTCACCACAACAAGGTAACGATCACGAAGGGGGATTGACACATGTATGTGCCTATTTTTTTGTTTTGTTTTTGCAGCCACAGTGTAGCACCAGAGGTCAGAAAAATTAGGCATGTACACATGCCAGAAAAATTTGGTATTGTTGCAGCGGCCAGATAAATTGATGCTTCCCAGGCAGAAAGTGCCCTAAAACATTGCGGCTTGAACCCTAGTTGGTGGCGGATAAGTCACGCAAGTCATCCGGCATTCAGAGATAAAATACAGCAGCGTGTGGAACATTTTTAGCCCAAGGCAGCTCATCTCATCAGGCCTTTTTTAGTCTAATGTATCGCCCACTGTCAGTCCCTTCAGGATCCATGCCTCATTCATCTTAATAAAGGTGAGGTAATCTAGACTTTTTTGACCTAGGCGACTTCTCTTCTCAGTGACAATACCTCCTGCTGCACTGAAGGTCCTTTCTGACAGGACACTTGAAGCGGGGCAGGCCAGAAGTTCTATCGCAAATTGGGATAGCTCAGGCCACAGGTTAAGCCTGCACACCCAGTAGTCAAGGAGTTCATCGCTTCTCAGAGTGACGATATCTGCAGTTAAGACGAGGTAGTCTGCAACCTGTCGGTCGAGTCGTTCTCTGAGGGTGGACCCCGAAGGGCTGTGGCAATGCGTAGGACTTAAAAAGGTCCGCATGTACTTCATCAGCAACACGTCTGTAAAGCTTCCTGTCCTTGCCGGCGTGGTCGTGGTAGGAGGAGGATTACTTTTACCTCTTCCCCTGTTAGATTCCTGTTGTGCTGTGACATCACCCTTATACGCTGTGTAAAGCATACTTTTTAATTTATTTTGGAACTGCTGCATCCTTTCTGACTTGCGGTAATTTGGTAACATTTCAGGCACTTTCTGCTTATACCGGGGGTCTAGTAGCGTGGCCACCCAGTACAGGTCGTTCTCCTTCAGCCTTTTTATATGAGGGTCAGACACGACAGCATGGAAGACCCCATTTGCACAAGGTTGGATGCCGAGCTACTCATGTCCCGTTCCTCGTCCTCAGTGATCTCACTGAAGGTATGTTCTTCCCCCCAGCCACGTACAACACCACGAGTACCAGATAGGTGACAACGAGCACCCTGGGATGCCTGCTGTGGTTGGTCCTCCTCCTCCCCCTCAAAGCCACATTCCTTTTCTGACTCCTCTTCCTCACACTCCTCTTCCAGCGTTGCCGCAGGTCCAGCAAGCGATGCTGATAAGGCTGTTTCTGGTGGTGATGGTGACCACAACTCTTCCTCTTCACACTCATCTACGGCCTGATCCAGCACTATTCGCAGGGCACGCTCCAGGAAGAAAACAAATGAGATGATGTTGCTGATGGTGCCTTCGGTGCGACTGACTAGGTTTGTCACCTCCTCAAAAGGACGCATGAGCCTACAGGCATTGCGCATGAGCATCCAGCCCCGCAGAGGCTGTCCTAGCACCCCGGTCATACAAATACTCGTTCATGGCTTTTTCTTGTTGGAGCAGGCGGTCTATCATTAGGAGTGTTGAATTCCAACGTGTCGGGCTGTCGCAAATCAAGCGCCTCACTGGCATGTTGTTTCGCCGCTGGATATCTGAAAAGTGCGCCATGGCCATGTAGGAACGCCTGAAATGGCCACACACCTTCCTGGCCTGCTCTAGGATGTCCTGTAAGCCTGGGTACTTATGCACAAAGCGTTGTACGAACAGATTCAACACATGTGCCATGCACGGCACATGTGTCAACTTGCCCAAATTCCATGCCGCCAACAAATTGCTTCCGTTGTCACACACCACTTTGCCGATTTCCAGTGTGTGCGGAGTCAGCCACTGATTCACCTATGCGTTCAGGGCGGACAGGAGTGCTGGTCCGGTGTGACTCTCTGCTTTCAGGCAAGTCAACCCCAAGAAGGAGTGACACTGTCGTATCCGGGATGTGGAATAGCCCCTGGGGAGCTGGGGAGGTGCCGTTGATGTGGAGAAAGACGCAGCAGCAGAAGAGGACTCAGCCGAGGAGGTTATGGAAGAGGATGGAGTAGGAGGAGTAGAGGAGGTGGCAGCAGGCCTGCCTGCCAGTCGTGGCGGTGTCACCAACTCCTCTGCAGAGCCACGCATTCCATGCTTGGCAGCCGTCAGCAGGTTTACCCAATGCGCAGTGTAGGTGATATACAGTTGCAAGAAAAAGTATGTGAACCCTTTGGAATAATATGGATTTCTGTACAAATTGGTCATAAAATGTGATCTGATCTTCATCTAAGTCACAACAATAGACAATCACAGTCTGCTTAAACTAATAATACACAAAGAATTAAATGTTACCATGTCTTTATTGAACACACCATGTAAACATTCACAGTGCAGGTGGAAAAAGTATGTGAACCCTTGGATTTAATAACTGGTTGAACCTCCTTTGGCAGAAATAACGTCAACCAAATGTTTCCTGTAGTTGCAGATCAGATGTGCACAACGGTCAGGAGTAATTCTTGACCATTCCTCTTTGCAGAACTGTTTCAGTTCAGCAATATTCTTGGGATGTCTGGTGTGAATCGCTTTCTTGAGGTCATGCCACAGCATCTCAATCGGGTTGAGGTCAGGATTCTGACTGGGCCACTCCAGAAGGCGTATTTTCTTCTGTTTAAGCCATTCTGTTGTTTATTTACTTCTATGCTTTAGGTCGTTGTCCTGTTGCAACACCCATCTTCTGTTGAGCTTCAGCTGGTGGACAGATGGCCTAAAGTCCTCCTGCAAAATGTCTTGATAATCTTGGGAATTAATTTTTCCTTCGATGATAGCAATCCGTCCAGGCCCTGACGCAGCAAAGCAGCCCCAAACCATGATGCCCCCACCACCATACTTCACAGTTGGGATGAGGTTTTGATGTTGGTGTGCTGTGCCTCTTTTTCTCCACACATAGTGTTGTGTGTTTCTTACAAACAACTCAACTTTGGTTTCATCTGTCCACAGAATATTTTGCCAGTACTGCTGTGGAACATCCAGGAGCTCTTGTGCAAACTGTAAACATGCAGCAATGTTTTTTTTGGACAGCAGTGGCTTCCTCTGTGGTATCCTCCCATAAAATCCATTCTTGTTTAGTGTTTTACGTATCGTAGATTAGCTAACCGGGATGTTAGCATATGCCAGAGACTTTTGTAAGTCTTTAGCTGACACTCTAGATTTCTTCTTCACCTCATTGAGCAGTCTGCGCTGTGCTCTTGCAGTCATCTTTACAGGATGGCCACTCCTAGGGAGAGTAGCAGCAGTGCTGAACTTTCTCCATTTATAGACAATTTGTCTTACCGTGGACTGATGAACAGCAAGGCTTTTGGAGATACTTTTATAACCCTTTCCAGCTTTATGCAAGTCAGCAATTCTTAATCGTAGGTCTTCTGAGAGCTCTTTTGTGCGAGGTATCATTCACATCAGGCAATGCTTCTTGTGAAAAGGAAATCCAGAACTGGTGTGTGTTTTTTTATAGGGCAGGGCAGCTGTAACATACACCTCCAATCTCATCTCATTGATTGGACTCCAGTTGGCTGACACCTCACTGCAATTAGCTCTTGGAGATGTCATTAGTCTAAGGGTTCACATACTTTTTCCACCTGCACTGTGAATGTTTACATGGTGTGTCCAATAAAAACATGGTAACATTTAATTATTTGTGTGTTATTAGTTTAAGCAGACTGTGATTGTCTATTGTTGTGACTTAGATGAAGATCAGATCACATTTTATGACCAAGTTGTACAGAAATCCATATCATTCCAAAGGGTTCACATACTTTTTCTTGCAACTGTACCTGCCCTGACCGTGCTTTGCAGACCAGGTAACAGTGGTCAGATGGACCCTTGCCCCAACATTATGTGCCAGACATGCCATTACTTCCTTTTGCACAATCGAGTACAGGTTGGGGATTGCCTTTTGTGCAAAGAAATTTCGGCCGGGTACCTTCCACTGCGGTGTCCCAATAGCTAAATTTTTTTGGAAGGCCTCAGACTCCACCAGCTTGTATGATAAAAGCTGTCAGGCTAAGAGTTCCGACAAGCCAGCTGTCAGACGCCAGGCAAGGTGGTGACTTTGTGACATTGGCTTCTTACGCTCAAACATGTCCTTGACAGACACCTGACTGTGGGCAGATGAGCAGGAACTGCTCAAGGCGAGAGACAGAGTGGCGGATGGTTGAGAGGGGGCAAGGAGGACAGCAGTGGTTGACGTGGATGAAGATTCTGCTTTGAGTTTGTGTGCTGCTTGTACTCATGTTTTGATCCCATAGGCGTTTGTAATGTGCGATCATGTGCCTTCGCAAAGCAGTTGTACCTAGGTGGGTGTTGGACTTCCCACGACTCAGTTACTTTTGGCACAGGTTGCAAATAGCATCGCTGTTTTTAGAGGCAGACACACAAAAAAAATGCCACACTGCTGAGCTCTGCAATGACAGCATTCTGGTGGTGGCAAGAGCATGCGTTGATTGGCGTGCTGTCTGGCTGACCCCGGGTGCCGATACATGCTGTCTGACTGTGCCACTAGCTCCTTGCGACGACCTCCCCCTGCTTCCAACTCGTCTCCTCCTTCTCTCTGTCTCCCCATCTGAACTTTCCCCCTGTTCTTCTTCTCTTCGAGCGGGCACCCACGTGACATCCATGGACACATCGTCATCATCAACGCTTCACTTGTAACTGACAACTCAGCAAAGGAAGCAGCAGCGGGTACAACATCATCATCATCATCACACCGTACGTCCATGTGTGTAATGCTGCCTGACTGAGACATATGTCTGTTATCTACATCCTCTGGCAATAATGGTTGCGCATCACTCATTTCTTCCAACTGATGTGTAAATAACTCCTCTGACAGATCAAGTGAAGCGGCTGTTGAGCTAGTGTTGGTGGTGGCGGCAGGCAGGCGAGTGGTAACTTGAGAGGTGCCCGAAGCTGAGCTGGAGGAGGATGGTGCGTCAAGGTTCCGAGCGGAAGCTGTAGAAGATTGGGTGCCCTGTGTTAGCCAGTCAAATATGTCCTCAGAACTTTTCGAGTTCAGGGTACGTGGCCTCTGAACACTGGGCATTATTCTAGGGCCAAAGGGAATCACAGCACCACGACCACGACGGCCCCTGCGGGGTGGCCTGCCTCTGCCTGTCATTTTTTTTAGATTAGTTTAGTTGTACTATGCGTGCAAGCTACTGTGACACCAGATATGAGTGTCGCTGTTGACACTATGCACTTGCAGCTGGGCCTTAAACACACAAACACGTGCAGGCTACTGACTGCTATTTATTCACAGTCAAAATTGTTGTTTTTCTTTCAATGTAATCTACTGTTACACCAGATATGAGTAGCGCTGGGGACACTATGCTCTTGCAGCTGGGCCTTAAACACACAAACACGTGCAGGCTACTGACTGCTATTTATTCACAGTCAAAATTGTTGTTTTTCTTTCAATGTAATCTACTGTGACACCAGATATGAGTTGCGCTGGTGACACTATGCACTTGCAGGGCCTGAAACACACACACGCGTGCAGGCTACTGATTGCTATTTATTCACAGTCAAAATTGTTGTTTTTCTTTAAATGTAATCTACTGTGACACCAGATATGAGTTGCGCTGGTGACACTATGCACTTGCAGGGCACGAGACACACACGCGCGTGCAGGCAACTGACTGCTATTTATTCACAGTCAAAATTGTTGTTTTTCTTTAAATGTAATCTACTGTGACCCCAGATATGAGTTTCACTGGTGACACTATGCACTTGCAGCGCAGGGCATGAAACACACACGCGCATGCAGGCAACTGACTGCTATTATATTACAGTCAAAAAAGTATATATTTTTTTTAATGCAAGCTACTGTGACACCAGATATGAGTGGTGGCACTGGGCAAGTGGGCACAGTATACGCTGTGAGCCTGACACACATGCTGGTAGGAAACTGCAATTAGATTACACAGGGAAAAAAAAAAAAAAAGCAGACTGATGTTCTAGCCCTAAAAAGGGCTTTTTGGGGTGCTGTCCTTACAGCAGAGATCAGATGAGTCTTTCAGGACTGTAGTGGACACTGAATACACTAGCCTAGCTATTGGTTTCTCTATTAAATCAGCAGCAGCTACACTGTCCCTCCTCTCACTAAGAATGCAGCTTCTGAATGAATCTAAAATGGATTCTGTCCAGGAGGTGGGAGGGTCTGGGAGGGAGGGTATGATGCTGATTGGATGGAATGTGTCTGCTGACTGTGAGGTACAGGGTCTAATTTACTCAATGATGACGAATAGGGGACGGACCAAACATCGCATATGTTCGCCCGCCGCGGCGAACGCGAACAAGCTATCTTCGCCGGGAACTGTTCGCCGGCGAATAGTTCGGGACTAGTGATGTCGCGAACATAAAATTTTCCATTCGCGAACGCCGAACTTCTGCAAATGTTCGCGAACGGGCGAACCGGGCGAACCGCCATAGACTTCAATAGGCAGGCGAATTTTAAAACCCACAGGGACTCTTTCTAGCCACAGTAGTGATGGAAAAGTTGTTTCAAGGGGACTAACACCTGGACTGTGGCATGCCGGAGGGGGATCCATGGCAAAACTCCCATGGAAAATTATGTAGTTGACGCAGAGTTGGATTTTAATCCATAAAGGGCATAAATCACCTAACAATCAAATTTTTTTTTGAACAACGTGCTTTAAAACATCCAGTGTGTGTATACGATCAGGTATGATGTTGTATCGATCAGGTAGTGTAAGGGTTACGCCCGCTTCACAGACATTGACAGACCAAACTCCCCTTTTAATGCACCGCAAACAACCTTAAAAAAAAGTCCATTTGCCCAACCGCAAACTCCCCATTTGTTCAAGGTTGGATACCAAGCTAGCCATGTCCCGTTGATGTCATTGAAGGTTTCTTCCTCCACCCAGCCACGTACAACAACAAGGGTCCCCGAAAGGTGAATTGAATTGATTTTTCGAACAGGGAGATGGTTAAAAAAACGTTGGCTCCCTCCCCTTTGTTTGAATCCACGGTCACTGCGTCTGTGCCGTGCAATTTACTGCCCCACCCGATATGAGTGGTATTTTCTGTAGTTCTCTCTTCTCATCAGTTTAATCCCTGTTACGTCCCCAATCTGGGGTCAATTTATTAAATAGATTTTTCGAACAGGGAGATTGTTAAAAAAAGTGCTGGCTCCCTCCCCTTTGTTAAAATCCACGCCACGGTCACTGCGCTTGCGCCGTGCAATTTACTGCCCCACCCGATATGAGTGGTATTTTCTGTAGTTCTCTCTTCTCATCAGTTTAATCCCTGTTACGTCCCCAATCTGGGTTCCATTTATTAAATAGATTTTTTATTTATCTGCGAGGTATTTGTGAGTAAATGACACCCTGTAACAGTATAAGTGGAAGTCTTGCCACTAGCCAGCGGACACAATACAGTCTGTGTGGGCCTGACACACACGAGCTTGCAAATGGGATTAGATCACAGAAAAATATTAAATAGAATTTCTTTTATCTGCAAGGTATTTGTGAGTGAATGACACCCTGTAACAGTATAAGTGGAGGTCTAGCCACTAGCCAGTGGCCACAATACAGTCTGTGTGGGCCTGACACACACGGGCTTGCAAATGGGATTATATCACAGAAAAATATTAAATATAATTTTTTTTTATCTGCAAGGTATTTGTGAGTGAGTGACACCCTGTAACGGTATAAGTGGAGGTCTAGCCGCTAGCCGTTGGCCACAATACAGTCTGTGTGGGCCTGATACACACGGGCTTGCAAATGGGATTAGATCACAGAAAAATATTAAATAGAATATTTTTTTATCTGCGAGGTATTTGTGAGTGACACCCTGTAACGGTATAAGTGGAGGTCTAGCCACTAGCCAGCGGACACGATACAGTCTGTGTGGGCCTGACACACACGGGCTTGCAAATGGGATTAGATCACAGAAAAATATTAAATATAATTTTTTTTTTATCTGCGAGGTATTTGTGAGTGAGTGACACCCTGTAACGGTATAAGTGGAGGTCTAGCCACTAGCCGTTGGCCACAATACAGTCTGTGTGGGCCTGATACACACGGGCTTGTAAATGGGATTAGATCACAGAAAAATATTAAATAGAATTTTTTTTTATCTGCAAGGTATTTGTGAGTAAATGACACCCTGTAACAGTATAAGTGGAAGTCTAGCCACTAGCCAGTGGGCACAATACAGTCTGTGTGGGCCTGACACACACGGGCTTGCAACTGTGATTATATCACAGAAAAATATGAAATATAATATTTTTTATCTGCGAGGTATTTGTGAGTGAGTGACACCCTGTAACGGTATAAGTGGAGGTCTAGCCACTAGCCGTTGGCCACAATACAGTCTGTGTGGGCCATCCTGCTTGCATCACTTCCTGTCAGCTGACCAGTGTGACATCATCCCAGGTCCTGGAAGGTGAGAGCTGCAGGAAAGGCTTGGAGGCAGGGCCTGGAGGCCAACAGTGTTTGCCGGGGGGAGCGCTGCCCTTTCCCCAGGGGGTAGCGCTTTCTCCTGGTATGGCTACCAGGTCTACTGCCTTGCGACGTGCTACATCAGGCGGCCATGATGGAGGTACAGCGGTGGAAAGAATTGCAAGAGGCCCGTCACAGGATGCGTCTGTGATGTGGGAAATAGAGGTGGAAGTTGAAAGAGTGGAGACACCGGAAAGTCCGGAGAGCTCGGATGTGATGCCCGAGGACATGGAAAGATCGGGGGTAGTGTCGCAGCCAGGAGGTAAGCGACATGGGACCTTTGTTTTGCAATCAAGCGCTCCAGTAAGGAGCACAGTAAATAAGAGAGGTACGGAGACCCGGTCCTCTGAAAAGAGCAGAGGTAACATTAGGAAGGGAAGCAGCCTGGACTCATCCTTGGATAGGGCTGGCGTCCATCCGGTAAAGCCTTGCAGCGTGAAAATGCCTGTTGCTGAACAAGTAGTGGGCGCAGGGAAAAAGGCGACTGCCGCTGAGCAAACGGCTCAGAGAGTTCTGGTTAGCCATAAAGTGGCGACAGAGAAATCGGTGGGGAAGGCGCCGGTAAAGGTATCAAAAAATGTGGTGTCTGCGGCTGAGGTGCGTGAGTCTGGAGACTGTAAGACTGTATCTTGCCCTGGTGGGTCCGGTATGCCTCGCCCTGGTGTGTCCGGCATATCTCCTCCAGGGGAGGTTGGTGTATCTTGCCCTTATGTGCCCCAGTCCAGAAGTAAGGGGGCCAGAGGGATGCGCAACTGGGGGATACAAGGCCCCACGGAGACCCCGGACGTTTTGGCCACTAGAGTGGTATACTACCTAAGACTATATGATGATGTTAAAAGAGACTTAAGGAAAGTCAAACTGGAGCATAAAAAGATGAAGCTGCAAGAGGGCTCATTGCCTAAACGCAAACAATCTATTCTCTCTGCTAAGCTAGACAAGTTAGAAGAAGAGATAATGTTTCTAGAAGAGGATAAACTGGCCATAGAGAAAAACGGTGGCCCCTTCATGGAAAAATTTAATAATGACAAACGGTTTGAATGCATGTCTGGAACTGAGTCTGGTTCTCCTGGGCTGTCAGGGCCACAGATCAGGAGTGAGGAAAAAAAACAGGTAATAGAGGAATCTGAGGAGGACTCCTTGCCAGCAGGGCAGGGAGAACCTTCCTGGAGCCAGGAAGCAGTATCTGGAGAAGAAAGTGGATCTGGTGGAGGGCTAATTCTAAAAAAAATAAAACAGTTGGAATCCCCAATGGGGAAATTATACTTTTGTAATGAAGAGATTCCTGAAGATGAGACAGTAAAGGGAAAAATAAATAAAAGCAAGACTGTGGAGAGGGAGCTCCTGGTATATGAGCCTCTAAAACCCGCTGCTGGGCCCAACCTTGCTCCTGTAGTGGAGCTAGGCCATACAGAGCGGGGGAGTTGTTTGGCTGCGGACAAGGTAGCTCCTTCTGCGGTAGAAGGGGTGGTGGTTCCTGCAAAGGCATCACTGAGGTGTGGGGAGAACCCTGCCAGTCTAGGGGGAGTGAGTGGTGGTTCCCAGGGAGAAAGTGATAAGCATGTGGTGAAAAGTAGAGTGAATGATGAAAAAAGAGATATGAACGGTAGTATGAAAGAAGGGGAGAATGGAGCCAGTAATGCAGGACCAAATGTGGATGTAAGTGTGGGTGCAATTGTGGATACAAGTGGGAATACAAAAGTAAGTGAAAATATGGAAGTGAGTGGAAATTATGTAAGTGGGAATGTTGTAGGTGGTGAAAATGTGGATATGGAAGAATATGATGTAAGGATTTTGACTGCTGAGGATATGGAGAAATTGAGAAAAGATAAGGAGGAGGAGGAAGAAAGGGTGAGACAGGGAAAAAATGCAAAACGTACGTTTTCAAATATCGTTCAGCAGGGAACAAGGGACTCTTTGCTCACAGGTTCTGGCAAGGGAAACTTGCAACGGCGCCTCTTGGGGGCCTTGAAAGAGGGTGCGGAGACCTCCATACAAGTAGAGGGTGAATCGGTTGACCTGTCTTTCTGGACGGAGAGACACGGGCTGAGAACCTTCCGAGAGCAAAAGGGGGGTGAGACCGTCTGGACTCACCCCACACCCGGGGGGGACCGTAGGAATGTGGCCCGTCTGTTTTGGAAAGGTAAGGAAGCAACACCTTCCAGGAAGACTGTTGTGGAGCTTTTCCTGCAGATGGGTTTTGAGGCGAAAGACATCTATGCCCTCATCCATCCCTACGGGACCAAGTTCTTTGACGTTAGCTTTGTCCGATCAGAGGGGTTTGAGCTCTTCTGGTCCAGATATGAGCTGATAAAGAACACCCCGGAGTGGCAGGGATTTGCCGACCAGGCTATCACCCGCCAGAACAAGGTGAAGAAAGTGACTGTGTTAACTTGTAATGAGTCTCTTTCTAGTCTAGACATAGCGACCTGGCTGGGTCGCTACGGTGAAGTGGGCTACCCAGCCAAGGTCCTGGATGAGACCAGTATTTGGTCAGGGGCCTGGACCTTTAACGTGATGTTGAGGACCCAGGGAAATTCTGTTACCCATATCCCCTCCTCGGCCTTCATAGGGAGGGATCGGATAATGTTTTTTTACCAGGGGCAGCCAAAGGTCTGCCACAGGTGCGGCGACCCCACACACTTCAGTGCACAATGTAAGACCCAGAGGTGCGTGAGGTGTGGGGGGAGTGACCATCTTGCCGCAACCTGTCGGAAGATCAGGTGTAACCTGTGTGGAGACCTGGGTCACCCGTTTAGTCGCTGTCCGCTTGCCTTTGCCAACCAGGCTCAGGGACAGGCTCAGAACCAGGCAGATACTAGCCGCAAGGCTGGACCTGCAGTTGGTGAAGAGTCTGCTGCCGGGACTGGGCAGGCTGGTGAGGGGACAAGTGCCAGGGATCCCAGCACTGGAGGAAGCAAAAAGGATTCCGATAAGGTAAAAAAAATTACGGCAGCTAGAGCCAGGCGGCAGGAACAACGTCGCAAACAGAGGGAGCAGGAGGCAGCTGATCCCTCAACTGGTACCCGAGTTGAGAATCCGGCCAACAGTGGCCAAGATGACAGTGATGATGATGGGAACCCCGGAGTTCATCCCGAAGAGGCCAACCTCTCCGCTGTCTCTGTCTCCTCAGGTGGGGATAGTGTGGATGAGGAGGACAGTGAATGGTTGGTGAGGAGGAGGAACAAGCAGGGTAAGAATAGAAACAGCAAGAGAGAGGGCAGGAAGGCCTCTCTTGAGTGGGATCCGTCCATCCCACTCTCCCTTGACCAGATACCAAGGAAGGTTTCGGCTGGTGCCCCTCTTGTGGAGGTCTCCAACCGGTATGGCGTCCTAAGCGATACCTCCGAGGCTGGCTTGGCTGAGGGGGAAGCGAGGGATGCTGTGCCGGAGGGTGAGAAGGCCTCCTCGCGGGTTGCCGGGCCCTGCCCTTCAGAGGGGAAACCTTCTGGAGGGGGGGCCAAGTCAGATCCTGTGGGCAAAGAGAAATGTGGTGAGGGTGGCGGTGGGGTTAAGAAGAAAGCTATCTAGTTCAATCACTTATGATGGCGGAACTCACCCTGTTGACGCTAGCAAGCATTAACGTTGCTAGCATTAAGTCAGACGTGGCTCGTTATGTGGCCTTTGATTTTTTCAGCCATTTTGATGCTGATATTTTATTTTTGCAAGAGACCTGGTTGACTTCCACGGAGTTGATGGAGAAAGCAGAGAGAGAGTGGAGGCACGGTCCATCTTTCTGGTCTCTTGCGGCCGAACCACGTAGCGGGGTAGCGGTACTTTTTAAAACCGCTGGAAGAGTGGAATGCAGGAAAGTAATTGAACTAGAAATGGGAAGGTGCCTGATCCTGGATGTGCTCATGGGAGGACAAGAGCTGAGGCTCATTAACATCTATGGTCCACAAACTAGGTGGGATCGTAAATGTCTCCTCATGAGGATTAAACCTTACCTTTTTTCCAGCCGTCAGGTGATCTTTGGTGGAGACTTCAACAATGTGACAAGAGTCTGTGATAGGGGAGGCTCCAGAGTCAGGCTGGATACTGATGGCGTCGTATTGAGTAAGATAGTTGAGGAAGCTAGTCTGGTGGATGCTCATTTAAAGCATAAGCCAGACCACGTGGATTTCACTTTTCATCAAGGTAGCAATAGGTCTAGGATAGATAGGTTTTATTTGAAGGGGGAAGCTGTTTTCTCGGTCTTGGAGACTGAGGAAGTGGTTTTCTCCGATCACTGTTTAATTTGTTTTTCTTTGAATGTTGCAGAGACCCCCTGTATGGGCAGAGGTTTGTGGAAGTTGAATTTATCTCTCCTGGAAGATGCGACAATAAGACAATCCTTCAAGGAGTTCTTTCAGGGCCAGGAACCGTTAGTGGACCTCTGCAACAGTAAGTCAGAGTGGTGGGAGATGTTTAAAACAAGGACGGCAAGGTTTTTCCGAGAGCTTTCGTACCTCAGGTGCCAAGACAAAAATAATCTGTACCAGGAACTGAGGAAGAAACTTGAAAGTCTGCTCTCGACGGGAGGTAGCCGTGAGGATATCTCTCGTGTGAAGTCCTTGCTTAAGAGGTGTCAGTACGATAGGTACGCATCTTTGGTTGTCGAGAGGGATTTCGGGAAGTACCGCTCGCCCAACCCTTACGGCAACTGTAAGATGTCAGTAAAACGTAAGCTGGTGACAGGCCTGATTGATAGTACAGGATCCCTGAATAGGTCCAAATCAGGGATCCTGGAGGTGGTCAGGTCTTTCTACTCTCACCTCTTGAGTAGGAAAGAACTAGATCGGGACAAGTTTTCAGCTTTCTTGGCTGAAGCTGTTCCCAAGGCAGGAATGGACCCCTCTCTTGATGTTTTGTCTGAACTAATCAGGGAAGAGGAAGTGAGACTGGTCATTGAAGGGCTTAGGCCCAAGAAATCGCCAGGTCCGGATGGCTTAACATCTGAGTGGTACAGGACTTTCAAGGAACAGTTAGTTCCTCCTTTGACTGAGGTCTTTAATGAGTGTCTTTCCTCGGGCACTTTACCAAAGTCAATGGGTAAGTCAGCCCTGATTATTCTGTCAAAGGGCAAAGATCCATCCCGTATTGAGAATTGGAGACCCATATCGCTTCTCAATACGGACAGAAAGATCCTGGCAAAAATACTTTTTAATAGATTGGTGAAGTTTGCACCGAGACTTCTTTCAGGGGCTCAGCACTGCACAGTTCCCGGTCGGAGCACTTTTAGCGCCGTTCTCAGTGTCCGAGAGGCCGTGGAGCGGGGCAGGGCGGGCCTTTGGAAGGGGTTTCTTTTGACTTTGGATCAGGCTAAAGCTTTTGACCGGGTGAACCACGAGTACCTGTGGTCCGTCCTTTTGTGGTACGGTCTGCCGGGGAGGTTTGTGAATTGGCTAAAGGCTTTGTACAAAGGGGCTGAGAGTTTCCCGTTGGTTAATGGTTGGTCAGGACAGCCCTTCGAGGTGACTTCCGGTGTCCGTCAAGGATGTCCCTTAAGCCCCTTGTTGTATGTGTTTGCGATCGATCCCTTCATTAGAAGGGTAGATCGTGGACCATTAGCAGGGGTGGGGATGGAACTGGCGGGGGCAAGGGGGCCGTCTTTGAGGGTGGTAGCGTATGCGGATGATGTCACCATTTTCGCCTCTTTTGGTGAGGAGGTGGGGTGGGTGATGTCGGAAGTGGACCGTTATTCAGAGGTTTCTGGGTCTCAGATCAACCTTGATAAATGCGAAACTCTCTGGTTGGGAGAAGGAGATCCTGCTTTTGATCTCCAGGGCACTCTCCCAGAACCTCAGAAAACTGTCAAAGTTCTCGGCATCAATTTTGGCCAGAATGAGGACTATCATCAGAAAAATTGGGAAGGCAGACTGAAAGATGTCGGTCAAAAGGTGGACCGCTGGAAGGGTTGGTCTTTGACCCTCAGGGAAAGGGTTCACCTGTGCAAGGCTTATCTGATCCCGGTACTATTGTACTTGGGCACTGTCTGTGTCCTGCCAGGCTCTCTCTGGGCAACGGTCTACAGCCTGTTTTTCCAGATGTTATGGGGAAACAGGCTGAACCCAGTCAAGAGAGATGTCACTTACCGACCAAGGAGACTAGGTGGGTTGGATATGGTCAACCCAGTGGTATTCCTAACGAATACCTTCTTAAAAGCTAATATTGCAATCCTCTGGATAGAGAGGGCTCCTTGGTGGGTGAAATCCTGTAGAGAATGGTTTCGGCCCTTCTTCCAGGAATGGGAGACAGAAGGGCGTGTGAAAGACCTACGCTCCTCAAGGCAGAGATATCTCCCGGCTTATGTTGCCCCGGTCCTGAGAATTATAAAGCGATGGGGACTCAGGAGGGGAGAGATAGAGACCAAGTCGAGGTTCGACCTTGATTTTAAGGTCCTGTCTACCTTCTTCTAGCCTCCGTTGGCCTTGAGGGATTGCCCAAGTCGGGATCTAGAGGGTGGGTTGACTTTTTTAAATTCGGTGAGGATCCCCTTGAAAGTTTGGGATGTGGCTTGGCGCTGCTTCCATGGTAAGCTATATGTAAGGGATAATGTGAAGTGTAGAAACTCTGAGGAAAGGGGTTGTCCCCGGGAGGAGTGCGGTGCTGTGCTGGAAAGTATGGACCACTTCTTGCTTCACTGTCCTTTTAATATAGAGGTCTACAAAAGGGTGGGGACTTCCATCGGCTGGCCTAGGCTGGCTGCCCTATCTTATGCAGAGTGGGCCTATGGTGCGTTCAAAGACTTAGGTGGATGGGACCGTAGCACTTTATTCCTAGTTAGCGCAGTGGTCAGGTATCACATTTGGTGCGCAAGGTGTCTAGTTTCGACGAGTTCTAAAGTCCTCCCGGTGGAGACGGTATATAGGAACATCATGGGTGACCTGGATAAAGTGCGCTCTCTTGAGAACGAAAGGTTGGGTGGCCCTAAAGTCTCTCATCTGTGGAGGGGCTTTTGTTTCAGGGTACACTAACCGAGTAACTCTCAGCCCTGGTGGTGGGCTGGCATGACACTATTAGATTTTTGTTTTGTTTTATGATAAAGCAGGATGGTTTGGTTTACAGGCACTGAACCATAGCTGAAAAGTCTGACTTTGTGTCATGTATCATGTATTATATGATAAGTATATTGTATATCTGTAAGTTGACTATTTAGGGACTTAATATTTTGGGGCTAGTCAGGTTGGGAGGGGAGAATGGGGGGGGGGTATGTATATATATATATATTTTTATGTGTGTGTGTGTATAATAATAATAAAAAATAATAATATAAAAAAAAATAGAAATAAAAAATAAAAATAAAAAAAATCTTTTTTTTTCCTTACAAACTGGTCAGCCCCAGTCCGACTGGGGAGAACTATGGAACTGGAGAAGCTCGGGGTTATCCTCTTGAACTTCTGTGGGAGACCGGTTTGGTGTGTTATGTGGGGACGGGTGATGGGTTATAAGTTAGATTTAGGGTTGTGGATAGGTCTTGTATATATTGTATATATTGTTGTCTTTTAATTTATTTATTCTTTAGTTTTGTCTCAGTCATCTAAATATGTTGATCTGTAAATATGTAAATAGTGTATGGATGTGCATGAATGGGTACTATGAATGTAGAAGGGGGATGTGGGGTGGGAGTCTGGCCGGGTTAAGTCCTTCTTTGGGAATAGTCATGGTGTTGTTTTGTTACGATTTAAAATAAAAAGTCCTGACACACACGGGCTTGCAACTGTGATTATATCACAGAAAAATATTAAATAGAATTTTTATTTATCTGCGAGGTATTTGTGAGTGAGTGACACCCTGTAACGGTATAAGTGGAGGTCTAGCCACTAGCCAGCGGACACGATACAGTCTGTGTGGGCCTGACACACACGGGCTTGCAAATGGGATTAGATCACAGAAAAATATTAAATATAATTTTTTTTTATCTGCGAGGTATTTGTGAGTGAATGACACCCTTTAACGGTATAAGTGGAGGTCTAGCCACTAGCCAGCGGACACGATACAGTCTGTGTGGGCCTGACACACACGGGCTTGAAAATGGGATTAGATCACAGAAAAATATTAAATAGAATTTTTTTTATCTGCGAGGTATTTTCTGTCACACCCTGTATGAATGGTGTGCACACAGTACTGTCTGTGACTGAGCCTGCAGCCTCTCACACACGGGCAGGCAACTGCAATATATGTATATATAAAATAAAATAAAAAAAGCAGACTGATGTACCAGCCCTGAAACGCTGTCAGGACGCTGTCCTTACAGCAGATGAGTCTGTGGACACAGAACACTGCCCTAGCTAACGCTTTCCCTATTGAATCAGCAGCAGCACTGTCCCTCCTCTCACTGAGAATGCAGATTGCGAATGAATCTAAAATGGATGCTGTCCAGGAGGTGGGAGGGTCTTGGAGGGAGGGTCTGCTGCTGATTGGCTGGAATGTGTCTGCTGACTGTGACGTACAGTGTCAAAGTTTACTCAATGATGATGTATAGGGGGGCGGTCCGAACATCGCATATGTTCGCCCGCCGCGGTGAACGCGAACAAGCTATGCTCGCCGGGAACTATTCGCCGGCGATCTATTCGGGCCATCTCTATTCGGGACATCTCTAGTCAGTACCAAGTAGCTTGGAGCTTTCTTCCTTCCACCCCTCAATTACACATACACACACATACAGAACCAGAAAGAAAACCTTTCATGCTGCTCCCCAAATTCAGTTGAGTGATGCTTCCTAAATATTGCACCAAGTATATGAAGGAATTGAAAGCCACAATTCTGAGCTTTTGATATGATACAAGTATCTAAGCTGTAGATCTAATATTATAGCCTCTGGAGAGTATTTTATACTTGAGAGATTTAACAATGTATTCAATGAATTTATATGTATACAGGTGAAACTCCTCGTGCAAAAGTTCATTTATTTCAGTAATGCAAATTAAAAGGAATTGTATTAATGCAACTTAAAATTAGAATATTGTGAAAAGGTACAATATTCTAGGCTTAAATGGTCACACTCTAGCCAGCTAATTAATCCGTACCCCCTGAGCAAAGGGTACCTGAGATTGTGACTTTGGGGTTTCATAAGCTGTAAGTCATAATCATCCAAATTATAACGAATAAAGGCTTGAAATATCTCGCTTTGCATGTAATGAGTCTCATATATTAGTTTCACCTTTTAAGTTGCATTACTGAAATAAATGAACTTTGCACGATATTCTAATTTTTCGAGTTTCACCTGTATGTGTCATATACCTATGACATGCATATATGCAGAGTCACTGAAGACTCTCCACTATAGGGATGAATGTTCTCTGTTGGCTTTGGAGTCTACATTTTTGTATTGTAATTGTAGTTTAATGAGGTTATATTTAAGTACTTAGAGTTATAGAGCTGTCAAGAATGGGATCATATTGAGGAATGATTGCATATAACAGCTGGCCAGGCATATTTTACTCTCTCGTCAGTAATTGTTAAACTATGTAAAACACAGAAGAAAGCTTAGCTCATAAACAAGATTGAGTTCATATATTTGACTGTTAGATTTTCTTTCGGTATATTATTCTCTATAATCTTTATTTATGGGCTCCAGATTCACTTCCTGCATTCAAAATGTCTCATTTTACAGCTAATGTCAGAGAATATACAACAAATATCATTTGAGTAATGCAGATACATATTTTACCATCTTGCACTTATTTACATGCAAATGGATGCATCAGGCAAGGATTTGTCAATGTATTCTCATCTAAATGCATTCATAAAGCTGTAAACAAGAAGAATTAAGAAAAATATGTTTTATTCTCAATATTGTTTTCGGAAACTTGCGAATTTTGATGTATTTCTACTTTTTTGGCAGTGAGGGGTGTGGCAGGATTCTGAGGACAAATATACTTAAAGCATAATTTCAGATTTTATAATTTAAATCTAAAAAATATATAAATATAACTGTCTCTGTGCCAAATCTAGGAAAATTATGGAAACATGGACATTTATCTACAATAAGCTGTCAATATGTTACCAGTCAATTTATCTTAAAGGAAATGTGTTGTCAGAAAATGACCTATTGTTTAAATCAAGTTTTTATGTTAAGCAAATTTTCTAGAATTTTTAGTGATTTTTTTCCCCCAGGTCCCTATATATATTTAAAAATTAATTCTAAAATCATGAAATTTGCACATTGACCACCAGGCCTAAAATATGTCAATGCTTTCTGTTCTTTGAGAGCAGCCACATAGGCCATAGACACAATAGACTGGGAACCCCATTGATATGTATGGGACAATTTTCTAGGCATGCTCTGTGATCTGTGTAGAGGTCAGGAGGGAGTAGATGAGCTGTGATATCACCGTGATCTGTATCATTGTGAATGTTGGATCCTGTGTTATCTATACAGAGGTATTTACTTGTTATTGTAAGTCTGCATGTAATGATAATGTGATGGCTACTGAAAAGTTACCTGAACAGAACAGAAAGTCTCAAGATACTATTAGGCGTAGAGGCCAATGCAATAACTGCATGTTTTTAGATATTTTTTCAATAAAGAGACATAAAACAATAAAAATAAAATAACCATTAATAAAAATAAAAAAAACTTTTTAATATAAAAACATGATTCATTCAGGTACCTAATTTTTTAGCTGGAGTGGAGATCAGCCACAATGAGCATGGCCTCCCAGGAGGAGATGTCATGTCTGTGCATTACACTAATACCCTGTTGATTTAAACAAGGCAGATTTTAAGGCAATCTTCTGTAAGTAATGGAAGCTTAAACTAGTGTCAGACCCCCTTTGCTGAGTCACTTTCTTTAATTGCTCAAGCTGTTTTGCTAGAATCTTATATTGAACAGTTCCATGCAACAGGGCATCCATGTAAGTCCTCATACTCATTAGCTTCCAGCTCTCCCCTTTCACCGGCTGCTAATTGAAGTAGGAAAAAGACTGTCGGACAGCAGGCGGGGAGGACAGCTGGGAACTCATGAATATCAGGACTCATAGGCATGTGCTGGAGCTTTTCGGAGTTAGTGCTGCAGGAAACATGAGGACGTATAGCAAGTTTATTTTACGGTTTACAACAAAATGCAGAGGGTTACATCAGTGAGACCATTTGTGACAAACTTAGACAGTCAATGAAGCATTATTGTACCTCATGAACATGAAATTATCATTGGTTAGGCTCTGTTCACTTTAGCATGATAGCTGCTGTTTATAATAGAGTCATAACAACTATGATGGACTTGTTTTTGTACAGATTAAAAGAAATAATGGGGTCCACTATATATATCCTTTGGATTCTGATATGTACTGTATTTAAAGGTGTATCTGAATACTTTTTCGTAATTGCATGTAATTAAACATTAGCATAGCCACTGAGCTTTTCAATAAAATCTATAAATATAGCACCACCTGCTGTTTGATCTGTTTCTTATTTCTTTGACCTGCTCACTGAGATGGCCGCACATGCTCAGTTTCATCCTTCAACTGCCTCCTGAGCTGTGATAGGGAGAGCATGGACACGCCCCCTGAGCTGCAGCAGAAAAGACACACCCCCTGAGCTGTCAGCTGGATATAAATCTAGTAGAGCAATGAATATGGAGATCTCTGGATCCATGTGAGGTACAGGGCTGGTTCTAGCTTTGATAGAAATAGATTGTTATGTACTATATGATGTCTGATTTTCATTTTTTACATTAATCATGGGATAACTACTTTAATGACTACTATAGAAATTTTGGTATTCAAGGTCAAAGACTTGGACTTAACCATTAACTGTTTCCTACATGTTACATCAGCCAGTCCCACAAAAAATTTCTTCCCTTCTGGTGTATCATCTCCTCAAGCGAATGTATGAGTACATTCATCATATATGCTGAAAGCTCTTTTGACGTATATATGACAAATGTGCAGGGAATTCAGTACATAAAAAGCACCCAACTTGCAAGTTGCCTATGCAAAAAGACATAGGTTTTACTGTAGGTTTTTTCGCAGTACAAGTAAGGTAAAGTTGCATAAGGCACCACAGATGCAACACAATATGGACCACGTATAGACCTTTACCTCAGCTGCATTTACCCTTCAACCAGCAAACAAAGCTAATCTCTGAATCATAAGTCAGATAGAATACGTAGATCCCTGATATTCATGATTGTATAAAAATAACTGCATGAATATTTGGTCAAATTAATTTCCATCCACTTTATGTATATTTATTTGGTTTTCTCAGACCTCTCTCTTTCCAGAACAGCGGGTCACCTGTGTTGGTAAGCAACAAATGACGTCAAAAGCCCTCTTTGGGAATATAGGACTTCCTAAAGCAAACCCCTCACAAGAGATTCAGCATGACCTGCATAAGAAATGCTGGGTGGAATTACCCATGTGCATTGCTGATGAATTCTGTGAATGTGCTGTATCGTTTAGTCGTAATCAGGAATTAGAAAAACGCCATCTGTTCTTGCATGTTGAGATGATTAAACAAGTCAATTATGCTACAAATTTGGTGATAACGTTCATGACTGAATTTAATACAAGCCTGCAAGAGAGAATAGGAGAGGATGAGAGATGATTCATTCAGATATTAGTGCATTTGTAAGATAATATACACGTTGTGTCTTTAAATATATACTGTTAAACTGAATTATTCTGAAGCTGCTGAATGCCAGAGGCACGCATGGAATTGTAAGAGGAATTCACATTAGTTAAAGACATGTTGATAAATTATCTTCAGTGATGAAGAATAGTTTATTACATGCTGAATGGGACCAGATCAATACATCATTTCTTCATTCTAAATATCTGTACACACACCAACATGTGCAGAATATCATTGAAAGCACATGCTGTCCCTGGATGATGTTAGCTTGGCTATTTTCTTTCAGATGAATAGCAGTGATGTAGTAACTGTCGATAGACTAGGAGGTGAACTCTAGGGTAGGTCATTGACAGGTGTTCTATCGTATACTAAAGACTGATTTTTATATGAGTACAGAGCTTTTGTCCACAGAAATGCTTTCCATTAAGACCATAGCTCTCCAGCTGTTGAAAAAACACCATGTACAGCCTGTAGATTTGAGACCATTAATGTGGTTATCCCATGAAAAGTATTACCATGTAATGAAGGGTATTAAAAATGAAGTATTATTGCAAATTACACATAATAAAAATGTTAGGTTTTTATGTACATTACATTCTCATCTCAGGTAGAGCCCCCTGTTGTTTATCCTTCTGGCCCGCCTTCTCCTGCGCTGGACTAACATGATCATAGTGAAGCAGGTGAAGTGGCCCAGGCCCCAGACCCTTCTTATTCATTCATCCCTATTTCTAAATTCCTAGAGATATAAAGCTATATTTATCTCTAGACAATGGAGAAGGGGGCAGTATATACCTTATGTATCAACGGCTATATGCGAGAAATTATTTTATACGCAATAGATGAACTTAACAAGAACTACTTGCAATGTATCCTGGGAGATTCAGGTGCCTGATTGTTTCATATAAGCTACTGCCCATACTCAAGTCCTGTAGGTACAGTAAGTGAGTAAGCAGCTAATTATTTTCATAGCATAACTCCTTTAATGGTAAGCCTGTTTATCAACCAACTGAAGTGTGTGTGTATATATATATATATATATATATATATATATAAAAGTCGCAAAAATCCACGGCACTCCTTAAAAGTGAAAAATGTGCTATTTATTCACACATGTCATACAGCAACGTTTCGGTTCTTGGCTTGAGAAAATTTGTTAATTCCTTGTTTTAGTTTCCTTTTTTCATTTATGTATCTGAAGAATGTCTTATCGCCTTTTTTCCCTGACTGAGCTAATTTCTTTTCTGCCTGTGCTTTAGAAGCTCTTAAAACTTGTTTGGCCTCTCTCTGCCTAATCTTATAAATTTGCCTGTCATCCTCCTTTAGTTTTTTTTTTTATAACTACTAAATGCTATCTTTTTGTTTTTAATTATATTGGCCACTTCTGCTGAGTACCACAGTGGTCTCTTCCTTTTTTTGCTTTTACTGACAAGCCTAATGCAATTATCTGTTGCCTTCAATAGTGCCACTTTTCAATTGTATTACCCGGACGTTTCGGTCTGAATTAGACCTTTATCAGCGGGATCTGTGAACAACATATGATATCTCAGATTATAACCTGGTATATAATGTACAGAAGAATGACGTATATGAGAAAAAAATTATAAGTGGAGGTCCAGAAGAGAAGGATGAAAAGAAGTGGGTGGGAAAGTAGAGTAGATGGTGTTCTCAGGTGCACATAATGGGGGGTACCTCGATTAACATAAATGGCAATGAAGTAGTTAATAATTGAAAGAATGCTATTCAATACCCTTGAACAATACAAGCAGGGCTATTTCAGACACTCAAACAATTTAACCCCAGAAGAATACACGGCCATCAAATCTTTACAAACACACAAAGATCTCATTTTCAAGCCAGCCTACAAGGGAGGTGCCATTGTAGTCATGGACAAATCCATGTATCTGAGAGAAGTCATGACACAACTATCAGAACACCAAACATATGAACCACTCAGTACAGATCCGACACCTACTATCGCCAACAAAATCTCGAGAATACTTGAACGCTACAAATCACTACAGGTAATTGATGACGAAACAACGACATTCCTCACCAAACAACATCTAGTCATTCCCGTGTTTTACATACTCCCTAAAATCCATAAGAACCTACAGAATCCACCAGGCCGCCATATTGTGGCCTTCAGAGATTCTATATTTTCACCACTCTCTATATTTCTTGACTGTATATTAACACCTTTGATCAAGACCTCACGTTTATTTTTCTTAGACACCAATTATTTCATAACAAAACTACAGGACATTTCCATTAACCCAGAAACCTTGCTAGTAACTATGGATGTCAACAGCCTATACACCTCAATTTCCCATTACAGAGGATTAGAAGCCGCTATGGCCTTACTTTCATCTCAATATACCTTATCAACATTACAACAAGAATTTTGTATACAGTTACTTTCTCTGGTCTTACACGAGAATTATTTTCTTTTTGGGGATCAATACTATGGTCAGAAACAAGGGACCGCGATGGGGGCCAACGTGGCGCCACCCTACGCTAATTCCTACATGATTCATTTAGAAGAAAACTATGTGTACGCTAATTAATTATTCACCAATCACGCCAAATCTGGCTCAGATTCATAAATGACATTTTTTGTCTCTGAGAGGGCCCTGAATCCAGTGTCCATACATTCTACAATGATTTAAACAAAGTGTATCCTGAATTAGGATTTACCATACATGTTGATACTTCTGAGATTAGTTTTCTTGATACACTGGTACAAAAGGACTCTAAAGGCAATTTGCAATTCGATTTATATAGCAAACCAATTGATAGAAATAGTTTATTACACTACACAAGTTGCCACCCTAACGCAACCAAAAGATCACTCCCACGTTCACAATTCACAAGAGTCCTACATATAGTCACAAATCTGAATACTTTAACGACAAGATTAACTGAGATGAGCAATAAATTCTCTTAAAGGGGATACCCTCAGCAACTGACCGGGCACGACACCACTGAGACCCGAGCCACTAACAAAACCAAAACTAACATCTCACGAATTCCCTGTATTACTACCTGTCATCCAATCATGCCCAAAATCCACCAAATGGTACGAAATAACTGGTTAATTTTACAACAGGCTTACCCACACATACAGGAATTCCAAAGTCCTCCTCTGACTTGCCATATACGCTGCCACAATATCAGGGAAAATCTAGTCCATACTGACATTTGACCAATTTCCAATATACCACAACAACGCTTTCTAAAAAACCCGATATTTGGTACTTTTCCCTGCCTTCACTGCGCACAATGTTCAAACATAACCAGAGGCAATTACATTACTTATCCTCACACTGGTAAGAAATTTCCAACAAAAGATTATTACACTTGCGACTCTTCATATGTCGTATATCTTATCAAATGCCCATGCGGCCTTGCATATGTGGGAGAAACCACTCAACATACCTGTGATCGGATATGTAAACACAAATCCACCATTAGAACAAAACAATTACTCCTGCCAATACCAGCACATTTCCATCAACACAAACATCAAATCTCGCAACTACCGTTTCAAGTACCACCTTCACGGCGAGGAGGAAATCCGATCTTACGATTACAACAGCGAGAATCCTTTTGGATCCATAGATTAGACACTCTTTCACCTGGAGGACTAAATAGAGAATGTGACTTCTTATTTTTATCATAATAATAATGACTGTTTTGTCTTTATTCCAGACACGCTAATTGGGATTAGGGGACCATGGGTGAGAATTTGTTCCCCCGATCTTCCCCCACCTCCTTCCCCCCCCCTTTTTTCCCTTAAACTGACCAACCCTCCACCTCTCCCTTAACCCCCCTCACCTCCATGATTGCAGTTTCCCTTCCTCATGTGACTCAGTATTACAAGGTCTCAGGTGTGAATGGGGATCAGGTTTGTTAAATTTGCTGTTATCGCTCTCATACGCTCATACTGGTCACTGGAAGTTTAACATGGCACCTCTCCGAGGATATGAAAAAAAGAATTGTTGCTCTACATAAAGATGGCCTAGGCTATAAGAAGATTGCGAACACCCTGAAACTGGGTTGCAGCACAGTGGCCAAAACCATACAGCGGTTTAACAAGACAGGTTCCACATAGAACAGGCCTCGCCATGGTCGACCAAAGAAGTTGAGTGCATGTGTTCAGCGTCATGTCCAGAGGTAGTTTGAATCTGAGTTCTGCCAGCATTGCTGCATAGGATAAGGGGTGGGGGGTCAGCCTGTCAGTGCTCAGACCATATGCCTCACACTGCATCAAATTGGTCTGCATGGATGTCATCCCAGAAGGAAGCCTCTTCAAAAGACGAAACACAAGAAAGCCTGCAAACAGTTTGCTGAAGACAAGCAGACTAAGGACATAGATTACTGGAACCATGTCCTGTGGTCTGATGAGACCAAGATAAACTTATTTGGTTCCGATGGTCTGAAGATGGTGGCAGCAACCAGGTGAGGAGTGCAAAGACAAGGGTGTCTTGCCTACAGTCAAGCATGGTGGTTGGAGTGTCATGGTTTGAGGCTGCATAAGTTCTGCTGGCTGTGGGAAGCTACAGTTTATTGAGGGAACCAGTATGTACTGTGACATACTGAAGCAGAGCATGAGCATCTCCCTTTGGAAACTGGGCCGCAGGGCAGTATTCCAACATGATAACAACCCCAAACATACCTTCCAAAGCGACCACTGCCTTGCTAAAGAAATTGAAGGTAAAGGTTCTGGACTGGTCAAGCATGTCTCCAGACCTAAACCCTATTAAGCATATTTGGGGCATCCTCAAACAGAAGATGGAGGATAAAAAGGTCTCTAACATCCACCAGCTTTGTAATGTCATCATGGAGGAGTGGAAGAGGATTCCAGTGGCAACCTGTGAAGCTCTAGTGAACTCCATGCCCAATAGAGTTAAGGCTGTGCTTGAAAATAATGGTGACCACACAAAATATTGACACTTTGGGCACAATTTGGCCATTTTCACTTAGAGTGTACTCACTTTTGTTGCCAGAGGTGTAGACATTAATGGCTGTGTGTTGAGTTATTTTTTTAAATAGCTTCAATAGACTCTTGACATAGGTGATGGCGTTTTTACCAACACTGAATTAATAATTAGTCAAAAGACTATATGCGCTCTATTAGAAACTGTGTCACTAAACAGTTAAACTTTCACTTTTATTTAATTCATATAATAAAATGATATAAGAGTGAAGAAACAAAAATATAAAAACTCTTAGTAGTGGTACAGATTGTTAATAATCAGCTAAAAGTGACGCTGTTCTTATGTATCAACTATATATAGTATAAGTGCTTATAAAGCGCATAAAGTCTTTTGACTAATTATTAATTTGAGTTATTTGAGGGCACACCAAATTTACACTGTTATACAAGCTGTACACTGACTACTTTACATTGTATAAAAGTGTCATATCTTCAGTGTTGTCCCATGAAAAGATATAATAAAATATTTACAAAATGTGAGGGGTGTACTTACTTTTGTGAGATACTGTGTGTATGTACAGTACAGACCAAAAGTTTGGACACACCTTCTCATTCAAAGAGTTTTCTTTATTTTCATGACTATGAAGGCATCAAAACTATGAATTAACACATGTGGAATTATATACATAACAAACAAGTGTGAAACAACTGAAAATATGTCATATTCTAGGTTCTTCAAAGTAGCCACCTTTTGCTTTGATTACTGCTTTGCACACTCTTGGCATTCTCTTGATGAGCTTCAAGAGGTAGTCCCCTGAAATGGTCTTCCAACAGTCTTGAAGGAGTTCCCAGAGATGCTTAGCACTTGTTGGCCCTTTTGCCTTCCCTCTGCGGTCCAGCTCACCCCAAACCATCTCGATTGGGTTCAGGTCCGGTAACTGTGGAGGCCAGGTCATATGGCGCAGCACCCCATCAATTTCCTTCATGGTCAAATAGCCCTTACTTTCAAAGTTTTCCCAATTTTTCGGCTGACTGACTGACCTTCATTTCTTAAAGTAATGATGGCCACTTGTTTTTCTTTACTTAGCTGCTTTTTTCTTGCCATAATACAAATTCTAACAGTCTATTCAGTAGGACTATCAAAGCAAAAGGTGGCTACTTTGAAGAACCTAGAATATGACATATTTTCAGTTGTTTCACACTTGTTTGTTATGTATATAATTCCACATGTGTTAATTCATAGTTTTGATGCCTTCAGTGTGAATCTACAATTTTCATAGTCATGAAAATAAAGAAAACTCTTTGAATGAGAAGGTGTGTCCAAACTTTTGGTCTGTACTGTATATATACACTCACCTAAAGAATTATTAGGAACACCATACTAATACGGTGTTGGACCCCCTTTTGCCTTCAGAACTGCCTTAATTCTACGTGGCATTGATTCAACAAGGTGCTGATAGCATTCTTTAGAAATGTTGGCCCATATTGATAGGATAGCATCTTGCAGTTGATGGAGATTTGAGGGATGCACATCCAGAGCACGAAGCTCCTGTTCCACCACATCCCAAAGATGCTCTATTGGGTTGAGATCTGGTGACTGTGGGGGCCATTTTAGTACAGTGAACTCATTGTCATGTTCAAGAAACCAATTTGAAATGATTCAAGCTTTGTGACATGGTGCATTATCCTGCTGGAAGTAGCCATCAGAGGATGGATACATGTTCTCATTCTGTTTACGCCAAATTTGGACTCTACCATTTGAATGTCTCAACAGAAATCGAGACTCATCAGACCAGGCAACATTTTTCCAGTCTTCAACAGTCCAATTTTGGGGAGCTCGTGCAAATTGTAGCCTTTTTTTCCTATTTGTAGTGGAGATGAGTGGTACCCGGTGAGGTCTTCTGCTGTTGTAGCCCATCCGCCTCAAGGTTGTGCGTGTTGTGGCTTCAGAAATGCTTTGCTGCATACCTCGGTTGTAACGAGTGGTTATTTCAGTCAACGTTGCTCTTCTATCAGCTTGAATCAGTCGGCCCATTCTCCTCTGACCTCCAGCATCCACAAGGCATTTTTGCCCACAGGACTGCCGCATACTGGATGTTTTTCCCTTTTCACACCATTCTTTGTAAACCCTAGAAATGGTTGTGCGTGAAAATCCCAGTAACTGAGCAGATTGTGAAATACTCAGACCGGCCCGTCTGGCACCAACAACCATGCCACACTCAAAATTGCCTAAATCACCTTTCTTTCCCATTCTGACATTCAGTTTGGAGATTGTCTTGACCAGGACCACAACCCTAAATGCATTGAAGCAACTGCCATGTGATTGGTTGACTAGATAATTGCATTAATGAGAAATAGAACAGGTGTTCCTAATAATTCTTTAGGTGAGTGTATATATATTACTGGTTGCTAAGGAAGCTGGCCCACTAGCTAAGCCCGATGCAAACATGGCGGATGGCGGCTGTGTTACACTCACAGTGACAGGGATATGAGATGACTTTGATCCTGACAATTTAACCCTTCAGATGCCAAATACTAACCACCCTGTTCCTCCCCTCTTGGCAGTGGGCTGGTCCCACTTCCTTTGTCAAATATCTTTTTATTTTATTAAGATATGCAATACAACAACATCACACATCTGAATAATAAAAACAGAGATGTGGCAAGAGGAAGCAAATAACAAATCTGTGATGCGACAATATAAAAATTAATCATACAGATATGAAAACATAATAAAAAACACTAAAAACAATTAACTAATAACATAGTTCCCTGAATTCCTAAGAGGAATGAAATATTAAAGAAAGAATGGAAAGTAGAGAGAGTCAATAGGTGCTCTTGTACGAGCTATGGGCTCTCATAAAAATAAATTTGTTGGAAGAAACGTGGGAATGGACTGCGACGGGAAAGTCTTTTGTGCATGGAATTTGATCCAAGGGGACCAAGCTTTCCAGAATTTGTTATGATTGCGACGTTCCAAGCTTAGGAGCTCCTCAATTCTGTAAATTGTGTCAACTTTCGAGAAGCACTCTGAGATGCCAGGTAATTGTGAAGATCTCCAATGGAGGGCAATTAACAGTCTTGGGGAGGTGAGCAAATGTGTTAAAAGGTTGTTGTTTTGGGGGTGATAGGTTCTTGAGGGCAGCCAAAGTAACACAGGATGTGAGACAAATTTGGCGACCTGTGATTTTAATACATAGAGATTCTATTTGCTTCCAGTATTGCTGAATTAGTGGACATGACCACCAGATATGGGATAAACACCCTGTGTGCATATTACCTCTTCAGGAATGTTTGGCTACATTTTGTGGAGAAATTCTGGGGTCCTTTACCACCTAGTCAGCATCTTGTAGGAATGTTCTGGTATTTTCACACATTTTGAGAAGCCATGGGAATGTTTCAGAGGCCACAGTATCTCTTCTTTAGTGAAGACTGTATTTTGTACTCTCTCCCAGTTCAAAAGAAAACTAGGTTTGGCTGTGGCTTTAGCAGCTAGTAAGCTGGTATAGATTTTAGAGAGGAGACTATTTTGGACATATGGCAATAGATGCTATTGCTCTAGCGAAGATGGTTCTGCTACAGAAAAGTATGTTGATTACCTTTTATCAAGTGTGGGAGTAGAGGCAGTTGGGTCACAAATGAAAAAATGAGTGGGTAGGTAATGAAGACAAGAAGGAATGGAAGACTGTTATGGTTACTCTAATAGTTGGGCTGAGCTTGGCAGAAAAGGGACATGCTGCTTGGGTGCTCCATAAGAGAGTCATCTGTTCCCAAGAAAAAAAAACACGTTCAGCTTCAATATGTGGGGAAGAATTGCTAGCCCTAGTGAGAGTTAACCTTCTAATAAAATGATTCACCCTGTAGTACAACAAATGGTTGGGAAAAGCCATGTCCCCTAAGTAAGGCAATGCAGGAGGTGTGGTGGCTTACTTTTCCAGAGGAATCGAGTGAATAAGCTGCAGACAGAGTCCAAAAATGTAGCGGGGAGAGAAATCGGGACTGTTTGAAGAACATCTAAGAGCTGGGGAAGAATATATGACTTTAAGTAATTTTTCCTACCGATCCAACAAACAAAGGGTAACTTGAGGGACTCTAGGTGTGTCTGAAATTTACAAACCAAGGGTAGGTAATTAGAAGCAAATAATCTAGAGGGATCTTTAGTGAGGAAAATTCCTAGGTACTTAGTTTGGCTATCTGGCATCTGGAATGGTGCTAATTGTTTAAGTGTAACAACCACATGGTCGGGGGCAGTCACGTTCAATATCTTGGATTTTGAGTAATTGATTTTAAAATTAGACACCCAACCAAAGGATTAAAACATGTGCAGTATATGGGAAAATGCCTGTGCTGGGTTGGTCACAATCAGAAAGAGGTCATCTGTGAAAGTTGTTTTATGAGTGTATATCCCTAGTTGGAGGCTCTTGATATCTTCAGATTGTATAATTGCTTACAATACGGTCTTCATACTCAATATAAACAGAGTAGGGGACAAGGAGCACCCCTGCCGTGTTCCATTTGCGATAGGAAATGTTGGTGAGAGAGGGCCATTAATTCTCAGCCTAGAAGTTGGACAGGAGTACAGAGAGAAAATGACGAGATAAATGAGTCATAAAATCTGGAAATCTAAGGAAATATGCACTTCTAAGGCTTGAGGGGGTAAAGGGGTACTTTGAAGAAGATCATTAGACACTTGCAAGAAGTGAGTAAATAGGAGTGTTTTGAACTTTTTATAATAAGAAATAGGTAGGCCGTCTGGCCAGTGCTTTGACCTATTGGTATTGAAGCAAGATTTTCAAACAGTTCAACAGTTATTAGGGGTTGAGTAAGAGTGGTAATGTCAGAGTCCAAGAAAGATGAGAGATGGAGAGAGTTGAGGAAAGATGTAGTTAATTCTCCACGTTAGAGTGATCTGGTAGATTTTATAAGGATCTGTAGAATTCTAAGAATTCGGAAGTAATTCCCTCAATGTCAGATACTGTAGTGGAAGAGCTACTTTTGATCTTGTTAATGAAAGACTGCTTCTTGCATTTCCTGACCAAGGCAGACATGAGCTTAGAGGCTCTGTCCCCATTGGCACAAAACTTAAAAGAGACCCTTTGGTACAGTTTAGCAGATATAACATTCAAAAGATCTTTCAATTTTCGGCTGAGGTTAGCAAGATTATTTTGTGTCACTATTAGGCCTCATGCACACGACCGTTGTGTGCACCCGTGGCCGTTGTGCCGTTTTCCGTTTTTTTTCGCGGACCCATTGACTTTCAATGGGTCCGTGGAAAAATCGGAAAATGCACCGTTTTGCAGCCGCATCCGTGATCCGTGTTTCCTGGCCGTGAAAAAAATATGACCTGTCCTATTTTTTTCACGGCCAACGGTTCACGGACCCATTCAAGTCAATGGGTCCGTGAAAGAACACGGATGCACACAAGATTGGCATCCGTGTCCGTGATCCGTGGCCGTAGTTTAGTTTTTATACAGACGGATCCGAAGATCCGTCTGCATAAAGCTTTTTCAAAGCTGAGTTTTCACTTCGTGAAAACTCAGAACCGACAGTATATTCTAACACAGAAGCGTTCCCATGGTGATGGGGACGCTTCTAGTTAGAATACACTACAAACTGTGTACAAGACTGCCCCCTGCTGCCTGGCAGCACCCGATCTCTTACAGGGGGCCGTGATCAGCACAATTAACCCCTTCAGGTGCGGCACCTGAAAGGGTTAATTGTACTATCATATCCCCCTGTAAGAGATCAGGGCTGCCAGGCAGCAGGGGGCAGACCCTCCCCCCCCTCCCCAGTTTGAATATCATTGGTGGCCAGTGCGGCCCCCCCCCCTCCCTCTATTGTAATAATTCGTTGGTGGCACAGTGTGCGCCCCCCCCTCCCTCCCTCCATTGTAATAATTCGTTGGTGGCACAGTGTGCGCCCCCCCCCCTTCCTCCCTCTATTGTAATAAATCGTTGGTGGCACAGTGTGCGCCCCCCATTGCCCCCCCCCCCCCCTCCCTCTATAGCATTAACAACGTTGGTGGCCAGTGTGCGGCCTCCCATCTCCCCCCCCCCCCCATCATTGGTGGCAGCGGAGTTCCGATCGGAGTCCCAGTTTAATCGCTGGGGCTCCGATCGGTAACCATGGCAACCAGGACGCTACTACAGTCCTCGTTGCCATGGTTACTTAGCAATAGTACAATAGTTGAAGAGTCATACTTACCTGCTGCTGCGATGTTCGTGTCCGGCCGGGAGCTCCACCTACTGGTAAGTGACAGTGACAGGTCTGTGCGGCGCATTGCTAAATGAACCGTCACTTACCAGTAGGAGGAGCTCCCGGCCGGACACGAACATCACAGCTCCCAGGTAAGTATGAATCTTGTACTATTGCTAGTAACCCGCTGCCACCAATGATCGGGGGCGGGGGGGGGGGGGGGCAAGATGGGAGGCCGCACACTGGCCACCAATGTTGTTAATGCTATAGAGGGAGGGGGGCCAATAATTGCCACCAACGATTTATTACAATAGAGGGAGGAAGGGGGGGGGGGCGCACACTGTGCCACCAACGAATTATTACAATAGAGGGAGGAAGGGGGGGGCGGGGCACACTGTGCCACCAACGAATTATTACAATAGAGGGAGGAAGGGGGGGGCGCACACTGTGCCACCAACGATTTATTACAATAGAGGGAGGAAGGGGGGGGGGGCCGCACTGGCCACCAATGATATTCAAACTGGGGAGGGGGGGGGGGGGGTCTGCCCCCTGCTGCCTGGCAGCCCTGATCTCTTACAGGGGGATATGATAGTACAATTAACCCCTTCAGGTGCGGCACCTGAGGGGTTAATTGTGCTGATCACGGCCCCCTGTAAGAGATCGGATGCTGCTAGGCAGCAGGGGGCAGTCATGTACACAGTTTGTAGTATATTCTAACTAGAAGCGTCCCCATCACCATGGGAACGCCTCTGTGTTAGAATATACTGTCGGAAATGAGGTTTCACGATCTAACTCATATCCGACAGTATATTCTAACATAGAGGCGTTCCCATGGTGATGGGGACGCTTCAAGTTAAAATATACCATCGGATTGGAGAAAACTCCGATCTGATGGTATAAAAGGGACTCCGGACTTTACATTGAAAGTCAATGGGGACGGATCCGTTTGAAATGGCACCATATTGTGTCAACGTCAAACGGATCTGTCCCCATTGACTTGCATTGTAATTCAGGACGGATCCGTTTGGCTCTGCACGGCCAGGCGGACACCAAAATGACTTTTTTTTTCATGTCCGTGGATCCGCCAAAAATCAAGGAAGACCCACGGACCAAAAAACGGTCACGGATCACGGACCTACGGACCCTGTTTTTGCGGACCGTGAAAAAAAACGTTCGTGTGCATGAGGCCTTACTTGGGATCGTTTGCCAATTCTCTCCAACACAGCTATCTATGAAAGTAGTGAGTTTAGCTGAGCAGTCCTTTGTTTTTTGAGCCTAAACCCCAAGGCAATAAACTCTCCACGTATAAACGCTTTGTGGGTTTCCCAAACTATAGGGAAAGAGACATCTGAGGTAACATTATTAGCAAAGAACTCTGTTAGCGAGGATTGCAAAGTTTCAAAATGGGGGTCGTCATCTAATAACGTCTCATTAAGTGTCCATGTCCATACATTAGGCAGCATTTGGAATAGTGAAATCAATAAAGAAATAGGAGCATGGTCAGAGGGTGTATGAACCTAAATGTAGGTAGAATGATCAACATCATAATGTCACGGATGCGGTGTGGGTGGTAAACTCCACACCGAGCACAGGAGGACAGGGGATAGGAACTAAACCTGGAAACTAGGGTAAAGGAGAAGGTCACTTCCTAGAACAACCCTAATCCAAGTCCTGACTAACTACAGTAAGGTCCATAAATATTGGGACATCGACACAATTCAAAATTTTTGGGCTCTATACACCACAACAATGGATTTGAAATGAAACAAACAAGATGTGCTTTAACGGCAGACTGTCAGCTTTAATTTGAGGGTATATTTACATCCAAATCAGGTGAACGGTGTAGAAATTACAACAGTTTGCATATGTGCCTCCCACTTGTTAAGGGTCCAAATGTAATGGGACATAATAAAGATCATAAATCTAACTTTCACTTTTTAATACTTGGTCTGAAGTCTGGAATGCATAGACATCACCAGATGCTGGGTTTCATCCCTGGTGATGCTCTGCCAGGCCTCTACTGCAACTGTCTTCAGTTCCTGGGGCGTTCTTGGGGCATTTTCCCTTCAGTTTTGTCTTCAGCAAGTGAAATGCATGCTCAATCGGATTCAGGTCAGGTGATTGACTTGGCCATTGCATAACATTCCACTTCTTTCCCTTAAAAAACTCTTCGGTTGCTTTTGCATTAGGCTTTGGGTCATTGTCCATCTGCACTGTGAAGCGCTGTCCAATGAGTTCTGAAGCATTTGGCTGAATATGAGCAGATAATATTGCCCGAAACACTTCAGAATTCATCCTGCTGCTTTTGTCAGCAGTCACATCATCAATAAATACAAGAGAACCAGTTCCATTGGCAGCCATACATGCCCACCCCTTTAAACAAACACCACCATGCTTCACTGATGAGGTGGTATGCTTAGGATTATGAGCAGTTCCTTTCCTTCTCCATACTCTTCTCTTCCCATCACTCTGGTACAAGTTGATCTTGGTCTCATCTGTCCATAGGATGTTGTTCCAGAACTGTGAAGGCTTTTTTAGATGTCGTTTGGAAAACTCTAATCTGGCCTTCCTATTTTTGAGGCTCACCAATGGTTTACATCTTGTGGTGAACCCTCTGTATTCACTCTGGTGAAGTCTTCTCTTGATTGTTGACTTTGACACACATACACCTACCTCCTGGAGAGTGTTCTTGATCTGGCCAACTGTTGTGAAGGGTGTTTTCTTCACCAGGGAAAGAATTCTTCGGTCATCCACCACAGTTGTTTTCCATGGTCTTCTGGGTTTTTTGGTGTTGCTGAGCTCACCGGTGCATTCCTTCTTTTTTAAGAATGTTCCAAACAGTTGTTTTGACCCCGCCTAATGTTTTTGCTATCTCTCTGATGGGTCTGTTTTGTTTTTACAGCCTAATGATGGCTTGCTTCACTGATAGTGACAGCTCTTTGGATCTCATCTTGAGAGTTGACAGCAACAGATTCCAAATGCAAATAGCACACTTGAAATGAACTCTGGACCTTTTATCTGCTCATTGTAATTGGGATAATGAGGGAATTACACACACCTGGCCATGGAACAGGTGAGAAGCCAATTGTCCCCTTACTTTTGGTCCCTTAACAAGTGGGAGCCACAAATGCAAACTGTTGTAATTCCTACACCGTTCACCTGATTTGGACGTAAATACCCTCAAATTAAAGCCGACAGTCTGCAGTTAATGCACATCTTGTTCGTTTCATTTCACATCCATTGTGGTGGTGTATAGAGCCAAAAATTTTAGAATTTTGTCAATGTCCCAATATTTATGGACTGGACTGTATTTACATTGACCTTCTGTCTGTATATGGAACTGTACTATTGTAATGAGAGCCGCAGCTGATCTTGTATGTATGTATGTATATATAAAAGGCCCGTATGGTCAAGAATAAACTCAGAGCTGTTACTGACATCAGACTATGTGTCACTGATAGTTCTCCAGGCCTGTCTCCGGGGACAAAGAAAGGAATCAAGGTGCATTGAGAAAGAAAGGATACTTTCAGTGACCGTCATACAGCTCCACAGATTTGTTTCCATCTGCATCTTTCTAAACCATCTGTGGCCTTAGTCTTTTATCCAGACTCAGTCATTGTGCCACTATGTGGCCTCCTCATGCTGCCATCTCCACAGTATGTCACCTTGCCACTCATTTTTATCACCATGCTGCTGCTGATGCTTCTTAAACTTATCACCAGGCCCACAATCTAATTAAGGTTTTCCGCACAAAACTAAAGTAAAAAATCTATTTTATAGGAAAAATTGATTGAAAACATTCTTTCCTGTATATTTACTTGTATATAAAGTGCAAGTGCTGCCAAAAATTACAAGGAAGAGGCACTCCGATACAACCTGTATATCACATAAAGGAGGGCCTCATTCACATTGAGTTGCGGGCCTGCAGGTGAGCTGACCCTGTAAAATATTATAGGTTTGGGCCTGCAGGTAAGCTGACCCTGTAAAAGATTTGAGTTGCGGGCCTGCAGGTGAGCTGACCCTGTAAAAGATTTGAGTTGCAGGCCTGCAGGTGAGCTGACCCTGTAAAAATTTATAAGTGAGGGCCTGCTGGTAAGCGGGCCCTCTAAAAAATTATATGTGAGGGCCTGCTGGTGAGCGGACCCTCTAAAAAATTATATGTGAGGGTCTGCTGGTAAGCGGACCCTCTAAAAAATTATATCTGAGGGCCTGCTGGTGAGCGGACCCTCTAAAAAATTATATGTGAGGGCTAGTACTCCATGAACGTGCTAGGGACAGCTATTGGAAAAAACTCTATTTATAGGTGCAGGGCTAGGATAGGGAGGAATCATTTCACAGCATCTTAGTGGAGGGAGAGATGTCAGAAGGCGCTAGGGACATTGATAGGAAAGTGATTTACAAGAGCAGGAAATTATTTGGGGATCCAAATAGTCATTAGACAGCTGTGTCATTACAGCTTTTTGTTATTGGGCTGCAAGTGTTATGTTGGAAAGCCTTTAGTGGCTTATATCTTAGTATCTTATTCAGTATGACAAGAAAAATATATACGCATTTCACTTTTGCAATTATTTCTGTTGAAAGTGTATAGGGGCATATTACAGTACAACAAGAAAAATATATACGCACTGCACTGTTGCAGTCATTTCTGGTCAAAGCATATAGGGGCGTATTACAGTAAAAAAAGAAACATATATACGCACTGTACTGTTGCAGCTATTTCTGTTGAAAGCGTATAGGGGCGTATTTTAGTAAAATAAGAAGAATATATATGCACTGCATTATTTCATTGTTTTCTGGGTAAAGCGTATAGTGGCCTATTTCATTCTAACAATAAATATATATTCTCATGTCACTTCTGCAGTTATTTCTGGTGAAAGAAAATAGGGGCGTATTTTATAAAAAGAAGAAAAATATATAAGCACTGCACTGTTGCAGTTATTTCTGGTGGAAGCCTATAGGGGCGTATTTCAGTAAAATAAGAAAAATATATACGCACTGCACTGTTGCAGTTATTTCTGTTGAAAGTGTATAGGGGCGTATTTCAGTAAAATAAGAAAAATATATTCTCAGTGCATTTCTGCAGTTAAGGCTACATGCACACGAATGTTGTTTGTTTCCGTGTCTGTTCTTTTTTTGAGGATAGGATGCGGACCCATTCATTTCAATGGGTCCGCAAAAAATGCGGACAGCACACCGTGTGCTATCTGCATCAGTATGTCCGTTCCATAGCCCCGCCCAAAAAATAGAACATGTCCTATTCTTGTCCGTTTTAGTCATTGTTACAATGGATCTGCAAAAAAAACGGATGGCATCCATTTTTTTTCTTGCGAATCCGCAATTTGCAGACCGCAAAACACTTACAGTCGTGTGCATGAAGCCTAATTCTGGTGAAAGCGTATAGTGGCCTATTTCAGTCCAACAAGAAAAATATATGCTCAGTTCACTTCTGCAGTTATTTCTGTTGAAAGCGTATAGGGGCGTATTGAAGTAAAAAAAGATAAATATATACGCATTTAACTGGTGCACTTATTTGTGGCAAAAGCGTTCAGTGGCCTATTTCAGTACAGAAAGAAAAATATATTCTCAGTTCACGACGGCGGTTATATGTGTTGAAAGCATGGCTGGGAGTCAGCAGGGTGGCACCAGTGGGAGGTCGGGAGCCAAACGTGCCCAGGGTAGACCACCTGCTTCGCAGCAGCCTACCTGGCCGGTAAGTAGTGGTGCAGGGGTTCTCAGAAGTAGCGGCTGTAACAGTTAGAAAGTGCGGCGGTTATATGTGTTATTTTGTATTTCAGTACAAAAAGATAAATGCATTCTCAGTTCACGTCGGCAATGGTTAGATGTGTTGAATGCGTTTAGTGGCCCATTTCAGTACAAACAGAAAAATACATTCTCAGTTCATGTTGGCGGCGGTTATATGTGTTAAAATCGTTTAATGACCTATTTCAGTAAAAACAGAAAAATACATTCTCAGTTCACGTTGGCAGCGGTTATATGTGTTGAAAGCATGGCTGGGAGTCAGCAGGGTGGCAGCAGTGGGAGGTCAGGAGCCAAACGTGCCTGGGGTAGAGCACCTGCTTCGCAGCAGCCTACCTACCCAGGAAGTAGCAGGGGTTCATGGAAGTAGCGGCAGTAGCAGTCAGTCAGTGCGGTGATTATATGTGGTAAAATCTTTATTGATATGTGGTAAAATCTTTATTAAAGTATTTCGGTCAAAAAACTACATTTATTCAGCGTTTAGCGCTGCGGTTATATGCGGTTAAATCTCCATGATGTCTCCATGATAAATCTGCAGCGCAGGGGTCCCGTGTGGCTTCTACACACTTTCAAAATAATCCTTTAACGGAGCGAATAGATGTCGAATGACCGGGACGCTCCATGACCTTCCCAGGAACTGCTGTCGGGAGCAGCGGTTCCTTTCTGAGACGTCCGTATAGCAATGGAGGAATCCGAAGACCCTTTCCATCTTCGTGCTCCGTTATATGTGGTAAAATCTTTATTGAAGTATTTTGGTGGAAAAAGAGATTTTATTCAGCGTTAAACGCTGCACTTATATGCGGTAAAATCTTTAGTGACTTTTTTCTGTGGAAAAATAAATTGTATTCAGCGTTAAGAGCTGCATTTATATGCGGTAAAATCTTTTGTGAATTATTTTGGTGGAAAAACTAATTGTATTCAGCGTTAAGGGCTGCACTTATATGCGGTAAAATCTTTTGTGAATTATTTCGGTGGAAAAACAAATTTCATACAGCATTTAGCGCTGCAGTTATATGTGGTAAAAATCAGTTGGCCCCTGCCTATCTGTGCCATCGTCCATTTTCTCGCAGGTCTGAGCGGGGGGCCCCTCTGCGCTCACGTTCCACTGCCATGGCTGCTGGGGAAGGGTGGGGTGGCAGGAGCAGTACCAGCTCCATCAGCAGCAGCATGAGTCTACAGTTGCTGATGAGTAGCTTTCTTCACATGCATAGTGAAGAAACTACTCACCAGCAGCAGCAGGTAGACCTGGAGCAGGACCTGAACCAGCAGGTGGTGGCATACTTGGACAGCACCCTGCCACCCCACATTGAAGATCCGCTGGACTACTGGGTAGCCAACTGGATTTGTGGCTGCAACTAGCAGAGTTTGTCCTGGAAAAGCTGTCCTGCCCGGCCAGTAGTGTGGCATCAGAGCGGTTGTTTAGTGTGGTGGGGGCCATAGTTACCCCAAGATGTGGAGATACTGACCTTTGTCAAGATGAATCAGGCGTGGATCAGCCAGGATTTCCAACCACCAATTCTTGATGCATCAGTCTAGAATAGATCATCCATGGTGCCACACCAACACTGTGATAAAAGGGACCAGGTTCTTCTGACTACCTGCCTTAGCTACTACTCTGATGCTGCACCCCTCCTGATACCACTGAGGAAGGGGTTGGACCCCGAAACGCGTCTGGTGCTACACCCCATCTTTGTATTGAAAGACTTACCTTACCAATATCGACCATAACCGAATAGACCGAACAGAGAGCCTTCCAACCTCCTGATTGAATACTGCTACAAACATCTAATGGCATATCCTAGGAGTGAGTACATCTGAAGACTCTTGTGACAATTTCGGATGATAATTTCGGACGAATATTTGGTCGACACAAGGTAAAGGACTTTATTCGCTTGCAAGCTATTTAGTAGCGAGTTGCCGCTACCTACGTCGCTTTGGCGGGACGCCGCCGTGACAAACTGAGCAATTGTAATACCAAATGACTGTGGTCTCGATATACAAAACAATAGACTTATCGATAACAAGTTTTTTCGGATGTCCATAATCTTTGGACCGAAGATTTATTAGATTGGACTATCGAAAATATTAGCTGGTTTGATCAAATCGAATATTTCTTATCTGTCGAAATAATTTTATCTGTCGATTATTTATTATCGGTAATATATTGCATTGCATTTATAATTGTTGATCATTGTTTTATTTTATTAATTATATATATTTTAATAATAAAGCTCATCATTGCTTCCGATACATGGTCACGGTTATCCTTGAGTGCCCTGTTCATTTATATATTTTATGCCCCTTTATATTGAGTGAGTGGTCTCAATTTACAGGAGCACCTGGTGTCCTTTAGGTGTTCTGAGTGCGACATCCATTTTATCTACCAATGTGGGCTTTGCCACAGCTTAGCAACATCCTTAGCAACCAATAGAAAAGTTGCCCACCCCACGCCGGTATTTTGAGCGCATTAAGCGAATAATACATTGCCTATTTTCACAATCTCAAATTAGCGAATTCACGAATATATGACGAATACTCTACAAAATATTGACGAAATTCGAATATTGCCCCTGCCGCTCATCACTAGCTCTGATAACATCTATGTGGAATCAGCAGGTGATTGTGTAAAAGGAGTGAGCTTCTTCTTGGCACTAACATCGACCAGTAAGGCTGAGTTCATACTTGAGTTATTTGGTCAGTTTTTGCCCCGTGACTGCTCTAATAAGTGAAGTGTGCAGTGATTCTAAGAGTGACGCCTGTCATCTGCATGTCATACCAAATGTATTATTTCACTACCAAAACAGACTCCCTATGTGTGTTACTACAAGGCACAGTGTTCTACACCACTATAAAGGCTCTCAGCAGCCAGGAAATAGACTTTTTTTTATGTAATTCGCCGCAAATGTATTCGTATAGAACCAAATTTTCCCCAAAAATTCAGAGAACCGGCGAATCGAATTTTTAAAAAATTCGCTCATCTCTAGTACTGACCCTTTGCTGCCTGGCCTAGCTTCTCTAAATCGCATGAACTCTACCTAGCCTGAACTCTGCCTGTTAACTAACTATAAGTATTGTCTGATCCCTTGGTGCTTGGTCCCAACTACACCAGGAGGACTATTCCAAGAGGTAGCAGTCTGGTCTCTCCCCTGCAACAAAGGCCAGAGCCCTGTACAGGGGTTAAAAGGTGAAAACAAGGGGACCGCCAGTACAATGCCTCCTGGAATTGCCCAAAGTCAAACTAGTTAGTTGGCACAGGGGGTTCACAACCATTGTCCATAACATTTATTTAAGTTTTGCTACTTTTATTTTTTTATAGCCTGTCTTTCAAAGGTAAAGAGGACCATACTCTAGCTTCAGTTATCACTGTTAGGATTGAGCCCGGTCTAGTTAAACCCACCCCCTCATGTTACTAGCCTTCCTGCAATCATGGGGAGGAAAACAAAACATGCAGAAACACTGAAAACTGCTTCTATCTTATCTTCAGGGCTCAGGGCCAGAGACTGCGAGGCACATAGCATTTGGTTGTTTGATCATTTACATTTGCTTTCAGTTTAAGGACCAGGAATGACTGCCATAGTGGGCGGTATCTAATTGTTTAAAGAGTGCAACAAGTGTCAAGTAGAGATGTCTCGAACTAGGCCGCGGCGGGCGAACATATGCAATGTTTGGTATGCCCCCTATTCATCATCATTGTGTAAACTTTGACCCTGTACCTCACAGTCAGCAGACACATTCCAGCCAACCAGCATCAAACCCTCCCTCCCAGACCCTCCCACCTCCAAGACAGCATCCATTTTAGATTCATTCGGAATAATACAGGTTATATTAATCGCATTGCGAATTCAACTTAGAGCTGGGTTCCTAATGGTTGGCGTTGCTATGGCTGGTGTCACCCGGTGCGGTAGAAAATGGTGTCACCTCTGCCCCCCCCCCCCGAAGTTATAATAAAGAGATAAAGAGAAAAAAAAAAGAAGTCACTAAGTCAGCTCCAATCAGATATCTGCATAGACCCAGAGTCTTGGTCTATGTGCAGATATCTGATTGGAGCTGACTTCTTATTTTCTCTTTTGCACATAAACGTTGAAACTATATTCCTTAGTAAAAATGACCAGTCCACCCCATGTGGGTCTATATTTATGAGGGCCCTCCTGAGCAAAGATTAGTAAATGTGGCCGGGTGGCCCCAGACCACAGTTCAACCCAACCCCTTATGTCTCCTGGCCTGGGGCCGTCTCTATAATAATCCACCAGTAATTTATGAATGGGGTTAGGTTATTAACTTATTATTATTGGGGTATTATTAAAATAATTTGGTCTATAAAGTCACAGCCGCTCTACCTACCTCCTCCTCCCGGCACCAGAGACTCCTGCAGGGCAGCTGCCGCTGCGCCCCACCACTCACCAGGCTGCAGTGAGTCACACCCCAGTCCCCCTTTACCACGTGAAGGAGCGACGTGCTTGCTTGCTTGCGAAGTTTAGAAGTTGAACTTGTGAGTGAGAACTCCTGCGCCGACAGGCCGCGGGTGACACCCCATCAGACTGGTGTCACCCGGTGCAGCCCGTACCTACCGCACCCCCCTCGCAACGCCACTGGATCTAAGTTGTAATCGCAATGCGATTAATACAGGTTATATTAATTGCATTGCGATTACAACTTAGATCTGAGTTCCTAATGGTTGTATTGCTAGAATTGACGAATATAGCACTATATTCTCAATATTCGTTATATTCTAGCAATACAACCATTAGGAACTCAGATCTAAGTTGTAATCGCAATGCGATTAATATAACCTGTATTAATCGCATTGCGATTACAACTTAGATCTGAGTTCCTAATAGTTGTATTGCTAGAATTGACGAATATATCACTATATTCTCAATCTTCGTTATATTCTAGCAATACAACCATTAGGAACTCAGATCTAAGTTGTAATCGCAATGCGATTAATACAGGTTATATTAATCGCATTGCGAATTTAACTTACCACACTCTGCGTCAACTACGTAATTTTCCATGGGAGTTTTTGCCATGGATCCCCCTCCGGCATGCCACAGTCCAGGTGTTAGTCCCCTTGAAACAACTTTTCCATCACTATTGTGGCCAGAAAGAGTCCCTGTGGGCTTTAAAATTCGCCTGTCTATTGAAGTCTATGGCGGTTCGCCTGGTTCGCCCGTTCACGAACATTTGCAGAAATTCGCGTTTGCCGTTCGCAAACGGAAAATTTTATGTTTGAGACATCTCTAGTGTCAAGCAGAAGTATATGGCAGGGTGGCTAATGGCTCTGGACTATAAGAGACCTGTGAGCGGGTGCATTGTTGTGAAGCAGTAACACACTGTCATGCCCCACTCTCATGATGTGCGGAGGTCGGCCAGGATAGCAGCACGAGTTTAGTATTTGTTTTGGTGCCGTGCTGGATCCGCCTCTTATCAGTTGCACTGGGTGGAGTCATTAGTTTAAATGGTCTCCAGCTAAGTGCTCTGAGCGGATTATACTGATCATTTTGGTCTGGGAAGTTTGGAGGGAAGGTTGGCTGTCAGTTCCTGCTCTCAGAAGATAAGTGTCATTTCTTGTTTGGTTGTTGTTGTCATCTATCCCATCCAGGTTCTGTGCGAGCAGGCTGCTCCTATCTCCCCACTTCACCATCTCAGGGAGTTCAGGGTTTTGTCAGTTCAGGCTGGAGGACACAGCACACCTACCTTCAAGGTCTGCCTGTGGGCTGAGCAGTGCAGGGAAAGAGGTCAGGGATAAACTAGGAGGTGACCCTTCCCCTGTCTCTCGTCCAGAGCCTGGTTGGTGTGTTATCTTTTATACTGTGCACGTCCGCCGTGACACACACCTGTACAACTTCCCACTGAGTTTCTCTTCGATTGCCTCACGTAATGCCTTCATTGTTGAAGCATAGGTGTCTCCAGTAATTGTTGTCTTGTGTGACATGAATTCTAGTAATAAGGTTTCCCAAAAAACTGTTTGCAGTTTGTGACCAATTGTGTTTCCATTGCACAAACTCTTGTTTGGTCTCAGGATCATGGTGGTGGACCCATGTTTCATTACCCATGGGTGGACCCATGTCTAAATTCTCTTGACTAAATTGCTAGCAACAAGTTTTTTGCTCAGACATCAAAATGAAAATCTGGATAAAAAGGGAGACCATGGATGCGAACATTGGAGCCTCATCCAAGTACCACACTAACCCTGTGCTGCCCTCAACAATCCCTCCTACCAGGCTGGCCATGGGGCTCTTTCTTGGGAACCTACGTGGATGATGTGGACTAAGCAGCAGTTTATTATCATTCAAGTCTTACTTAGCTAAATGACATCAGTTATAATTATATTATGCCTGATATAATACCTTTTCTATTTTCTATATTTTCCATATTATTGTTATTCATTAAATGTTATTTTATTTTATTTACTGATTGTGATTATTGAGTTGCAAATCCTAAGAGATCCTAAAGAACCTTGAGGAGTGATGTTAAAGTTTCACACTTCCTAATACATGGCATATTCTGTAAATATATTATGACTGTCTCCGATGGGAGTACCCCTTTAAGGTATTATTTAACACATCATACAATATAAAACTTTTTATGTACAGTAGTACAATAAATGATAAACTAACAATCTTTTGTCTTCTGAATGTCAGTCAAGAATACAACTCAAAATTTGTATCTGACTTTCACCCATTCCCAGCATATCTTACAACCTTTGCTTCTTGAGGTGAGTGTCACAGCTAAAAATATAAGGGTGGACCCATTTGATTCTGGTGTTTCCTTTCTTAAATATCCTTAATGTTTCCTGTGTATTTGACCTTTGTTAACTCATATCACTATCAACATTTCTCCAGACATCCACCATAAATGGATAAGCACTCGTGAGCCCGTACAGCATGATTTCTTTATTTGGGTGATTATCTAAATTATGATGAGTTTTCATTTACTAACATATCTTATATTGTAGTTTATGTCTTTCATGGTGAAACATGAGGAAATGACTGCATTATTTTATAACAGATATTTGTTGCATAGGTTTTGAAAATGACATGTACTATGGTGACTGACCCTAACCCACAGACAGTACTGTAGGAAAGCCAAAATTGTGAAACAAGTGGGGCATTTTAAATGGGTTAATGCATGGAGGAGGAGTGCCATATAATATATTGCATAATAAGGAATGGTAAGTGTCACCATTAGTAACATAGTAACATAGTACATAATTACATAATTCTTTAGTGTCAATGTAGTATCCCAGACCCAGAAAATGTTTGTAATATATTGTAGTGTTATGTATTTTTTATTGTAGTGGCCGTGTGTTCCAGCTATAAGTGGTATAGAGACAATATCTGGCAGAAACAGGGCTAACCCCCCTGTTCCTCTTCTCTTGGTAGGAGTGGGCTAGTCCTGTTTACTGCCAGAAGGGGAAATTCTAGCTAAGAGAGGAGTTCATGTTCAGATAGTGAGCGAATTAGGAAGCACATTATGACCACAATATTTGAGACGTTGTTTGTTGAGAGTGGGCTTCTTTTGCACGAGTGGATCACCCATGATGTACATTATAATGAAAAAAGTGTCAGTAGAAAGTACAATTTGTCCTGCAAAAAACAAGACCTCATTAGGTGAACGGAGAAATTTATAGAAAAAAGTATGTTCTAGCTCTTGGAAGGCAGCAATAAAAAAACATTGTAAATGGAAAATGGCTGCATCAGTAATGGGTTAGTTGGAAATAAGCATGATTGCTCATAAAAAGTGTATTTTTATGTAACTGAAAAAAGTAATAAAGATGTCACTTGTTTGAAGCAGCTGATTTTTCCAAAATACTCTCCAAATATGCTGGTATGCTATTTGGTGTGTATTTTACCATCATTAACATAGCTTAAGGATGCTGAAATAAGGAATACACCAATTTTTTTTTATTATTTAGCTTCAGAATTATTGCATTGCAATTATGCATCGTGGACATACCATAGTCACTATGTCAGCACTGCTATAGGATTATTGCAAAGTTGCCCATTAGGAGTTAGCTTTACTCCACATTAAAGAGAGTCTCTCAGCAGTTTTGACACCTCTAAACTCTGGACAGCACCATATAAATGGTGGGGAGATCAAGGAAAACAGACATTGTATGATAATCATACAGATTACATAACATAGAATTGGCCTACACACTGAACACAGACAGCTCTAACAGTATGCTGATTGGAGACTAGAGGTGTCAGTCAGAGCAGAGGGGATGGTCTGGGAAGTGCTCAGGGCAGAAAGACCCAGGTAAAGAGCAGGATGGGGCTGTCACCTAGGCATTAACATTCATGGCACCTGGGGGACTTAAAACTTCAATTTTTCTCTCATGCAATTTGCGTGACTGTCACCTAAGGTGTGTATACTTTGCTCTCCCCATCACCTATATAGTAATGTCCACAGTTTTGAGTCAAAACTGATGATAGATTCCCCTCGGCAACTGTATCAATCCACTTAGTAATAGTAGAGGCATGCAAAAGAAAACTGAAAGTTTTTTTTAAGTCACTTTATGTAATGCAGATTAAAAAAAAAGTGTGTGGCATTAGAATCAAATGTAAAAATTCCAATGTTTTAGAAAAATGTGGGAGGGAAGGGATGCAAATGAGCTCTTAACAAGCTCTGCCTCTAATGCCACCAGATGTGAGGTATCCTATAAGTCAATGTTCAGCTCTTAAAATAAGCCTTGAGACATGACTTGGATATTAAATAAGCCAGCACCTCATCTGCAGACAGCTGTTTCGGGGTAATTGCCCCTCATCAGTGCAGAGTAGAGAGTACTAGCTCAACTGGGTGAGAGGCCTGTGTCCGAGCAAGGGGGAAATAACTCTCCTTAGGGGGAGAGCACCTTAAAGGGTTCTGCACTTTCATTTAACTGATGATCTATCCTCTGGATAGATCATCAACTTCTGATCGGCGGGGGTCCGACACCCGGGACCCCCGCCGATCAGCTGTTTCAGAAGGCAGCGGTGCTCCAGCAGCGCCGCGGCCTTCTCACTGTTTACCGCCGGGTCGCCAGCCCACTGACGTCACGACTAGTATCAACTAGCGTGTGCGCGGCTAAGCTCTGTTCAAGTTTTATTTATAGAGACTTTTTCAGAAACCGACATCAGTGAATGGTCTACTCCAGGCCAATTCCTTTCATCCAAAGAAACTGATTGATGGCATTCCTGTAGGTGAATTTTTGCGACTAAGAAGAATATGTTCTCGTTACGAAGAATTTGAGATGCGTGCTAAAGAATTACACAATAAATTTAAAGAAAGGGGATATAGTAACTTATCACTAAGAAGAGGATACTTACATGCCAAACATTCTAAAAGAGATGCCTTATTACAAAGTCGAACTACACTGAAAGATTCTGAAGGAGAGATAGTGAGATATGTCACTTCGTTCAATTTGGGTCACAAAAAAGTATTTTCCATTTTGAAGAAATATTAGAACATCCTGTGCATGGACAACACCTTGCGGTAGAATTTGCCTCCGAATCCCTCTCTAACCTAGAGACCGGAAAAAAATCTCAAGGACATCCTTGTACACAGTCATTGCCAAGGTACTAACCCTAACAGGCTATTTGGATCAAAAGGACCAAAATTGGGATGTCATCATTGTGGTAACTGTCCCGATATTGAGAGGACTACAACCTTCACAGATGGTACAGGCCACAGATCTTACCACATTACACATGCCATATCATGGAACATGATTGGTGTTATTTATGTAGCTAGCTGCCCATGTAATCTTTTATATGTAGGCATGACATCACACGAATTGAAAAAACGCACCAGAGAACATGTCCTGGTTATTAACGGGGCAAAAGAAGAGAAGGATGTAACAAGATTGAAGACCATTCCCCGCCACTTCAAAATCCACCATGAATGTGACAGCTCTCTCGTAAAGGTAAGGGGTATTGACAGGGTACTAGTTGGAAAAAGGGGAGGCAATTGGAAAAGGTTATTGGCACAGAGAGCGGTCAAATGGATTTTTGAACTCAACACAGTCACTCCATATGGCCTGAATGAAGGTCTGAGCTTCTCTCCATTCTTAAGTTGAACGTTTGTGTTCTTATTCTGAATAACCTTATGTATCTCGTAGTTTCATATTTGATTTTAATGTGCTATGCGTATTAATGTGTATTAATGCTCAAGCCTTTATAATGATTGTTTTACTTGTTTTGTACAGGTGAAACTCAAAAAAAATTTGAATATCGTGCTGTGGCGAACCAACCTCGCCACTGGGTGCTGGAGAAGCCTGGTTGCCAGCCCTCTTGCCCCAGATTATGGGCCCTCTCATCGGCCCATGCTAAACTTAAACCCCCATGGCGATTTGACTGTGTTTGTGGCATCTGAGCACTGTTTGGATATATTGAGCGCTCAGATCCAAGCTATCTGGGAATATGTTAAATGTCTATGTTACTGTAATGGTTGGGACATTGTATATTTGAATAGTGATGTCTGTCCTATTGTCTCCACGTGTGTATTGGTGATTTCCCTTTGTCCTGAGAGATAATTGAATTACTCCTCGGTTGTCTCCAGGACAGAAGACATTGTGTATTCTCCTGCCTATAATAATTACATCAACCCATTGTGTAAGGTAATTGTATCACAGGCAGCGGGGAGGATTTTGTGTGGGAGCGTTTTACTGTATTGTATGTGTTTATTGTTTTTTTTTACAAAACCCTGTGGGTGGTACTAATGTGTACCAATGTTATATAAGAACAATAAAGACACAGCTCTGGCTGACCACTGCTTGACCTTCAACACGGAGCCTTGTCTCGTTCTTGTGGGGGATTCACTGTATGCTGTTAGAGACTGATTGCTAGGAGTGTAAGCCATTTGGGTGCGTTTCCTATTCGTCTGCTAGCAGCTATTCGTGAGGTTCCGTTCGGGAGTTTGGAGCATTCCCTTGTATGCCGTAACACGTGCAAAGTTCATTTATTTCAGTAATGCAACTTAAAATGTGAAACTAACATATGAGATAGACTCATTACATGCAAAGCGAGATATTTCAAGCCTTTATTTGTTATAATTTGGATGATTATGGCTTACAGCTTATGAAACCCCAAAGTCACAATTTTGAAGTACCCTTTGCTCAGGGGGTATATACTAATTAGTTGACTAGAGTGTGACATTTTGAGCCTAGAATATTGAACCTTTTCACAAAATTCTAATTTTAAGCTGCAATAATGCAATTCCTTTTCATTTGCATTACTGAAATAAATGAACGTTTGCTCGATATTCAAATTTTTTCGAGTTTCACCTGTATATCTAATATTTTAGTCATTTTCACTTTCTGTTTATGTTCTTTTCTTTAGGTGAGAGTTTTATGTGTTTGAGTGGGGATGGAATGCTATGGATCTGAACATACGAGGAAATACGGTTTGGGATTTCTTTCCGACCTTTACAAGAAGTTATAATAATACAACATACATTTATTGTAAGAAATACAGCGGAGGATGTTTTAAGGGGGAAAGAAGAAGCTGCATTACTGATCATCGATCAATTATCAATAATAATAATTCTTTAACTTACCTGTAAATATTATTCTGTAATGGGATCACATATAAATAGTTTTTTTTTTATATTTATTTTTCACTTATGAATTAATGTATTTGATTATAGGTTGCATGCTGTTTTTTTTTCAGTCACTATGCACGGTCACGTATGTCGCACTTTGCACTTTGGTCACTTCTTTATTTATTGATTCATTTATTGATTTTTTTCTTAGTGATTTTAGGTTGTTATTTTACATTTATGTTTTTGTCACAACTTTTGGTAAATATTATACATTATTTACATTTTGGTGTGATTAATAGTGCAGAATCATGTAGTAATAATAGGGAATAGAATCAATGTTATGTAATTGATTTTATGTAATAATCATGTGTAACTAATATATGAATTTATTGTATATAGAGGGTGTAATCATGTGACCTAGTTGATTCGCATGGTATTTATCTATATCACAAGTAGTAGGGTAAAAATGAGGCAGAAGTTATCTAAAATCACTTATTATATGAGCAAGTTAATGGTGAATATATATGTACATTCCATAGGCATCTTTGTCTTGAGATCATTTGCGGCCATCATTATCCCAATTAGGGGTTAAAAGAGGCTAACACTGCGCTCTAGTTCAAAGCGTGGTCAGGTGTTTGGAGGAGGCGGATTGGGGTTTGAGCTCCACGGTGGAACGCATGCCGGATATCCGGCCTGGTTATATGCGTTCCACCTTGATTTAAGCCAATGTTTAGCTGGACTATTTGTGCCAGTCTTCTCTCCTCCCCCCTTCTGCTATATTATATATTGATTATTCATCTTATACTTTATATGAGTTAGTCCACATATGTACATCAGTGGTCGGTCCTTTACCAGGAACAGGAAGTGACACTATGCATCTCAAGGTGGGACGCACTCCATTCTCACAAACACGCACATGGGTCAGGATACTCCCTAAAGGTATTTTACACGTGTTCTTACTTCTCCAAATTAAAAGAGTATATGAGGTGAGGGAGCACTTTGCATCTTTATCTCTGGAGGAAGCGACAGCGAAACGCACGTCGGGGTCAGGACTACATTGTCAGTATATATCAATGTATCACTCTTGATGAATTATTTGCCTTAATGCACTTAGCACTTTATTTTTCTTGTGTTTGGGAATGTTCCCTTTGGCTTATACTGATTACAAGAAGAAGCGTGTACTACACTGCCAGGGGTCTATATAATGCCTCCCTTTTTCTATTGATTCAGGGATTTTAGTATATGATAATATCTTTTCATCTAGGAGTTGCATGTATTTACAAATGACACTGGATGTGTAATCCGTTTGTCTTTTCATCATTTCTGTGTTTGTAAGCTGCTAATACAGAATTTTTTTATAATTTTTGTATACTTGAATAATAAAAAATCTATTTTGTATATTATATTTGCCGTGTGGTTTTGCTTTGGGGTGATGTAAATACACATGCATTCTGATCATGAATGAGGAATAGAAACAACATTCCTAAAAGACAATTGGGGATACTAAAGAAAATTGGATTAATGAACCACGTGCTAAAGCTGTGTGAAGTATAAGTGTCAGCAGGGCCGGTGCAAGGATTTTTGCCAACACAAGCGAAACTACATTTTGCCCCCCCCCACGAACTCCCCCTAACACCAGCTATCCCATGGGATATATATACAGGGGGCAAAATGGAATATATACAGAGGGGGCAAAATGGATATATACAGTGGATATAAAAAGTCTACACACCCTGTTAAAATGTCAGGTTTCTGTGCTGTAAGAAAATGAGACAAAGATAAATAATTTCAGAACTTTTTCCACCTTTAATGTGACCTATGAACTGTGCCACTCAATTGAAAAACAAACTGAAATCTTTTAGGTGGAGGGAAGAAAAAAAAATAAACTAAAATAATGTGGTTGCATATAACTAGGGATGCAACTGTGTTCTACATTAAGCAATCGCATTCAAAATCATGTTAAATAGGAGTCATCATACACCTGCCATCATTTGAAGTGCCTCTGATTAACCCCAGTTCAGCTGCTCTAGTTGGTCTTTCCTGAAATTTTCTTAGTCGCATCCCACAGCAAAAGCCATGGTCCACAGAGAGCTTCCAAAACATCAGAGGGATCTCATTGTTAAAAGGTATCAGTCAGGAGAAGGATACAAAAGAATTTCCAAGACATTAGATATACCATGGAACACAGTGAAGACAGTCATCATCAAGTGTAGAAAATATGACACAACAGTGACATTACCAAGAACTGGACATCCCTCCAAAATTGATGAAAAGATGAGAAGAAAACTGGTCTGGGAGGCTACCAAGAGGCCTACAGCAACATAAAGGAGCTGCAGGAATATCTGGCAAGTCCTGGCTTGTGTACATGTGACAACAAATCTCCCATATTCTTCAAATGTCTGGGCTATGGGTAGAATGGCAAGATGAAAGCCTTTTCTTACGAAGAAAAACATCCAAGCCAGGCTACATTTTGCAAAAACACATCTGAAGTCTCCCAAAAGCATGTGGGAAAAGTGTTTATGGTCTGATGAAATCAAGGTTGAACGTTTTGGCCATAATTCCAAAAGATATGTTTGGTGGCAAAAACAACACTGCACATCACCAAAAGAACAGCTGGTACTGGGGCCTTAGTTGAGCTAGAGGGAATTATGAATATTTCCAAATACCAGTCAATATTGGCACAAAACCTTCAGGCTTCTGCTAAAAAGCTGAACATGAAGAGGAACTTCATCTTTCAGCATGACAACGACCCAAAGCATACATCCAAATCAACAAAGGAATAGCTTCACCAGAAGAAGATTAAAGTTTTGGAATGGCTCAGCCAGAGCCCAGACCTGAATCCGATTGAAAATCTGTGGGGTGATTTGAAGAGGGCTGTCTACAGGAGATGCACTCGCAATCTGACAGATTGGAGTGTTTTTGCAAAGAAGAGTGGGCAAAGCTTGCCAAGTCAAAATCTGCCATGCTGATAGACTCATACCCAAAAAGACTGAGTGCTGTAATAAAATCAAAAGGTGCTTCAACAAAGTATTAGTTTAAGGGTGTGCACACTTATGTGGTGTAACTGCTCACAGAGGCAGGAAGGCCGACGGCGCAAGTGATTTATTTAAAAAAAAAAAAAGTTCATTTTTCCGGCCCCCTTGTTTTTGTGCCCTAAGGCAGCCGCTTGGTCTGCCTTTTTATAGCTCCCGGACCTGAGTGTCAGATAAAGAAGAATTAATGGAATGAAAAGAAGCATTTGAAAAATAACTTAGGGGTTTTCCCACAAACATGATCACCATTAGAAATATTGCCAATGCAAATACAGTATGCAATACTCCAGTCCTGGTGGTATCTGTAAAGGCTTGTCATGTATTATTATGTAATGTTGTTTATTTTCATATGTTTTTTAGCCGTTCATTCCAGCAAGAGAATTTATGGTTTGCAACAGTTTTGCAGGAACAGGGTAGGAGTGGACTGGTCCTAATTTCTGCCAGGAAGGGGAGTTCCCGTTCATATAGTAAAGGGAAAGGAAACACATGTTAGAGCTCCTACTCCTAGGTAACCATATCCTATTCTCCTGTGAGATCAGTCCAGAGAGAACATCAGCATCAAGGACACTGTTTCCAGAAAGTTTTCAATGTGCCAAGACAGCAGAGTGATCAGTAAAATTTCTGCTTTACAGACTCTTGCAGCAGGTGAGGAACTATGGCTTAGACACCAATCACCTAGCTAACAACCATGCCAAACATCAAGCATGAATCAGACAGTGTACACCTATTTTCACAATTGCCTGCAAGTGCTATTAAATTGCCACCCAGCCAGCCACCATACCTCACTGGTTCCAGAATACTGCTGGATGTGCCATGAGTTATATGTTGCACTAAGTAAAGAGAGACTGTTATACATTAACTTCTTGCCTGATCTTCAAACCACCTTCCTATGACACAAATCTCCATGGAGAAACAGCCTAGGGGGGTACAACCATGACACAACATCTCATCAGGGCCACTACCACTTCCATTATCTGCACCGGCTCCTCAGAGGTTTGTTGCATATACAAAAAAATCAGTTTGTAATAATAAAAAAATTGCTTAATTTGAAAGATCTCAGCAAAACTGATCTTTGTTGGCAGTCATGTTGCAATTGGATCTTACCGTGAAAGCTTATTCAACTTACATATGGTTCAGATGCTCATCATACATTTTGCAAGTGGCCTGCTTCCCTGCTCATGAATGCAGTTTGTCACCACATGTGCCATTGCACAGGTTTAGTATTAAGCCTGTTTCACACTTGTGAGCCCTAACTAGAACCACACCCACTTTCCCTGCCTGCTTGCAGTGCAAGCTCTAAGTAGGGCAAGTCCACAATTGGTAATGTCCCCTAATCTGCTAAGTGCAAAGCAAACACCAAGGGGACAAAAGCTAGACACAGAGACAGATTCGTACTGAAATGGGTCAGAACCGGGAGACAGTAATGTACCAAATAGAGAGACAGAGAGTAGTCAAATAGCCAAGCCGAGGTCAGAACCAGACGGGAAACTCAGTACCAAAACGTTAGACAGACAGTGGTCAAAAGGACAAGCCAAGGTCAAAACACTAGTAATCCAAAATACACAACTAGGAACCAGGAACCAGGAACCAGCTTGTGAGTCAGAGACAATCACAGACAGTGATATAAGGCCAGGAAGGAGTTTAAATTCAGCGCCGAGTCTCAGGATCAGAACCTGAAAAGTCATGACTCGGCACTCTTTTAGTCAGAACACTAGCACACAGTAATAGAGCAGCTGAGCAATCAGTCCACTGCTTGTCTTCTCCAGCATATGCCCACTCTGAGAATAAAGAGCATCACATCCTGTTGCTAAGGACATTGTCGTGGCCTAGTAGCGCGTCTCTCCTGATGGAGTCGCGCCGAAGCTGGAGATCTCGCCGCTGGAGCTGGAACAGGAAAGTTTGGGACAATTGGCAAGACTGCCCACAAAGGCATTACTTGGGGTCATATGGTCCTCCTTCATCTTTCCTGTCTTTTGATCTATAAAATGATAGATGGCATTTTGAGCAAATTGAAACGAATCACAAAAGTTTCAGATTCACTGGAAATTTTGGGAAATTCAATTCAAGCCATTGCTATCAACACCGTTGTTGCTGTTATCTCAACCAACAGTATAAACGTTGTTGCAACACTGTTATTAGCACATTGCACTTAAACTCTGCCGCTGCTGAATATTGACATAATCTATTGAGACATGGGCATTGTCTTCTATGATGAACAATTTCTAAGTTAAAAACTGGCCGACTATTGGGGTGTTTATGCTGCTATTACTGGACTATCTTCTGCTATAACGTACTGCCATTTATATATTATATTTTATACTGCCATCAATTGCTGCTATATTTTATTGCTATTGTTATTATTGTTCAAATGTTATATGAATTGTATTTTAATTGAATAAAATATTCCCACTTATCCCCATGAATAATTGGAGTGCCTGCCCGCTATTATTTTATTATTAACTATACGCAACTGACAAGGGTGAGTCAATTTGGGCAAGAGCACCTATTTCCAGAAAACCAGTGGAGAGCCGCTTTTTTTGTCATATCATGTATTTTGTATAGAGTCTATGAATAGCCTCCATTCATCGGGAACATGTAACATAGTAACATAGTACATAAGGCCGAAAAAAGACATTTGTCATCCAGTTCGGCCTGTTAACCTGCAAGTTGATTCCAGTAGGAAGGCAAAAAACCCTGTGAGGTAGAAGCCAATTTTCTCCACTTTAGGGGAATAAAAAATTTCTTACCCGACTCTATCAGAATAACATCCCTGGATCAACGACCCCTCTCTAGTAGCTATAGCCTTAATTTATTACGCTCAAGAAACACATCCAGGCCCCTCTTGAATTCCTTTATTGTACTCACCATCATCCACCTCCTCAGGCAGAGAGTTCCATAGTCTCACTGCTCCTTACCGTAAAGAATCCTCTTCTATGTTTGTGTACAAACCTTCTTTCCTCCAGACGCAGAGGATGTCCCCTCGTCACATGTCACAGTCCAGGGGATAAATTAGCTGATGGGATAGATCTCTGTACTGACCCCTGATATATTTATACATATTAATTAGATCTCCCCTCAGTCGTCTTTTTTCTAAAGGGAATAATCCTAATTTGATAATCTTTCAGGGTACTGTAGTTGCCCCATTCCAGTTATTACTTTAGTAGCCCTCTCCCCTGAAACCTCTCTAGCTCTGCTATGTCTGCTTGTTTACAGGAGCCCAGAACTGTACACAGTACTCCATGTGTGGTCTGACTACGATTTGTAAAGTGGTAGGACTATGTTCATATCACGGGAATCTATGCCCCCTTTGATGCAACCCATTATCTTGTTGGCCTTGGCAGCAGCATGCCTGACACTGGTTTTTTGCTGTTTAGTTTGCTGTTTATTAAAATTCCTAGATCCTTTCCATGTCAGTGTTACCGAGTGTTTTAACCATTTAGTATGTACGGGTGACTTGCATTTTTCCTTCCCATGTGCATAACCTTACATTTATCAGTGTTAAACCTCATCTGCCACTTATCTGCCCAAGCCTCCAATCTATCCAGATCCCTCTGTAGTAGTATACTATTCCTCTTCAGTGTAAATTACTTTACACAGTTTAGTGTCATCTGCGAAAATTGATACTTTACTATGCAAGCCTTCTACAAGATCATTAATAAATATATTGAAGAGAATAGGGCCCAATACTGACCCCTGAGGTACCCCACTAGTGACAGTGACCCAATGTGTACCGTTAATAACCACCCTCTGTTTTCTATCACTCAGCCAGTTACTTACCCACATACAGATGTTTTCTCCCAGTCCGAGCATTCTCATTTTATATACTAACCTTTTATGCGGTACAGTGTCAAATGCTTTGGAGAAGTCCAGATATACGACATCCATTGATTTGCCGCTGTCAAGTCTAGAACTTACCTCTTCATAGAAACTGATTAAATTAGTTTGACATGACCGATCCCTCACGAAGCCATGCTGATATGGCGTTATTTGCTTATTTTCCGTTGAGGATGCACTAATATAGCATCTCTCAGAAAACCTTCAAACAGTTTACCCACAACAGATGTTAAACTTACCGGCCTATAGTTTCCAGGCTCTGTTTTTGGCCCCTTTTTGAATATTGGCACCACATATGCCACGCGCCAATCCTGTGGGACATTCCCTGTCAGTATAGAGTCTGCAAATATCAGAAATAAGGGTCTGGCTATGACATTACTTAATTCCTTTAGGATACGGGGGTGTATGCCATCCGGTCCTGGCGATTTGTCTATTTTAATCTTTTTAAGCCGCTGATGACTTCTTCCTGGGTCAGACAGGACACTTTTAATGGGGAATTTATTTTTGCATTCTGCATGTCATCTGACAATTTATTTTCCTCAGTGAATACATTGGAGAAAAAAATATTTAACAGCTTTGCTTTCTCCTCGTCGCTCTCTGCGACTCCCCCCTCATTACTCTTTAAAGGGCCAACACCTTCAGCTTTATACTTTTTAACATTTATATAATTGAAGAACATTTTAGGGTTGGTTTTACTCTCTTTGGCAATTAATCTCTCGGTCTCTAGTTTGGCCGCTTTTATTTGTTTTTTACATGTTCTATTTTTTTCCTTATAGTTTTTTCAGTGCTTCCGTGCAACCCTCCTGTTTTAGTGTTTTATATGCTTTCTTTTTGTCATTTATTGCTTTTCTTTACAGTTCTATTTATCCACATTGGTTTCTTTTTGTTCCTTAACCTTTTATTACCATACGGTATGTACCTCTGACAATGAGTTTTTAGGATGTTTTTAAAGATATCCCATTTTGTGTCTGTATTTGTGAGGACTTTGTCCAGTTAGTTTGGCCTATGGCCTCTCTTAGTTGGCTAAATTTAGCTTTTTTGAAGTTTGGTATTTTTGTTCCTCCCTGTAGAAACGCTCTTTTGAATGATAATTGGAAGGTTATTACTTTATGGTCACTATTTCCCAGGTGTCCCCCGACCTGCACGTCTGTTGTTCTGTCAGGTCTATTGGTTAATACTAAGTCCAGTATGGCCGTCCCTCTAGTCGGGTCCTGAACCAGTTGGAGAGGTAATTGTCTTTGGTTATAGCCACGAACCTGTTTTCCCTTATGAGATATACAAGTTTCAGTTTCCCAGTCTATATCTGGGTAGTTGAAGTCCCCCATAATAACCACCTCATTATGATTTGCCGCCTCGTCTATCTCGTTTAGTAGTAGATTTTCTGTGGACTCTGGTATATTAGGTGGTTTATAGTAAACCCCATTTAGTAATTTATTGTTGTTTTTAGCTCCATGTATCTCTACCCATAGTGACTCCACATGTTCATGTCCCTCACTTATATCTTCTCGGACTGTGGGCTTTAGACAGGACTTTATATAAAGGCAGACCCCTCCCCCTCTCCGGTTTTGACGATCCTTTCTAAACAGACTGTAACCTTGTACATTAACTGCCCAGTCATAGCTATCATCCAGCCATGTCTCAGTTATTCCCACTATGTCATAGTCCTCCTCACACATCACTAATTCCAGTTCACCAGTTTTATTAGTCAGGCTTCTGGCATTAGTATACATACATTTGAGAGGTTTAAGTATATTTTTTACCCTACACCTTTCCTTCTGAATTGTTCTAGTCCCTCCTTCCATTCCTCCCCCATTCTTATTACCTTGCCCCCGGTCTCTATCTGCACTATCTTCCCCTCCTATAACGTAATTACCCTCCCCCCCAGTCCTAGTTTAAACACTCCTCCAACCTTCTAGCCATCTTTCTCCCCAGCACAGCTGCCCCTTCCCATTGAGGTGCAGCCCGTCCCTACGATAGAGCCTGTTTGCCGATAGAAAAATCGGCCCAGTTCTCCAGGAACCCAAACCCCTCCATCCTACACCAGTTCTTGAGCCACTTGTTAATCTCCCTAATCTCCCATTGCCTTTCTTGTGTGGCTCGTGGTACAGGCAGTATTTCGGAAAATACTACCTTAGAGGTCCTTGCCCTCAGCTTATGACCTAAATCCCTGAAATCATTTTTAAGGACTCTCCACCTACCTCTAACTTTGTCATTGGTTCCGATATGGACCATGACCGCTGGATCGTCTCCAGCCCCTCCCAGTAATCTGTCAACCCGATCCACGATGTGTCGAACTCTAGCGCCAGGAAGACAGCACACCGTTCGGCGATCACGGTCTTTGTGACAGATTTCCCTATCTGTTCCCCTAATAATGGAGTCTCCCACTACCAGCACCTGTCTGGCCTGCCCTGCTCTCCTGGTTCCCTGCTTACTGGAGCTGACATTCCCCTGACTGGCAGAGGAAGTGTCTGGCTGCAGCAGTGCCATCCCCGGACTGACATCCCCCTCATCTGCCAAACGTGCAAACTTGTTGGGGTGTGTCAGATCAGGGCTAGCCTCCCTGGCACTCTTCCCTCTACCCCGCTTTCTAACTTTTACCCAGCTAGCTACCTCACTTTCCTCAGCCTCCTCTCTGTCACCCTGCCCCTCATCTACCCCAAAGAGTGCTTGCTCGGTGAGAAGCAAACTCTTTTGCAAATTATCAATGCCTCTCAGTGTTGCAACTTGCCCATTTAGAGACTCGATCTGCGATTCCAAATGGGTAATTTGCTCACATCTAGAACAAAGATATACACCCTCGAACGGCTGTTCCAGGACTGCATACATCATGCAAGATGTGCACTGGACTGCGTTGTAAATTGTGCAACACATACTAAATGGGGATTACAACAGTAAAAAAGTAAAACAGTATAAATGATTTAGATTTAGACCCTGTCTGCTGTAGTTGAAGGACCACGTAAAATTAAGCCAACAACACACAAGGAAATTATATCCAACCTTAGTTTCCAAACTCCTTTTCTTAAACTCCTTATTTTTTAACTCCACTTAATAAGAAGCCACTTAGTAGAGCAAGCCTCAGAAAGAGCAGGCTCTGAAGAGTATAAGTGGCTCAATTTATAGCACCTGGTTGCCCCAGGCACTCGCCTTAATTAAGCAGAGAAAAAAAAAAAAAAAAAAAAAAAACGATTTTAAAATGCCAGTACAAAAATAAAAAACACTTAACTTTCAATGATCTCTGCTGCAATCCACACTCAGCCACCTGCAATCACTCCCACAAAACCACACACAGCTCTAGAACTCCTTATTTTTTAACTCCACTTAATAAGAAGCCACTTAGTAGAGCAAGCCTCAGAAAGAGCAGGCTCTGAAGAGTATAAGTGGCTCAATTTATAGCACCTGGTTGCCCCAGGCACTCGCCTTAATTAAGCAGAGAAAAAAAAAAAAAAAAAACGATTTTAAATGCCAGTACAAAAATACAAACACTTAACTTTCAATGATCTCTGCTGCAATCCACACTCAGCCACCTGCAATCACTCCCACAAAACCACACACAGCTCTGTGTACCATCTAACTCCATCATAAGACCATTTACATCAGTACAGAAACAGACATCGCTTTCTATTACATAGTATGCAGCTAACATGGTGTGTCGATGATAAAAGTGTAAAGTTGTGGTGCCTTGTTGTAGCAAATTCCATTCCTGAAGTCTATAAGGTAGTAGTTCTGACTTTTCTTTAGATAATGACAGATCTCTTACCAAATCATCTAAATCTGATTGGCTCAGCAAGTGCGGCTGACCCTCCAATTGTTCTGGATCAGGAAATACATGGTGACAATCAACATCTTCTTCTTCATCAGGATCAGAACCGTCTGTTTCAACTGCCGTTCCTGCTGTGGGAGGGGCAGGCACTGGATTCTCTACATCGTGTTGTACTGGTTTAAGAGCATACTCACAGTCAGGATGCACAATTTGTGACTTGTTTCTCTATGAATATGTGGCGATTTTAGTCATGAAAAAGTAACAGTCTGAATGGTGATTTTTCTGCTCACGCCAATTCATAGGCACTGCAAAAGCCATTCCTTTCCTTTACCATTCAACCACTGCGTTAGCCCAGAGTAACACACAGTGCAACAAACATGAGGTGCCCAGCTTCTATCTTAATCTCCAATTTTACAGTCAAAGTAATACTTGTAAGCAAGACGCACTCGCTTTGTCAGATTCTTGCGCTGATTATAAGTAGTGTATTTGCCACATATGTAGCAGAAATTGTCTGGATCGTTAACACATATGCGTTTATCCATCTTAAGTTTCAAAACTGATAGCACTATAATAGATCACTTTATCAAAATCTGTCCAGCTTGCCTTATATACTTACTGTTGACATCAGCCTGAGTGCGTTTGAACAGGTCTGGACATGTCCATTGGAATATCTCCTATATAATGCATTAATATTATAACTGAATAGGCTTTGCATGTATAACTTAAAATCTAGACATGTCAGGCAAATTCCGAGTTCATATTTGGAATCAGAGCGCTCATTTTAATATAAATCACATGTTTTTCTCTCAGTAGCAAAATCATTGTTGCGCGGTGTAATTAGAAGGTTTTACATAGAATACATAATATAGAGTTGTTTCTCATGGTTCCTGGTGGTTCCTTATATTGATCTTCCATAGTAATGGTTTTATGTTTTATAGGAATAGTGATATTTTTATATTTTTCTTCAAAGATTCAGTTAACTGCCTAGTCCTGTGTCTACATACACTGGCCAAAGCTTGTTGATGATACCTCTGGCACTCAGAAATGGATACATGCCCACCCCCACCCTTCCTCTCCCACTTTCTGGATTCTGGCTAATAGGAATTTGAATTTCCTTGACTGTACTGTTGTACTGGAAGTACATTGTGCTATGAACCACATTGTCATACTGTACTGTAATACTGTACGGTATTTTGTCCCTATAACACGTGCTTCATCCGTGCTGTGTAAACACCTTAGAATAAAAGATGAGAACATACAGTCTGTAACATAACTCTGGAAACCCGTGGTTCTAGTAGTACATTTCCTTTTTGAAGCTACAGTGCTGCTATATTCCCATGAATAGAAAGCATCTGCCAAGGCATGACAATGACACCATTGTAAAGACAGAGCTGGAACCTATTGCATGCAAATGTACACACGTGGTAAGAAAAGGCTTAGAAAACAAAAAGCTAAAAATAATATTGAATTCACTGCAGAATATTATGTCACATAAAGACCTGTAAATATGCATGATTACAGTTCATCTTATAATGGAGATGCTGACTGTTTTTACCTATCCCACGTTTCCTTGTTGACTTTGCCTTGTGTCACTAGCTCTAAGATCAGTCTTATATCTCTTCTTGTAAAACTCTCTGGTAAATGTAATATTTAGGGAGCGTGAAAATGGGTCATTTAATAACAGAAATTCGCCTATTTTTGGTTATTTGCACCTAAATTTATGATTTCATCCCACTCATGCCAGGTCTAAAAGAGGGACGTGGGAGGAGACAGGCCTGCCGGCCTGTCTCATCTATCATTTTCTAGACCTGCTTTAGGCATATAAAATCTAAATTTAAAGCAGCAAGGAAGCTGGTGTAGATTTGGACTGGCAGTGGATGTGCAAAAGTTATGTAGATGCCAGCGTCCAATTGACAAAAGTCTCAATGAACACACTGTATGCATGATTTAATTACCGGACATGCAAGTATGATAAAATTAACTATTTCATGGCATCCTCAAAGTCTCATCTAGGTGTCTGAAGAAATCACAGTGTGATGGCCATTTGTATATAAACCCTGTTCATCGAGACCCAAAAACTCTTTAAATATCTGTATACAAATGAATTTGACCTTGTCGAAAGGGGTTCTATGGACTCCTTGAACTTCTATAGGTATTTACAATCCAGCCATAAAACTGACCAATATGTTAACCAATAGCGCTGTTGTAGTCCAAAAAATAGCCTGATATCATGGATTGGTCATATGAAAATTTTGGTGTTGAGCCAATCGAGGTCTCCAAAGTGGACATCGATATGAATTTCAGGGAAAGTTTGATTTGCCGCAAAGCCGAATTTCCTCGGGCTTCATAGTAATGAATCAATTTTCACTGAAATGGTGGTAAAAATCATACTCATCTCATCCATTTGAGCACTAAGAGGCCGCAGTGGCCATCTTGATTGAAGATCACATGCAAAATCTCGTGCGTGGTGACTATGTCTTCACACACCATGCAAGATTTGACGCAGGATCTTCATAAAGATGGGCTGTGGCGAGAGTGAGTATTTTTTTTTTTACTGATTAACCACAGGTACCCGCGATCAGCGATGAATGTGGCATTTGAGGGGTTCAATGACAGGGGCTACTTACAAAGAAATGCGCTTTGTGACTAAGTAATTTTTCACAAAGCGAATTTCTTTGTGAAATTTGGCAAAGCAGCCAAATCGAATTTTTGAGAACTTTGCTCATCTCCAGTAACGTTATCTACTGTAATAGGTAAACTGTTCTTGTGTATCCAGTCATCAGAGATAAAACCTAATGATCCTGGGATATGCCTGGTTCTGGGTGACTCAGGGAACTAATCCAAGGATTTCGTATTTACTTTGTATTTACTAATTACGCATTTGGATACTTTATACAGCGCATACATCATATTAGTGCTCCTTAAACATAACAGCACTCTTGACACATCAGAGGCAAAAAGATTCCTCCATGAAAATCCATGCACTAATATTCTTAATAAAAACAAGAAAAATTTTGCTATAGAATGCACTTGGCATGCATGTCCTGCCTTTATTATAATGTATAATGTAGGATAAACTCAGATCTGAAGGTGCTTAAAATTCTTGTTCAAGTTAAATAAAAAATTGAGCAGCTCCTGCAAATGGTCAAAAGTAAGAAAAGTATAAATAATTACTACCCTCACTTTTAGCGATGAGCTCCGGTCCTGTTCTCCCCACCACTGTTTGTTGTCCTGGGTCCAGCAGTGGCGTTCCAAGCATATAGGTCACCGTGCAATCAATCACTGGCCTCAGCAGTGATGTCATGCTTACTGCTGAGCCATTATAGCTGCAGCCAGCAATATGACATCAGCGGTGGGTTGCACCAGAGCACAGTGCAGGTTGTTATTTTATTCGATTTACAGCAGCTGCCTGAGCTTTTATTTAACTTGGAGATCCCCTTTAAAATGATTGATTCGCTTTATAAGAGCAATACCTCTGTGTCTATAAACTGGTGTAGTAAAGTTTCCAGAAGCCATCCAGTATCTCTTTAGTAATGAGATCTTTTGTCCACAGCATGAATTAAATCAACTAATTATTGAAATTGTTTATAAATTATTTATCTCATCATTTATAACCCCCACAATAAGCAACAGAATAGACCAATAATGCCTATGTAAAAGAAAAGACAATGTTTGCTTTACCCCATTATACCATTTGTACTTTGAATGTTAAAGAGATTTTTTTAACAGCCCCTTTCAGTGTGTTGTACGTCATTGGTATAACAACTCCTATTGAGACAGACCACGCAGCAGCTAGGGGGCCCATGGGAGAATGGGGCCTGGCCATGGATGGAAGGTGATTGCAAAAAGGCAACAGTATGCATGCACTCATCCAGTGGCACAGAAGCTGAATGTGCACCTGCGGTCCCTCCCTTTCCATGCAGTTAACTCTGCACATTTCAGAGAAGTGATGGCTTGTGCCCACCCAAGGCAGAGAGTCCCAAGCCAACATGACTTTTACTTTTCCCAAAAATCTGTCCCAGCCTTGTATATGTACGTTGAGCAGAAGGTGGGCTAGTCCTTGGGCCTCTCGTGTCTGGTAGAGTTCACTCCAACGTTGACGTATGGAGTTGTAACTATGGTCAAGGACAATATATGTCATTCACAGCCCACTGGGTTCAAGCCCAAGCACACCAGCAACTTGGCCAGGTGATGGCAATGCAGCCTCTGTGTCGTAATCTTGGGATTTCTGCGCCATTGTCCTCTTCTGCCCTTCTCATCCTCCACTTTGTCCTCATCCTCCCCTCTATGCACAATTCACAGTGATCCTCCATCATATCACCTATGAAAAGCTTAGCATTGTCACACGGTTCTGCACCTCGTCAGCCTGGGCAAATGGAGCCACAACACAGAGGAACTGCTCCTCTTTATCAATAAAGAAATTAAATAATTTCCTTACCAACTGGAGATAGGAACCAGGGTTTCTGATAACTTTTTGTCTGCACTGCATCAGGGACGGCTGACCCATGTGCCTTCGTTAATCTCATTGTCACCTGGTTCCTCAAGTCTTTCACTGGACTTTAAAAGCTGTCCAGGAAATTGTGTATGTACATAGAAACATAGAACGTGCTGGCAGATAAGAACCATTTGGCCCATCTAGTCTGCCCAATATACTGAGTACTATGGATAGCCCCCTGGCCCTGTCTTATATGAAGGATGGCCTTATGCCTATCCCATGCATGCTTAAACTCCTTCACTGTATTTGCAGCTACCACTTCTGCAGGAAGGCTATTCCATGCATCCACTACTCTCTCAGTAAAGTAATACTTCCTGATATTACTTTTAAACCTTTGCCCCTCTAATTTAAAACTCTTGCCATGCAAAAGCAGCACCAGCTTGATAAGCAAATTAAGTCTGGAGTCTCTGATGACCAGTTTTATTCAGCTGCCTTCCGAAGAAATCACCCAGCAGCAAAAGTAGGACATCCAGCAGAACCTCAACCAGCAGGTGTTGGCATATTTGGACTACACCGTTACCCATGATCTAAGATCCCCTGGACTACTGGGCATGCAAAATTGAAGTGTGGCTGCAACTGGCTTAATTTGCAATCAACATGCTTTCCTGCCCAGCCAGTAGTGTGGCATCAGAGCTGGTGTTCAGTGTGGCAGGGGGCATAGTTACCCCTAAGAGAACTCTCTTTTCTTCTCAAAATGTTGAGAAACTAACATTCATAAAGATAAATCAGGTGTGGATCAACCAGGATTTCCAGATACCGGTCCCTGATGCAATAGAATAAATCATTCTGCCACTAATGATACATACTGTAGTGTGCTGGCACACTGGAATATTGTGCAAAGTGGGCCATTATTTCTAGACACTTGCTGCTGCCACCATTCTGAGGCTGCCACCCGCCTGCTCCTCTAATGCCATTACTACAATGGGGCTTCTTGGACTACTGATATGTACATATGCTGACTCCCCTCCCCACTCTGTCATGGGGCCACTACTGTCACTGCTACTGCCACTGCTGCCGGTTTGCGGCTGGTTCTCCACCGGGCCCCATTATAGTGAATAGGGACGGACCGAATGCCGGCAACGCAACTCTGCACCTTGCAGGGACAGACCTGACAGGCTGTTCCTGGCCAGAACAGCCTGCTGGATCTGTTTCAGCAAATGTGAAACAGGCCTTAGGCTAGTTTTACACTAGCGGCAGGGACCTCCGGCAGGCTGTTCCGGCGGGTGAACAGCCTGTCGGATCCGCGCTGCCGCTAGTGTACGTGTGGACCCGGACTACCGCTACGGCCCCATTGATTATCATGGGAGCTCTCATGATAGTCAATGGGGCCGGAGCTGTAGTCCATGGCCACACATACACTAGCGGCAGGACGTATCCGACAGGCTGTACACCCGCCGGAACAGCCTGCCAGAGGGCCCTGCCGCTAGTGTGAAACTAACCTTAGCGTGGGTTTATACACAGCATTTCACTGTGGAACTTTTTACAAGCATCCATAGCTGCATGTGTCAATTGCAATTAATTTAAAATGTAACTGTCATTCTTTTTTTTATTTGTGTAATGTATAGGGGCAGTGATGCTGACCATTTTTGTAATATACTTTAATTACTGAAATCGTACATTTCTATTAGAAAAATAGCTCTAAATGGGCCTATTTTGAGCCTTATCAAAGCTCCTCTGTCTTCTGTTTACATAACAGTGGAGACTTGCTCAACACTAGTGTTGAGCGCGAATATTCGAATAGCAAATTTTTTTAGCGAATATCGTCACTTCGCTAATTCGCGAATATTTTGAATATAGCACTATAAATTAGCTATTTCGAATATTCTTTTTTTTTATTTTTTTATTGTTATATTTTTTTCTTTCCCACTTCCCAAAAGTAGTTCTTACCTGTCCTGAGGATTCCTGGCTTCCTGGCTGCTCCAGTCAGTACCCGTTGCCACTTCTGCCGACTTCCGTGCTCATTGAGCGTCCCCATCACCATGAGAATGCCTCCATACTAGAATGTACTGTCGGATGTGAGAATTAAGTTAAAATCGCAATGCGATTAATATAACTTGAAGTAATCGCATTGCGATTTCAACGTAGACCTGGTTTATTATGGTTGGCTTGGTAGAATTAGCGAAGATGACGAATATGACGAATGTATTTGTCATATTCCTCAAAACGAAGATAACGAAGTATTCTCCATCTTCGTTTTAGCTCCATATTCGTCAACTTTGCTAATTCTAGCAATCAAATAGGAAAGTTGACTATAGAGACAGCTGTGTTTAATTCGCTATGCGATTATATTATTTTGCTTTTTTTTTAATAAATAGAATAATTATAATAATTATCAAGTATTATAATTATTTTATTTATTTTTAAAAAAGCAAAGTAATATAATCGCATAGCGAATTAAAAACTTAGCTGTCCTCTAGTCAACTTCCTATTTGATTGCTAGAATTAGCGAAGTTGACGAATATGGAGCTAAAACGAAGATGGAAAATACTTTGTTATATTCGTTTTGAGGAATATGACAAATACATTTGTCATATTCGTCATCTTCGCTAATTCTACCAAGCCAACCATAATAAACCAGGGACCTTGTACTAAAATAAAAAATAAAATAACTTTCCACCATCATCCTGCACTCAAAAACCCCATAATGAGAAAGTGAAAACAGAATTTTTGAATTTTTTTGTAAGTTTTCTAAAAAGAAAAAAACTTACATTTCATATAAGTATTCAGAGTCAGGCCCTTTGCTTTGATACTTGAAATTTAGCTCTAGGGGCCTCCCATTTCTCTTGATCATCTTTGAGATGTTTCTACAACGTGATTGGAGTCCAAGTGGGGTAAATTCAGTAGCTTGGATATGATTTGGAAAGAACTGCCTGTAGAGCTCAGAGACAAGATTGTGTGGAGGCACAGATCTGGAGGAGGGTACAAAATAAACTCTGCTGCACGGAAAGTTCCAAAGAGCACAATGTCCTCCATAACTTTTAAATGGAGGAGATTTACTCAAGAATGCTGGAGGCTATAGTCACTGTCAAAGGTGATTCGACTAAGTACTGGTTAAAGGGGCTGAATACTTATGTCAATGCCGAATTTTAGATTTTCCTTTTCAATAAATTAGCAAATATTTGAACATTCTGTTTTCACTTTCTCATTAAAGGATATTGAGGGCAGGATGATGGGGAAAAACTAGATTTTTTTATTTTATTTTAGTACAAGTCTCAACATAAAATGTGAAAAAAGTGAAAAGGTCTGAAGACTTTCCAAATGCATTATAACTTCTATTTTATACACATAAAGAGATTATGCAACATTATAGCAGGCCTCACAGAGTGTCGGCAGTGGTGAACATACTTGCCTGGTCCTCGCAGAGGTGGTACTGCAAAGGTCACGTGCCCACCTGTTAACAGGATGCTGTTATCGGTACACCAGTGAGATGAAGATCCCACTGTGGTGCAATAGAGACCAAACCCAGGTGAGGGGACCAGGTAGGTATGATCACCACCTCAGGTCTGCCACTCTGTGAGGCCTGATATAATGTCAGATAACCCCTTTGTCTTTTTCCTTTCTGTTAAAATATCATTATTATTATTATTATTATTATTATTATTATTATTATCGTTATCATTCTGTATGTACAGTGAGTTATAAAGCATAATAGGTAAAAAAATCCTTTGTTTTTCCTTCCAGACCATTGTCGATAGCTAAACGCTTGAACTGCAACGTTAGTTCTACAATTGCATCAGATCACAGTTAAATTTATGTTTCGAAGTCACGGCCTCATATCACAATTTGTTGGTGGCTGTTGAGGGGTTAACACGCTAAGATTTTGAGCACTGTATATTCCTTTTTTAAATATATTCTACAGACACTGACCAGAATGAAATTGGTGAAAGTAACAACTAAATATGAAGATGCTATATTTTCTGAACGAAGGTAATGAGAGACAATATAATTTGAAGTAACTGGAGCCAATGTAAACAGAGCTACACCTGCTTCATTACCATTATGTTTATCCAGGGGGAAGTAAGCCAAGATGATGACTTGCAGGTCATCTTTTGCTATTTCTTAAATTGTCAGTAAAGATAAAATGATTATTGACCTAGCTGGGCAGGATCAGTCACTCTCTCTATGAGCTAACTAACCTCTGAAGAAATATTAAACAGCTTGTCCCACAAAAAAAAAAAGTTAAACGTTTTTCAAACCAGCACCTGGATCTGAAATCTTTTGTAATTACATCTAACTAAAAATTTGCTATAGCCACAATTTTTTTATTTTTTTTAAAAATGTATTTGTAGAGGTTAGCCTGCTATTTGTCATTTTCTTTATTTCTCTGTCCACCTTAGTACCATCACTGAGGTGGACGCACATGATTAGTTCTGTCCATCAACTACCACCAGCTGTATCTACTATTAGAAGCTGTTACAGTTATAGGAAGATAACTACAGTAAAAGGACACACTCCTTGACAAAGGGCTTTCAAGCAGAGAAATTGGAGCAATGAATGGGGAGATCTCTGGATCCATGTGAGGCACAGGGCTGGTTATAGCTTTGCTAGAAAGTGATTGACGTACTATGTGGTCTGGTTTTTATTTTTTAAATAATCATGGGATAACCAATTTAGGGGACTATATTTTTCTAGTAGTACTACAGACCTATAGCTGTAATATGCCACATAGAGCTGACAGATCCACTTTAAATATTTTTATAGTTTTACATTTTTAGTGTGTCTGGTGCTAAATTATGACTAATACATAATTCTATGAGCTTAGATTGCTACCTTATAGGGATTGTCTGTTTTAGACAAGTGTTTTAATAACAGTCCCCTGATAATAAACTGTAATCTGTGCTGAATTCTCTTGCAGCGCTACCACAGGAGAAATGAAGCACTGCAAAGTTCTGATTGAAATCAATGAGCTGTCCATGTAATGCACAGTGTTTTTGGGTCATCCACTGTGAGAAATGCCTTTTGTAGCTGTTCTTAGCTCTGGCTAGCAGAGGAGAATCAAATGTATCACTAAGAATTTTCATAAAACCAAATTCTGAAACATATTTTTTATCATCTGTCTTTATTGTCTCGTTGCATTTTTTATTCTTCATTCCTGGGCTGCTTCTCTGCTCTATTAAAGGCAGCTTCGAAATTTGCTTTACAGCAGCCACGTAGACTGTAGGAATCTTTAGACTAGAGATGACTCATTGATTTCTATCGGAGAGTTTTGTAGCCATGCTCGGGGTAATTGACATGATCAGCTTTATTCACCCACCCCAGGATACAGCGAAGTCACGAATGACGAAAGCAACTCAAAGAACATTTTTGCCAAAACCGTACTTTTTACTTAAAAGTGGTCATGAACACAGCCACAGGTGCTGGTTACACACAAATAAATTTACATACACCTAGCCAAAGGCTGGGTCTCTTGTGCTTTACAGTGGGGCACCCTCTGGTGGATGATGGAGGTATTAGCAGTAAATTTACCTACTGGCAGGCTCAAATAGACCAGCCATGCCTTACCTGTTATTACCCTAGAGTCAGGAACAATTATTGGGTGCGTAATGCGGGCTAGCCTGCGGTACAGCACAACAGCTTACAATCTTATTCCATGCTATAATAGTTCCCTCCCCCAACAACTGGTTTAAACAGCACATGCCTATCGTGTTTTTCCTGAATACACCAGCCTGGCTTGAATTAGTTGTGAAGCTTATCAGCTCTCCAGTGTGAACTGACACTTTAAACGTGAAGTCCCTGTTAAGAGCAGTTAACAACACTTGTGGCCTGACACAAACAGCAAATCTAACTAACTAACTAACTAACTAACTAACTAACTAACTAACTAACGGCCTGGTGTCGGTCTCTGGGATCCTAGGTGCCAAAACTGTATGAAATGCATGCACGATTAGTCTTACCGACCCGGGTCTGCTTTGTGTAAGCTGGTGACTGTGGATGGAACAAGGGTTACTCCAATCAGCATGTAGTACCACAGTGTCTGTGGCTTTACTCCCCAGTTCTCATCTGCGTTCCTGGCAACAGTTCCCCATCCTTTGGACAAGATCAGAGTAATGGACACGATCAGCTCCGTTTGGCTGCACCTATGGTCCCTGGAGGATGCTCTTACACCTGGATGTCAAGGGATTCTCCTCATACATACAGTAGCTACTAGATGCCTCTTCCAAGCTAACCCTAAGATGGAGGATGGTTCATTTCCTTTTCAGGCTCGTAATTACACCCCCTAAGAGATTTCAACATCAGATGAATCTAGAAATGTAGTCCTTTATAGCTATGCTTTGGAAACAATGGTCTCTTGTGGTCAAACAGCAGAATGTCAGTCAAAATAATTTAACTTCATTTACACAAATACAATGTTCACAAAATGAGTGCTGCTTCCCCATCTCGCACAACGTTTCAACTCCTATGAGCTTTTCTCAATCAGGCATTGGAGCTGAAACATTTCAGGAGTGAATTACCGTGTGTATTTATTGGAGTGCTCTCTCAACTATTGGTTTAGTGTGGAGGACTCTGGACCAGGTCCTGCAAGGCCTACGCCTTTATATCAATGTTCAGTTCCGCTGACCTCTTTGAAGAAAATGAGAATATCCATGCCATGTATCTGTCCAGGCCCTGCACTTGGCATAACACGATACATCAGCTTTGCCTTAAATCAAATGGATAAAAGGGACACCAATTTGTTAGTTATAATAGAATCTTCTGTACTTATCAGTAATCTTTACCTCCAGCTTACAAATAATGGTACATATCACACATGAAAAAGTATTGGATTGTCCAAAGGAGAATAATTTTCTAATAGCTTGTCTGGCACAGTGAATTTGCTATGGATGAAGATGAACAGAGTATTGATTAATATAACAAAAGGGACAGCTTTTTCTTACATAGATTGCTTATTTTTTTCAGTTCTTGACCATCTGAAGCATCCAAGGATTTCATTGTTGACCTCTGAGATTGACTGGAGTTTTTTTCCGGCATAGTTACACACTACACTTCTGCTTCCCACTCATTTTTTTCTTTCATAATCTCTCTTGTCTCCACTGGCTTTTGTCTTGTATTGGGTGCTATTGACTGAATGCTAAGAAAACCTTTCATTTTGTCACAATGGAAGCAGACTATACATCTTTGATAACCAAGACATTTCTGTAGTGACATATCCCTTATCAACCTAGAGCTTGAAATTGTCTTCCGGTTGCATGCAATTAAGTAATCAAACGAATGGGATAAGTTTCATTTGGTAGATTTTTTTTGTAAACTGTAAAAATAAAATAACAAATTAAGAATAAATATATTTTATGCTAACACATTCACAACTTAGAGTTTATGGACAGGTTGCGATTTACCAATCCCAACTGCAGTGCTGCTCTGCCCTTTACTCCCTGTGCCACAGCTGTCCATGCTTCTGCTGCTACATTGACTATCACAGGTGGGATACATTTACCATATGGGATAAATATTTTTATATTTCAATAGGATGGGCATTTTCACATGCAATGATGCATATGATGTTTATTTTTAAAATTGTTTATGTATTTTTTTATTTTTTTGGGGGAAAGGGGGTTATTTAACCCCTTTAGGACACAGCCTTATTTCACCTTAAGGACCAGGACAACATGCCGTACCGGTACGTCATGTGTCCTGAAGAGGTTAAATTAAAAAATGTTCATATTTTTAAAAACTTTTTTTTTTTTTTTTACACTTTTTAATAGTTCCCCTGGGGAACTTGTACAAGCATCATTAGATTGTTTCTCTCATAGACTCCATGAGAATTTCACTATGTTCCTGTGAAGCCATGCCACAGGCAGTGTCTTCATAGGAACAAAACTGCAGCAGCCTTAGATTATTCAGGAAGACTGAGGCTGCCACACCCACCATCCGCCACCCCCGATCTCAATTAGTGGGAGTCATTGTACAGCCAGGAGCATGCTCTCCCGGTTTTTAAGCTCCCAGATGCCTTGGTTACATTTGACCATGGCATCTGAGGGATTAAATGTGTGCACTCAATATTATTGTCAATTGCATACATTAGCCCCAGGTGTATGCTGTTTAAAACAGCAGGCACACGGAGGTGATGGCGCTCACTGCACTCTCGATTAGGCACCATCTTTAAATACCTGACCCCCAACGTATATTTATCTTGGGCGGTCAGGAAGGGGTTAGAGATCATTTCAGGAGCATTACATGGTGTATACAATATTTCTAACTTCTAATCCAAATGAACAGAAAACTGCTGATTGTGTGTGAGAAATGCAGTGTGCAGTCAGACCATTCTTAGCAATCAGTGATAAACAGCTGGAGCAGAGCTTGATCTCCTGATAATGATGAACATGATGAGCTTTCATGTGACCAAAATACATTGCAGCTGAGATAGAGTTCGCTGATAATATATGAAGAAATTGGAGTGCAGTAAGTGGAAATTAGCCATAATAGGTCATGGAGCTTTCTCCACGGGTTCTAGTTTTATTGCTCGTTTTTTATTATAAACTCAGGGACTGATCCCATTGATATATTAAATATCTATTTTCTTGCCAAATTCAAGACAGTCATTACAAATAATAGTAAAAGCTGGGAGACTATATTGTCATAGTTGAACACGTTTGTGAACGATTTCTTGGGGAAATTTGATCAAGTTTTTCCCCTATAATAGTAACTGAAAAACTTGATCAAATAAAAAGGATTGATTGAAATTACTGTCAATTTCAACTATAAAGCAAATCACTGCTTTTTTATATTCAGAATCCAGAAAAATACACCATACAATAGTGTCTGTAAAGGGAGCCTAAAAAATTCCATTAAAATACAATTTTAAAGGCTTTGTAGTAAATGCGTCTTAGGCTCCCTTCACATATGTCCGGCTTTCCAACTCAGTTCCCCTCTCGCGTAAAGCAGTAAACATCTGGGGCAACTGAGCCCAAACTGATCCCATAGTTTTCTATGGGATACATCCGGCACATCAGCTGTGATGGTTGATGTCAAATAGCGCTAATGGAAAAACTCTGCATGGTATGTTTTACTGTCCGATGCTCTCAGTTTATGGATGCCAGATATGTGCCCTGGATTGCAGTACAAGCATCAATTGCGCCCAGCTCCATGCCCACAACAACTGGCCAAGCACAACTGATGTGAAGCGGCCTTAGATCTTAGTTACAGACGCAAGACCTGAACAATCAGAGCGGTCTTCATTTTTATTCAAGCTACGTCATCATGTTGCTTTTAGAATTATATTTTTACTGGGTATAAGAAATATAGATATTGTCACCAACATCAATAAAGAACAATACCGGAGAACATCACATACCAGGCAAGTACGGTTTGTCTAGTACAGCTTCTTTGTCCATTTATTAGGATACTTTCTTGAAAATGGTTTGTATCAGCATTCAATGTTGAAAATTGTTCAGTCATTTGTAAACTATATTTTAACCAAATTTTTTAGTAACGCCGCATTTCACCCCATCTCAGCTGCTGCAGATAGATTACTGCTTATATTTTCCAACATAAATCATTTTTACTACCGTCACAAAAATACGAAAGTCATTTCAGATCCCCTGTTCAGCTCTCCACACCGGTAGCCCCATGAATACTGAGTCTAGGTCCATTCTGCAACTGCTCTGCTCCCAGTGACTGCCATTGATTTGCAGGGCATTACTAGCTGACTGTGCTCCTCTGCACATATCAAATTTCACAGGAGCAAACTGATCGAATTTACTGTTTTACCGAAGCAGTAATATTTTGTTACTTTTGTAATATGATTAATGACTGTGGTTTCTAATAACACAGCGCAACAATGATTTTGCTGCTGAGAGAAAAACAGTGATTTATACTAAAATGAGCGCACTGATTCCAAATATGAACTCGGAATTTGCCTGACATGTCTAGATTTTAACCCCTTAAGGACCCTGGGATTTTCCATTTTTGCGTTTTTGTTTTTCACTCCCAGCCTTCCCATAGTCCTAACTATTTTATATTTCCATTCACACAGCCTTATGAGGGCTTATTTTTTGTGGGACAAGTTGTACTTTCTACAACTTGCATATCATGTAGTAGGAAGCGGGAAAAACATTTTTTTACACTGTACACTATGCGGTAAAATTACCTGTTATCCTCATTCTCCAGGACCGTACGGTTACAACGATGCCTCACTTATATAATTTTGCTTGCGTTTAATACTGAAAAAATTTAAAACTTTGAGGGTTTTTTTTTTTTATAACCATATTCTGACCCCTATAACTTTTTGTAGTTATGTGTACAGGGCTGTGTGAGGGCTAATTTTTTGCGGGACGATTTGTTCTTTTCAGTGATACCAATTTTGAAGTATGTGCGACTTTTTGATCACTTTTTATAAAAAATTTATTGGGTAGTTGAAGTGATAAAAAAAGTCAAATTAGCTGTTTTTATTTTTGTTCCTGTTACGCCATTTGCCGTATGCCATTAATATTGTTATAATTTAATAGTATGGGCATTTTCGCACGCGGCGATACCCATGATGTTTATTTTTTTTATTGTTTAAGTATTTTTATTTTAAGGAAAGGGGAGTGATTTAAACTTTTATTTTATTTATTTTATTATATATTTGCAAAAACTTTTAAAAAATTTTTTAAACTTTTTTAAGTCACCTTGGGTGACAATAACTGTCACTCATTAGATTGCCTATTGTGTTCATTGATGTCTATATAGACACCATTGAACACTTCATTTGCACTATACCAATACAATGCTGCCACCTAGTGGCCTGTATTGGTATGGTCATCTAATAGGCACCTAAGCCTGCTTGAAGCTTCAGCCTATTAGATCAATGTAACAGGTTCCCCGATCTCAGCCGGGAAATGCTGTTACCAGAGCGGAAGTGCGTGACTTCCGTTTCCGGACTGCGCAGATGCCATGGTCACGCTTGACCACGGCATCTGGCTGATCGCATACATGTGCCGCGGGTCACTGCTATTTAAAATAGCAGAAACCCCTGTGCACGTGCGAGCAGGCGCCATATTTTGGGACCTGACTTCTGCAATAAATGTAGGGCCTTAGGGGTTAAGGATTAAAGGGGTTAACTTATACATGCAAAGCCTATTCAGTTATAATATTAATGCATTATATTGGAGATATTCCAATGGACATGTCCAGACCTGTTTGGACACACTCAGGCTGATGTCAGCAGTAAGTATATAAGGCAAGCTGGACATATTTTAATAAAATGATCTGTTATAGTGCTATCAGTTTTGAAACTTAAGATGGATAAACTCAAATGTGCTAACGATCCAGACAATTTCTGCTACATATGTTGCAAATACACTACTTATGATCAGCGCAAGAATCTGACAAAGCGAGTGCGTCTTGCAGCTTGGGATGCATTAGTGCTAGTAGTGCAGAATTTCCTTGGGAACAGACGAGCTGAAAACTATGCTGAATTAGTAGACAACATGCTTACAGCATATGAACAACTTGACTGCCGAATGTCATTGAAAGTGCATTTCTTACATTCGCATCTTGACTTTTTCCCACCCAATATGGGAGACGTAAGTGACGAACATGGAGAGCGGTTCCATAAAGATATTTCTACAATGGAGAACAGGTATCAAGGCCGCTGGAATCCCAACATGATGGGGGATGTGGGAATTCACTCTCGTAGTTAGGACTAGTAGATTCAGTATAGAGGCAAAGTACACAGTTCTTGAATCAAACAGCGGTGTTTTTTCACACATTAGTGTATAACAAAATGCAGATAAGGTGTATCACAAAACGCAGGTGGCTTGGTGTTTGTTCACACACAAAGAAAGTCCATAAACATCAGCCGGGAAATGCTGTTACCGGAGTGGAAGTGCTCGACTTCCGCTTCCGGATTGCGCAGATGCCATGGTCACGCTTGGCCACGGCATCTGGCTGATCGCATACATGTGCCGCGGGTCACTGCTATTTAAAATAGCTGGAATCTCAACATGATGGGGGATGTGGGAATTCGCTCTCGTAGTTAGGACTAGTGGATTCAGTATAGAGGCAAAGTACACAGTTTTTGAATCAAAGAGCGGTGTTTTTTCACACATTAGTGTTTAACAAAATGCAGATAAGGTGTATCACAAAACGCAGGTGGCTTGGTGTTTGTTCACACACAAAGAAAGTCCATAAACAATAAAAGTAAACTTTTCTCCTGGGTGTTAATTCCCCCCCCCCCTTGTTTAGCAGTTCAGCCTCATCCAGTCCATAGGCGGCCTGTTCGCCTTTAGAGGGGCCTGAGTCCTCCAGCCCGGCTCAAACCTCAAATCCAAGCACATCCCTCAGTTCACAGCACACAGACTCCCGAGCTACACTGTCAGAGGGAGGTAAATCCACACCTGGCAGTGCTGGCTGGTTTTTATGCCTGGCAAAACCCATCCTGGAACATGGGGAGTAGTAACCCAACCAGCACTTTCACTACTCCCAGTAAGAGCCGCCCCGGATCATCTATGACAGCCATGCTAAATCTCACGGTGTCAATTAGCAATAGCTGCTACTGACACCGAGGCCAGTACTAATACTCAAGTGCCCACTTAATAGACAGGCACTCTCTCGCCACTATACTATACCTGGTTTCGACTAGGGTGAGCTTGCGGCTTAAAAAGACAATGGGATGCTCCTTCCCATTGACTTCCTGAGAGAGTACAGCACTGAGGCCTACTTTGGAGGCATCTGTCTGTACAACGAACTCCCTATTGAAGTCGGGCGTCACCAAAACCCGGTGACCGGCACACGGCTGACTTCAAAGTGGAAAAAGCCTCTTCCGCCCGCTCATCCCAGCGATCCATAACTGATTTTCGTCCATTCAAAAGCTCTGTCAAGGGCGCGGTTATAGTGGTAAAGTGTGAAACAAATCTCATGTAATAGCCTATCATTCCTAGGAACGACTTTACTTGTTTAGTAGTGTTGATCGAGCACCATAATGCTCGGATGCTCGGGGGCTCGGGCCGAACACATCGGAATGGAAGTCAATGGGAGAACCCAAGCATTAAACTAGGCACCCCTTGCTCTAAAGATGGAAACACCACAAAATGGTTCGGGAACAGCATGGGGAGGATGTCTGGATGCATCTTGGACTCCCAGGTCGATGCTGGGAACGATGCTGTCCGAGTAGTACGCCACTTTTACAGACGCACAAAACCGAAGATAAAATCGATTTTAAAGGAAACATTGTTAGGAAACATTCTTTCCTGTGTATTTACTTGTATATAAATTGCAAGTGCTGCCAAAAATTGCAAGGAAGAGGCCCTCCAATACAACCTGTATATCACATAAAGGAGGGCCTTTTCACATTGTGGTACAATTGTTCAGGTAGTGGGACTTCTACACTCATAAAGCCTATGCACTAAGTGAAAGGGCTGCCAAAAAATACAAGAAACCGGCACTCCAATACACCCTTTGTTACACATAAAGGAGGGCATCATGCATAGCCTTGAAAAAGTACGATTGATGGCCTGCTGGTGACCATCAAAAACATTTGGAGCAAGCACCTGCTGATCTGACCATCTAAAACATTATGGGCGAGGGCCTGCTGCCGCTTTGGTGACTCTAGATAACCTGGGACCGATTGCACGTCCCCGTGACGACGACAATCCATTCGGATGTCTGCCCTATCAAATTTCAATGTTATTTTCAGAGCCAACCACGGTGACAACAGGTAAGGGGGAAAACAGTGTTCAATTCCGGAGAGGGAGCCTGAGAAACGGCTACAGCTACCACATCCAAGCAAGGCAGCATGCGTGCAAATTACCTATTATGTATAATTAGGTGAGGGCCTGCAGGTGAGCTGACCCTGTATAGATTGTAGGTGAGGGCATGCTGGTGAACTGACCCTCTAAAAAATTGTAGGTGAGGGCCTGCAGGTGAGCTGACCCTCTAAAACATTATATGCGAGGGCCTGCAGGTGATCTGACCCTCTAAAAAATTATATGCGAGGGCCTGCTGCTGAGCTGACCCTCTAAAACATTATGGTTGAGGGCCTGCTGCTGAGCGGACCATTAAAAAAATTATGAGAGAGTGCCTGCTGCTTAGCTGACCATTGAAAAAATTTACAGTACTCAAAGCAGGCCAAGTCACTTGAATACTTCAGCTAGGAATAATGGAATAGGATTTCAGTTCTATTTTTTGGGTTTTCGGAACTGGGGCCATGATTATGAGGGACGGCCGGAGGCATCCGTATTGTGCCGCTAGAGGTGAAATTCTTGGACCGGTGCAAGATGAACCAAAGTAAAAGCATTTGCCAAGAATGTTTTCATTAATCAAAAACAAAAGTCGGAGGTTCGAAGACGATCAGATACCGTCGTAGTTTCGACCATAAACGATGATGACTGGCGATTCGGCAGCATTATTCCCATTACCCGCCGAGCTGCTTCCAGGAAACCAAAGTCTTTGGGTTCCGGGGGAAGCATGGTTTGAAAGCTGACAAAGTACACTGTATGTCACTGATACATTTTTGAAGAGCACACATTACACTGCAGATGTGGCCTTGGTAAAGTCACTGTCAGAAGCGTACACCGTCTACGGAAAAATTATATTTGAAGTGTCATCTTTCAAACCATACTCCCCCCGGAACTCAAAGACTTTGGTTTCCCGGAAGCAGCTCGACGGGTCATGGGAATAATGCCGCTGGATTGCCGGTCGTCATCGTTTATGGTGGAAACAACGACTGTATCTGATCTTCTTCGAACCTCCGACGGCATTACATTGTATGACACAGATAAATTTTTGAAGCGCACACGTTACACTGCAGATGCGGCCCTGGTATCCTCATTGTCAAAAGTGGACACCGTCTACAGAAAAATTACATTGTATGTCACAGATAAATTTTTGAAGCTCACATATTACACTGCAGATGTGGCCCTGGTATTTCCACTGTCAGAAGCGGACACCGTCTATGGAAAAATTACATTGTATGTCACAGATAAATTTTTGAAGCGCACACGTTACACTGCAGATGTGGCCTTGGTAAGGTCACTGTCAGAAGCGGACACGTCTACGTAAAAATTACAATGTATATCACAGATAAATTTTTGAAGCGCACACGTTACACTGCAGATGTGACCCTGGTAAGGTCACTGTCAGAAGCGGACACCGTCTACGAAAATTACATTGTATGTCACAGATACATTTTTGAAGCGCACACGTTACACTGCAGTTGTGGCCCTGGTAAGGTCACTGTCAGAAACGGACACCGTCTACGGAAAAATTATAATGTATGTCACAGATAATTTGTTGAAGCGCACTCGTTACAGTGCAGATGTGGCCTTGGTAAGGTCACTGTCAGAAGCGGACACCTTCTACGTAAAAATTACAATGTATATCACAGATAAATTTTTGAAGCGCACACGTTACACTGCAGATGTGACCCTGGTAAGTTCACTGTCAGAAGCGGACACCGTCTACGAAAATTACATTGTATGTCACAGATACATTTTTGAAGCGCGCACGTTACACTGCAGTTGTGGCCCTGGTAAGGTCACTGTCAGAAGCGGACACCGTCTACGGAAAAATTATAATGTATGTCACAGATAATTTGTTGAAGCGCACACGTTACAGTGCAGATGTGACCCTGTTAAGGTCACTGTCAGAAGCGGACATCGTCTACGGAAAAATTACAATGTATGTCACAGATAAATTTTTGAAGCGCACACGTTACACTGCAGATGTGGCCCTGGTAAAGTCACTGTCAGAAGCGTACAACGTCTATGGAAAAAGTACACTGGATGTCACTGATATTTTAGGGGTGCACACACTTTACACAGGAGATGTGGCGCGGATAATTTAACTGTCCGCAGCGGACACCGTCTACAGAAAAAGTACACTGGATGTCACTGATATTTTAGGGATGCGCACACTTTACACAGGAGATGTGGCGCGGATAATTTAACTGTCCGCAGCGGACACCCTCTATGGAAAAAGTACACTGGATGTCATTGATATTTTAGTGATGCATACACTTTACACAATAATCTGCCGCAGCTAATCTCACTGTCCGCAGCAGACAACGTCTAAGGAAAAAGTACACTGGATGTCACTAATATTTTAGGGATGCGCACACTTTAAACAGGAGATATGGCGCGGATAATTTAACTGTCCGCAGCAGACACCATCTACGGAAAAAGTACACTGGATGTCACTGATATTTTAGGGATGCGCACACTTTACACAGGAGATGTGGTGCGGATAATTTAACTGTCCGCAGTGAACACCGTCTATGGAAAAAGTACACTGGATATCACTGATATTTTTGGGATGCATACACTTTACACAGGAGATGTGGCGCGCATAATTTAACTGTCCGCTGCTGTCACACACAATAGTCCTTAAAAGGACTTTTGGGTCTCTGAAACGTTTTTGCACAAAATAAATATTGAATTACACCCCCTACACTCTCTGTCCCTTCCTATGGTCAGCTCTCCCTGACTACGAATGAGCCGAACATACGTCATCGGTTGCTTTATAGCACCCGATGATGCGTTCCGGACAGCCAATCACTGTAATGCCAGTAGATAACATGGCTACTGGCATTACAGTGAGGGCAGTACTTACCTGCACATTTATTGGCAAGAAATGTGCGGGGAGGGGACTGGAGACTGGCGCTTGAGCACATGCGGTACTTGGCTGAGTACTGCCATGTGCCGAGCATGCTCGATCATTACTATCGTTTAGTGGTGACAAGTCGGGTCCAATTTCTTATCGCCTCTATTTTGTTTACTTGGGGTTTGATCACTCCGCGCCCAATGACATACCTAGGCATTTTGTCTGCTCTAACCCTATCGCACATTTTTTTGGGCTAGCGGTTAGTCCAGCTTTTTGAAGGGAGTCTACTACAGCCTGCACTTTGGGCAGTTGACTTTCCCAGTCGGTACTGTGGATGACAATATCGTCCAGGTAAGCCGAAGCGTACCGACGATGTGGTCGCAGCACAATGTCCATTAGCCTTTGGAAAGTGCCGGGGGCGCCATGCAGACCAACGTGTAACACCTTATACTGGTACAGCCCCTCCGGTGTGATGAAGGCCGTTTTCTCTTTGGCAGCCTCCGCTAGTACCCTTTGATGAGGTCGAATGATGAGGTCGAAAACAAAAAATACCGGGTTTGTCCTAACCTCTCAATCAGCTCGTTTACCCGGGGCATGGTATATGAGTCGAACTTAGATACGTTGTTTAATTTTTGAAAATCGTTACAAAACCGCAATGTCCCATCCGGTTTGGGTATCAGTACTACAGGGCTGGCCCACTCACTTCTAGACTCGATGATGTCTAGTTGCAGCATTAGTTGAACTTCCTAAGAGATGGCCTGTCACCGACCCTCGGGTACCCGGTATGGTTTCAACCGGATTTTGGCCTGAGACTCAGTGACAATGTCATGCTGGATTATGGAAGTGCATCCAGGGAGGTCTGAGAACAAATCCGTGTTCCTGCTGATGAACTCCCTGGCCTCCTGAGTCTGTTTAGAGGAGAGTCTGTCAGCAATCTTCACTGTGGCAACCGCCTCCCTTACATCAGACTAAGGAGCCGGAACTAGTGATGAGCGAGCACCAAAGTGTTTGGGTGTTCGGGTACTCGGTCCGAACACATAGCGATATTCGTGCGCTCGGCCGAGCACCCGAGTATAATGGAAGTCAATGCGAAACAACCAGGCACCCCCTGCTTGGATGAGGGGAGGGTGCCTGGTTCATAGGAAAAGGTCTGAAAATGATGGAAACACCTCTGAAATTGATCAGGAACAGCAGGGGGACCATGTCTGGATGCATCTAGGACTCCAATGTCACTGCTGGGAACCATGTTGTACGCCACTTTTACAGACTGACAAAAAACCGCCTAAAACCCTGCCCCCCCCAAAAAAAACTTTTTAGCGGAAAAATTGTTAGGAAACATTCTTTCTTGTATATTCAGTTGTATATACAGTGTAAGTGCTGCCAAAAATTACAAGGAAGAAGCACTCCAATACAGCCTGTATATCACATAAAGGAGGGCCTCATTCACATGGTGCTACAATTGTTTAGGTACACTGCTACACTCCTAAAGCCTATGCACTAAGTGAAAGGGCTGCCAAATATTACAAGGAACCGGCACTCCAATACACCCTTTCTTACACATAAAGGAGGGCATCATACACACCCTTGAAAAATTATCCTTGATGGCCTGCTGGAGACCCTAATAAATTAGGGCTGAGCTGACCTTCTAAAACATTATATGTGAGGGCCTGCTGTTCAGCTGACGCTCTAAAACATTATATGTGAGGGCCTTCAGGTGAGCAGACTGCATAAAACATTACAGGTGAGGGCCTACAGGTGAGCAGACTTTATAGATCATTAGAGGTGAGGGCCTACAGATGAGCAGACCGTATAAAACATTGGAGGTGAGGGCCTGAAGGTGAGCGGACCCTATAAAAAATTGAAGTGAGGGCCTACAGGTGAGCAGACCATATAAAACATTAGAGGTGAAGGCCTACCGGTGAGCAGACAGTGTAAAACATTGGAGGTGAGGGCCTGAAGGTGAGCGGACTCTATAAAACATTGTAGTGAGGGCCTACAGGCGAGCAGACCGTATAAAACATTAGAGGTGAGGTCATACCTGTGAGCAGACCGTATAAAATATTGGAGGTGAGGGCCTGAAGGTGAGCGGACCCTATAAAACATTGTAGCGAGGGCATATATACTGTATGGAAAAGAAGGAGGAGGATGAGAAAACAAGATTCAAACATTGGAGGTGAGGGCCTGAAGGTGAGCAGACCCTATAAAACATTGTAGTGAGGGCCTACCGGTGAGCAGACTGTATAAAACATTAGAGGTGAGGGCCTACCGGTGAGCAGACCGTATAAAACATTGGAGGTGAGGGCCTACCGGTGAGCATACCGTATAAAACATTGGAGGTGAGGGCCTACCAGTGAGCAGACAATGTAAAACATTGGAGGTGAGGGCCTGAAGGTGAGCGGACCCTATAAAACATTGTAGTGAGGGCCTACAGGTGAGCAGACCGTATAAAATATTGGAGGTGAGGGCCTGAAGGTGAGCAGACCCTATAAAACATTGTAGTGAGGGCATATATACTGTATGGAAAAGAAGGAGGAGGATGAGAAAACAAGATTCAAACATATACCCTTTTTTGGGGGTGCAAAAGGGTGCATCTGAATCTTGTGGATTGAGTATATTATAAAGCATACATTAAAATTGCATTTTTGTTCCTCATTAGCTCAGCTTTCCTCTGGTGGAGTGGAGAAGGCAGGGGCAATCCAGGCCGTGTTCATTTTTATCTGAGTCAACCTGTCAGCATTGTCAGTGGACAAGCGGATACGCTTATCTGTTATAGTGCCATCAGCAGCACTAAATACACGCTCAGGAAATACGCTGGCGGCAGTGCAGGCCAGCACCTCCAAAGCATAGAGCGCAAGTTCGTGCCACGTGTCCAGCTTGGACACCCAGTAGTTGTAAGGCACCGAGGGATCATTGAGGACGGTGACACGGTCTGCTATGTATTCCTTCACCATCTTCCAAAACTTTTCCCTACTTGGGACAGTAGGCCGTGCTTCAGGGTGTGGTTGCTCGCGGGGTGTCATGAAAGTGTCCCATGCCTTGGAGAGTGCTGCCCTGCCTTTGTTGGAACTGGAGTGTGTTCTCGTTGTCTGCTTTTCTCGTTTGCCTATCAAAGTACCCACTCTGCCGCCAGCTTTGTCAGATGGAAATATTTGGAGCAATTTCTCAACAAGGACCTTCTGGTATAGCACCATTTTACTTGCCCTCTCCACCACAGGAAGGAGAGATGAGAAGTTCTCTTTGTAGTGGGGGTCGAGAAGGATGAACACCCAGTAATCCGTGTTATCTAAAATGCGTATAACGCGAGGGTCGCGGAAAAGGCAGCCTAACATGAAGTCAGCCATGTGTGCCAGAGTACCAACAGGCAAGACGTCTATGTCGACGTCAGGATGACTCTCCATCTCCTGATCCTCCTCCTCATCCCTTTGTGCCCATCCACGTTGAATCGATGGAATTAAAATTCCATCGGTAGTACCCTCTGTAGCAGAGGCAACTGTCTCCAGCTCCTCCTCCTCCTTCTCCTCCTCCTCCTCATGGTCCATTTTGCGCTGAGAAAACGAAATGTGGGTGTTCTGGCTATCACCCATACTAAAGTCCTCCCCCATTTTCACGTCTGCCAAATTCAGAGCATCGTCCTTAATTGTGAGCAGCGATCATTTGAGTATACACAGAAGTGGGATGCTTACGCTGATTATAGCGTTATCACCACTAACCATCTGTGTGGACTCATCAACGTTTCTTAAAACCTCACAGAGGTCTGCCATCAATGCCCACTCCTCGCTTGTGAATAGAAGAAGTTGACTCGAAATGCGACGACCATGTTGCAGCTGGTATTCAACAACTGCCCTCTGCTGCTCACAAAGCATGGACAACATGTAGAACGTAGAGTTCCAGCGCGTGCTCACGTCGCACAACAGTCGGTGAGCTGGAAGCCCCAAACGCTGCTGCAGCGTTGACAGAGCAGCTGAAGCTGTGGACGACTTGCGGAAACGGGCACGCATGCGGCGTGCCTTTACTAGTAGCTATGTCATATTTGGGTATGTTTTAATAAACTGCTGAACCACTACATTTAATACGTGCACTAGGTATGGCACGTGCATCAGGTTGCCGAGCTCCAAAGCCACCACCAAGTTACGGTCATTGTCTGACACAACCATTCCTGGTTGTAGGTTGAGTGGCCCACAGCTTGGTCTGGTCCCTTATACCCTGCCACAGCTCAGCAGCGGTGTGCTGTTTGTCCCCTAGGCAGATCAGCTTTAGCACAGCCTGTTGAAGTTTCCCCACAGAAGTGCTACACTGCTTCCAGCTACCGACTGATGGCTGACTGCTGGAGGTAGAAGGGATGGAGGTAGAGGCGGAAGAGGAGGAGGATAAGTGGAGGTTGGAGCCAGTAAAATAGCTACTGGCGCAGACCCAAATGGACGTAGGGCCCGCAATCCTGGGCGTGGTTAGCACCTGTGCCATCCCAGGGTATGACTCACTCCCAGCCTCCACAACATTCACCCAGTGTGCGGTCAGGGAAATGTAGCGTCCCTGGCCACGGCAAACCGTGAAAAATAGTGTCGGCTGGGGACTGATTACTGAGGGACGGCCGCCGACATCAGGCTGTGGAAGGCCTCAGACTCCAAAAGCCTATATGGCAACATTTCAAGGGCCAGTAATTTTTAAAGTTGTGCATTTAGTGCTATGGACAGTGGGTGGGTGGCTGGGTATTTCCTCTTGCGTTCAACGGTCTGGGGTAAGGACAACTGGACGCTGCGCTGGGACAGGGAAGTGGATGTAGTTGCATTATGGTGCATGCAAATGCCCAGGTGCAGGGCAAGGGGCATCCGGCCCTGCGCCTTCGACAGGGGATTGGCCAGCACAGGGGAAGAGGAAGCAGTGGGGTGGCTTGCAGACCTAGATTGTGGACCCAGGCATTCGGCCCACTGATTAGGGTGCTTGGATGCCATGTGGCGGATCATGCTGGTGGTGGTGAGGTTGCTGGTGTTCACACCCCGGCTCATTTTGATGTGGCACAGGTTGCAAACTACCACTATTTTGCTGTCTGCACTTTCCACAAAAAAGCGCCATACTGCGGAACACCTACACCTTGGCAAGGGAGATTTACGCATGTGGGTGCTCCGTGTAACAGTTGCGGGTCTGTTTGGTGTGGGTCGACTTCTACCTTTTGCCACACCACTGCCTCTTACAGCTTGTTGTGGTGCCACAGATCCCTCCTCGTCTGTACTGCTTTCCTCGGCTTTTCACCTTCCCAAGTAGGGTCAGTGACCTCATCATCCTCCACCTCCTCTTCCACTTCCTCATCCCCATCCTCCTGACTTGACCTAACCACAACCTCAGTGATTGACAACTGTGTCTCATCCTCATCCACCTCGTGAACAAATAATTGATGTTCACCACCCTCATCTTCTTGACCCTGTGATAGGTCAAGAGGTTGTGAATCAGGGCACAAGATCTGTGCCTCTTCAAGCATGCTTGGCGAGTGCTCAAAATCTAGTGATGGCGATAAAAATAGGTCCTCGGAATGTCAGAGTGTGGTATCAACGGTTTGTCCGACTCCTGACTCTACATGGTGGGAGGAAGGAGCATCAGAGTGAGGATTTTGTGGACCAGACTCTTTGCTAATGAGACTCGTCTTGGTGGAAGAGAGGGTGGAAGAATTATTTTGTGCCATCCAACCGACCACCCAGTTGCACTGGTCCGACTTGGACAGTGTTGTCCTGCGACGTCCAGTTAACCGTGAAATGAAACTATGTATGGTGGATTTTTTCTTTTTTCCAATTTCACCAGCAGCTAGCACAGTTTAATTGCGCCCAGGGCCACGGCCTCTGCCTGAACTGTCAGCAACACACCCACTTCCCTGTCCCTTAGTGCTCGCCTTCTTCATATTAAAAGGTTTATTCAATAGATGTTGAACAACTTATTTTAATTTGCCCCCAGCAAAATAATTCTCTGCTGTAATACTGTATATAACGTTTGTGGATTGAAAGCATACACAGATGTGCCCAAAAGTAGTTAAATGTGTCCCAAATACAAATAATTCTCTGCTGTAATACTGTATATACGGTTGGGGCCTAAACGCACACACAGATGTACCCCAAACTAGTTAAATTTGCCCAAAATATAAATAATTCTCTGCTGGAGTACTGAATATAACGGTTGTGGATTCAACGCATACACAGATGTGGCACAAATTAGGTTAATTTCCCAGAAAAAAAAATTCACATGGTACGCCTGCTCCGGCTTTCGCCGCCCTGGCTGGTGTACCTTGTAGTTTACTTCTCCAACTTTTTCGAGTACCTCGTTGGTCCCTGCCAGCTAGCCAGTAACTTACTGTCCACTGTCGGTACCAGAACCAAAACCCGATCTCCCAGGTTAAAGATTCGGACCCGAGCCTGCCGATTATACACCCGACTTTGAGCTCACTGAGCTGCCTCCATATGTTCCTTTACTAGCGGCAACATGGTTTCCATACGTTCCTGAATCTGGGTGACGTATTAAACAACACTTTTATATGGTGTGGGTTGTTGCTCCCATGCCTCTTTGGCTATGTCCAACAGGCCAGATGGATGTCTGCCATATAGTAGTTCGAAGTGCGAGAACCCAGTAGAGGCCTGGGGTACTTCTCGCACTGCAAACATAAGATAGGGCAGAAGGAGGTTCCAGTCCTTTCCATCCTTAGCTACTACTTGTTTTAACATAGTTTTTAACATTTGATGAAACCTTTCTACTAGGCCGTCAGTTTGCGGGTGATAGACGGATGTCTGTATCTGTTTGATATTCAGCAACTTACAGAGCTCCCGGATGACCTTGGACATAAAAGAAGTCCCCTGGTCAGTCAGAACCTCTTTTGGTATCCCCACTCGGGAAAACATCTCCTTTAACTCTATTGCTATGAGTTTGGCCGATGTACGTCGTAGTGGCACCGCCTCCGGGTACCGAGTGGTGTAGTCCAGGAAAAACAAGATGTGTTGGTGCCCCCTAGCGGACTTCGGTACTGTGCCTACGAGATCCATAGCGATTCTTTCAAATGGTACCTCGATAATCAGGAGGGGCACTAAGGGACTGTGGAACAGGTGCTGGGGGCTAGTGGTTCGGCAGGTCGGGCAAGACTTACAAAAGTCATCCACCTCTCTAAAGACACTGGGACAGTAAAACCGTTGTAGTATCCGGTCCTGTGTATTCTGCAGTTCCAGATGACCCCCGAGAACATGTTGGTGGGCTAACTCTAACACGAGTTTTCGATACCCCCCGGGCACCACCAACTGTTCAACAGGTTTTCACAGTTTCCTATCATATAGCGATTGTCAGTAACCACAATTAGTGTCCATGGGCTCAACCCGATGAGGACACTCAGCCCTGTTGTGGCCAGGTTCGTGACACCGCCAGCAGATTAACTGGCTCTGGCCCATAGGGGGAACTTCCCGGGGGGGTTTCATTGGCTCATACTGGTGGGCCTGGGATGGAGAGTTCTGGATTTTGCCTGTCCTCCTCCCAAAAAAAACAACCTTGAGATTCTTGAGATTCATAGCGTTCCACCAAGTCCACCATTTCCAGGGCATTTCCAGGAAATACCTGGCCGATCCAGTGCTGGAGAGGCGGTGGCAGCACCCTCCATAATATGTCAGCCAATAGTCTATCCAGCATAGCCGTGGGACTCAGCAAATCAGGCTGTAGCCACTTTTGCAAAAGGTGGAGTAAGTCATAATACTGGGGTCTCGCGAGCTCAGCCGGCTTAAACCCCCACTGATGTACCCGCTGGGCCCGGACCAACACATTCACCGCCAGTCTTGCCAAAATCTCACTCTTTACCTTTGGGTAGTCGGCCGCTTGATCGTCCGGCAAGTTGAAATACACCCACTGGGACTCTGATGCCAGGAAAGGAGCGACGACCTCAGCCCACTGGTCTTAGGGCAGCTTTTCCCTGGTGGCCACATTCTCGTAAATTGCCAGGTAGGTTTTGATGTCGTCTGCGGGTGTCATCTTAGGGATCGCTGCACGGACGGCTTGGTGTTGCTCCTGCTGTCTGCAAAGCCATCATGTGTTGTAGCAGCAACTGGTTGGTGTCTTGCTGCTGCTTATTAGCCTCCTGTTGGTACAGTTTTGTCTCCTGTTGTTGCAAATTAACCTCCATGAGGGCCTTCATTTTGTCGTGGAGCACGGGTTGAAATACAGCTGGTTTGATGTACGAAAAAAATGCAAACCCAAAAATATATCGGCGTTCTTGCCAGCCTCACTGAGTGTGCCTGCATCCTCAACCAATTGTGGGGATTTGCTCTGGAAGTTAGGACTAGAGGATGCAGTATAGAGGCAAAGTACACAGTTCTTGAATCAAACAGCAGTGTTTATTCACACATTGGTGTATAACAAAATGCACATAAGGTGTTTCACGAAGCGCAGGTGATTTGGTGTTTGTTCACACACAAAGAAAGTCCATAAATAATAAAAGTCACCTTTTCACACCCTGTTAGCAGTTCAGCCTCATCAACGGCCTGCTCGCCTTTAGAGGGGCCGGAGTGCTCCAGCCCGGCTCAAACCTCAAATCCCAGCACTGCCCTCAGTTCACAGCACACAGACTCCTTAGCTCCACTGTCAGAGGGAGGTAAATTCACACATGGCAGTGCTGGCTGGTTTTTATGTCTTGCAAAACCCGGCCTGGAACAAGGGGAGTAGTCACCCACCCAGCACTTTGACTACTCCCAGTAAGAGCCGTCCCGGATCAGCTATGACAGCCATGATAAATCTCCCGGTGTCAATTAGCAATAGCTGCTGCTGACACATAAAATACCGGCTCTTACTTTACCGAGGCCAGGAACCGCGGTGACACATACCTTCCATCCACGACGATTCCAGGTACCTTCTTACAGGAACTACTGCTGGTTTTTGCAACAGGAAAATATGACCATTCACAAACGCAAAAGCAGATGCCTGAAGCACTTTTAACAGTACTGGGCCTTACTTAAAGAGGACCTTTCATCTGGCAAAAAAATCTGAACTAAGCTGCTCCGTTCTCCTGCTATGCCCTCCAGTATGTTCGGTCACTTGGTTATAGCAGGAGGAGACTGCCCTTGTTCTCCTGGGCATCTCCTTCTCTAAGGGTGTAGCGCTGGCCAATCGCAGCTCAGAGCTCACAGCCTGGGAGAAAAAAAACTCCCAGGCTGTGAGCTCTGCGCTGCGATTGGCCAGCGCTACAGCCTGGTGGAAGAAGACGCCCAGCAGAACAAGGGCAGTCTCCTCCTACTATAACCAAGTCCCCTAAGTCTCTGCCTACTATAACCAAGTGACCAAACATACCGGAGGGCATAGCAGGAGAACGGAGTGGCGCCCAGGGATAATAGTAAGTGCAGTGAGATCCCTGGGTGCCGCTGTACAGATCATGACACTTAGTTCAGATTTTTTTGCAAGATGAAAGGTCCTCTTTAAGAAAGAAATTGTGTTATTCCATTAAATTTTCATACACTGTTTACTATGAAAACTTTGATGTAGATCGGTAATTGTTGGAGTAAAACTCGTTCTGTTCAAAATTATTTCTATAGTTTAAGGCTACATCTACACGACGACATTTGTCGCGCGACATTTTGTTGCACTAATGTCGCGCGACAACTTTTATAATGGCAATCTATGGTGTCGCACTGCAACATGCTGAGATTGCGACGCAACAGTCGCAGAAAATCTATTCGAGATGGATTTTTCTGCGACTGTTGCGTCACAGTCGCAGCATGTTGCATGTTGCAGTGCGACACCATGGACTGCCATTATAAAAATTGTCGCGCTACAAATGTTGCAGTGTAGTTGTGCCCTATCTGTCGCGCAACTTATTGTCGCGCGACAAATGTCGTTGTGTAGACGTAGCCTTAGAGCTTCTCTGGAACCTAAATATTGACCTATCCTGAGGATAGATGATCAATAGCAAACTAACCGGGCTCTGACTCCAGCTGTTTGCAGAAGCTTTGGCTCCGAATCCAGGACACATGAAATGACACAGCTCTGTATACTGGGTTGTAGATGTGAATGGTTCCTACAGCACAGTTATCATTCACTTGAAGAACCTCGTTAAGACAAAGAAATTCAGATAAATAATATATTTTCTCATTCTGAACTCTGTAACCAATAATGGACCCCAGAGCTTAATACATTTTTACTCCTTGAGGTACTTTCTCCTGTTGCCATTGTCTGTACCTGCTAAGAAATACCCTTTGTATGATGCTCTGAGGAACACTTCATATACTATTTGTCAGTATTCATTACAATGTGATTGTTGTAGAGATTGCATATCCTAGTCCTCCTGAATAGCGATGAGCGGCATAGGCAATATTCGTTTTCGCGATATTTTGTTAATTTTTCCCATAATATTCGCAATAAATTAGTGAACTCTAGAATTCGTGATCTCCAGTCAGTATGTTTGCTATTACGCAAATTGGCACTAATGATGCACATATTTTTTGCGCAATACATGCAACTTCACATTTTAGCAGGTCTGAGTAGATATTACTGATTGGTGCACTAAGTATTGCTGTGACATCACAGCACTATGTATGTAGCATGTATGCATGGACAGCAGAACCTATCACACTACCTAACACTCTGCACTGGAACCTATCAGCTACACTATATCACTATCTAACCTAAACTGACTGACTTTGGAATGATATGGATTTCTGCACAAATTGGTCATAAAATGTGATCTGATCTTGATCTAAGTCACAACAATAGACAATCACAGTCTGCTTAAACTAATAACACACAAAGAATTAAATGTTACCATGTTTTTATTGAACACACCATGTAAACATTCGCAATGCAGGTGGAAAAAGTATGTGAACCCCTAGACTAATGACATCTCCAAGTGCTAATTGGAGAGAGGTGTCAGCCAACTGGAGTCCAATCAATGAGATGAGATTGGAGGTGTTGGTTACAGCTGCCCTTCCCTATGAAAAACACACACCAGTTCTGGATTTGCTTTTCACAAGAAGCATTGCCTGATGTGAATGATGCCTCGCACAAAAGAGCTCTCAGAAGACCTACGATTAAAAGTTGTTGACTTGCATAAAGCTGGAAAGGGTTATTAAACTGTCTCCAAAAGCCTTGCTGTTCATCAGTCCATGGTAAGACAAATTGTCTATAAATGGAGAAAGTTCAGCACTGCTGCTACTCTCCCTAGGAGTGGCCGTCCTGTAAAGATGACTGCAAGAGCACAGCGCAGACTGCTCAATGAGGTGAAGAAGAATCCTAGAGTGTCAGCTAAAGACTTACAAAAGTATCTGGCATATGCTAACATCCCTGTTAGCAAATCTACGATACGTAAAACAAAAATGGATTTCATGGGAGGATACCACAAAGGAAGCCACTGCTGTCCAAAAAAAACATTGCTGCACGTTTACAGTTTGCACAAGACCACCTGGATGTTCCACAGCAGTACTGGCAAAATATTCTGTGGACAGATGAAACTAAAGTTGAGTTGTTTGGAAGAAACACACAACACTATGTGTGGAGAAAAAGAGGCACAGCACACCAACATCAAAACCTCATCCCAACTGTGAAGTATGGTGGTGGGGGCATCATGGTTTGGGGCTGCTTTACTGCGTCAGGGCCTGGACGGATTGCTATCATCGAAGGAAAAATTTATTCCCAATTTTATCAAGACATTTTGCAGGAGAACTTAAGGCCATCTGTCCACCAGCTGAAGCTCAACAGAAGATGGGTGTTGGTTGCAACAGGACAACGACCCAAAGCATAGAAGTAAATCAACAACAGAATGGCTTAAACAGAAGAAAATACGCCTTCTGGAGTTGCCCAGTCAGAGTCCTGACCTCAACCCGATTGAGATGCTGTGGCATGACCTCAAGAAAGTGATTCACACCAGACATCCCAAGAATATTGCTGAACTGAAACAGTTCTGTACAGAGGAATGGTCAAGAATTACTTCTGACCGTTGTGCACGTCTGATCTGCAACTACAGGAAACGTTTGGTTGAAGTTATTGCTGCCAAAGAAGGTTCAACCAGTTATTAAATCCAAGGGTTCACATACTTTTTCCACCTGCACTGTGAATGTTTACATGGTGTGTTCAATAAAAACATGGTAACATTTAATTCTTTGTGTGTTATTAGTTTAAGCAGACTGTGATTGTCTATTGTTGTGACTTAGATGAAGATCAGATCACATTTTAGGACCAATTTGTGCAGAAATCTATATCATTCCAAAGGGTTCACATACTTTTTCTTGCAACTGTATATGAGATAACTAACTATCTAATGTAATTGGATAAGGAATAGGATCCAGATGAAAGCACAGATCACAGAAATGACACTGCTCTCTCTCTCAGAACAGCAAAAAAACTGCAGAAAATGGCTGCTGGGGAGTTTCTTATATAGTAAGGGGTAGGCAACTTTCCTATTGGTTGCTAGGGATGTTGCTAAGCTCTGACAAAGTTATTGCAGCCTTCTCATTGGCCTACAAGCAAGAAGGGAGATTACTGATGAAAAAAAAATCTAGAATATTCACGATTCCGAATATATAGCACTATATTCTACATCTTCGCGAATCCTCAAAGTGTCGATATTCACGATAAAAATTTGCGATCAACACTACTTGATTTCCCTCTATATAAAGAGATTTTACAGGACCCTGCAGACCCCACAAATCCACCTGAATTACCGATATCTTGCCTGTGGAAAAAAATAATCTAATATACTTACTTTACTCAAAGTTGCATGGACCATCACTCCTCTTTTGAAAATCCTGGTTCCACTGACTTTATATGTAGAGATGAGCGAAGTATTGCAACATTTGATTTGGCTGCTTTGCCGAATTTTACAAAAAAATTAGCTTTGTGACGAAGTAATTTCTTTGTAAGCAGTAGCACATTTCTTTGTAAGTAATTGCGGCTCCCTGTCATTGCACCCCACAGATGCCACGTTCATAGCTGATCGCGACATCTGATAGCAATAACAGCATGTAAAATTAAAAATAAATACATTAAATCATACTTACCTCATCCAATTGCTCGCAATGGGCCGCCATCTTGATTGAAGATCTAGAGCAAAATTTCACGGGGCCGGTGATATCATGTCGGCTGGCATGGTGACATCATACATCACCGTGCACGGGATTTCGTGTGAGATCTTCAATGAAGATGGCAGCGGCCAGACCGTCGCAAGCAAATAGATGAGGTACAGTAAGTATGATTTTTTTTTACACTATTTCAGGAAAAATTGGTTCGCTACCACGAAGCATGAGGAAATTTGGCTTTTCAGCAAATCGAATTTTCCCTGAAATTCGGATCAAAGTCCACTTTGTGGACTTCTATTCACTCAACACTAGTTATATCTATTGCCAGGTTTGCAGTTTGGTTGATGGAGGTGACATGTCAGTTCCACAGGCCAGGCCGAGGATGGTGCTGTGGATTGGACCAGAACTATTTGTTTCTGGCACATGCACAAACTCCTATATCTACCTCATCTGTGCATGCACCTGCTGCAAGTCCTAAAGGAGCAAAGCTGAGGATGGGAGTGGTAGAAGCTCTGGCTGCAATCATTTTTCACAGTGGCAATCCTCACATCGGTGCACCTAGGGCCAAGACAATGAAAGGACGGCTCACCCTTTTTCCCTCGGGCACACACTAATGTTGGATGTTGGGGCTCCTCCCTGATGGTAGTTGGGTTGCCCTTGATGTTGTGGGGTTCATGCGAGTATAATGCAGGAGATGTAGGTGCTGTTTTGCTGAAGTCAGTAACCAGGCCAGTTGTATAAAATAAACATCTGTCTTTAATAACTAAAGTGCAGAATGGAAGTTGTAGTACATCCAATGGTATCAAAACAAAGACAGTTTCAAACAATTCTCGGTGCTAATCTCCCCAAATAGCAATGTATGGATATAGGCTAGAATATGGATTGTAGTGGATTGTCTTGCCTCTATTTCTCTATTAGTCAAGGCCCAACTGGTCTACCTATCAGTGAGACTGAAAGATGAGCCAATTAGATTCCAGACTAATTGCCCACTCCCAGATCTAGGCAGGGATTTAAAGGGGTTCTCTGGGCTTTTAATATTGATGACTCATCCTCAGGATAGGTCATCAATTACAGATCTACTGCAATGTCTATGGCAAAGCTGCAGTGAGCAGGAAGAGAGACGGGATTCGTCACGTGCGTCTTCCCTTTATACAGCTGATTGGCGGGGGTGCCGAGTGTTGGAACCCTGCCTATCTGATATTGGTGACTGATCCTGAGGATAGGTCATCAATATTAAAAGCCCGGAAAATCCCTTTAAGTCTTTTACTCAGTGATTGCTGGCTGCCTGTGATTACGTCAAGAGTGATGGCCCTGTTTGTGCCTGAACTCAAGACCTTAACCTTCTGTGTACTGACTTTGGCTTGTTTTTTTAATTAACCACTCATCTATTGATTTGGCTACCAGTGATTCTCATAATATCCTGACTGGCTTGCTCTTTGGATTACCAACTCATCTGCTGATTTGGCCTTGCGGCAGGCTCTGGTAGACAACCTAGAGGGTAGCTTTAGCTTCCTACCAACTAGAGTGGTTAAGGAAGACTGGCAGCAGTTTATGAGTTTGCTGGCTGTGGCTCCAGATGATGATTATAGTATTTCCTTAGAACAAAGCTGCCATCTGATAATGACCCTTTTTTTTGCTTTAGAAATATATGGCTGTCTTTTCCCAACTCTGTCCATGTTTCAAGAGTAAGGGGTGCACATGGACCTCTGGGTTCAGGTTCTGTAGGAAAGAAAACTGGAAACAACTTTGCAAAAGGATCTTTTATTCAAAGGGAAACAACGAAGTCAGCTGCAAACCATTATAATGCCACCATTTTACAAGTAATATTAATTGTTAATAATTGGAGCTTCCATATGGCAGTAAATCCCTGACACTGAATCTATATCTAACAACAAATCTGAATTGTGCTTTGTATAGTGTGAACTACAAGGATATCATTGTCCAATTACCATAACATGTACATGACTTTTCATTGTCATTCACCCATGTTGCTGGGGAGCCCATGGAGATATTGAACCAGGTGCAATATAGGTCCATCATTAATTATCATCCAACACTTGACTACTTATCTCTATTGGATGTATTTTTGTATCTACACTGGATGCAATCGACAGAGCAATTCTTTTTGAAAATGTACTGCCCCCCCCCTTGTAGTACAATAGTTTGCTTTGAATACAATTGTAGTAAATTATTTGCATATAGGGACTACTATAATTTTTCAACCAAAGCTGTAATATCAGTTCATGGCCTTTGTGGAGGAAATGTACGGTGAAACCTAGAAAGGTCTGGATGACTGGATGAGCTCCTGTACTGCAGATGTATCCTGCTCTTGTGTTTGTCCATTATTTCATCATTAACTGGATGATGACTGACGATGAGTGAAACAGAAAATTTAAATCATATAGTACTCACTTGTCCAGTAAGTAATTGCCTATTAGGATATATTCACATATATGTTTAATTCTCTTTTTCATAAATGCCACAGGGAGAATTAGATTAGTGATATTAAATTAATCTGGTATTTTTTTTTTCAAATTATTACCTATGAAATTAGATTTTAAATGGTCCCTTGAACATTTTGCATTTGAAGCCTACCACCTTGAATATCACATCAAGTGCATGTAATATAAAAAATAAAATCAGTTCTAAATTTCCGAGCTTGTTTCTGAGATTTACTAAGGGATGAGATGGAGCAAATTTGAATAAGACACATGAGCAAGGACAGGCTGTGTTGGGTAAAAGTCTACATGGCCACATGCCTCACTAAAATGTCCAATGGGTGAAATGAAAACTAAAATGGGCTGCATGTCTGATTTGGGTAGAAGTCTAAAATTGCTCCAGAATTCTGTGCCTGTGCCATGTTTGAAGTCATGGAGCTGCTCAGTACAACCCATACTATTACAAATGTTGAGATTGCATGGAAGATGTATGCAGATTGCATGGAAGGGTATGTTCACACGAGGTGGAAAAGTGGATGAGATTTTACAAACTCTCACCCACAATGTGCAGAAAAAAATCTAATTTTAAATCCTCATCAAATTCTGCTGTAAATTTCTATAATGTTTTTTCCATTTGCAGTGCATACAGTAGAATCTGCCTCAAATCTGCATGTAATACAACTGTGGTAAAACCCTATGTGACCATACATGAAGAATGCTTGATTGTATGCACCTGTTTGCAATGGGTGTGACTAAAACTCCTCAACTCAATATTAAGGCTGGGGCTACAGTACATGGTGATATGTGTCACGTGACAAAAAAAACAAAAACATGTCTGCAACTTGCTGTGGTGTAATAACAGCCAAAAATCACATGTAAGTAGTAGTCGCATGTGTCAGACCGTATATATAGATCCGAAGTTGATTCGTTAAAATTCCTCGATTTATGTATTGGCTCTGTGGAGCAAAAGTTCATTCGACCTAAAGTCGTATGAGACTTTGGTGAATTACTAGTGCATTCATATCTGCGTATTTAAAAACTATTTAAAATAGCAATCCAATGTAGGCTTTGGTATGGTGGTACCAGCCAGTACCAAAGCCCACTTTGGATTACTATTTTAAATAGTTTTTAAATCTGCACATATGAATGCAGTAGCAATTCACAGAGGTCTTGCGTTACTTCGGGCAAGACGCACTTTGGCTTCTCGGAGCCAATACATTTTAATGCTGTATAGAAACAACATTAAAATCGAAGTGTATGAATTAATCGACTTTGTATCTATCACCTGAAGGTTGATTCGCTGAAGCCTAGCCTCTACCCTACATAACGATATACTTACTTTGAAACTGATTTTGACGCTAATAGACTCCCTTCAAGTTTATTTCAGGCCAAATTACACAGAAGCTCATTTACATTAAAATGTTTGACGTACACTCACCTAAAGAATTATTAGGAACATCTGTTCTATTTCTCATTAATGTAATTATCTAGTCAACCAATCACATGGCAGTTGCTTCAATGCATTTAGGGATGTGGTCCTGGTCAAGACAATCTCCTGAACTCCAAACTGAATGTCAGAATGGGAAAGAAAGGTGATTTAAGCAATTTTGAGCGTGGCATGGTTGTTGGTGCCAGACGGGCCGGTCTGAGTATTTCACAATCTGCTCAGTTACTGGGATTTTCACGCACAACCATTTCTAGGGTTTACAAAGAATAGTGTGAAAAGGGAAAAACATCCAGTATGCGGCAGTCCTGTGGGCGAAAATGCCTTGTGGATGCTAGAGGTCAGAGGAGAATGGGCCGACTGATTCAAGCTGATAGAAGAGCAACGTTCACTAAAATAACCACTCGTTACAACCGAGGTATGAAGCAAAGCATTTGTGAAGCCACAAGACGCACAACCTTGAGGCGGATGGGCTACAACAGCAGAAGACCCCACCGGGTACCACTCATCTCCACTACAAATAGTAAAAAGAGGCTACAATTTGCACGAGCTCACCAAAATTGGGCTGTTGAAGACTGGAAAAATGTTGCCTGGTCTGATGAGTCTCGATTTCTGTTGAGACATTCAAATGGTAGAGTCCGAATTTGATGTAAACAGAATCAGAACATGTATCCATCCTCTGATGTCAACTTCCAGCAGGATAATGCACCATGTCACAAAGCTTGAATCATTTCAAATTGGTTTCTTGAACATGACAATGAGTTCACTGTACTAAAATGGCCCCCACAGTCACCAGATCTCAACCCAATAGAGCATCTTTGGGATGTGGTGGAACGGGAGCTTCGTGCCCTGGATGTGCATCCCTCAAATCTCCATCAACTGCAAGATGCTATCCTATCAATATGGGCCAACATTTCTAAAGAATGCTATCAGCACCTTGTTGAATCAATGCCACGTAGAATTAAGGCAGTTCTGAAGGCAAAAGGGGGTCCAACACCGTATTAGTATGGTGTTCCTAATAATTCTTTAGGTGAGTGTATACTATAGTGTAAATATTTTTGGGATATAACCGATTCCTCAGTTTTTACTTGCATTAATAATAACACATACAGTATGAGTTAATGAGCGAGTGGTCTCATACCTATTGTACTACTGTAAAATATGTAAATGGAAATCTTCATTTTATTTTTACTTGAACACAGATATTATCAGGTGTAAGATATCAAGACATACTTTGAGAAACTGTTGTCCTTGTTAAATATACACCAATTAGCCATAATATTAAAATGATATTTGTTTAGATTCCACTTGTGCTATCAAAACAGCTCTGACCCTTGAAAAGCACAAACTGCACAAGTCATGTACGTGTCCTGTGATATTAGGTGCCTGAAAGAGGTTATCTGGTCTCATAATGATTTTTTATCTACCCAGAGTAACCCAAAAAAACACATTTCTACCCAGGGCCGGCCTTAGGGGTGGGCAATCTGCCCAACTGCACAGAGCGCATCACCTTTCACTCCTGAATGGGGTGCCAAATGGTTCCCTCCTCTGACGCTTGCTGCTTTTGAAGTATCCCAGAATAGGTTATTTGCAAAATTGTTTTTGTTGCTTAATGTTCTGATTAGTGTTGAGCGAATTGAATCGAACTTCGATGTGAATTTAAGGAAAAATGTAATTTACAGGGAAGCCGAATTTCCTCGCAGCGCCCTCTCCCCCCTCGTCATTGAACCCCTCAGATGCTGCGTTCATTGCTGATCACAGCATCCGAGGCTACCATTTATGCATTTTTATGCAAAATTTCAATGAAGGTGGCCACAACGATGCACTGAGGGGGTGCTGCAGTGCCCTTCGTGCACTGAAATCCCAATTTGCCTCAACATAAAAAGGTGAATTTTAACATTTTGCAGCAACAGATTTGACAGTAAAAGGTATGCTTCTAGTGAATGGAGCAAGCCCTATCAGTGAATTTGGAGCTGACAGACTCGATTTAATTATAAATTATTATTCAATATATATTCTATATTTTGGAAGACATCAACCCAAAAATGTATACTCTTTCAAAGGGTTTACAAACGTATTTAAATCTCTGAATGTAATCAATAATTATAATTGTAGACTGTGATATTTTATGAAAAGCCCATTTGACTTAAAATGGTTTTAGGTTATTTTACTGACATCTATCTGGAGCAGGTTAAATAAATCAGATATGATGAAATGCAACTGAAAGACAGCATGAGTTAACCTTGTGTTGAACTTAGGGTGTGAAATGAGTGGGAAATTCATCAGTTCCTTTTGACCTTGGAATAATATCCACTAGATGAAACAATGCCAGAACTTCAAATAAATAGCTCAGGACATGTCTCAACTTCTATACACAACTAGTCCTATCAAGCAAGACAGATAGCTGACATGGACTGTAGTAAGTATAGCGAAAACATTAACTCTGTGAACCCCAGTGCACAATTACTAGGGTTGACTTCTTTTTACACAAGATCCATAAAATTGGTCAGTTTACTGCCAGTGTCGGACTGGGGTGCCTAGGGTGCATCAGCATAATTTATTATGGGAGCCCACCGTATAGATACATTCAAACAAGATGCTACAAGATGAGGAGGCAGGTCTCTGGGAAAAGAAAAAAATAATGATTCCTGCAATGCTGCAAAATGTTTTCATGAATGATTTGAGGAACATAAAAAGACTTCAGGGTGTTGAATTGACCTCCAAATTCCCCATATCCATGCCACCTGCAGCTTACAGAAATGTAATGATCTTGGTGCCAGATACCACGGGACACCTTCAGATGTCTTGTGAAGTCCATGTTTCAACAAGTCAAAGCTGCTTTGGTGCACAATATTAGACAGGTTTTAAGCCATTCACTGCAGTGTAACAGTGTAAACCCATTGGTTTTCGCATAACAAAGGAAGGCCAGGTACATGGCCTCATGAAGGTGTGATTTTCACATCGAAATGCATTGCCTTTATCTGATATTCTATTTATATTAAAGAGAAAACATTTATCATACTCCTTCCTTCGTAGGGCCAGACTTTTTTTTTGTTCCAACATAAAAAATAAAATGTCACTAGCAATGTCTTTGTAAGTTTTGTATATCTTAGCTTTGACAATGCTGAAAACTAATAAAAATTCTATGTAAATGGTACAAAAAAAATTCCTTATTTCTAGAGTTGAGCGAACACCTGGATGTTCGGGTTCGACGAGTTCGGCCGAACTTTCGAAAAATGTTCGGGTTCGGGATCCGAACTCGACCCGAACTTCATCCCGAACCCGAACCCCATAGAAGTTAATGGGGACCCGAACTTTTGGGCACTAAAAAGGCTGTAAAACACACCCGGAAAGGGCTAGAGGGCTGCAAAAGGCAGCAAAATGTAGTTAAATCCCCTGCAAACAAATGTAGATAGGGAAATGATGAGTTAACATAAAATAAATAAAAATTAAACAATATTAATTGGAGTGAGGTCCCATAGCACAGAATCAGGCTTCAAGTCACCCACCAATGGAGAAGGTCACTTACTATTATTTTGACCACAGCACCCAGACAAAGGAGAGAGGTCCCACAGCAGAGAACCAGGCATCATATCACCCACCACAGGAGTAGGCCACCATTTAGTTACTTTGACCCCTACACCCAGACGGAGGAGAGAGGTTACACAGCAGAGAATCAGGCATTTAGATCACCCACCACAGGAGTAGGCCACCATTGAATCAGACCCCGGCAACCATGTCAGATGGCACAAGCATAAGCTTTATATCAATCAGCACAGGAGAAGGCGACTTTGACAGACTTTGACCCCTATACCCGGACGGAGGAGAGAGGTTTCAAAGCAGAGAATCAGGCATTTAGATCACCCACCACAGGAGTAGGCCCCCATTGAATCAGACCCTGGCAACCATGTCAGATGGCACAACCATCAGCTTTATATCAATCAGCACAGGAGAAGGCGACTTTGAAAGACTTTGACCCCTACACCCAGACGGAGGAGAGAGGTTTCACAGCAGAGAATCAGGCATTTAGATCACCCACCACAGGAGTAGGCCCCCATTGAATCAGACCCTGGCAACCATGTCAGATGGCACAACCATCAGCTTTATATCAATCAGCACAGGAGAAGGCGACTTTGAAAGACTTTGACCCCTACACCCAGATGGAGGAGAGAGGTTTCACAGCAGAGAATCAGGCATCATATCAACCACCACAGGAGAAGCCACCATTTAGTTACTTTGACCCCTGCACCCAGGAAGAGGAGAGAGGCACCACAGCACATATTCTGGCATCATATCAGCCACCACAGGAGAAGCCACCATTGAGTTACTTTGACCCCCGCACCCAGGAAGAGGAGAGAGGCACCACAGCACATATTCTGGCATCATATCAGCCACCACAGGAGAAGCCACCATTGAGTTACTTTGACCCCCGCACCCAGGAAGAGGAGAGAGGCACCACAGCACATATTCTGGCATCATATCAGCCACCACAGGAGAAGCCACCATTGAGTTACTTTGACCCCTGCACCCAGGAAGAGGAGAGAGGCCCCACAGCACATATTCTGGCATCATATCAGCCACCACAGGAGAAGCCACCATTTAGTTACTTTGACCCCTTCACCCAAACAGAGGAGAGAGGTTCCACATCAGAGAATCAGGCATCATATCAACCACCACAGGAGTAGGCCACAATTTAATGGGACCCCGGCAACCATGTCAGATGGCACAACCATCAGCTTCATATCAATCAGCACAGGAGAAGGCGACTTTGAAAGACTTTGACCCCTACACCCAGACGGAGGAGAGAGGTTTCACAGCAGAGAATCAGGCATTTAGATCACCCACCACAGGAGTAGGCCCCCATTGAATCAGACCCTGGCAACCATGTCAGATGGCACAACCATCAGCTTTATATCAATCAGCACAGGAGAAGGCGACTTTGAAAGACTTTGACCCCTACACCCAGATGGAGGAGAGAGGTTTCACAGCAGAGAATCAGGCATCATATCAACCACCACAGGAGAAGCCACCATTTAGTTACTTTGACCCCTGCACCCAGGAAGAGGAGAGAGGCACCACAGCACATATTCTGGCATCATATCAGCCACCACAGGAGAAGCCACCATTGAGTTACTTTGACCCCCGCACCCAGGAAGAGGAGAGAGGCACCACAGCACATATTCTGGCATCATATCAGCCACCACAGGAGAAGCCACCATTGAGTTACTTTGACCCCCGCACCCAGGAAGAGGAGAGAGGCACCACAGCACATATTCTGGCATCATATCAGCCACCACAGGAGAAGCCACCATTGAGTTACTTTGACCCCTGCACCCAGGAAGAGGAGAGAGGCCCCACAGCACATATTCTGGCATCATATCAGCCACCACAGGAGAAGCCACCATTTAGTTACTTTGACCCCTTCACCCAAACAGAGGAGAGAGGTTCCACATCAGAGAATCAGGCATCATATCAACCACCACAGGAGTAGGCCACAATTTAATGGGACCCCGGCAACCATGTCAGATGGCACAACCATCAGCTTCATATCAATCAGCACAGGAGAAGGCGACTTTGAAAGACTTTGACCCCTACACCCAGACGGAGGAGAGAGGTTTCACAGCAGAGAATCAGGCATTTAGATCACCCACCACAGGAGTAGGCCCCCATTGAATCAGACCCTGGCAACCATGTCAGATGGCACAACCATCAGCTTTATATCAATCAGCACAGGAGAAGGCGACTTTGAAAGACTTTGACCCCTACACCCAGATGGAGGAGAGAGGTTTCACAGCAGAGAATCAGGCATCATATCAACCACCACAGGAGAAGCCACCATTTAGTTACTTTGACCCCTGCACCCAGGAAGAGGAGAGAGGCACCACAGCACATATTCTGGCATCATATCAGCCACCACAGGAGAAGCCACCATTGAGTTACTTTGACCCCCGCACCCAGGAAGAGGAGAGAGGCACCACAGCACATATTCTGGCATCATATCAGCCACCACAGGAGAAGCCACCATTGAGTTACTTTGACCCCCGCACCCAGGAAGAGGAGAGAGGCACCACAGCACATATTCTGGCATCATATCAGCCACCACAGGAGAAGCCACCATTGAGTTACTTTGACCCCTGCACCCAGGAAGAGGAGAGAGGCCCCACAGCACATATTCTGGCATCATATCAGCCACCACAGGAGAAGCCACCATTTAGTTACTTTGACCCCTTCACCCAAACAGAGGAGAGAGGTTCCACATCAGAGAATCAGGCATCATATCAACCACCACAGGAGTAGGCCACAATTTAATGGGACCCCGGCAACCATGTCAGATGGCACAACCATCAGCTTCATATCAATCAGCACAGGAGAAGGCGACTTTGAAAGACTTTGACCCCTACACCCAGACGGAGGAGAGAGGTTTCACAGCAGAGAATCAGGCATTTAGATCACCCACCACAGGAGTAGGCCCCCATTGAATCAGACCCTGGCAACCATGTCAGATGGCACAACCATCAGCTTTATATCAATCAGCACAGGAGAAGCCACCATTGAGTTACTTTGACCCCTGCACCCAGGAAGAGGAGAGAGGCCCCACAGCACATATTCTGGCATCATATCACACACCACAGGAGAAGGCCTCTTTCAGTGATTTAGGCCTTTGGACCCAGACAGAGGAGAGAGGCACCACAGCACATATTCTGGCATCATATCAGCCACCACAGGAGAAGCCACCATTGAGTTACTTTGACCCCTGCACCCAGGAAGAGGAGAGAGGCACCACAGCACATATTCTGGCATCATATCAGCCACCACAGGAGAAGCCACCATTTAGTTACTTTGACCCCTTCACCCAAACAGAGGAGAGAGGTTCCACATCAGAGAATCAGGCATCATATCAACCACCACAGGAGTAGGCCACAATTTAGTTTATTTGACCCCTGCACCCAGGAAGAGGAGAGAGGCCCCACAGCACATATTCTGGCATCATATCACACACCACAGGAGAAGGCCTCTTTCAGTGATTTAGGCCTTTGGACCCAGACAGAGGAGAGAGGTCAGAGATTAGCTTCATATCCCCCAGCACAGCAGAAGACCGCTTTATTTGACTTAGGCCTCAGCACCCAGACAGAAGACAGAGGTAGCATGGCAGAGGTTATGGCTTCATGTCACCCGTTAGTTTAACCGGCCACTTTCATCTGGTTAGGCCCCGGCGCCCAGACAGAGAAGAGTTTCATTCAACTGTGGGTTTCATAAAATTTGTATCAAATAAAGAAGTGGCCCGTAGCACAACAAGACATGTTTTAGGCAGTTAATAAGGACTACTCTGCACAAGGGAGGGACAGGTCCTGTGGGATCCATGCCTGGTTCATCTTTATGAAGGTCAGCTTGTCCACGTTGGCTGTGGACAGGCGGCTGCGCTTGTCAGTAATGACGCCCCCTGCCGTGCTGAATACGCGTTCAGATAAAACGCTGGCCGCCGGGCAGGAAAGCACCTCCAAGGCATAACATGCTAACTCTGGCCACGTGGACAATTTCGAAACCCAGTAGTTGAATGGGGCCGAACCATCCGTCAGGATGTGGAGGGGTGTGCAGACATACTGTTCAACCATGTTAGTGAAATGCTGCCTCCTGCTAACACGTTCCGTATCAGGTGTCGGTGCAGATAGCTGTGGCGTGGAGACAAAACTTTTCCACATTTCTGCCATGCTAACCCTGCCCTCAGATGAGCTGGCCGTGACACAGCTGCGTTGGCGACCTCTTGCCACTCCTCTGCCTTCACCTTCCACCTGTTCCCCTGTGACATGTGGGAATGCTCTCAAGAGCGCCTCTATCAGCGTGCGCTTGTACTCGCGCATCTTACGGTCGCGCTCCAGTTCAGGAATTAAAGTGGGCACATTGTCTTTATACCGGGGATCCAGCAGGGTGGCCACCCAGTAGTCTGCACACGTTAAAACGTGGGCAACTCTGCTGTCGTTGCGCAGGCATTGGAGCATATATTCGCTCATGTGGGCCAGGCTACCCATGGGTAAGGACAAGCTGTCCTCTGTGGGAGGCGTATCGTCATCGTCCACCGTATCCCCCCAGCCACGCACCAGTGATGGGCCTGGGCTGCCACCCCGCTGTGAACTTGCGTCATCCTCGTCCCCCTCCACCTCCTCCTCCTCCTCGTCCTCCAGTACAGTGCCTTGGCTGGTGACTTGTGAACCTGTCCTCTGCTGCTTAAACAAACCTCCCTCTGAGCCACTTCGAACAGACTGGCCCGAAAGTGTTAGAAACGAGCCCTCATCCTCCTCCTCCTCCTCCACCTGGGCCACCTCCTCTAACATCATTGCCCTAAGTGTTTTCTCAAGGAGACATAGAAGTGGTATTGTAACGCTGATAACAGTGTCATCGCCACTGGCCATGTTGGTGGAGTACTCGAAACAGCGCAGCAGGGCACACAGGTCTCGCATGGAGGCCCAATCATTGGTGGTGAAGTGGTGCTGTTCGGCAGTACGACTGACGCGAGCGTGCTGCAGCTGAAACTCCACTATGGCCTGCTGCTGCTCGCACAGTCTCTCCAGCATGTGCAAGGTGGAGTTCCACCGGGTGGGCACGTCGCATATGAGGCGGTGAGCGGGAAGGCCGAAGTTCCGCTGTAGCGCAGACAGGCGAGCAGCGGCAGGATGTGAACGGCGGAAGCGCGCACAGACGGCCCGCACTTTATGCAGCAGCTCTGACATGTTGGGGTAGTGGTGAATGAACCTCTGCACCACCAAGTTCAGCACATGCGCCAGGCAAGGGATGTGCGTCAAACCGGCTAGTCCCAGAGCTGCCACGAGATTTCGCCCATTATCGCATACCACCAGGCCTGGCTTGAGGCCCACCGGCAGAAACCACTCGTCGGTCTGTTGTTCAATACCCCGCCACAACTCCTGTGCGGTGTGGGGCCTGTCCCCCAAACATATGAGTTTCAGAATGGCCTGCTGACGTTTACCCCGGGCTGTGCTGAAGTTGGTGGTGAAGGTGTGTGGCTGACCGGATGAGCTGGTGGAAGCAGTGGAGGAGGAAGCCGAGTAGGAGGAGGAGGCTACAGGAGGCAGAGAATGATGCCCTGCGATCCTAGGGGGCGGAAGGACGTGCGCCAAGGAACTGTCCGCCGGGGGCCCAGCCGCCACTACATTCATCCAGTGTGCAGTTAGTGAGATATAGCGTCCCTGGCCGTGCTTACTGGTCCACGTATCTGTGGTTAGGTGGACCTTGCCACAAATGGCGTTGCGCAGTGCACACTTGATTTTATCGGACACTTGCATGTGCAGGGAAGGCACGGCTGTCTTGGAGAAGTAGTGGCGGCTGGGAACCACATACTGCGGGACAGCCATGGCCATCAGCTGTTTGAAGCTGTCTGTGTCCACCAGCCGGAATGACAGCATTTCAAAGGCCAGCAGTTTAGAAATGCTGGCGTTCAGGCCAAGGGCTCGAGGGTGACTCGGGGGGAATTTGCGCTTCCTCTCTAAGGTTTGAGATATTGAGAGCTGAACGCTGCTGTGTGATATAGTGGAGACGCTAGTTGACGGTGGCGGTGGTGGTGGTGTCGGTGGCACATCCTCTGTTTGCTGCTCGGCAGGTGGCAACATTCCTCTCGAGGCGGAAGCCGAGGCAGCAGCGGTAGAGGGAGCAGGGGGAGCCTCAGCGAGTGCCTGGTTTTTAAGGTGTGTACCCCACTGCAGTTCATGCTTTGCATGTAGATGCCTGGTCATGCAGGTTGTGCTGAGGTTCAGAACGTTAATGCCTCGCCTCAGGCTCTGATGGCAGAGCGTGCAAGTCACTCGGGTCTTGTCGGTAGGACATTGTTTAAAGAAGTGCCATGCCAGGGAACTCTTTGAAGCTGCCTTTGTGGGGCTGGGTCCCTGTTGGCGATGTCCAGTAGCAGGCGAACTCTGGGGGCGGCGGCTCGTCTGCTTTGGCCCCCTGCTCCCTCTTTGGCTTCGCTGTTGTCTCGGTCTCACCACTACCTCTTCCTCTGAACTGTGAAAGTCATCGCCACGACCTTCAGTCCATGTGGGGTCTAAGACCTCATCGTCCTCTGCATCGTCTTCCACCCAGTCTCCCTCCCTGACCTCCTCCTGTTCAGTCTGCACACTGCAAAAAGACGCGGCAGTGGGCACCTGTGTTTCGTCATCATCAGAGAGTCGGTGACTCTGCTGTGGTGGTATTCCCATGTCCTCTTCATCTGGAGACATAAGTGGTTGTGCGTCAGTGCATGGTATGTCTTCCTCCACTGGGGAAGGGCTAGGTGGACGCCCCTGGGAAACCCTGGAAGCAGAGTCTTCAAACAGAAGAAGAGACTGCTGCATAACTTGTGGCTCAGACCGTTTCCCTGATATGCTTGGGGGTGATGTGACAGACTGATGGGCTTGGTTTTCAGGTGCCACCTGTGCGCTTTCCGCAGAAGACTGGGTGGAAGACCATGTGGTGAACGTGCTGGAAGCACTGTCGGCCACCCAATCGATTAATGCCTGTACCTGCTCAGGCCTTACCATCCTAAGAGCGTCATTGGGCCCCACGAGATATTGCGGTACATTCTGCCGGCTAGTTGAGGGAGTTCGTTCCCTACTGTGTGCGCCTGGGGCCGAACGGCCACGTCCTCTACCAGCAACAGAGGCTCCACGGACACCACCACGACCGCGTCCTCGTCCCTTAATAGTATTTTTCTTCATTGTTGCGATTCAACTCGCACCACAATGAAATATATTATTTTTTATAAGCAAAATCCCCTCACTGGAATACTTTCAGTCTTTTGACTGTATGGATTACAGATGGAATGACTGTTATATGTGAGTACCGCTTTCTTTGACAGATTCTAGTATGGGTACATATATGTTTTCCCAACCCCAGCACATTAGTTTGCTAATTCCAGATGTATGAAACGCAGGCCTAACTGTATCTAGTATATTGAACGCCAGATAAACTAACTTGGCCTTTTTTAAATAAAAAAAATTCCCTCACTGGAATACTTTAAGTCTTTTGACTGTATGGATTACAGATGGAATGACTGTTATATGTGAGTACCGCTTTCTTTGACAGATTCTAGTATGGGTACATATATGTTTTCCCAACCCCAGCACATTAGTTTGCTAATTCCAGATGTATGAAACGCAGGCCTAACTGTATCTAGTATATTGAACGCCAGATAAACTAACTTGGCCTTTTTTAAATAAAAAAAAAATTCCCTCACTGGAATACTTTCAGTCTTTTGACTGTATGGATTACAGATGGAATGACTGTTATATGTGAGTACCGCTTTCTTTGACAGATTCTAGTATGGGTACATATATGTTTTCCCAACCCCAGCACATTAGTTTGCTAATTCCAGATGTATGAAACGCAGGCCTAACTGTATCTAGTATATTGAACGCCAGATAAACTAACTTGGCCTTTTTTAAATAAAAAAAATTCCCTCACTGGAATACTTTCAGTCTTTTGACTGTATGGATTACAGATGGAATGACTGTTATATGTGAGTACCGCTTTCTTTGACAGATTCTAGTATGGGTACATATATGTTTTCCCAACCCCAGCACATTAGTTTGCTAATTCCAGATGTATGAAACGCAGGCCTAACTGTATCTAGTATATTGAACGCCAGATAAACTAACTTGGCCTTTTTTAAATAAAAAAAATTCCCTCACTGGAATACTTTCAGTCTTTTGACTGTATGGATTACAGATGGAATGACTGTTATATGTGAGTACCGCTTTCTTTGACAGATTCTAGTATGGGTACATATATGTTTTCCCAACCCCAGCACATTAGTTTGCTAATTCCAGATGTATGAAACGCAGGCCTAACTGTATCTAGTATATTGAACGCCAGATAAACTAACTTGGCCTTTTTTAAATAAAAAAAAAATTCCCTCACTGGAATACTTTATGGCTTTTCACTGTATGGATTACAGGTGGACTGGTATTAGTAGGGGTGACACAAGCACACCCAAGTCCCTGATGTAGGATTTCTATGGCACAGACCACTATTACAAGTGATTAATGGACGTTGGGAGAGATTGTGCTGCAGCACTAGTCCCAAGATGGCCGCCGCCTATCAGCCCAGTAACATGTGCCACAAAATGGTCTGCACAACCTTTAAAAAAAATAGCCTTGGACTGTGCTGCTAAATCGCTATTGGTCTGAATCCCAGGTGTAGATGTCTGACTTGTTTGGAGCTTTGGAATGCACACTGTGGCAGCTTCTGCTGCAGCACTACAAGTCGCAAAATGGCGGCCGGCGGTCAGCCCAGGTACATGTGGATGGAAAAATCACTCTGGCCACTCTAAAAATAGCCAATCCCTATCAAAAAAGCAGCTCAGCTGCAGTTGTTCAGATGAATCACAGGTGGAGGAGAGAAATTTGCTTCCAGTTATTCAATTATCCCTGCCTATTCTCGCCCTAGCATCAGCTGCGTCTATCCCTGTTCTATTCACATCGGGAGTGAGCACGTCCCGACGTGCGCACAAGCTTATAAAGAGGCTGAGTCACATGCTGCACTTGGCCAATCACAGCCTTGCCAATAGTAGGCATGGCTGCGATGGCATCTTAGGGCAAGTAGTATGATGCATGTTGATTGGCTGCTTTGCAGCCTTTCAAAATGCGCCAAAATACATGCCGAACGACGAACCCGAACCCGAACTTTTACGAAAAAGTTCGGGTTCGGGTCCGTGTCACGAACACCCCAAAATTCGGTACGGACCCGAACTATGCTCGAACTGTTCGCTCAACACTACTTATTTCAACCCAAAAAACTATAAAAAATAAATAAATTGGAAGATGATAAAAAGGCAACTTTTTTATCAATATACTATCTTCTTTTATTTGTATTGTGGTTTTATAAATGACGAGTTAGATTATAGATACCATATGAAAATAAACCAGTTATATCAATATAGCATGCACCACATTTTCATACTTGTAATCAGTGGCCTTTGATCTTCTGGTAATCAGGTCTATCTAGGAAGTAACATATTTTTAAAATACCCATATCAATAAGCTACATTTTAATTATAATTGCACTATAAAAAATGTAGCCCATGGTCTGCGGGTAATTTATTGTGGTGTTGTCTCTTAATGAGATCATCTGAACCATGGAACATGGGCCTGAACAGTCACAATAATTTAGGACAAAGCTCACAAATCACTGTGCATGCAATTGCATTGTCTTGTAACTAGTGGCAGTGGTCATGCCTCTTGGATGAAGATTTAAATATGTGTCATTTGCAATTTCTAGCCCCATTTTACGAGGGTGATGAGATAACAATCCGATTTTGATCTTCTTGAGTATATAATGTTCTTTTCGTTAGAAACCTCTTTATCTTTTCCTGTCTGTCTATGTCTAGGCTGCCCTCCCCCGTCACATTTCTTCTTTCATAAATATATTCCTCACAACTTCTCATAGCTTCAAAAACAAAATTTTGTTCATTTATTTTACAAATACTCAATATTTTTTATTATTCGACAGTTCTGCACAAGAGTTGTAATTAAGTCATTTTACAAATATGTAACCATTTAATATACGTCAAGAGGTTAAAAATGGAAGAACCTATGCTGTCCTAAAGCCAACAAAAACGTAAGGCTATTTGTTTTTCATTCACTGTACCCTAGCAGAGCCCTCCTGGAAAAAAAGATGAGCCAAAATTATTCACATGGCAGCAACGTCCATTTAATTAAGTCCAAAAATATTTGTTAATATTAATATGGAATACCAACTGAACGCAATATACAATAGTGGAATAAAACATAACAAACATATGCTGCAACTTATTAATCGATTTTCTCATTTTATTGTATGGACTGACAAACCAACAAGGGCATAACAATGAGGGTACTATGTGAACTAATGATGGGTCCAGCAATTAGGAATCACTGCAGTGCAGAGATAATGGGACAGAACAAAACCATAAAAATATTTTGTTTCCTGAAATCATTAGTGGTTGTTAGGAAATGGTTTTACTATAAGACCCAGGATCACCGGTTATGCTATATTTTTCACTCAACTGTCCATAAATGAATATCACATATATGGTATCACTATGATAAGTGTCAATTTATAATATGTGGTGCATGGAATAGAACCTTAAAAGAGTTAAAGGCCACAAAAATGTTAAAATAACAGCCCCTTCTATGCCGTCCAATCCAGGGAAATCATACTACTACTCATGTATAAGTACAATTTATTTTATTTTGCTACATGCAACATGTCTACTGAGCTATATTGAACTACAAAGTTATAAACGCTTGATGAGGTTCTCTGTGCTAAAAGTATTGTTGACTTTTCTTCATGGTAAGTCATCATTAGAGATGAGCGAAGTTTTGAAAAATTTTATTCGGCAGCTTTGCTGAAGTTTTCCAAGGCCAATCTGCCTAATCATATTCTTCCCACTAGATGGACAAATCTTACTGTGGCGGTTTAGGACTTAAACTGCGGGGAGCAGGGAGTCCAGTGAGACTGCAGGGAGACTGCAGGGAGAGTGTATCGCCATGTACATTAGTGTGCAGTGCATCAAGATTCAAAGCTAATCCATGTCTATTCGCTAGCATTACAGGTCAATGTTACCGTCAGATCTAATTTATTGACATGGACTTAACTTTGCAGTGCATCAAGTTTCAAGTAGTGGACCCATGAAATGGTGGGGCGGTTGGCAGCGGCAGTAGTGGCCCCATGACAGAGTGGGGAGGGTGGCAGCAGCAGCAGTAAGGCTGTGTTCAGGTCACTGTTTATTTTTTCGTTCTTCTGATCGTCAGCAGAAATGAATTTTTTTTTTTTTTAAGTGGCCGATATTTTGAGCATCTGTAAGGCCTCTATCACATGGTCAGTATTTAGTCAGTATTTTGAATCATTATTTGATCAGTATTTGTAAGCCAAGACAGGAGTGGGTCCAAAGCAGAGATAACATGTAATGGAAATATTTACATCTGATCTATGTTTTGTTCTTATTTCTGCTTTTGGCTTACAAATACTGATCAAATACGGACCAAGTAATGACCGTGTGAAAGAAACCTTATGCTCAATTTCCATCCGTTTTGGCCAATTACAGTATGGCTGAAATCATGTTTTTTTAACAAGGAAAAAAGTCCTGCATACATGACTTTAATGGCCTCTATCAAATGGTCAGTATTTTCCATCAGCATTTGATCAGTATTTGTAAGCCAAAAACATAAATATAATGGAAATATTTGCATCACTTCTGTGTTATAGACCCACTCCTGCTCTTGGCTTACAAATACAGATCAAATACTGACCAAATACTGACTGTGTGAAAGAAGCCTTAGGCTGCGTTCACACGAGCGTGTCCGGATTAGTTCCGGATGCGTCCCGGTGTGTTGCGGCAAACCCGCGCGAGTAGGAATGCAATTGCAGTCAGTTTTGACTGCGATTGCGTTCCGATGTTCAGTTTTTATCGTGCGGGTGCAATGTGTTTTGCACGCGCGTGATAAAAAAACGACTGTGGTACCCAGACCCGAACTTCTTCACAGAAGTTCAGGTTTGGGTTCGGTGTTGTGTAGATGTTATTATTTTCCCTTATAACATGGTTATAAGGGAAAACAATAGCATTCTGAAAACAGAATGCATAGTAAGTGATCAGTTGAGGGTTAAAAAAAATAAAAAAAATTAACTCACCTTCTCCGTTTGTTCGCGTAAGTCCCGGTCTCTTCTTTACTTCTTAAAAGATGAACTATGGGCTAAAGGACCTTTGGTGACGTCAGATCACATGCTCCAATCACATGGTCCATCACCGCGGTGATGTAGCATGTGATCTGACGTCACCAAAGGTCCTTTAGCCCATAGTTCATCTTTTGAGAAGTAAAGAAGAGACCGGGACTTACGCGAACAAACGGAGAAGGTGAGTTAATTTTTTTTATTTTTTTTAACCCTCAACTGATCACCTACTAAGCATTCTGTTTTCAGAATGCTATTATTTTCCCTTATAACCATGTTATAAGGGAAAATAATACAGTGAATAGACTGTCACCTAGCAACCATGCGTGAAAATCGCACAGCATCCGCACTTGCTTGCGGATGCTTGCGATTTTCACGCAACCCCATTCACTTCTATGGGGCCTGCGTTGCGTGAAAAACGCAGAATATAGAGCATACTGCGATTTTCACGCAACGCACAAGTGACGCGTGAAAATCACCACTCATCTGAACAGCCCCATAGAAATGAATGGGTCAGGATTCAGTGCGGGTGCAATACGTTCACCTACCGCATTGCACCCGCGCGGAATACTCGCCCGTGTGAACGCAGCCTTATGGATGCTCAAAATACAGGATCTATTTTTTTCTGTTTTTCTGACGGATCAGAAGAGCAGAAAAATGAATGGTGATGTGAACATGGCCACACAGGGACAATAATGGCTCTATAACAGAGTGGGGAGGGAGGGTTAGCAGCAGTGGCAGTAACAGTGAGAATAGTGGCCCCATGAGAGAGGTGGAGGGGCAGCAACAGTGGGAGTAACAGTCAGAATAGTGGCCCCATGACAGAGTGGGGAGGGAGCAACAGCAGTAGCAATAACAGTGAGAATAGCGGCCCCGTGACAGAGTGAGGGGGAGGGGCAGCAACAGTGCAGTAACAGTAAGAATAGTGGCCTCATAACAGAGTGGGGAGGGAGCAGCAGCAGTGGCATAAAACAAAAGATGGTAGCAGATCACAGTAGTAGCAGAACCCAACAACAGCTGTGTGATATCAAGGGCCAGTGGTATGCATATCCTTGTAAAACTGTAGGAGAAGAAGCCCCATTGTAGGAATGGCAGGAGAGGCAGCAGGCGAGTGGTATCAGGCGGGTGGCTGCATCACAATGCTGTCAGCAGCATGTGGCCAGAAATAACGGCCTGTTTTGATGAATATTCCAGTGTGGCAGCACACTACAGTATGATCATTAGTGGAAGAATGATCTATTCTATTACATCAGGCACAGGTGTCTGGATATCCTGGTTGACCCACGCCTGATTTATCTTTATGAAGGTTAGTCTCTTAACATTTGGGGAGGAAAGGCAAGTTCTTTTAGGGGTAACTGTGTTCCCTGGTGTACTGAACACCCACTCTGATGCCACATTACTGTCTGGACAGGAAAGCATGCCCATGGCAAACTCAGCCAGTTGTGGCTACACTTCAAGCATGCCCATGGCAAACTCAGCCCGTTGCAAATACACAACATGTCTCTATAGTAGTCCATTTTTGCATCCCTCTTAGCAACATTTTTGCCACTGCCTATTCCTTTAGAGGGCCCAGGCGATAGTGGCCATAGTGTATAACAACTGTATCTCTAACAGAAAGGGTTAGCTATGATAAATTTCCCTCCACTGAGCAGTTATTTACAGGGCAATAAATTACACCTGCCCATTATACGGACGTAGGCTAAATGCACACGACCGTATGTGTTTTGCGGTAAGCAAATTGCGGTTCCGCAAAACAAAAGGGTGACATCTGTATGTCATCTGTTTTTTTTGAGGATCCATTGTAACAATGCCTAAAACGGACAAGAATAGGACATGTTCTATATTTTTTTGCGGGGCTACAGAACGGACATACTGATGTGGACAGCACACGGTGTGCTGTCCGCATTTTTTGCGGATCCATTGAAATGAATGGGTCCGCATCCTATCCGCAAAAAAAACTGAACGGGCACGGAAACAAAATAAGTTCGTGTGCATGTAGCCTTAGTCCATTCCGGACCACAAAACACATACGGTCATGTGCATGTAGACTAACTCTGAATATCGTTGCACTAGAATGTGATGCACATGGCAATACACTCTCCCTGCAGTCTCCCTGCCGTCTCCTTCTCTGGTATTGTTCTTTCAAACTGATTTGAGCAACACTGTCCCTAGTACATGAGCGCTTGCCACATCTCTCTCTCAGCTCACAGGACACAGGTGGAGACTGAGTGGGATGAGGCTTTTATAGGGCTGTGACATCACAGGGGGTGTCTACCTGTGGATTGGCTGGTTGCACGGCATTATGGGTGATCTTTCATTCCCGGGTTTGATACTTTCACTTTGTAACACTTGCAGATGCCATTTTAAGAAACCTGATTTGTTACAATGAAGCAGAAGGAAATTCGGCTTCATTGCGAATTGAGGTTTTACTAGACCTCCCACTGAATTCCGCTTTGAATTCTTCACTTCACTAGTACATTACACAAGTCATCATTATCAGATCCAAGGAGGTCTGACACCTGGCACCACCGATCAAACTTTTCAGGCAGCTGCCAGTGCCTGAAACTATACAGTTCTTGGAGCCAGAAGCAGAAAGCTCTGACACTGTGTGGTGGCCATGCTGGGGTACTGCAGCGCAGCTCCCAAGTGAAACATCAGTAGGGGGGTGGCATAGGGAAATTGGAGTAGTATTTCTAGGCAAAAGTGTCTAGTTTAAGGATACGCCAAATCTGAAACAATATGCGCTGTTTAATAGGTCTGGCACAAACTACGTCAATGCAGACTCAAGCAAAAATGACTTCAAGTATCACCCAAATTATTAATACAAAATAACATGAAATAATAATAAAAATATTACAATTTTGTCCGCCTGCAGTCACCAACAGAGGGAGATTGCAGAGGAGAGATGACCTCAGAATTTCTCTCTGTAAGCTCCTAAGCTCCCCACAGCAGTGGCTGCTGGGAGAAAGCACAAATGTAAGTAGATAAAATGAATTGAAATGGAGATTTTTATTGTAGAGTTGAGGTTTATAATATATACTGTAAAGGCAAACAACATGCTATTTCGAGTCATAAGGAATACACAGATTAAAATGATTCTACCGCAAGCTGTGGTTACACTACAGGATTATACTGAAAGTCAATGGGATAAAATGCCAGCACATATATATTCCCGGGGGCTGTCAGATATTACATGCAGCCTCTCTGGAATATTATGAGCCAGTAGGAGGGAGGGTTGCAGCTTTGTTTTGTGATGTTTGTTTGCTCTGTCTTCACAGCTCATATACTTAGTGGATGAGGCATGAATAAGTTTTTATGTTCCCTGCTGTCTTATAGATTAGTTTATACTTAGCAATCAAATCAAGCAGTGTGCTAAAGAGAACAATAAAGGGAAACCAATGCAGAAGATGAGCTGGATGCATAATTAACCTCTTCAGGCCCACATTCAGTTTTTGGCCCATATTGAAGCAATAGTAATAGTGTCTGGGAATTTTACACATAATGATTAGCTTGAGAAATACAGTACAGACCAAAAGTTTGGACACACCTTCTCATTCAAAGAGTTTTCTTTATTTTCATGACTATGAAAATTGTAGATTCACACTGAAGGCATCAAAACTATGAATTAACACATGTGAAATTATATACATAACAAACAAGTGTGAAACAACTGAAAATATATCATATTCTAGGTTCTTCAAAGTAGCCACCTTTTGCTTTGATTACTGCTTTGCACACTCTTGGCATTCTCTTGATGAGCTTCAAGAGGTAGTCCCCTGAAATGGTTTTCACTTCACAGGTGTGCCCTGTCAGGTTTAATAAGTGGGATTTCTTGCCTTATAAATGGGGTTGGGACCATTAGTGGCATTGAGGAGAAGTCAGGTGGATACACAGCTGATAGTCCTACTGAATAGACTGTTAGAATTGGTATTATGGCAAGAAAAAAGCAGCTAAGTAAAGAAAAACGAGTGGCCATCATTACTTTAAGAAATGAAGGTCAGTCAGTCAGCCGAAAATTTGGGAAAACTTTGAAAGTAAGGGCTATTCGACCATGAAGGAGAGTGATGGGGTGCTGCGCCAGATGACCTGGCCTCCACAGTCACCGGACCTGAACCCAATCGAGATGGTTTGGGGTGAGCTGGACCGCAGAGTGAAAGCAAAAGGGCCAACAAGTGCTAAGCATCTCTGGGAAATCCATTCAAGACTGTTGGAAGACCATTTCAGGGGACTACCTCTTGAAGCTCATCAAGAGAATGCCAAGAGTGTGCAAAGCAGTAATCCAAGCAAAAGGTGGCTACTTTGAAGAACCTAGAATATGACATATTTTCAGTTGTTTCACACTTGTTTGTTATGTATATAATTCCACCTGTGTTAATTCATAGTTTTGATGCCTTCATAGTCATGAAAATAAAGAAAACTCTTTGAATGAGAAGGTGTGTCCAAACTTTTGGTCTGTACTGTATATCTCCTCTTCTTGTAACCTTAGCATTACGGGAAAGGGGTCACCCACAGATGTATCGAACACAAAACACAGAGGATCTTGTCCACTTTTTCAACAGTAGAGATGGCCTTGCGGTTCGCCCGGCGGTCGTTTCGCGGCGAACTTTGCGTGTTCGCAATTCGCCAAACATGCGAACATATGGAGAAATTTGCGCCCGCCATATTCTTTTACATTATGAAGAACTTTGACCCATGACGCATCCATCAGGTGGTACAGGACAGCCAATTGAGACATTTAAGCACATGGACATACCCCCTACCTTATAAATAAACCTGATCTGGCCGCCATTTTACATTCAGTGTTTTGCCAGTGTAGGGAGAGGTTGCTGTGTGGAGCAGGGACAGGCTGTTAGGGACACCAAACGCTAGCTAATAGGGCCACAAAAGTCCTTTTAAGCACTAGTTTAAGTGTGCTATCGATATGTGTGATACACAGAGGGGTGCGATATACTTATAATATACTTTTATAATGAGTCAGAAACTCATAGATCTATATAGTGATCACCTGGAGGTTAGGGGCCAAGGGGCTAAGGGCTTAATAGGGCCATTTTTATATAGGGTAAGGTCAGTGCCATCTTAAGAGCATTATAGGCCCCCGGGCAATACAGTGCACTGGGGCCCTGTCTACACAATCACGCACTAGAATAAAAATGCAAATTATCAATAAGGCGATATTTATTGGGCATTTCCTCTTGTGGATTTTCCCCAGCAGTAGGATCAGGTAATGATACCATTGGTATTTCTGCTGGAATTGGAGTGCATGTAGATGTGGATGCTACATCTGGAGGAGCAGAACTACTGGCTGACGTTGCACCTGGATTGAGCCAAGATGTTAGTTTTGGAAGTTTGCACATTTTCTCTTTCTCCTCTGCAGCCTTTTTCCTCTTCTGTGCTCCACTCAAAACATTACGTTTCATTTCTGCACTAAAGGTTATTTTCACCAACACGTAATAAACTTTATTTTTCCTCACCTTTTTTACACTTCCTCGAACGAGTGGCAACTCTAAGATTGCTATATAAGGGGGACACATAAGATATTACAGTCAAAACTTGAGGGGCACTAATAACTTAAAGTGGATGTAAACCCAAACATTTTTTTTTTTTGTGATGTCACAATGTAGAGTACCCAGGCAGTACACACGCCACTCCAACATTAATACCCACCAGCACCAGCAGTACCCACACCAGCATTACCCACCAGCACCAGAATGTGTGTACATTTATATATATATCTATATTTATTTCGTTTTTTTAGTTGTATGATTAAAGTGGATGTAAACCCCCAAGTATGCAGTATAGCACCCTATAGTATACAGCACCACACAGTATGCAGTATAGCGCCCTATAGTATACAGCACCACACAGTATGCAGTATAGCACCCTATAGTATACAGCACCACACAGTATGCAGTATAGCACCCTATAGTATACAGCACCACACAGTATGCAGTATAGCACCCTATAGTATACAGCACCACACAGTATGCAGTATAGCACCCTATAGTATACAGCACCACACAGTATGCAGTATAGCACCCTATAGTATACAGCACCACACAGTATGCAGTATAGCACCCTATAGTATACAGCACCACACAGTATGCAGTATAGCACCCTATAGTATACAGCACCACACAGTATGCAGTATAGCACCCTATAGTATACAGCACCACACAGTATGCAGTATAGCACCCTATAGTATACAGCACCACACAGTATGCAGTATGGCACCCTATAGTATACAGCACCACACAGTATGCAGTATAGCACCCTATAGTATACAGCACCACACAGTATGCAGTATAGCACCCTATAGTATACAGCACCACACAGTATGCAGTATAGCACCCTATAGTATACAGCACCACACAGTATGCAGTATAGCACCCTATAGTATACAGCACCACACAGTATGCAGTATAGCACCCTATAGTATACAGCACCACACAGTATGCAGTATAGCACCCTATAGTATACAGCACCACACAGTATGCAGTATAGCACCCTATAGTATACAGCACCACACAGTATGCAGTATAGCACCCTATAGTATACAGCACCACACAGTATGCAGTATAGCACCCTATAGTATACAGCACCACACAGTATGCAGTATGGCACCCTATAGTATACAGCACCACACAGTATGCAGTATAGCACCCTATAGTATACAGCACCACACAGTATGCAGTATAGCACCCTATAGTATACAGCACCACACAGTATGCAGTATAGCACCCTATAGTATACAGCACCACACAGTATGCAGTATAGCACCCTATAGTATACAGCACCACACAGTATGCAGTATAGCACCCTATAGTATACAGCACCACACAGTATGCAGTATAGCACCCTATAGTATACAGCACCACACAGTATGCAGTATAGCACCCTATAGTATACAGCACCACACAGTATGCAGTATAGCACCCTATAGTATACAGCACCACACAGTATGCAGTATAGCACCCTATAGTATACAGCACCACACAGTATGCAGTATAGCACCCTATAGTATACAGCACCACACAGTATGCAGTATAGCACCCTATAGTATACAGCACCACACAGTATACAGCACCACACAGTATGCAGTATAGCACCCTATAGTATACAGCACCACACAGTATGCAGTATAGCACCCTATAGTATACAGCACCACACAGTATGCAGTTTAGCACCCCACACTATACAGTACCCCACAGTATATAGTAGAGCAGTATAGACCCCCACACTATACAGCACCTCACTGTATACAGCACCCCAAACTATACACGATACAGCCCCCCACACTATACAGTACAGCACTCTACACTATACCGCACCCACAGTATACAGCCCCCCACACTATACAGTACAGCACTCTACACTATACCGCACCCACAGTATACAGCCCCCCACACTATACAGTACAGCAGTATAGCACTCCCCCCACTATACAGCCCCCCCCCCCCCACACTATACAGGCCCCCCACACTATACAGGCCCCCCACACTATACAGCCCACCACACAGTATACAGGCCACCCCCCCCCCCACACACAGTATACAGCCCACCACACAATATACAGCCCATTACACAATATATAGCCCACCACACAATATACAGCCCACCACACAGTATACAGGCCCCCACACAGTATACAGGCCCCCACACAGTATACAGCCCCCCACACAGTACACAGCACCCCACTATACAGTAGTTTACAGTATATTAAAATAACAACCCCATGTCACCTTTTTCTGATGTAATCTTTACACAGAAAAGCTCCACAGTTAACTTCTGCAACACTCCTGATAGGACCTGTGATGACTTCATAGCCATGTGACCAGTAATTGCTAGGTTACTGGTCACATGGTAATGATGTCATTAAGGTCCTAGATCAAAACTCATTAAGGTCCTAGAATTAAGATCATTAACACAGTACGATCATGATGCCTGTGTAGCCGACAGCCTGACACCCGGGGCAGTAGCTAGCAGGGCTCAAGAGGCAGCTGCCTTGGGCCCCCCCAGGAGCAACTGGGCCCAGGGCAGCTGCCCCTTTTGCCCCTTGGTAAAGACGGCCCTGGCGGCAACGCTGCTAAATGACGGTTGGGAAGTTGGCTGGTGGGTTCACTGGGCAGGCGGGCCCCCAGGCAAGTGGGGCCCCCGGGCAACTGCCCAGCGTGCCCATTCGAAAAGACGGCCCTGGGTAAGGTTCCGGATGGGGTCGCTCTTATCAGGACGGGTGATCTGTGGTTAGGCTATCAGGGCCAGAATAGAACCCCCTTGTAGGGTAATATCACGGACAGTTATTTGCCCACCCTGTCCTTCAATACCACATCATCTTCTAGCCCTGGGATAGATGTTTTTTGCTTTCCCTCCGGGAATCATGGATGTGCAGTGGAACCCCCCGGATTGTGGTAGGACATATGGTTTCTGATTTAGTGCCGCCGAGCACCTGATTTAGTGCCGCCGAGCATTTGTTATTGCCTACCACATCTATGCTTTTTGCTTAAATTTAATAATTTAATTTATTTTCATTTTGAGGGATATCTTTTCCATTCACACATCCGCAAAATGGGTCCACATCCGTTCCGCAATTTTGCGGAACGGGTGTAGACCCATTCATTTTCAATGAGGCCGGAATGTGCTGTCCACATCCGCATTTGCGGATCCGCACTTCCGCATCCGTGGTTCTGTTTCCGCAAAAAAATAGAACATGTCCTATTCTTGTCCGCAATTGCAGACATGATTAGGCATTTTCTATTATAGTGCCGGCGATGTGCAGTCTGCAAATTGCGGAATGCACATTGCCGGTGCCCGTGTTTTGCGGATCAGCAAAACACTTACGGACGTGTGAATGGACCCTCATAGTAACATTATTAAAGGTTACGTTTTATCTTTATGTATATTCTAATGTATTGCCTTCCTTGTACAATGTATGTTATAATATACTTTCTATGTTAGAAAGTATATTATAGTGCATTTGTATTGTGCGGCAGTTGTGTGCGGTTCTGCTGCGATACTGCAGGTATATAGAGGGACAAGCGTTATTGGAACAAATAATTTCTACTGGTGTGATATACCAGTCGTCCCCCAAAAAAACTGATTGAAGCGGGGTGTTGTATACCAATATACTTTCTTTATAGTGCATTTCGGTACTGTATAGTGGATTTGCGCATGCGCGTACGTGAAAATTATATTGTCGATATTTTGCATTGAAAGAAATAATTAATGGAGATCGCAAATTCGAATAATACATCTGGTATGTCACTGTCCATGTTGTGGGACTATTTGTGTACTTCTAGTAATTATTTCTTGGCTGCAAATATGAGCTGAAGGCTTTTCAGGTTCGCCTGCCATTAAAATGAATGGGACCCACGGCGAACTTGCGGTTCGTGAACATCTGATCGCGTTCGCGAACCGTCCCGGCAGATGTTCGTCCAACACTATTCAACAGTAATATGAATTATATTACTCCGGTCATCGATGCTAGTCATCGTTGCTACAATGAGTATTTAGAAGATATGCTTCATGGTAACATCTCCATCAGAAGAGCAGGATAAGATCTTCCATTAACCTTCAACTGTGACATCTAAGCATATAAAAAATACATACATGTAAAAGGAATGAAAAACAAACTTAAAAAATTCACAGTAAACTCTAACAGCAATTATAAATGGTGAGGTGTGGGTATTTAACACCAAGGTCTGCAAATCCAAAGAGGGAGTGACTGCTATATCCCTGCGTATATAAAGGGAGAAAGAGAATTAAAGGCTGCCCTAACATTTGACCTTCTTACCAATCACAGGCTAGCCAGGGGTGGATCTCAGTAACGCAAGGAAAGAAGAGGGGAGAGAAACCAACTACCTGCCTTAAAGGACCCATGCCAGTCACCACTTCCCGGCTAAGATAACCGGGTAAGTTATAAAACTTTCTAGTTTTACGTCTATGTGGCTACAATAACATTCATTTTCTCAGGGCCACTAATGATTTGTTAAGGTAATTTTTTTAGATAAATTCACTTTTAATATTACACAAAAATTTCAAAAACATAGCTAAAAATGCATTGCGTGGTGTTATTATTGCAGATCCCAAATGACTAATATACATAATATATTGTTACTAGTAGTGTTTTAGCGCGAATATTCGAATTACGGATATTTATCGTGAATATCGCAACTTTGAGAATTCGCAAAAATTTTGAATATAGTGCTATATATTCGTTTTTCGTATATTCGTCTTTTTTTCACACTAAAAAAAATCGGCAGTGTAATGATCGCGTAATATGCGAATATTACGCAATCAATACAGGCGTGGGTCAAAAAGGAATATATAGCACTATAGAATATAGTGCTATATATTAGTTTTTTCAGAATATTTGTAATTTTTTCCCATCTGAAGTTATGTTTCCTCCCTGCTTAAGTTGCTTGTCAAGCAATTTAAGCAGGGAGGAATCATCATGACTTCAGATGGAAAAAAATGCTGAATATTCTAAAAAACTAATATATAGCACTATATAGAATATAGTGCTATATATTTGTTTTTTAGAATATTCGGCATTTTTTTTACATTTGAAGTCATGATTCCTCCCTGCTTAAATTGCTTGACAAGCAACTTAAATAAAAATAACCTTTAAAAAATGTAGTTGCGGACCCCTTTGGCGCTGCCTACACCTTGATTGAATGAACTTCAGAATTGAAGTGTCTGGTATTAAGAGATCTTTTATTATACAGTATAGTCAACACGTTTCTGGGGCAGGATTACCCCCTTTGTCAGGACTATTTACAGTATGACAGGCTACATAAGGTTTAAAAGCCAGTTTTTGGCAGATTGGGGAGGGGGCGGGGCTTGGGGAAGGGGCGGTGATAGGTGAATAGATAAACATATATAGCATATACAGAACATTGGTTACATATTAAGATTTAAAATAGATTTAAAATACAACATAATGTAGATCACAATGTGCAGTCCATCTGTCAGGATGCATGTTTCTTCCTCAGAGGGTACAGGGTGGCGCCGCATGAGGGAGTGTTATTCTGCTGTCCGTGGGGAATTGTTCTGCAGATATGTTCCCAATCGTGTGCTCATATTGCTCAGATCCTTATTCTTGAGTGGCGTGTTGGGTAGCAAGCGGGCCACTGTTGCTGTGCTGCAGTAGATCGGCGCTGGGGAGCTGGTTCTTGTCCCTCAGGAGGCAAAATATATATATACAGGTGCGTATTCTAGGTACCTAAATCATAGGTGTACTCGGGTTGTGGTTAATGGGATATTTATTGTTGCATTTATAATATCATTTCATGTATTTTTTTTCAGGCCATTTGGAGTGAGGGTATTCAATTGATAGATCCAATACACTTCTATTTTTGGAGTTCTAATCTATTATAGGGATTAGGTGGTATGAAGTCTATTGGGGTGATATGTATCTGGTGTTTTTCTTTTTCAGGGGTGCTCAATTATGCGGTGTCTAGATAGACTGTGTTTGGTGTACAGTTTCTGTATATTGTGACGGTGCTGATTTAGACGGCAGTGTAATGGTTGGGTGGTGCATCCTACATATTGCAATCCGCACTGGCATTTAATCATATAGATTACGTATGATGATTGACAGGTTAGGTGATGTTTGATGCTGAAGGAGGTCTTGTTGGTGTTTGAGGAAAAGGATGTTTTTTGTGCCTCTTACAACAGAGGCAGCGCTGCATTTATAACTGCCTGATTTTGTTAGTATTGTTGGGGTTTTGTTTAATGTCTGTGTTTTTTGGGGGGGTGTCTTTTCAGATGGTGTTTTGGCTTGCTTGGTGCTAGTAATTTTCGGATTGTGGGGGCTTGTCTGTATGTGATTTTCGGTCTGTTTGGTAGATATTTTTTGCAGTAGGATATGCCAGTATTTCTGTAGGATTGTAGAAGGACAGAATTAGACGTCCTGTACTGCGTGACAAAATGAACGGTTTCCAAGGGAGCAGGTTCTTTCATACTTGGTTGTAGGCATTCAGATTGTGTTAATTTGCGGCTTCTTTTGTATGCGTTGGATATGATTTTTTCGGGATATTGTTTCTCTTTGAATCTTTTTTCTAGTAGTTTTGATTGTGCAGTGAAATCTGTATCATTGTTGCAGTTGTGTCTTATGCGTTTATTTTGGCTATATGGAATCTTCCTGAGCCATTTCTTGTGATGGAAACTCGAATATTGGATATAGCTGTTCGTGTCTACGGTCTTAAAGAAGGTTTTTGTGATAATTTTGTTGTCTTGATTGGTTACGATAATGTCTAGAAATTCTATTGATTTAGGTGTGAAGGTGATATTCCGGTCTGTGAAGTTGAGGCTGTTACAGAAATCAAGTGCTGATTTCTCATCACCATCCCAGATGATGAACAAATCGTCTATATATCTTTTATAGTATACAACATTGTTTTTATATATCTGGTGTCCCCATATATGTGTATCTTCAAATTCCCCCATAAAAATATTAGCGAACGCCAGTGCTACCCGCGTCCCCATCGTGGTCCCGGTGGGCTGATGTTAAGTGTTATTGTTGTATATGAAGTAATTGTTTTCTAATATAAACTGAAGGCTTTCTGCTAGAAATTGTATCTGATGTGGTTTCAATGACTTGTCTTTTGCAAGAGTTTTTTTTGACAAACAACTTAAGCAGGGAGGAAACATAACTTCAGATGGAAAAAATGATGAATATTCTAAAAAACAAATATATAGCACTATATTCTATATTGCTATATATTCCTTTTTGCCCCACGCTTGTATTGATCGCGTAATATTCGCATATTACGCAATCATTACAGTGTCGATTTTTTTTTGTAAAAAAAATTATAAAATTTAACGAATATTCGAATTTGCAAATATTCTACAAAATATTTGCAAAATATCGCGAATTTGAATATGAACCCTGCCGCTCATCACTAGTTACTAGCAGTTTAGTTTTGCTAATGTGTTTTCACCAACACATTTCAAGTAACTAATGTGAATGGAGTCCTCCTGATAGATTCAAATGTGCAAATCCTTTTTGTTTGTCACCATCAGAGAAGTCTAGCAGTGGCTTACTTCCCTCGCTCCATTGAGAACACATGCAAAATTGGCAGAGCTAAACATTCATGTGTATGGGGGGTCATGAGTGATAGCTAACTCATTTGGCTGACAGCTATCTACAATATATGGCCAACTTTCCTGTCCATGGTACTGTCAATAGTGTTGATTAAGCGCTAGACAACAATCTTTGTAAGTAGAACCATTTACTAACATTTGGAGATCTTTATTAGGTCTGACAATAGTCTAATGGGAATGGGGTCCTAAGGGTGTTTAGCTCTTCAACTAGAAGTATAGTCTCCTTAGCATTATTCTCAACTATCTTTCTTTCCAACTTCTCTCTTTTTTTTGAGCGCATTAACATAAGCAAAGTGATAGTACTGTATTTTTTTTATCTTTGTAAAACTCTGTTACCAATTTAGAATATCTTTTTCACCATTCCTTGGTTGGACTCTGTTGGACTGACTGGATTTCTGTTACACGATCCTTGGTTATTTTAGTGATTCAACCAGCATTTATCATGGGGATTGATCTTTTATGAAACCAGTTTTAATATCTAGCAATTCTTTGGGATTTTAAGAGAAACTTAATGATACTTTGCATATATTTTTTTATCTTGTTATGGTGTTACGATATTGACTGAAATTTACTAGTGTTGATCGAGCATTCTCTGCTGAACACCTGTTCGGCTCGAGCATCTCGATGCTCGGCTAGACGGCTACGCAGCCAAAAAACGTGCAGGTGCATACTGCCCTCACTGTAATGCCAGTAGACATGTTAGCTACTGGCATTACAGTGATTGGCTAGCCGGAATGCGTCATTGGGTGCTATATAGCACCCGATGATGCATGTTTGGCTCATTCGTAGTCAGGGAGAGCTGAGCATAGATAGGAACAGAGAGTGTAGGGAGTGTAATTGAATATTGTTTTTGTACAAAAACGTTTCAGAGACCCAAAAGTCCTTGAAAGGACTATTGTGTGTGACAGTAGCAATATATATTTTTAGCTCATCCTGCGCTAAATACCGTGTAATAGGCCGCTGCGGACATTTAAATTATTGGCGCCACATCTCCTGTGTAAATTGTACGCATCCTTAAAATATCAGTGACATGCAGTGTACTTTTTCCGTAGATGGTGTCCGCTGTGGACAGTTAAATTATCAGTGCCACATCTCCTGTTAAAAGTGTGTGCATCCCTAAAATATCAGTGACATCCAGTATACTTTTTCCATAGACACTGCGAACAGTGACATTACCTGTGGTACCTGTCCTGTATAACGTTTCCTCATCACAAATACCTTTGTACATTTTTTTGCACATACACTTCTAAATCCTACGCTACTTACATGTGACATACTTTCAAGCATATATCACATTTAAAATGAAGAAGGAGCGCAGTAAGGGACGGGGAAGTGGCCGTGATGCTGATGGTGCCTGCTGCCAGAGCAACTGTGCCTGCTGCCAGAGCACAAGAAAAACAATCATCAACGATACCTAGCTTCATGTCCCAGTTTGCAGGGCAGCACAGGACACCGCTCGCGAAGTCAGCCCAGTGTGAGCAGGTGGTCGGTTAAGCACCACCCTGTCTTCCACCAAGTCCAGTCTCAGTAGCCAGGAGTCTGGTCAACACAATCCTCACCCTGATCCTCGTTCCTCCCACCATGTACAGTCTGGCCAAACAAGCGATGCCACACTCGAATATTCCATGGACCTCTTTTCATCGTCATGACTTGATTTGGCCTTCTCGCCAAGCATGCTTGAAGAGGGACATGAGATTTTGTGCCCTGATTCCGAACCTCTTAAGCATCCACAGTCACATAAACATGACCTTGGGGAACGGCAATTAGTGTTTAATGAGGTGGATGATGATGAGACACAGTTGCAAATGAGTCACCCGCAATTACTGTCTCAAGAGGTTGATGAAGAGGATGAGACACAGTTGTCAATCACTGAGGTTGTGGTTAGGTCAACAAATCAGGAGAAAGATCAGAGTTAGGAAGTGGAAGAGGAGGTGGTGGACGATGAGGTCACTGACCCAACCTGGCACAGCAACAGGCTGGAAGAGGCAGTGGGGTGCCAAAAGGGAGAAGGCGGGCCACACCAAACAGGCCCGCAACTGTTCCATGGAGCACCCCCTTGCGAAAATCTCCTTTGCCAAGGGGTAGATGTTCCGCAGTCTGGCGCTTTTTTGAGGAAAGTGCGGATGACAAAAGAGAAGTAATTTGCAACCTGTGCCATTAGAAAATGAGCTGGGGCGTGAACACTAGCAACCTCACCACCACCAGCATGATCCGCCACATGGCAAGCACCGTAATAAGTGGACGAATGCCTGGGTCCACAATCTGGGTCTGCGGGTCACACCACTGCCTCCTCTTCCCCTATGTTACATGCTGGCCAATCCCCTGTTGAAGGCGTAGGCCCGTATGACTCTCACACTGCACCTGGACCTTTGCAATCACCATAAGTGACCAAATCCACTTCCGTGTCTCAGCGCAGCATACAAATGTCCTTACCACAGGCCTTTGAACGCAAGCGAAAATACCCAGTCACCCACCCACAGGCCATAGCACTAAATGAGCAGTTTTCCAAATTACTGGCCCTGGAAATGTTGCCATTTAGGCTTTTGGATACTGAGGCCTTCCGCAGCCTCATGTCGGCGGCCATCCCGCATTACGCAGTCCCCAGCCGCCAATATTTTTCCACCTTACACCGCCTTACACCAACATGTGTCCCATAACATCACATGTGCCCTGACCAACGCAGTTACTGGGAAGTTCCACTTAACCACGGACACATGAATAAGTGCATTCGGCCAGGGACTCTACATTTCCCTGACGGAACACTGGATGAATGTTGTGGAGGTCAGGAGCGAGTCGTACCCTGGGATGGCACAGGTGCTACCGACGTCAAGGATTGCGGGCCCTACGTTGATCAGGGTTTCCACCAGCACCTACGTTAGTGGCTCCAAACCCCACTTCTCCTCCTCTGCCTCCGCCGCAGAGCTGTGGTAGTAAATAAAATTCCAGACTGAGCTGTGGCTCTCGCCACTCAACCTAGAACCAGGCATGGTTGTGTGTGATAATGGCCGTAACCTGGTGGCGGCTTCGGAGCTTTGCAAGCTCAGACACATCCCATGCATAGCCCATGTGTTCAACCTTGTGGTTCAGCGGTTTATCAAAACCTACCCCAATTTGCCTGAGCTACTGGTGAAGGTGCGCCGCGTGTGTGCACATTTCCGCAAGTCATTGACAGCTTCAGCCGGTCTGTCAATGCTGCAGCAGCGCTTGAAATTGCCAGTTCACCAGCAGTTGTGTGACGTGAGCACGTGATGGAACTCCACGTTCCACATGTTGGCCAGGCTTTGTGAGCAGCAGAGGGCAGTAGTGGAATACCAGCTGCAACATGGTCGTCGCCTTTCCAGTCAGCTTCCGCTATTCACAAGCGAGGAGTGGGCATGGATGTCTGACCTCTGTGAGGTTTTAAGATACTTTGAGGAATCAACACAGATGGTGAGCGGCGATAACGCTATTATCAGCGTAACCATCCCACTTCTGTGTCTATTTAAACGCTCGCTGCTCACAATTAAGGGCGACTCTTTGCATGTGGAAGAGGTGGAAATGGGGAAGGAAGACATTACACAGGGTGATATCCAGACCACCCTCAGTTCGTCTTCTCAGCGCGAATTGGACGATGAAGAGGAGGAGGAGGAAGAAGAGCAGCAGGAGACGGTTGCCTCCACTACAGAGGGTAGTACCCATGGAAGTTTAATTCCATCTGTTCAGCGTGGGTGGGCAGAAGAGGAGGAAGAGGATGAGGAGATTGAGAGTGATCCTCCTGATGATGACAGCGAAGTCTTGCCTGTTGGTACTCTGGCACACATGGCCGACTTCATGTTAGGCTGTCTTTCCCGCGACCTGCGCATTATACGCACTTTAGACAACACGGATTACTGGTTGTTCACCCTTCTCGACCACCGCTACAGAGATAACTTCTCATTTCTCATTCCTCTGGTGGAGAGGATGAGCAAAATGGTGCAATACCTAAAGATCTTTGTTGAAAAATTGCTCCATCTCACAATGCTGGCGGCAGAGTCCTTAGTTCCTTGGCCAACCGAGAAGGGGAGACAAGGGGAACACACAGCAGTTCCAAAAGAGGCAGTGCAACACTCTCCAAAGCCTGGGACATTTTCATGACACCCTGCCAGCACCCTCACCCTGATGCACGGCCTAGTGTCACAAGGAGGGAAAAATTTTGGAAGATGGTGAAGGAGTACATAGCAGACCGTGTCAGTATCCTCAATGATCCTTCAGTTCCTTAAAACTACTGGGTGTCCAAGCTGGACATATGGCACAAACTGGCGCTCTATGCATTGTAGGTGCTGGCCTGCCTTGCCGCCAGCGTTTTGTCTGAGTGGGTATTTGTCTGGTGGCATTATAACAGATAAGCGTATCAGCCTGTCAACTGAAAATGCTGACAGGTTGACTCTTATAAAAATGAACAAGGCCTGGATTGACCATGACATCTCGACTCCACCAGAGGAAAGCTGATTAACATAAAAATGTGTTGTTTATAATGTACTGAATACACTATATTCCCATGCACCCCTTCCACCACAAACAAGGGTATATGGTTGAATCTTACTTTTCTCATCCTCCTTCTCCTCTTCTATCATATCAACTCATGCTTATTCGTCGCATATAATGCCCTCACATATATGCCCTTCGCATATGTTTTACAGGGTCAGCTCACCAGCAGGCCCTCACCTACAATGTTTTACAGGGTCAACTCACCAGCAGGCCCTCGCATATGATTTTTTAGAGGGTCAGTGTAACGAGGGGCAGGCGGCGCGTGCTTCCTTCGCAGCACCGTCGGCAACCTGCGCAAGGAGAGGGGCCGCCTGCCGATAATGATGAGTGGGGCTGCTGTGAGTCACGTGACGCTGACCACGTCATGTCACTGACCAGCCAGGCCTATTTAAACAGGCAGCCTGCTGGCCACAGATTGCCTGTTATGAAGGTCTTTATACGCTCCTGTATTCCTGGCATTCTGTTCCTGAATCCTGACCTCAGCTCTGCTCGTTTGACCTTGCTTCTGCTCATCCCCTGTTGCTTGTTGTGATCTTCTGGTACTGACTACTGGATGTGTTTGGTCTCGCTCTTGTTGCTCCCTTGTACTGATTTGACTTCCTGGTATTTGAGTTTGGCTAGTTTGACTTGCTTGTGTTCTGTTTGTCCTGTCTTTTGTTTTTCCCCTGCACTTACTTAAGTTAGGGACTGCCGTCTAGTTATGCCCCGTTACCTAGGATGGATCGTGCAAGTAGGTAGGGGCAGAGGTGTGCGTGGAAGTCATGGGTGCACCCTTCCCTACCCCTGTCTGTGACAGAATCACAGGCCCACCTACATTATGGACCCTATGCGAGTGCTCACTGATCAGGTCCATAACCTTGTGCAAATTGTACAGAAGTTAGGGGAAAGATTAAAGCAACAGGAATCTTGTCAGACCCTACCTGTACCGGGTCCCTCCATACAGCACATGGAACCCCACATTAAGTTGCCGGATCGGTTTTCGGGGGACCGCAGATGTTTCCTTGCATTTAGGGAGAGCTGTAAGTTGTTCTTCCGTTTACGCCCCTATTCTTCTGGATCCGAACAGCAAAAAGTGTGGATTGTTATCTATCTGTTACAAGGTGACCAACAGGACTGGGCATACTCCCTGCCCACCTACTCCCTATGTCTTATGTCTGTTGAAGCATTTTTCAGGCTCTCGGTATCCTCTATGAGGAACCGGATAGGGCGACTGTGGCCCAGTTGAAATCCCTCACCCAGGGAAACGACCAGAAGAGGAATATTGCACTTAATTTCGGAAGTGGTGTGTTCCCTCTGGCTGGAATGAGCCCGCTCTGAAATGTCAGATCAGGGCAGGACTCTCCAAAAGTCTTAAAGACATGCTAGTTAGCTACTCCTGTCCTGACACTTTAGAACAAATTTTGACTCTTGCTGTGAGACTGGACAAACACATTAGGAGACGTCAGCGGGAGAATCTGTTCTTTCCACAGGCTCTGACCAAACCTGACACCTTTCCTGTGGGGGTCAAGGCGGAAACTCTTTTGGATGAGCCCATGCAACTTGGCATGATGAGGAGAGACCAACGTCGCCAGCACGGTAGTCTTCCCATGATAAATTGTTTGTTCCAGTTCACTCATGTCTCCAGCTTTTGGGTGAGTGTCATAATTCAGTGTTATGTGGACACCCCAGTGTTTATGCCACCAAGGAACTCATCTTCAGGTCCTACTGGTGGCCCACGTTATCTAGAGATGTTAACTCGTATGTGTCTTCATGTGAGGTATGTGCCAGAGCCATAACTCCCAGAACTCGCCTGGCTGGTGAGTTACGACCTCTGCCCATTCCCAGTAGACCGTGGTCACATATTTCAATGGATTTTATCACCGACTTGCCAGTCTTGGAGGGTAAGTCGGTGGTATGGGTAGTGGTCGATATATTTAGTAAAATGGTGCATTTTGTTCCACTGGCAAAGCTCCCTAATGCTAAAACTTTGGCTTCTCTTTTTGTGGATCATGTGGTACATCTTCATGGGATTCCAGAGAATGTTGTCTCTGATAGAGGTGTTCAATTTGTTTCTAGGTTCTGGAGAGCCTTCTCTCATAAATGTGATATTTCTTTGTCATTTTCTTCCGCCTTTCACCCTGAAACTAACGGTCAAACCGAACGGTTGAACCAGTCGTTGGAACAGTTCTTGAGATGTTATGTTTCTGATAATCAAATGTTGTGGGTGTGACATCTACCCTTGGCTGAGTCTGCTATCAACAACTATGTGAACCCATCCACAGGAGTGTCGCCATTCTTCTGTAATCTTGGGTTCCATCCACGATTTAATTCATTGTTGCCGTCTTCTTCACAAGTTCCGGAAGCAGATAAATTGGTTAGAGAACTGTGCACAGTCTGGGCCCAGGTTCAATTGAACCTGAAGAAAGCCCAGGAGGTTCAGAAAATCAAGGCTGATAATAGACGCTCTCATGGGGTGGATTTTGTGGTGGGTGAGAAGGTATGACTATCTACCAAAAACCTGTCTCTTAGGCATCATGCACACGACCGTTGTTTGGGTCCACATCCGAGCCGCTGTTTTGGCAGCTCGGATGCAGACCTATTCCCTTCAATGGGGCCACAAAAGATGCGGATAGCACTCCGTGTGCTGTCCGCATCCGTGGCTCCGTTTCGCGGCCCCGCTAAAAAAATATAACATGTCCTATTCTTGTCCGCGCTTTGCTGACAAGTATAGGCATTTATATTGCCGGCGCCTGTTCCGCAAATTGCGGAAGGCAACACGGGCGGCTTTGCGGACTGCAAAAAACGGCACGGCCGTGTGCATGAGGCCTTACAGTAACATCTAATAAGTTTGCTCCACGATTTATTGAATATTAAGAGATTATTAAGGTTATTAACCCTTTATCATTTAAACTAAAACTACCTGATTCCTTTCGCATCCACAATGTGTTTCACAAATCTTTAGTAAAGAAGTATGTGTCACCTGTTGTTCCTTCAGAGGAACCTCCGCCTCCAGTGGAGGTTGCCGGACAAATGGAATTCAAGGTCTTAAGGAATATTGATATTCGAAAGGTCCGGAATTCTTTCCAGTATATGGTGCATTGGAAGGGTTTCGGGCCAGAAGAAAGGTCTTGGGTGCTGATGAATAAGTTACATGCTGCCAGACTGGTGAAGACCAACGTCGCCAGCACGGTAGTCTTTCCATGATAAATTGTTTGTTCCAGTTCACTCATGTCTCCAGCTTTTGGGTGAGTGTCATAATTCAGTGTTATGTGGACACCCCAGTGTTTATGCCACCAAGGAACTCATCTTCAGGTCCAGTTATGGCTCATCTGGCTCATCCGGAGAAACCCGATCCTATGACTTTTGGTCCAGTGGCCCCTCGTAGAAGGGGGGGACTGTAACGAGGGGCAGGCGGCGCGTGCTTCCTTCGCAGCACCGCAGGCAACATGTACAAGGAGAGGGGCAAGGACGTAGCCTGCATCCTCATCTCCATGGCAGCAGGCGAGCAGCAGGGGAGCAGAGCAACACTAATGATGATCGGTGCTCGGCTGAGTTGGGCTGCTGTGAGTCACGTGACGTCATGTGACTCACCAGCCAGGCCTATTTAAACAGGCAGCCTGCTGACCACAGATTGCCTATGATTAAGGTCTTGATATGCTCCTGTATTCCTGGCATTGTGTTCCTGAATCCTGACCTCGGCTCTGCTCGTTTGACCTCGCTTCTGTTCATCCCCTGTTGCTTGTCGTGATCTCCTGGTACTGACTTCTGGCTTGTGTTTGGACTTGCTCTTGTTGCTCCCTTGTACTTATTTGACTTCCTGGTATTTGACTTCGGCTAGTTTGACTTGCTTGTGTTCTTGTTTTTCCCCTGCACTTACTTAAGTTAGGGACTGCCGTCCAGTTGCGCCCCGTTACCTAGGACGGATCGTGCAAGTAGGTAGGGGCAGAGGTGTGGGTATCAGTCAGGGGTGCACGCTTCCCTACCCCCTTCTGTGACAGTCAGCTCATCAGCAGGCCCTCGCATATAATTTTTTAAAGAGTCAGCTCACCAGCAGGCCCTCGCATATAATGTTTTACAGGGTCAGCTCACCAGCAGGCCCTCGCATATAATTTTTTACAGGGTCAGCTCACCAGCAGGCCTGCACCTACAATCTTTTACAGGATCAGCTCACCTGAAGGCCCTTGCATATGTTTTAGAGGGTCAGCTCACCTGCAGGCCCTCACCTACAACCTTTTAGAGGGTCAGCTCACCAGCAGGCCTTCACCTACAATCTTTTACAGGGTCAGCTCACCAGCAGGCCCGCACCTAAAATCTTTTACAGGGTCAGCTCTTCTGCAGGCCCTCACCTAATTATACCTAATAGGTAATTTGCGAGCATGCTGCCTTGCTTGGATATGGTAGCCATAGCTGTTTCTCAGGCTCCCTCTCTGGAATCAAACCATGATTCCCCTGTTACTAGTGGTCACCATGGTTTGCACTGAAAATAACATCGAAAGTTGATAGGGCAGACATCCGAATGGATCGCCGCCATCACGGGACGTGCGATCGGCCCCAGGTTATCTAGAATCACCAAAGCAGCAGCAGGCCCTCGCCCATAATGTTTTAGATGTTCAGATCAGCAGGCCCTTGCTCCAAATGTTTTTAAGGGTCACCAGCAGGCCATCAATCATAATTTTTCAAGGCTGTGTATGATGCCCTCCTTTATGTGTAACAATGGGTGTATTGTAATGCAGGTTCCTTGTAATTTTTGGCAGCCCTTTCACTTAGTGCATAGGCTTTATGAGTTTGGGAGTCCCACTACCTGAACAATTGTACCACAATGTGAATGAGGCCCTCCTTTATGTGATATACAGTTTGTATCGGAGTGCCTTTTCCTTGTAATTTTTGGCAGCACTTGCACTTTATATACAGGTAAATATACAGGAAAGAATGTTTCCTAACAATTTTTCCTTTAAAATCGATTTTATCTTCGGTTTGGTGCGTATTATTGTCAGTCTGTAAAAGTGGCATACTACTCGGACAACATCGTTCCCAGCAGTGACCTGGGAGTCCAAGATGCATCCAGACATCCTCCCCATGTTTTTCCCAAACCATTTAAGTGGTGTTTCCATAAATTTCTGACCTTTTCCTATGAACCAGGCACCCTCCCCTCTTCAGAGCCGGGGGTGCCTGGTTTAATGCTCGGGTTCTCCCATTGACTTCCATTATACTCGGTTGCTCAGTAGAGCACCCGAGTATCCCGATGTGTTCGGTCAGAGGACCCCGAGCACCTTTGTGCTCAATCAACACTAAAATTTACCTATCTATCACCATTGAGCTAGAATTGTTTGTATAATGTGTTAGAAATATCAGTAATATTTGAAATATGTAAAATGCTATAATCTACTTCTAGCAATAGAAAGATATTTCCCTTAATAATGTATGCACTATTTTTTTTAAATCTTTTCTGTCTATTAGATACAACACAAAATTTTGTATCTAACTTATATACTTTTTCTCTTTTTCTTTCCTCTGCTAAAATGTTCCCTTTCTCTATCGATACTGTGAATTCTGAGCCAATTAGATGTCTATCCCCTTCTGCTTGACCTCCCTCCCCTCCTTATGCTGTTTCACTGAAACACTGCAGCTGTATCCTCTTCCTTTTCCCACTATGTAGACTAGATACATTTCTCAGTGAGGATGTATTAGAGGTATCTAACATTTGCAAAGAACCAGGAGTTTTTCCAAACTACAATATATAGGTTCCTGCTAATCAGAGGTTGGGAAGGGAGGTTAACACAGGCTTTAGACTCTAATTTAGCATGAAGCAATCCTGTTGAAATGAGCCAAACTGAGCAACACCAGTTTGATATGTCATGAACTCCATAAAAAATTGTGCTCTCAGGACATAGCGTAATATGAGTTGAAGCTTACTAGATGTGTATATCTACCTGGCCATCAGTTTAAACACATTACTGTACACAATCTGCTGATTCATTTCACATGGAACTGCACTTGTTATGAAACTATTGCTAAATAATGGTTTGTGTCTATGGGAATAAATTAAAATGATGAAATGAAGATGAAGAAATAGTGACTTGACACTTGGTCTTGTCAATTTTCAAACACATTACTGTGGATCCTATTTTTTTCCAATTCCACCCCATTTGGGATTTTTCCTGCTTCCCACTACATTATATGCCATATAGAAAGTACAACTTGTCTCGCAAAAAAACAAGCCCTCATATGGATATGTGAAAGGAAAAATAAAAAAAGTTTTGGCTCCAGGAAGACCTGCCCAAGAAGTGGAAGATATTGAGTGCACCGATGCCCAATCACTTATCTTTCAAGATGAGTACATGGGAGGACCATCGCAGCACGTCTCGGATGATGACGAAACACAGGTGCAAACTGCTGGGGCTTTCAAAAGTGTGCAGACCGACAAGGAGGGCAGGGGTGAAGACTGGGTGGAAGATGATGTGGAGAACGATAAAGGTCCTCAACCCCACATGGAATCAAGGTCATGCGAGTGACCTGTGTAGTTCAGAGGAAGCAGGGTGCATAAGCGGAGCGGCCGTCCCCTAGACAGTACGCCTGCTACTGCCCACCGCAGCAAGGGACCGAGCACACCAAAGTCAGCTCCAAGGAGTTCCCTGGCATGGCAGTTCTTCAGACAATGTGCTGACGACAAGACACGAGTGGTTTGCACGCTGTGCAATCAGAGCCTGAAGCAAGGCATAAACGTTCTCAACCTGAGCACAACCTGCATGACCAGGCATCTAAGTGCAAAGCAATATCTGCAGTGGAGTAGACACCTCAAAAATCAAGAAGGTCTCTGGCTCCTCCTGCTTCCTCTTCTGCTGCAGTATCGGCCTCTTCATCCACCTCTGGAGTGACAGTGCCACCTGCCACCCCGCAAACAGAGGATCTGCCAGCAACACCACCACCTGGGTCACCAAGCATCTCCACAATGTCCCACGGAAGCGTTCAGCTCTCCATCTCCCAAACACTTGAGCGGAAGAGGAAGTACCCCCCGATCCCTGGCCCTGAATGCCAACATTTCAAAATTACTGGCCTTTGAAATGCTGTCATTCCGTCTGGTGGAGACGGAGAGCTTTAAAAGCATTATGGCGGTAGCTGTCCCACAGTACGTCATGCCCAGCCGCCACTACTTTTCCAAGCGTGCCATCGCTTCCCTGCACAACCAAGTGGGGGACAAAATCAGGTGTGCACTGCGCAACGCCATCTGTAGCAAGGTGCACCTCACTACGGATAAGTGGACCAGTAAGCACGGTCAGGGATGTTATATCTCTCTAACATCACACTTGGTAAATGCAGTGGCGGCTGGGCCTGATTCAGATACCAGTTTGGCGCATGTCCTTCCACCACCGAGGATTGCAGGGCGCTTCAGTTTGCCTCCTGTTGCTTCCTCCTCCTACTCCGCTTCCTCATCCTCTACCGGCTCCTCATCCGGTCAGCGCAACACCTTCACCACCAACTTCAGCACAGCCAGGGGTGAACGACAGCAGGCAGTTTTAAAACTTATCTGTTTGGGGGACAAACCCAACACCGCGTAGGAGCTGTGGATGGGCCTTGAACAACAGACCAATGAGTGGTTGGTGCCAGTGAGCCTCAAGCCCGGCCTCGTGGTGTGCGATAATGGGCGAAATCTCGTAGCAGCTCTGGGACTAGCTGGTTTGACGCACATCCCTTGCCTGGCGCATGTGCTGAATTTGGTGGTGCAGAGATTCCATAAAAATGACCCCGATATGTCAGAGCTGCTGCATAAAGTGCAGGCCGTCTGTGCGCTTACGGTGTTCTCAACCTGCTGCTGCTCGCCTGTCAGCTCTGCAGCGTAACTTCGGCCTTCCCGTTTACCGCCTCATATGTGACGTGCCCACAAGTTGGAACTCCACCTTGCACATGCTGGCCAGACTGTGCGAGCAGCAGCAGGCGATAGTGGAGTTTCAGCTTCAGCATGTATGTGTGAGTCGCTCTGCGGAATAGCACCACTTCACCACCAATAACTGGGCCTCCATGCGAGACCTGTGTTCCTTGTTGCGCTGTTTCGAGTACACCACCAACATGGCCAGTGCCGATAACGCCGTTCTCAGTGTTACTATCCCACTTCTATGCCTCCTTGAAAAAACGCTGCTGGCGATGATGGAAGAGGATGTGGCACAGGAGGAGGAGGAAGAGGGATAATTTCATAGGGTTTCCAGCCAGTCATTCACAAGTGGTTCCGAGGGTGGGTTCCTGCACCCACAAACGCCAGGTACACAATTGTCCAGCCAGGGCACAGTTCTGAAGGATGACGAGGTGGAGGATGAGGAGATGGACGAGGAGGAACCATGTTCTTAGCAGGGTGGCACTCAGGCCAGCTCATGGCCATCACTGGTGCGTGGCAGGGGGGATACAGAGGACACAGACAATATACCTCCCACAGAGGACAGCTTTTCGCTGCCTCTGGGCAGCCTGGCACACATGAGCGATTACATGCTGCAGTGTCTCCGCAACGACCGCCGAGTTGCCCACATTTTAACTTGTGCTGATTACTGGGTGGCCACGCTGCTGGATCCCCGTTACAAGGAGAACATACTGTCTTTAATTCCCTCACTGGAGCATTATCGTAAGATGCGCGAGTACAAGTGTGCGCTGGTAGACGCGCTGCTGGTGGCATTCCCACCTGACAGCGGGGACACAAGGCGAAGGCAGAGGAGGAGGAAGAGGTCGCCAACACAGCTGGGGCACCACCAGCACCTCAGAAGGCAGGGTTAGCATGGCCGAAATGTGGAAAAGCTTTGTCAGCACACCACAACAACCAGCACCACCAGCTGATATGGAACATCTTCGCAGGAGGCAGCATTTCACATACATGGTGGAGTAGAATGTGTGCACATGCCTACACGTACTGAATGACGGGTCTGCCCCCTTCAACTTCTTGGTCTCCAAATTGGGCACATGGCCTGAGCTTGCCCTTTACGCCTTGGAGGTGCTAGCCTGCCTTGCAGCCAGTGTATTATCTGAATGTGTGTTTAGCATGGCAGGGGGCGTTATCACAGACAAGCGCAGCTGCCTGTCCACAGCCAATGTGGACAAGCTCACGTTCATTAAAATGAACCAGGCATGGATCCCACAGGACTTGTCTGTACCTTGTGCAGAAAAGACACGTATACCAGCCTTAACCAGCCATTGTTATACTACAGCACAATTGCTCATTCTTGTATTTTGGATATTTCACACTCTTTTGGAGTGTACCCTAATTAAAAAATAAAAATTTAAAAATAAAACCAAAAACTAGTGTTGGCTACCTCGTCCTCCTCCACCGCTGCTTCCACCTACACTGCTACGTCCACCACCTTCTCAAACTCCTACTCCATATGGACCTCCACCTGATAAGTTAAAAATATATATATATTGATTTATTTAATTTTATGTCATTTCACTAATTTGTTTGTTACATTTTTGGGTGAAATTCACCAATTTTTGGGTGTGATGGACCACTGCTCTACCTAGTAGACAGGCAAAAAAATTCACTAATTTGTCTGTTACATTTTCAGGTGAAATTCATCCAATTTTTGGGTGTGATATACCACTCCTCTACCAAGTAGATAGGTAAAAAAAAAACAAACACTAATTTGTCTGTTACATTTTCGGGTGACATTCAACAATTTTTGGCTATGATAGACCCCTGCTCTACTTAGTAGACAGGTTAATAAATTTCACTAATTTTTCTGTTACATTCTTGGGTGACATTTTAAAAATTTTGCAGTGAATAAACCCCTGCTCTGCATAGGTGACAGGGACCAAAATGTAAAAAAATGATCTGTTCCATTGGTGGGTGACATTAACCCATTTCTGCCCAAAAAAAAAAACACCTGCTCTGCATAGGTGACAGGGACTTAAATTGCTAAAATTAGTCTTTAATTGGCCCTTTCATTCGATCCTTCTGCTTTAATAACTTGTCCCCCATTTCCGCTTTATTCCATTGCAGCCATTGACCTCCCTTGGATGAGGTCTCCCTTTCTCACACTCCCTCTTCGGCGTGGAACCCTGATTCGTCTATAAACGTGATCAACATGGTAGGCTCAGAAAAGAACATCGAAAGTTGATAGTCAAGATATCCAAATGGATGGTGGACGTCACAGGGACGTGCAATCAGGCAGAAGTTATCTAGAGTTAACAAATCGGCAGCAGGGCCTCTCCTGGCTAACGTTTCCAAATCCAAAATACCCCAGTGACATTCCCTATAATTTTTTATTAATCATTCCAATAAACAGGGCATCTTAAGAGTCCTGTATTGTTATTTATCGTCACTACCTCCCTGAGTCGGGAGTGGGTAATTTCCGCGCGCCCCCTCCTTCCCTTCAATTCTTCCGTTTTAATAGCTTCTCCCACATTTCCGCTCGATCACAATTAAATTTCATCCATTGATCTCCCTTGGATATGGTCTCTCTTTCTCATGCTCCCTCTCCAGCGTGGAACCCTGATTCGCAGCTAACCGTGATCAACATGATAGGGGCAGAAAAGAACATCGAAAGTTGATAGAGCAGATATCCAATTGGATCGTGAACATCACGGGGACGTGTGACATGGTGGAGGAGTACGTTTGTACAAGCCTACACGAACTGACTGATGGTTCTGCCCCCTGCAACTTCTGGGTCTCCAAATTGGGCACATGGCCTGAGCTTGCCCTTGGAGGTGCTGGCCTGCCCTGCAGCCAGTGTATTGTCTGAACTTGTGTTTAGCATGACTGGAGGGGGTTATCACAGGTTATATTTCCCAATGTTTTGGGATATACCCTAATTTAAAAAAATATAAATAAATTTAAAACAAAAAGCAGTTTAGGCTACCTCCTCCACCGCCACTTCCACCTACACCGCCACATCCACTGCCTCCTCAACCTCATACTCCATATGGACCTTGTCCTCCTAGATCAAGATTATTATTTTTTATTTTTACGTATTTTATGTTATTTAAATATTTCCCTATCCACATTTGTTTGCAGAGCACTTGCCATGCTCTTAACCACATTTTTCTGGCATTTGCAGCCCTCTAGCCCTTTCCATGACATTTTTACAGCCATTTTAGTGCTCAAAAGTTCGGGTCCCCATTGATTTCAATGGGGTCCGGGGTCAAGTTCGAGTCCCGAATTCGAACTTTTTTGTGAAGTTCGGCAGAACCCGTCGAATCCGAACATCCAGGTGTCCGCTCAACTCTACTTATGATATACTTTCTAACATAGAAAGTATATTATAGTGCATTTGTATTGTGCAGCAGTTGTGTGTGGTTCTGCTGTGATACTGCAGATAAATAGAGGGACAAGCGTTATTGGAACAACTATTTGCAACTGGTGTGATATACCTGTTGCCCCCCAAAAAACTGAATCAGCGGTGCGATATATCTGCTTTCACAAAAAAATGATTAAGGGGTTTGATATACCTGCTTCCACCAAATATTGATTCAGGAGTTCTATATACCTATTTCCACAAAATACTGATTGAGGGGTGCGATATCCCTGCATCTACAAAATACTGATTAAGGGGTTCTATATACTTGATTTAAAAAATACTGATTGAGGGGTGTGATATACCTGCTTCCACAAAATACTGATTGAGGGGTGCAATATACCTGCTTCCAACAAATATTGATTGACACCTATGATACACCGTCTTCCACAAAATACTGATTGAGGGGTGCGATATACCTGCTTCCACCAAATATTGATTCAGGGGTTCTATATACCTGTTTCCACATAATACTGATTGAGGGGTGCGATATACCTGCTTCCACAAAACACTGATTGAGGGGTGCAATATACCTGCTTCCAAGAAATATTGATTGAGACCTACGATACACTGGCTTCCACAAAATACTGATTGAGTGGTGCGATATACCTGCTACCAACAAATATTGATTAAGTGGTTCTATATACCAGTTTCCACAAAATACTGATTGAGTGGTGCGATATACCTGCTTCTACAAAATAGTAATAAGGGGCTTGATATACCTGCTTCCACAAAATACTGATTAACCCCTTAGGGAGCCATGACGTACCTGGTTCGGTGGCGGTGGTGCCATCGGGTCCCCATGGGGCTGTGGGGGGGTGACCCGATGGCATGGAAGGCAGCGCAATGCCTTCCTGAGGCATCTTCGCTGCCTTCCGGTGACGAGCCTGCGAGATCCAGCCCTCTGGATTTCACAGGCCGGAAGCTGTATGAGTAATACACACTGTATTACTCATACAGCCAATGCATTCCAATACAGAAGTATTGGAATGCATTGTAAAGGATTAGACCCCCAAAAGTTCAAGTCCCAAAGTGGGACAAAAAATAAAGTGAAAAAACTGTTGAAAAAATAAAGTTTTCCCCCAAAAAATTCAAAGTTTCAAGTAAAAATAAACAAAAACGTCTTTTTCCCCAAATAAAGTTAAAAAAAATTGGTAAAAAATAGGGGGGAAAAAAAGTATACATATTAGGTATCGCCGCGTCTGTATCGACTGGCTCTATAAACATATCCCATGACCTAACCCCTCAGATGAACACCGTAAAAAAAAAATAAAAAAAAAATGTGCTAAATAAACCATTTTTTTGTCACCTTACATCACAAAAAGTACAACAGCAAGCCATCAAAAAGGCGTTTGCCCACCAAAATAGTACTAATCTAACCGTCACCTCATCGCGCAAAAAATGAGCCCCTACCTGAGACAATCGCCCAAAAAATAAAAAAACTATGGCTCAGAATATGGAGACACTAAAACATCATTTTAAAAAAAAAAAAAGCAGTTATTGTGTAAAACTTACATAAATAAAAAAAAAATTATACGTATTTGGTATCACCGCATTCGTATCGACCGGCTATATAAAAATATCACATGACCTAACCCCTCAGATGAACACCGTAAAAAATAAAAACTGTGCTAAATAAACCATTTTTTGTCTCCTTACATCACAAAAAGTGCAATAGCAAGCGATCAAAAAGTCATATGCACCCCAAAATAGTACCAATCAAACCCTCATCTCATCCCTCAAAAAATGAGACCCTACCTAAGATAATCGCCCAAAAACTGAAAAAACTATAGCTCTCAGAATATGGAGACACTAAAACATGTTTTTTTTTTTTTTTTTTAAATGATATTATTGTGTAAACCTTACATAAATAAAAAAAAAGTATACATATTAGGTATCGCCGTGTCCGTATCAACCGGCTCTATAAAAATATCACATGACCTAACCCCTCAGATGAAGACCATGAAATTTTTTAAATAAAAACTGTGCTAAATAAACCATTTTTTGTCACCTTACATCACAAAAAGTGTAATAGCAAGCGATCAAAAAGTCACATGCACCCCAAAATAGTGCCAATAAAACAGTCATCTCATCCCGCAAAAATCATACCCTACCAAAGGTAATCGCCCAAAAACTGAAAAAATTATGGCTCTCAGACTATGGAAACACTAAAACATGATTTTTTTGCTTCAAAAATGAAATCATTGTGTAAAACTTACATAAATAAAAAAAAAAAGTATACATATTAGCTATCGCCGCATCCGTGACAACCTGGTCTATAAAAATATCACATGATCTAACCTGTCAGATGAATGTTGTAAATAACAAAAAATAAAAACTGTGCCAAAACAGCTACCGTATTTCTTGTTATCTTGCCTCGCAAAAAGTGTAATATAGAGCAACCAAAAATCATATGTACCCTAAACTAGTACCAACAATACTGCCATCCTATCCCGTAGTTTCTAAAATGGGGCCACTTTTTTGGAGTTTCTAATCTAGGGGTACATCAGGGGGGCTTCAAATGGAACATGGTGTCCAAAAAAACAGTCCAGCAAAATCTGCCTTCCAAAAATCGTATGGCATTCCTTTCCTTCTGCGCCCTGCCGTGTGCCCGTACAGTAGTTTACGACCACATATGGGGTGTTTCTGTAAACTACAGAATCAGGGCCATAAATATTGAGTTTGGTTTGGCTGTTAACCCTTGCTTTGTAACTGGCAAAAAATTATTAAAATGGAAAATCTGCCAAAAAAGGGAAATTTTGAAATTGTATCTCTATATTCCATTAATTCTTGTGGAACACCTAAAGGGTTAACAAAGTTTGTAAAATCAGTTTTGAATACCTTGAGGGGTGTAGTTTATAGAATGGGGTCATTTTTGGGTGGTTTCTATTATGTAAGCCTCGCAAAGTGACTTCAGCCTGGAACTGGTCCCTAAAAATTAGGTTTTTGAAAATTTCTGAAAAATTTCAAGATTTGCTTCTAAACTTCTAAGCCTTGTAACATCCCCAAAAAATAAAATATCATTCCTAAAATGATCCAAACATGAAGTAGACATATGGGGAATGTGAAGTAATAACTATTTTTGGAGGTATTACTATGTATTATAGAAGTAGAGAAATTGAAACTTGGAAATTTGCAATTGTTTAAAAAAAAAATGTAGATTTGGTATTGTTTTATAAATAAAAATTATTTTTATTTACTTCATTTTACTAGTGTCATGAAGTACAATATGTGATAAAAAATCTCAGAATGGCCTGGATAAGTCAAAGCGTTTTAAAGTTATAAGCACTTAAAGTGACACTGGTCAGATCTGCAAAAAATGGCCAAGTCCAGAAGGTGAAATAGGGCCGAGTCCTTAAGGGGTTAAGGGGTTTGATATACCTGCTTCCACCAAATACTGATTGAGGAGTGCGATATACCTGCTTCAACAAAATACTGATTGAGGTATTGCGATATACCTGCTTCCAACAAATATTGATTAAGTGGTTCTATATACTTGTTTCCACAAAATACTGATTGAGGGATGTGATATACCTGCTTCTACAAAATACTGATTAAGGGGCTCTATATACCTGCTTTCACAAAATACTGATTGAGGGGAGCGATATACCTGCTTCCACAAAATATTGATTGAGGCCTGCAATACACCGGCTTCCACAAAATACTGATTGAGGGGTGAGATATACCTGCTTCCACCAAATATTGATTCAGTGGTTCTATATACCTGTTTCCACAAAATACTGATTGAGGAGTGCTATATACCTGCTTCTACAAAATATTGATTAAGGTTTTTTTTGTGCCTGTTTCTACAAAATACTGATTGAGGGGTGCGATATACCTGCTTCCACAAAATACTGATTAAGGGGCTCTTTATACCTGCTTTCAAAAAATACTGATTGAGGGTTGTGATATACCTGCATCCACCAAATATTGATTCAGGGGTTCTATATACCTTTTTCCACAAAATACTGATTAAGGGGTGCAATATACCTTCTTCTACAAAATATTGATTAAAGGGTTCTATATACCTGCTTCCACAAAATACTGATTGAGAAGTGCGATATACCTGCTTCCACCAAATATTGATTGAGGCCTGTGATACACCGGCTTCCACAAAATAATGATTGAGGGGTGGGATATACCTGCTTCCACCCAATATTGACTCAGGTGTTCTATTTACCTGTTTCCATAAAATATTGATTGAAGGGTGCGATATCACTGCTTCTACAAAATACTGATTAGGGGTTCTATATACCTAATTCCACAAAATACTGATTGAGGGGTGCGATATACCTGCTTCTACAAAATACTGATTGAGAAGTGCGATATACCTGCTTCCACCAAATATTGATTGAGGCCTGTGATACACCGGCTTCCACAAAATAATGATTGAGGGGTGGGATATACCTGCTTCCACCCAATATTGACTCAGGTGTTCTATTTACCTGTTTCCACAAAATATTGATTGAAGGGTGCGATATCACTGCTTCTACAAAATACTGATTAGGGGTTCTATATACCTTCTTCCACAAAATACTGATTGAGGGGTGCAATATACCTGCTTCCACCAAATATTGATTGAGGCCTGAGATACACCGGCTTCCACAAAATACTGATTGAGGGGTACGATATACCTGCTTCCAGAAAATGCTAATTGAGGGGTGCGATACAACTGCTTCCACAAAATATTGATTTAGGTGTTCTATATACCTGTTTCTACGAAATACTGATAAAGGGGTACTATAAACCTGCTTCCACAAAATTCTGATTGAGGGTTGCGATATACACGCTTTCACCAAATATTGATTGAGGCCTGCTATACACCAGCTTCCAAAAAATACTGATTGAGGGGAGAGATATACCTGCTTCCAGCAAATATTGATTGAGACCTACGATCCAAAGGCTTCCACAAAATACTGATTGAGGGGTGAGTTATACCTGTTTCCACCAACTATTGATTAAGGGGTTTTATATACCTGTTTCCACAAAATACTGATTTAGGGGTTCTATATACCTGTTTCCACAAAATACTGATTGAGGGGTGCGATATACCTGCTTCTACAAAATACTGATTAAGGGTTTTTTTGTGCCCGTTTCCACAAAATACTGATTGAGGGGTGCAATATACCTGCTTCCACAAAATACTAATTAAGGCATTTGATTTTCCTGCTTCTACAAAATACTGATTGAGGGTAGCGATATACCTGCATCCACCAAACATTGATTCAGGGTTTCTATATACCTTTTTCCACAAAATACTGATGCAATATAAAGGGTGCAATATACCTGCTTCTACAAAATATTGATTAAAGGGTTCTATATACCTTCTTCCACAAAATACTGATTGAGGGGTGCAATATACCTGCTTCCACCAAATATTGATTGAGGCCTGCGATACACCGGCTTCCACAAAATACTGATTGAGGGGTGAGATATACCTGCTTCCACCAAATATTGATTAAGGGGTGCAATATACCTGCTTCTACAAAATATTGATTAAAGGGTTCTATATACCTGCTTCCACAAAATACTGATTGAGGGGTGCGATATACCTGCTTGTACAAAATACTTATTAAGGGATTCTATATACCTTCTTCCACAAAATACTGATTGAGGGGTGCAATATACCTGCTTCCACCAAATATTGATTGACGCCTGCGATACACCGGCTTCCACAAAATACTGATTGAGGGGTGAGATATACCTGATTCCACCAAATATTGATTGAAGCCTACGATCCAACGGCTTCCACAAAATACTGATTGAGGGGTAAGATATATCTGTTTCCACCAACTATTGATTAAGGGGTTTTATATACCTGTTTCCACAAAATACTGATTTAGGGGTGCAATAAACCTGTTTCCACAAAATACTGATTGAGGGGTACGATATACCTGCTTCCAACAAATAATGATTGAGGCCTAAGATACACCGACTTCCACAAAATACTGATTGAGGGGTGAGATATACCTGCTTCCACCAAATATTGATTAAGGGGTGCAATATACCTGCTTCTACAAAATATTGATTAAAGGGTTCTATATACCTGCTTCCACAAAATACTGATTGAGGGATGCGATATACCTGCTTGTACAAAATACTTATTAAGGGATTCTATATACCTTCTTCCACAAAATACTGATTGAGGGGTGCAATATACCGGCTTCCACCAAATATTGATTGAGGCCTAAGATACACCGACTTCCACAAAATACTGATTGAGGGGTGAGATCTACCTGCTTCCACCAAATATTGATTAACGGACTCTATATACATGTTTCCACAAAATACTGAATGAGGGTGCGATATCCCTGCTTCCACCAAATACTGATTAAGGGGTTTGATATACCTGCTTCCACAAAATACAGATTGAGAGGTGCGATATACCTGCTTCCACCAAATAATGATTGAGGCCTAAGATACACCGACTTCCACAAAATACTGATTGTGGGGTGAGATATACCTGCTTCCACCAAATATTGATTAACGGGTTCTATATACCTGTTTCCACAAAATACTGATTGAGGGGTGCGATATGCCTGCTTCCACCAAATACTGATTAAGAGGTGACTGACAGCTATATCTGCCTACACACTTATACAGAGAATGCTATCAATCATTGATAACACCTCCTCTGTGTACAACTATCAGTTACTGTCAGCTATCTATGTATACACACTTACACAGAGAATGCTACCAATCACTGATAACACCTCCCCCGTGTACAGCTATCAGTGACTGACAGCTATCTATATATGCACACTTACACAGGGAATGCTATCAATCACTGATAACATCCACCATGTATAACCATCTGATCTTCATCTAAACCAAAACAATAGACAATCACAGTCTGCTTAAACTAATAACACACAAAGAATTAAATGTTACCATGGTTTTATTGAACACACCATGTAAACATTCACAGTGCAGGTCGAAAAAGTATGTGAACCTTTGGATTTAAAACTGGTTGAACCTTCTTTTGGCAGCAATAATTTCAACCAAACGTTTCCTGTAGTTGCAGATCAGACGTGCACAACGGTCAGGAGTAATTCTTGACCATTCCTCTTTACAGAACTGTTTCAGTTCAGCAATATTCTTGGGATGTCTGGTGTGAATCGACTTCTTGAGGTCATGCCACAGCATCGCAATCGGGTTGAGGTGAGGACTCTGACTGGGCCCCTCCAGAAAGCTTATTTTCTTCTGTTTAAGCCATTCTGTTGTTCATTTACTTCTATGCTTTGGGTCGTTGTCCTGTTCCAACACCCATCTTCTGTTGAGCTTCAGCTGGTGGACAGATGGCCTTAACCCTTTAAGTACTCAGCCCTATTTCACCTTAAGGACTTGGCCATTTCTTGCAAATCTGACCAGTGTCACTTTAAGTGCTGATAACTTTAAAACGCTTTGACTTATCCAGGCAATTCTGAGATAGTTTTTTCGTCACATATTGTACTTCATGATACTGCTAAAATTGGGTCCAAAAAGTTATATTTTTTGCATAAAAAAATACCATATTTACCAAAAAATTAAAAAAATTAGCAAATTTCAAAGTTTCAGTTTCTCTACTTCTGTAATACATAGTAATACCCCCAAAAATTGTGATGAATTTACATTCCCCATATGTCTACTTGATGTTTGTAGCATTTTTGGAATGATATTTTATTTTTTGTGGATGTTACAAGGCTTAGAAGTTTAGAAGCAAATCTTGAAATTTTTCAGAAATTTACAAAAACCCAATTTTTAGGGACCACTACAGGTCTGAAGTCACTTTGCGAGGCTTACATAATAGAAACCAGCCAAAAATGACCCCATTATATAAACTACACCCCTCAAGGTATTCAAAACTGATTTTACAAACTTCGTTAACCCTTTAGGTGTTGCACAAGAGTTATTGGCAAATGGGGATGAAAATTGAGAATTTCATTTTTTTGCCTAATTTTCCATTTTAACCCATTTTTTCCACTAACAAAGCAAGGGTTAACAGCCAAACAAGACTGTATCTTTATTGCCCTGACTCTGCCGTTTACAGAAACACCCCATATGTGGCCGTAAACTACTGTACGGGCACACAGTAGGGCATAGAGGGAAAGGTGCGCCGTATGGTTTTTGGAAGCCAGATTTTGCTGGACTGGTTTTTTGACACCATGTTCCATTTGAAGCCCCCCCTGATGCACCCCTAGAGTAGAAACTCCATAAAAGTGACCCCATCTAAGAAACTACACCCTCAAGGTATTCAAAACTGATTTTACAAACTTTGTTAACCCTTTAGGTGTTGCACAAGATTTAATGGAAAATAGAGATACAATTTCAAAATTTCACTTTTTGGGCAGATTTTCCATTTTAATATTTTTTTTTCCAGTTACAAAGCAAGGGTTAACAGCCAAACAAAACTCATTATTTATGGCCCTGATTCTGTAGTTTACAGAAACACTCCATATGTGGTCGTAAACCGCTGTATGGGCACACGGCAGGGCGCAGAAGGAAAGGAATGCAATACGGTTTTTGGAAGGCAGATTTTGCTGGACTGTTTTTTTTTACACCATGTCCCATTTGAAGCTCCCCTGATGCACCCCTAGAGTAGAAACTCCAAAAAGTGACCCCATTTTAGAAACTACGGGATAGGGTGGCAGTTTTGTTGGTACTAGTTTAGGGTACATATGATTTTTGGTTGCTCTATATTACACTTTTTTGTGCGGCAAGGTAACAAGAAATAGATTTTTTGGCACGTTTTTATTTTTTGTCATTTACAACATTCATCTGACAGGTTAGATCATGTGGTAATTTTATAGGGCAGGTTGTCACGGACGTGGCGATACCTAATATGTATACAATTTTTTTATTTATGTAAGTTTTACACAATAATTTCATTTATAAAACAAAAAAATGGTTTTAGTGTCTCCATAGTCTAAGAGCCATAGTTTTTTCAGTTTTTGGGCGATTATCTTAAGTAGGATCTCATTTTTTGCGGTATGAGATGACGGTTTGATTAGCACTATTTTGGGGTGCATATGACTTTTTGATCGCTTGCTATTACACTTTTTGTGACATAAGATGACAAAAAATGGCTTTTTTTACACCGTTTTTATTTTTTTACGGTGGTCACCTGAGGGGTATGTCATGTGATTTTTTTATAGAGCCGGTCGATACGGACGCGTCGATATCTAATATGTATACTTTTTTTTAATTAATTTTAGTTTTACACAGTGATTTCATTTTTGAAACAAAAAAAAATCATGTTTTAGTGTTTCCATAGTCTAAGAGCCATAGTTTTTTCAGTTTTTGGGTGATTATCTTGGGTAGGGTATGATTTTTGCGGGATGAGATGACGGTTTGATTGGTACTATTTTGGCGTACATGCGACTTTTTTGATCACTTTTATTACCTTTTTTGGGAAGTAAGGTGGGCAAAATTAAAATTTTCTCATAGTTTTTATTTTTTTATTTTTATGGCGTTCACTGTGCGGGGAAAGTAACATGACCGTTTTATAGATCAGGTCGTTACGGACGCGGCGATACCTAATATGTGTAGTGTATTTTTTAGTTATTTTTTTATTCAGTGCTAAATGTTTTTTTTTATCTTAACTTTTTTCACTTTTTTTTACATTTTTTTGACCCAGACCCACTTGGTTCTTGAAGATCCAGTGGGTCTGATGTCTGTATAATACAGTACAGTACACTATATAGGGTACTGTACTGTATTTTACTTACACTTTGTCTGAACAGAACTATGCCTTTAGCATAGATCTGTTTAGCACCATGGACAGCAGGATGCCTGAGAAGGCGTCCTGTTGCCATGGGAACCTTCCCCGTCTGCTCAGTTGTAGCCACAACTGCGCAGATGGGGAAGGGTAAGGATGGGGCTGTCGGGAGGTTGTCTGGGGGCTCTCTCCCTCTCCCATCGGGGGGCTGCAAAGGCACAGCAGTGCTTAAGGGGTTAAGTTCTCCTAGAAAATGTCTTGATAAACTTGGGAATTAATTTTTCCTTGGATGATAGCAATCCGTCCAGGCCCTGACGCAGCAAAGCAGCCCCAAACCATGATGCCCGCACCACCATACTTCACAGTAGGGATGAGGTTTGATGTTGGTGTGCTGTGCCTCTTTTTCTCCACACATAGGGCCAGATTTATCATTAGCTCAGGTCAGAATAATGGAGTGAAAAAGTCCCAAAGGCTAAAACTGCGCACAAATTTGCGACTTTTTTCTGCTCTGCACTATGCTCGCCAGTTTTCTGAAGGTGGGCGTGTTTTCTTATGTAAATGAATCTCTAGACAGATTTACTATTGGGACTATTTAAAAAAGTCGCAAAAAAGTCGCAATTTCACTCCAGTGAGGACCATGCTTATCTTATGAGACTTTTTAATAGAACATGCAACTTTTTCATAAAAACGTGCGACTTTTTCGTAAAGATGTGCGACTTTTGTAAAGCTGCTTACTGACGGATAAACTGCTACCGTCAAACCACATTTATTACAGTCTTAAAGGGCCGATCATAAATCTGACTTGGCTAAAACTGACTTTAGCCATATGTTAATGTGGAGTGAGCTGTCAGAGTCATGATAAATCTGGCCCATAGTGTTGTGTGTTTCTTCCAAACAACTCAACTTTGGTTTCATTTGTCCACAGAATATTTTGCCAGTACTGCTGTGGAACATCCAGGTGCTCTTGTGCAAACTGTAAACGTGCAGCAATGTTTTTTTTGGACAGCAGTGGCTTCCTCTCTGGTATCCTCCCATGGAATCCATTCTTCTTTAGTGTTTTACGTATCGTATATTCGCTAACAGGGATGTTAGCATATGCCAGAGACTTTTGTAAGTCTTTAGCTGACACTCTAGGATTCTTTTTCACCTCATTGAGCAGTCTGCGCTGTGCTCTTGCAGTCATCTTTACAGGATGGCCACTACTAGGGAGAGTAGCAGCAGTGTTGAACTTTCTCCATTTATGCACAGTTTGTCTTACCATGGACTGAGCAAGGCTTTTGGAGATACTTTTATAACCCTTTCCAGCTTTATGCAAGTCAACAATTCTTAATTGTAGGTCTTCTGAGAGCTCTTTTGTGCGAGGCATCATTCACATCAGGCAATGCTTCTTGTGGAAAGCAAACCCAGAACTGATGTGTGTTTTTTATAGGGCAGGGCAGCTCTTCTGTAGACATTTTGCCGGCCTCAAAGCCCCATCTTGTGCTCGGTGTCAATCTATTTTTCACACCGCTGACTGGTGTCACCTGGTAGCTGGAGGTATGGACATAACACCCAGTACTTCTGCTGCCGGCCCGTCAAAGGCCAACAAGGTCTTTGGCACGGTTGAAAAATTGGGTCGTCCTCTCAAATTTCTAGGTAGATCCCAAATATGTAATAATTTACAATTTCTCAGCCTGTAACTATGGTCAATGTCGCCTTCTCCACGTGTGCACCAATTGTTTCCGGGCATTAAAACCGGATAAATTCTACCTGAGCGTAGTGGACACTGATTATTTACAGCACTGTCTGCAGGGTCATCACGACCCTGAGTTCGTTAATTTTCTCATCTCGGGGTTCAAGAAGGGCTTCCATACAGGTCTGATCGCACTTCCTGAGGTGACATACGAATGCAGCAACCTACAGTCGGCCAATAAAGCACCCAATGCCATAGACACATTGATTCAAACCAAGCTCGGAAAAGGTTTTCTTATAGGGCCTTTCGCGACCTCACCATTCAATCGCTGGAGGGTCAGTCCGGTAGGGGTAGTGACGGGCAAGTTCAGCAATAAAGAGGGATTAATTTACGACCTCTCTGTCCCTCACGGTTCCCATATTCCCAGCCTCAATTCTCTAATCCCTTCCGAAGAAGTGAGCATGAAATACTCAATTATTGACCATGCTATAGCCAGCATAATGCAGTGTGGGCCCCGCACCTACTCGTCTAAAGCTGACATATCCAATGCTTTTAACCACCTCAGGACCGCCGAACGCAGGATTGCGTCCTGGCGGCGGCCCTGTTGTTTCTCCTGGACGCGCCGATGCATCCTCTCGCGAGACGCAAGATTTCCTGTGAACGCGCGCACACAGGAGCACGCGTTCACAGGAAACGGAGGTAAACGAGTGGATCTACAGCCTGCCAGCAGCGATCATTCGCTGGCAGGCTGTAGATGCGATTTTTTTAACCCTAAAAAGGTATATTAGACACTGTTTTGTTAACAGCGTCTAATATACCTGCTACCTGGTCTTTTGGTGGTCCCTTTTGCTTGGATCGACCACCAGAGGACACAGGCAGCTCTGTAAGTAGCACCAAACACCACTACACTACACCCCCCGTCACTAATTAACCCCTTATTAACTCCTGATCACCCCATATAGACTCCCTCATCACCCCCCTGTAAGGCTCCATTCAGACGAGATATTTCTCTCACCCAGCATGGGTATATGTAAAAATACACCCCAAAACACATTGCCCTTCTTCTCCCGAGTACGGCGATACCACATGTGTGACACTTTTTTGCAGCCTAGGTGCGCAAAGGGGCCGAAAGTCCAACGAGTACCTTTAGGCTTTACAGGGTTGCTCACAATTTAGCCCCGCCCAAAATGCCAGAACAGTAAACACACCTCACAAATGACCCCATTTCGGAAAGTAGACACCCCAAGGTAGTCGCTGGGGGGCATATTGAGTCCATGAAAGATTGAACTTTTTGTCACAAGTTAGCGGAAAGGGAGACTTTGTGAGAAAAAAAATAAAATAATCTATTTCCGCTAACTTATGCAAAAAATTAAAATAAATTCTATGAACTCGCCATGCCCCTCACGGAATACCTTGGGGTGTCTTCTTTCCAAAATGGGGTCACTTGTGGGGTATTTATACTGCCCTGGCATTTTAGGGGACCTAAAGCGTGAGAAGTAATTTGGAATCCAAATGCGTAAAAAATGCCCTGTGAAATCCTAAAGGTGCTCTTTAGAATTTGGGCCCCTTTGCGCACCTAGGCTGCAAAAAAGTGTCACACATGTGGTATCGCCGTACTCAGGAGAAGTTGGGCAATGTGTTTTGGGGTGTCTTTTTACATATATATACAGAAATATCTCTCTAAAATGACAACTTTGTATAACAAAATGGGAAAAGTTGACTTTTAGAGAGATATTTCTCTCACCCAGCATGGGTATATGTAAAAATACACCCCAAAACACATTGCTCTACTTCTTCTGAGTATGGCGATACCACATGTGTGACACTTTTTTGCAGCCTAGGTGCCCAAAGGGGCCCAAATTCTAAAGAGCACCTTTAGGATTTCACAGGCATTTGGATTCCAGACTTCTTCTCACGCTTTAGGTCCCCTAAAATGCCAGGTCAGTATAAATACCCCACAAGTGACCCCATTTTGGAAAGAAGACACCCCAAGGTATTTTGTGATGGGCATAGTGAGTTCATGGAAGTTTTTATTTTTTGTCACAAGTTAGTGGAATATGACACTTTGTAAGAAAAAAATAAAAATTATAAAAAAATCATAATTTTCCGCTAACTTGTGACAAAAAATTTAAACTTCTATGAACTCACTATGCCCATCAGCGAATACCTTAGGGTGTCTACTTTCCAAAATGGGGTCATTTGTGGGTTGTTTCTACTGTCTGGGCATTGTAGAGCCTCAGGAAACATGACAGGTGCTCAGAAAGTCAGCGCTGCTTTAAAATGCGGAAATTCACATTTTTGTACCATAGTTTGTAAACGCTTGCGCAAACCAATAAATATACACTTTTTTTTTATCAAAGACATGTAGAACAATAAATTTAGAGAAAAATTTATATAGAAATGTAGTTTTATTTGAAAAATGTTACAACTGAAGGTGAAAAATTTCATTTTATTGCAAAAAATTCGGTCAATTTCGATTAATAACAAAAAAATATCAGCAGCAATGAAATACCACCAAATGAAAGCTCTATTAGTGAGAAGAAAAGGAGGTAAAATTTATTTGGGTGGTAAGTTGTATGACCGAGCAATAAACCGTGAAAGTAGTGTAGTGCAGAATTGTAAAAAGTGGTCTGGTCATTAAGGGGGTTTAAGCTAGGGGAGCTGAGGTGGTTAAACTCCTCCCTATCATGCCTTCGCTATGGCAATGGCATGGCATCAAGTGGCGGGACCCAGGGGCGTAACTATAGGGCAAGCAGGGGAAGCGGCTGCCCTTCCAGGAGGTGGATGACTAAAAGATTTTGTCAGGGCCCCCCTCAACAGTAATTGAATGAAATTATATCAAGTGACAGTATAGACAGTGTAGAAAACGGATGGAACAACTGCCGAGACTGTTCTGAGAGAGCGATCTTTACTAGCCACAGGAATGGGGGCGGCATGAAAGGAAGGGGTTGCGAAAAAATTACTGGGGGAGGGGGGCCCCATTCAAAAATATGCTGTGGGGCCCAGTCATCTCTAGCTATGCCACTGGCGGGACCTACTTTTTCACCACCAAGCTCACTTTTAGTTCCAAGAGTAGCCCCTGGCTTTTTGACCAGTTCGCGCAGAGCCTTCACTGGATCTTAGAAACAGAATTCCACTGAGATCACGTCATTCATTATCTCGATGACTTCTTGTTGATCGAATCCCCTGACAGACCTCCGCAGGCTCTTTACACCTTGTTGGCAGTCTTTTTCCAATCTTGGGGTTCCCGTGTCACCTAAGAAAATCGAAGGCCCTTCCACTGTCATCACCTTTTTAGGGATTGTGTTGGACTCCAGCAACATGGTAGCTAGGTTGCCAGAAGAGAATTTAGTTAGGATTAGAGACGTCATTCACAGGTTCACGCTAGGCAGAGTCACAACCAAGGTGGATCTGCAGTCACTCTTGGGCATGCTGAACTTTTCCATGCGAATCATTCCTCGGGGCAGGTCATTCGTATCTCGGTTACTAGCCCTCCTCCCTGATGCAGCCAACCAAGACAGTCCAGTTCAATTAGATGCGCAAGCCATGGCAGACTTAGTCATGTGGGATTATTTCCTGTGTCATTGGAATGGAGTCTCCTTCTTTATTCCGGCCGCCATTAATACTTCCCCCATGGTCTTTTCGAATGCATTAGCCACTACAGGGTTTGCCGCCATTTTTGCCACCCACTGGTTGGCCGGGACTTGGCCCAATGAAGTCAGTAAGATTCCTGGGTTCATGCAGACGTCAGCTCCCTTCGAACTTTACCCTATTGTAGCAGCTGCTCATGCCTGGGGTCACCTGTGGTCCCATTCCACTGTTGTCTTCATTTCCGATAACACTGCCACAGTAGACATTTTATTGAACGGTAGGTCGCTAGATGCTTGGTCCAGCTCTCTCTGACTTACAATTTCCGTGGTACCCAGAATGTGGCGGCCGACACCTTGTCCCGGGCTAATTTTTCCCTCTTTTTCAGGTTATGCCGGAAGCACACGCCACAGGGACCGCAGTCCCACCATTTTCAACCCTGTTTCTGGATTAACCAGCCATCTGCTCACCGCACATCGACTAGTTGCCAGATCCCTATCGGCCAATACCTCCAGAAGCTACTCCACGGACTGGAGTTTGTTTTGCAAGTTCCAAGAGAAGTATCCCCAGCGAGATACCAATTTCATCAACTATGTCCTGGCCTTCATTGGCTACTGCCATTCGTAGTGTAAACTATCACACAATACTGTCCGGTCCTACCTTGTAGGGGTCCAGCATTTCACCTCGCTTAGTCATCCGGATAGGGGCTCCCTGTTTTCTGCGCACGTTATCAAGGCCGCTTTGAGAGGATTAGAGAAATCCAGTACTGCAAAACAGTCGCGCCGTACCGTCATTTCCGGCAAATTATTCAGAGACCTATCGGACATGCTTGACAGAGCTCCTTTCGGACTTCTCCCTAGTTTAGTGTTAAAAGCAGCTGTCTACCTCCCCTTCTACGGCTTCCTAAGACCAGGAGAGTTCACCTGCAAGAACTCCAACAGCAGGTTCATCAGAATCAATCAGCTGATCAGTATTCCCGATGGTCTGGTTTTATCCTTACCAGTCACCAAGACGTCCCAGACTGGTCCCCCTACAGAGGTGACCTTTTTCCCGACGGCACATGCCTGTTGTCCAGTCATGGTCCTGCAACACTTGCTAACCACCCTAGCAAGTCATAATCCTCAGGGGCCGCTATTGCCGTTTCCCACGCGGCCATTAACCACCTCACAATTCATTGAGCATGTCCGTGTTTTAGTTTCAAATCTAGGGTTGAATCCTGCCACCGTGTCCGGTCACTCATTCCGGATTGGCACTGCATCCGCTGCGTCCATAAACAAGGCCCTGGCTCATAATATTATTCGCAAATTCGGCCGCTGGCGATCCTCCTGCTTTAATATATGCATTCCCCAACCTAAGCAGGAAATGTTGCTTGCATTTCAGCACTCGGTGATGTAAGAGTTGTATGTAATAAATTCCTAATTTTACATTTTATGGTGTTTTGGCCTCTTATTCAGGTACCCCTATGATGCAGCGGTTATGGCACATCTCAAGCCGCTTAGTCCTATTAGTTATGCAGGTCACGTAGTCACCCGTAGGATTCACGGTTTCCTGATGAGCCACGACCACAAGTTTTAAGGCCGATTTATTGGCCTGTATTTGTGGGAGGGGCGCCCCTCCCCTCCCCCACGCCTTCATATAGCTAGGCGCACACACGCCACCTCGTCCTGTGTGGATTCGGCATACCCTCCCTACCCTCCCTCATTCAGTTTCATTCCTCTAGGGATGCCCTCTTATTCAGGTACCCCTACGACGCAGCGGTTATGGCACAACTCAAGACGCTTAGTCCTATTAGTTAGGCAGGTCACGTAGTCACCCGTAGGATTCACGGTTTCCTGATGAGCCACGACCACAAATGAAATGTATGTATTACTAATGTCTATACCCTGGGGTTTCCCTATCTATATAAATATTTTCAGATGCTATTTCTTACCTATACTCATTGCTGTTTTTAGCCAAACTAGAGAGATAAAGAAAACATCCATCATGTTTTAAAGTATAATAAAATGATGATAAGGTGGCTCTTCTAGATTACTCTTATGGAATAGGTGCTCTAACCTATTCGACTCACCTTGTAGTACAATAATCAAGAAAATATTTATATGGAGGTAGGCACACAGCATATGGAATTACATGGATCTAGGATATCTCTGTAACACCAAAAAATGTATTTATAGACATAAAACTACTGTACAATATTTTCAAAATCAAATAACTTAAAATAGGGTTAAAAATAATGAGGTTAAAAATGCAATAAGATAAAATCATCCAGTTACATGAGTTGGTTTCTATAATCAACATGACTGGAAAATTATCACCATCTGAACTTCTAGTTCTATAGCAGCATATATCACGTTTTAAAACTGTTAAATCAAATTTCATACAGTCTGTATACAAAGTTATGGTCAAGCAGTAACCTTCAAATAAATTGACAATGCAGTGCACTAGATCCCGTAGGTGTAAAAATTAAGAAAGTTTATAGTAAGTTTATTAAGAAAAAGTGGGAGATACGATCACTCAAACAATACCTATATATAGAATGTGGGAAAATACCCAAGGGATTACTTTTAACCAAAACCCCATCACAGGACCTGTGGAGTAGAGAATTTAACAAAGAATATGATACATTATTACAAGAACAATCCATAGCATTAATATAATTAATTATAAAAAGAAGATCTCAAATATTAGAGCATACCACTAATCAAATCAATCAAATGAAGGACATAATAGACCAATTACCAAAAAATGAAGATTTCAATATATGGCAACAAAGACTTTGCAAAAGTTTAGATAGAGTAGAACAAGAAATTATTAATAAAAAAACAATTTTAAAAAAAAATAATCCTAGAAAAGACCAAAAAGAGGGAGAACAGCCTAACCAACAAAAAAAGAAAGAAAATGAAAAAAATACATGAAACACACACAAATGTCCATACAAAATTTTCAGTACCAGTCACAAATTGATTTGAAGTACTGGCAGAACAACATTTTTTAGACAAAACTCCACCACACCACAGATCACGAATCCGACAAAGATCACCACAATCACCTACACGGACACATTGACCAGGATCACCAACAACACACCAATACAATTTGAGATACAGACACACAAGTCAAAAACAGAGAACCAAGGAACAACACAAGCACAGAGCACCACAGTCACGGAGAATACCCTATCAACCAATGGACAATTTCACACAGAGACACCTATACACGACACACAAGTACAAAGGAGGAAGAAGAAATTACGGAGGGGAGGGAGAAATAAGACTACACAACAAATAACAACAAATGAACATGAAAAAGATTCTATAATAAATTTGAGTACCATCACACTCACTGGTGCACAGATTAATCTAATAAACAAGCGGTTAAAGTTTGCACCCACAATTTAAATAAATTTGATATGTACATTGGAATAGAAAAGTTTATCAGAAAATTGTGTCTCAAAAATTTTTAGATGAAGAATCCGATAAATTTAGAAGAACATCAAACAAAATGGGACAAATACCAAAACACACAAGATTGAAAAAAAAATAAAAAAAATATTCAAGAACTGGCTACCTTTCGCCAATGCGTTGAATTCGATATATGTAAAATAAATAATAAATGCAATAATAAATATAATAATTTAACCAAACAAGAAATAGCGGCTATTAAACAATTACAAACAGAGAAGAATATAATAATTTGTCCCGCAGATAAAGGCGGCACCATAGTCATTTTGGAAGCAGCAAAATATAGTAAGGAATGTAGAAGACAATTGGAGGATTAAATTACATATACCAAATAAAAAAATGACCCAATGAAAGAATATTATTCAAAATTGATTCAATATTGTAATAAGGGTTTGAAAAAAGAAATCCTTTCACAACAAGAACATAAATTTATACTTAATACACAACAACGGCTGCTAATATTTTACTGTATACCTAAACTACACAAAAACCCGTTAGATCTACCAGGACGTCCTATGATTTCAGGGATAGGGTCTCTTACAGCAAACCTATCCCAATATATAGACAAACTATTACAACCGACAGTAAAAAAAGACCCGATCGTATACCAAAGATACTACACAAATTATTCAGATAGTCAAATATCTGACAATTCAACCACATTGGATAGCAGGTACACTAGATGTACATTCCTTACACACCATAATCAATCACAAACAAGGAATGGAAGTTATGAGGAAACAACTTCAAAAGGATGGACAACTCCCTTTAGACCAAATAGAATATCTAGTAGAAGGGGTCAACTTTATATTAATCCACAATGTTTTTTATTTTGAATCTGAATTTTATTTACAGATACAAGGCACAGCTATGGGCAGATTTGCCCCAGCTATGCTAATTTATTCATGGAAGAATGGGAGGAGCAGGTCATCACTCCCAAGCTGGGGACCGATCTGGTGCTCTGGCAAAGGTATATTGATGACATATTTTTCATATGGAAAAACAATAGAAATACACTTCAAAAGTTTTTGGAAGAGATAAATATAAATACATATAATTTACAATTTACATCTAATTTAAGTGATTAAACAATAGAGTTTTTGGATCTCCAGATTACAATAGAAAATGGAAATATAACCAATTAGTAGAAATCGTAAAATTTTATATATGAGCTGCCACCTTCCTAGGTGGCTTTAAAATATACCAATGGGACAATTCCAACGAATTAAGCGTAATTGTACTAAGGAAGAAAAATTTGAAGCTAAAGAAATGAAACAACAATTTTTGGACAAAAAATATCCACCAGCAATATTAGAGACGTCCTTGACTAAAGTACACAACATGGATAGAGAGACATTTTTTAAAAAGGATAAGGTTTGTAACAAATACAAAGAAGATACTACACTCATAATATTACCGTATAATACACAATATAGAAAGATCCAACATGTGATTAAAATACATTGGCACTATATTCAGAAGGATAAGATTTTGGGACATTTAGTCCCTAATGTTCCCCAAATCACATTCACCAAAGCCCCAAATATAGGCCTTAAGGTAGCTGCATCGGTTAGATATCATCATAAAGGAGAACATTCAGTTCAAAAATGGGCAGGAATGACTGGTTTTTATAGATGCGGTAAATGCACAAACTGTGGATGGATATGATAAACATTCTCTATCAAACCATTTAAAAAAAAACCAGGATCCAACAGGTTTAAAGTATGCAGCACTAGAAAAAGTGGAGAGACATTGCAGGGGAGGAAATTACATTAGTAGGATGTGTAGATTGGAATCGAGGAGAATTTTTGAATTTAATTCACTTTCACCGGAAGATCTGAATGCTGAATTAGAAATATTTGGATCTCTGTAAATCTAAGTGGGTGCCCTCCACTTACAGGGGATAGAAGTTTGTTCTATTTAATGACACTTCGACCCTTTCTTAGTGGAAGGCCCCCACCTTGAAACTACTATGAAATTACTATAAATCACTAAGCAAGAAATTAGATTGGGAATGAAAAATTTATCAATTTATTATAAATAACCACAAAGTAAGAAAAAAAAAAAAAGAAAGAAAAAGTGCGTACAGCTTATATATTTTTATTTGATATGTACTGGATTTGTTTTGAGATTATAAAATAGATAGATCTCATAAATGGAGACATTATAGACCTATATGCCCAACACCGCATGAGTAACGCAAGTGAATCGAGGGAGATCTAATTTGTAAGATACCTATACGGCAGCTATTGGAAACTCAATATAACCCGTTGGAAAAGTCACACCATGTTTTTTGATGGAACACAAATATGGAGAAAGACGCAAATATTAAAGGGTACTGACATCAGAGGGATACTAACCACTGAAGAAGGAGTACGTTCAAAAGCTCCGAAATGCCTCTGGTTTCGGGGGTCCCTCATGTCTGATGTACCCATACGGATCCATAATTAAATAGGAGATGGAGCGCCCCATATCTAACTTTTGAGGAATCACCACTTAAGGAAGTGAAGCGACTACTAAGTCTTTCCACCTGTATCAAAGTTAACACGTGGGACTTTGATTTCTTCATCACACCGCACATGAAACCAGCGAGCTTCAATACACTCTAATGTGAGGAGCTAATACTGCGATCAGTGAGCTACGATTCACTCAGCAACGAGGAACAAGCAGCCGGAGGTAAGATTTGTATGTGCTGGAGACCACGTGGGACGCCACGGCAGGCACCGATTGATTCTACTTTCGCATCCAACTGTAAGTAAATAGCAACTATGTGTGTGATACATACCGGTACAATCTGCTAAATAGATATATGGACATATGAATACTTACTAATAGCTTTCTTGACGGAGCCCGGATGCTGTTGAATGCAGACCAAGTGAAAGCTCCCGATTCTCCCCTGACAGATGATATTGAGTGAGAGAAGAATCTGGCTTAATGAATATTTTCACCTCATCCTTTTGTTCTCATTGGAGATAAGCTACCACCAGAAGTGTCTGCTAGTGGTTTTATGCTTTTTCCATTAAATAGACATACACGTTCGCCGAGCTGAATACGTGTTTGCATTGGGAAGTTGAAAGGATGTTGGGAGAGATGGCTAATCGTTCAGACAACTACTATTGAATGTGTATAGCTACCCTAACACTTGCCTGCAAACTTTGCAAAACCCGCTACTGGTGCCTATTCATGGAGGAAACATCTTTGCACCTGTTTTGGGAGAGCCCTTTGTATAGAGTCTTTTGGATCTTACATTTCCCCTGCATTTCAGCCTGCCTCTCATTTCCCTGCATGTGCTGTCTAAAAGACAAACTGTTTGTTGCCCATAGTAACCAATGATGTAGGATGCATTGTATACACTTTGTAACTGCTGAGGCAGTGTTTCTCAATATGCCTTTCATCTCCCCTGCATTTTAGGCAACCTCTCATCTCCCTGCATGTGCTGTCTAAAAGACAAAATGTGTTTGTTACCCATAGCAACCAATCACAGTAAAGCTTGCATTTTTTCCCAAATCAGCAAATCACAGCACAATCTTGATTTTATTACAGCATCTTTCAATCTGCCTCTCTATGTTTGTTGTCATAAAATAAGGATTCACAGTGGAAATATCCCTACATGTGCTGTCTAAAAGACAAACTCTTTGTTGCCCATTGCAACCAGTGATGCAGTATACATTTCATACATTAATGTAACTGTAACTGCTGAAGCACTCTCTCAGTCTGCCTCTCATCTCCCTGCATCTGCTGTCTAAAGGACAAGCTGTTTGTTGCCCATAAAAACCAGTCACAGCATAGCTTTCATTTATGCCCATATCAATTAATCACAGCACAGTTTTTATGTTACTATAGTACTTCTTACAATACTGTAGACCGATGCTTACCAACGTTTGTCTCTCCAGCTTTTGCAAAACAATAACACCCATCATACCCCAACAGCCTGCAGGGAGTTCTAGTTTTGTGAAATCTGAAGAGCCAAAGGTTGGTAAACATTGGTCTACAGTATTTTCAGAAGCTCTGCAGTAAGAGAAAAGCTGTGCTGTGATTGATTGCTAAGGGCAACAAACAGTTTGTCTTTTAGACGGCACATGCAGGGAAATGAGAGACAGAGTGAAATGCAGGGATGATGAGAGGCAGTGAGAAGCAATACTGTACCTCAGCAGTTACAGTTGCATTAGTAGTTTCATGTTTAGTAAATGCAGGCTGCATCAAAAACATAGTACTCAGACAGATGGACTTCACAAGCCCACAGAATTTTGAGTTGGATCATGAAGAATATACCTGTCAAGTTTGGTTGAGATCCATCAAAGCACATGGGATCCTATAAAGAACAAGCAAACTAACAAGCCAACAAACTAACTTTTATATATATAGAATTGAAGAATATAGGTATACATATAGTATAGTACACAAACATCAAGTTACATACTATGAATGTTGTAAAAGGTGATAACCATGCACTATTTTTGAAGATACAGGGTGTAGGACATTGGTACAGCTCATGACATAACACCTAGAAAATGTGTGTTTGATAAAACTACACAAAAAATGTGTGTCTGATAAGACTACACAGGCTTTAAAAGTAAAGCTGAGAGTTGCAGAGAGAGGAAATGCGCTATTATGTGGTATTATGAGCCAGTGGAAATGGGGATAGCACCTTCTGCCATAGAACTGTCATCTTTTAGATAAGAGCTCAGAATCAACTCAGTCTGGCCTTGAATTACATCATTTCTGCATGCCCAAGGTTCAACAGAAGGATTATAGTAACATTATCTATAAAATCTTGACATACCAACATCCTTTGGAAAAAAAAAAGTAAAAATTCATTTACAAGAGTATTATACTCAAAGAACACCTTGCAGTATTATTGTTATGGATCAGCACTAATTTGTATGTATGTCAAGTATATGTCAGGTATATCGTGTTTATTCATTACATAAGCAATGTACAAGAAACAACGGCAGACAAATATTTTTCCGCTATTATTTGTGGGGCAAGTTGTATGTTTTAACAGCAATATTTATTTTATCATAGTCTGTATTAGAAAATGGTGAAAAAAATCTTTGGGGATGAAATGGTGAAATAAAAAATAAAAAAGACATGACGACCTTATTCTGTGGGTCCGTATGATTACGGTGATTCCAAATTTATATAGTTTTTATTATTGAAAAATGATTGCTTGTTTTTTGCGGGTCAAGGTGTAGTTTTAATTTGGGGTTCAAGTGACTTTTTTATCACTTTTTATTCAATTATTTTGAGGGGCAAGATGCCCAAAAAATAGTGAAATTAACATTTTTTGTTCATGAAAATATTTTTATGTTTCAATAGTTCAGATATTTTTGGATGTGGCAATACCAATTATGTTAATTTTCTATTGTTTATTTCTATAATTTTTTTTATTTTTTATCTTTTTTAAAACTTTTTTAACTTTATAACTTTTCAGTGTGAGGGGAAGATCCCCCACTGATAAATCTTATCTCCTCAAATAGGTACTGTGAATTAAAACTACAACTTTATTTCATAATTTTATTTTTTTTATAAATGTGGATATGAAATGAAACAGCGATTTAATATAATGAGTGTCATGTAGGGTAGCCACTCAGACCACCCTGAAAAGCCATAAATTACAACCACACACCCCTGGCTCCACTAAGCCATGCCCCCACTCTGTTATGCCACGCCCCCTGCCTGCCCACAGCCGACGGAGATTGAAAAAAGGAAATGCAGAACCAACTTTGGGTCAGCTGCGGGGGACGGGAGGGTAACTTTTTTCCTGCTGCTCATGCTCAGACAGCACAGTGCTGCTGTCTGAGCATGAGCAATTAAAAAGGTCGCTCCTCCGTCGGTAACTCCAACTTACCTGGACCACAATGTAGGTGGGAATATCGTGCATTCCAGCGATCACCATACCGGAAATGGCATGCATTCCACTGACGACAGACCATCAAGTTCATGTGTTCCAACTCACGCTAGGCCGGAAATGGACAAATGGCTATGAGATTCTCTGACGTCCTATTAGAATGTTTGAATGTTGAATGGATAATCAGAATGGCAGTATCTTATAAGTCACAATAGAGAGGTTTTTCTTTTAGTATTAATGGTGCTGATATGTTTTAAAATACAACACCATCATTTTTTTTAAAAATTTAACTATGAAATACTAGTATGGCAATGAAAATGAAATGCCAAAAGGCTTTTTTTTTTTCACATATGACCAATGCTTAAATGAAAAATTTAATTGCATATTAAATTATTTCATTTTCACACATGGGTGGAAATAAGCCAAAAATGTATTTGTATTTTCTTTTTACTTTATTTTTCCTCTCTATAGCACCATTTCTTTTCTGCTGATGACAGTTGCTACAGTTATTCATCATCACATGCCTAGAGTGTAGGTCACAGTCCAATCACATTGATGGTCTATCATGCAGAAAAAGATAGGCAAGAAGAAAGATTGATCTTTAAAACCCTTTCCAGACATCACACATCAGTTTACTTAATGCAATGACATTGTTTTTGCTACTATATATTGTTTCAGGGAGACAGATAAGATAAAAATGGCCATTTGTAGATGTAGTCATATGCCAGAATTGACCCTATTAAACTAGCTGACATTAGCAATGTGCTAATGTCAGCTAAACCTAACTATTCTATTCCTACTTTTATCTATGCCCCCGTTACTCCAGAAATATAACTTTGTAATATGCTAATTAGCCCCTAGTGGCTCCGTTCTCCCACCTCCGGCCAGGCCATGCTAGACTAGATTAATAGGGCCAGGCAACGTTGGTCTTCTACTGCCAGCCCTGTCTGCCGCGTAAATCTCGCTCCTGCGCCGTCCCGTTCAGTATTCGATGCAGGCGCAATGAGTGAAGAGCGCTCGCTGACTGCCAGGGGAGGGCTGGCAGCCTTAGTCCTGGGGGGCAAATCCAGTCAAGTGGCCCATTTTTTTAGCTCCGCCCATTTTTAAAATCCCCTCCTTCATATAATAGGCCACTCCCAACACACACTGTACAGCTGACATTCTATAGTTGAGACCTGTCTACACATCATACGGAGAGGGGAGGGTCTGTCCTGGCTGCACTGCCTGCTTATACAACAAGCTACAGCCAGGAAGCTCCTCCGCTCTCCTCCCTCCCCTGATCCTGCTCAAGGCTTGTGGTTCCCCCCCACCATCTACCACCCGCCCGTGGCCTGCTGCCCCTTTCGTCGTCCTCACTCAGCTCTGAATCCTCCTTCTGCAAATGGCAGGGGGAGGAGCCGGAGCATCTCCTCTCCTACATAGCACCACATACCTCTTACATCCAGTGATGTCACCTTTGATGTAGACGTTCTCTTTCCTCATCTTCTCCATTCAGACCAGACCGCCATGATGATTTTTCTGCCATCTCCCGTCTTTGCAGAGATTGATAAACTGACATTAGTTTCCTGCCACCCCCAATACTATACTGCAGAAACAGTCCCCCTGCGAATACTACTACCACACAAATAGTGCCCCCTTAAACAATTATTGGCACACAGTGCTCTAAAAAATAACCGCCCAGACACTAATAGTATAAAGATAATATCCCCCAGAAATAATTGTGCTAAGCTGATACTATGCCAGGGTGCCCCCAAAGTAAGTGCTCCCCAAAATCCCACCAATAGAAATAATTCTCTGCCAGAGCACACTTATTAGTAATAATGCCCCTATAGTGCCCTAGTAATCATGTTCCTCATAGCCCCCCAGTAGTAGTAAAGCTCCCCATAATACCCCCTAGTAGTACTAATTTTCCCTATAATATGACAGTACATGAAATACCGCCGCTTAGTGCCCGCAGTTGAGCTAATGTCCCCATAATGTATGCCAGTATAAAATACCCCTATATAGTACCCCAGTAAATGCCCTCATACTGCTCCTCTCCCCCTCCCCCATAGTGTCCCCCATAATATGCCAGTAAAAAAATGCCCCTTAGTGCCCCCAGCAGATGCCCCTATAGTGCTCCTCTCCCCCACAATGTGCCAGTAAAAAAAGGCCCCTTCTTAGTGCCACCATATGCCCCAATAGTGCTCCACTCCCCCATAGTGCCCCCAAATAATGCCCCATAGTGCCGCTCTCCCCTATAGTGCCTCCCATAATGTGCCAGTAAAAAAATGCCCCCTAAGTGCCACCAAATGCCATAGTGCCCCCCATAATGTTCCAATACAAAAGGCCCCTTTAGAGCCCCCACTTCCCCATAGTGCCCCCAAATAATGCCCCTATAGTAACACCAGATGCCCCATAGTGCTGCTCTCCCCTATAGTGCCCCCCAGAATGTGCCAATAATTAAAAAAAAGCCCCTTTAGAGCCCCCAGATACCCCCATAGTGCTCCTCTCCCCCATGGTGCCCCCCATAATGTGCCAGTAAGAAATGCCCCCATAGTGCCACCCCCTATAGTGCCAGATCCCCCCCCTATAGTGCCAGCCCCCCTATAGTGCCAGCTCCCCCTATAGTGCCAGATCCCCCCCACCATAGTGCCAGCCCCCCGCAAAGAAGAAAAAAAAACACTAATACTTACCTCCATCAGCAGCGATGCAAGCCTCTTCGGGCCTGTGTCCCTGCTGTGTGCTGCCCGGCTCAGGCGTCGCGATGATAATGACGTCATCGCGCTGCCTGAGCCGGCCTCTGATAGGCTGCAGGCATTAGTGCCTGCGGCCTATCAGAAGAACAGGGGAGGGACACGCCTCTCCCTCCCCTGTCCCACAGCACACAGCATGGCCGCAATTACATCCAGGGCCGCGCCGCCTGTGGTGATCGGCTGTGTGGCCCTGAAGAATAAAAAATAAAAAAAATTTTTTTTTAAAGACGGGCGGCCCCCCAGCCCAGCCCGCCCCTGCCGACTGCAGGCTTCCTCACTGCGCCTGCGACAAAAAAAGCTGAATGGCGCCAGATTTCCCCAGCCACAGGGCCGGCAGTTGGAGGTGAAGGCTGCCTGGCCCTGTCAATCTAGTGTAGCAGGGCGTGGCCAGAGGTGGGAGAACAGAGCCTCTAGGAGCAGGGACAACGCCCCCCTGCCCCTAATGGCTAATTAGCATATTATAAAAGTTATATTTCTGTAGTAACGGGGGCATAGATAAAAGTAGGAATAGGCTAGTTAGGTTCAGCTGACAGCACATCGCTAATGTCAGCTAGTTTAATAGGGCTAATCCTGGTGACAGAATCCCTTTAAAGACTAATTCAACAGTTTGAATATTTGCCAAACCTTTACTTTACATATTCTTCCACCAACATTCATACTGCATAATATGAACCACAGGACACAGACAAGTCTAAAATTGACAAGCTTCGTGTTGAGAGGTAATGTCCTGTAACTTTCTTTTATCTCAGTTACTGTGTTCAATGGATGCAAATGACAAACTGTGCGAATCAGCATTGAAACTTCATTGTTCCTGCCCCTTTTTCACTCAGCTAGAGATGAGCGAATTTATTCATTGTGAATCACGTTAAAAAAATGGCTATTTCCTGTTTGCAGAGAGCCTTTATAGTGGTGTAGAACACTGTGCCTTGCAGTAACACACATAGGGAGTCTGCTGTGGTAGTGAAACAATACTGTGAGTCAGTATGACATGTAGATCACAGGCGTCGCTCTTAGAATCACTGCACACTTCACTTATTTGGGCAGGTCCGGGGCCTGTGCTGCGGCCCACAAATAGCGGGCCGCAATGCACGATCGCCGGCCGTAGGTCAGCCTGCATCGGATCGCGGACCCATTCACTTTAATGGGTCTGCGATCCGCCCGTTCCGCTAAAAGATAGAACATGTCCTATCTTTTTACGGAACGGAAGTATGGGACGTAACCCCACGGAAGCACTCCGTAGTGCTTCCGAGGGGTCCCATCCCGTGCGGCCGTTCCGCGATTCCGGATTTGCGGACCCATTGAAGTGAATGGGTCCGCATCCGTGATGCGGAATGCACACAGAACTGTGGCCGTGTATTGCGGCCCGCGATTTGCGGGCCGCAATACGGCCACGGATCACACACGTTCGTGTGAACTTAGCCTTAGTGTCAATAAGAAGCGCACTCGTTTTACACCGTCGGCAGCTGATTCCACATAGATGGCTATAGAACCTGCTCTATTAAACGCTTATACAAGTAGAGCCCCCCGACAGAGAGGAGAGGGTGTCAGCAGTAAGTTTGTGTTGACATCACTGATTATTTTGCACTTCTTCTCATCCGGCAGAACAATAACCCCCCAAAAAAAACAGATCCTGTCTGTGGAGCATCCGCCTTCACTCAGTCAGCATTTGATAAGTAATCCATCAGTATTGCTAAAGCCAAAAAACGGAGTGGATCTAAAACAGAGATGACACGTGAATGGAATATTTGCATGTCTTCTGTGTTTTGTACCCACTCCTGCTTTTGGCTACCAAATCATAAGCCAATTCTGATGCAAAATAGGGACCATACAGTCCTTACAGCTGTTACATAGACAGGATCCGTTGTGCGTCTCATTTTTCCTTCCTTCTGACAAATCAGAAGGGTTAAATAAATGATGATTAGAAATGAGTGAATCGAACCAGACGATGAGGAATTCGATCCGAATTTCAGGGAAAATTCAATTTGCACCAAAGCCGAATTTCGCGGTAATGAATCACATTTTTCCTAAAATGGCTGCTGCACGGGTGAGGACATGGAGCAAGGAACTCTGGGAAGGCGGGATGACCCTTAATGCCATGCATGCAGCCAATCAGCAGCCAGCCAGCCCTGTGATGTCCCTATAAATAGCCTCAGCCATCTTAGATTCGGCCATTTACCAGTGTACTTAGTGCAGGGAGAGACGTCAGCAGGCTCTAGGGACAATGCTAGAAAAAACTTCATTGTGCTAAAGAAACAATTTGCAAGTGCAAGGAAAGATTATTCAAGGTGCAGGGAAAGGATAAGGAGGAATCATTCCACAGCATATATGTTGAACAGGGTTTAGTAGGGGAGGTGACAGCCTGGGTAACAGGAACAATCCTATTACACCTTGCTGCACTGACTGGGGATCCAAATTGCCATTATACAGCTCTGTAATTCCAGCAAACCGTTCTTATTGGGGAGCAAGTGCTGTTTGAAATAGGCATTAAAAGGGTTTATTATAAGGAAATTTTAATCTATGTCTTATTTGCCCTTGTGCGGTGCAGTTATATTTTCTAAAGCATTTTTTGGCTTCTATTAGTGGGGAAAAAGGGCTTATTAGCCGTTGTGTGGCGAAGTGCTAAAATGACAGCCCTTTTTGTTGTGTATTAGTGGCAAAAGTAAAATATAAATCTGAAAGATTCAGCGGCTCACCCTCTCACCGTATGGATAAGGTGCTCACCTTCAGGTCCCACCCTCAGGACCAAAATCACCACGTAAATGCCAAACAGAAAAGAAGGGGCACACTCAAAAGGGATACACTTGATGAAAATGATGCACACTTTATTATTACTAAAACACAACCCCTAAAATCTATAAAACATACAAAGGACTCAAATGACATACATGCCCTCTAATGCTCTGAGGAAATATTCCCATATATCAAAACACCTTGGCCACGGTGATTGCTACACCTCGATAAAAGCCGCACAATTCTGTGTAATGCACAAGTCCCATATACAGATACAGATACTCCTATTCCAAAATAATGATGGCTACACCTTCAATGCTGGCACTTGCCACGTTCGTTCACAAAGCCATTAGTCCATCCACATCAATGGTATAGTACTTGGAATAAAGTTCTTAGTCCATGGACCGCTGTATGGAGAGGCTAACCATCGGGCCGCTGCTCTGCTGTGGCAGTGGCCGATGCTTGGAGGGTAAACCGAGGGAGGGAGCTTCCTCCCTCATTGGTCCACTGCGCTGTGGCAGCGTCCTGATGGTTACCATGGCAACCAGACGCCTTCACAGGCTCCTGGCTTGCCGTGGTATATCTAAGCCTGATCAGGCTTAGTGTGTGTTCAATACACTACAGTACACTATATAGTGTACTGCAGTGTATTGTAACCCATCAGACCCACTGGATCTTCAAACAATGTAAAAAAAAGTGAAAAAAGTTAAAATAAAAAAAACATTCCTATATCCACACATAATTGGTTAAAAATGCGAAGAATAAAAACCAATAAACATGTTTGCTATCGCCGCATCCGTAACGATCTGATCTATAAAAGGATCATGTTACTTTTACTGCATAGTGAACACCATAAAAGAAAAAAAAAACTATTATGGAATTGCAATTTTGCACAAAGCACTTCCCAAAAAATACTATGAATAATGATCAAAAAAGTTTATGTATCCAAAATTAGCACCAATCAGACCGTGATCTCATCCCACAAAAAAGCAGTCTCAGCCACCAGCCGCAGTCATCAGTCTCAGCCACAGGTCTCAGCGACAGCCACCAGTCAGTGTGGTCAATTTCCCTTGCCATTTAATATAGACTGTTCCTACTAATGTTTATACACTACTGTTCTAGCGCCCGTTATTGTAACGGGCTTAATGTCTAGTATGTTATAAAGCCCTTTTTGTCATGTATTAGTGGCAAAAGACAAATATATTTACAGTTCAGCGGTGCAGTTATATGTGTATTAGTGGGGGGAAAAGGGGCTTAATAGCCGTTGTGTGGTGAAGTGAGAAAATTACAGACTTTTTTTGGGGTGTTCTAATTTCTTTTTTATTTATTTGATCTAACAGTATGTCAGATAGAGAAGTGCAAGGCCCTGCACAGGGGAGTGGAAGAGGTCTAAATGTTTCTGGTGCATGCATAGGTCGCAAGAGAGTAATGGGCCGCTGCAGCAGGGGTCACTTAGAGAGGCCTGAGCTCCCACTGTCAGCTAGAGGTTATGTCGTGAACAGCAATCCAGCGGTTCTTGAATGGTTGACTCGATCTTCGACTTCGTCGCAAGTGACATCAGACACCCCTAGCCAAGAGTCAGTAGGTTCGTCAGACACAACCCTTAGTTGGCATGGCCCGGGAAAAAGCCCTGTGCCCTCACCTGTCCTCAACCTGCCTCTGTCCTTTTCTGTTTCCTCAGCCAGAGAATTATTGTATGCTGTGGGCTCAGCTCTACTATACAGTAAGGAAGAGCTACTAGGAGACAGTCAGTAGCTACTGGCAAGCCAAGAGGAGGAGGAGACATCCACCAATTCGTCCACTAGGCGGGAAAGTAGTGATGAGGAGCGTGGCGTGGGAGATAGTATGACGAGCAGTCAGGCTCCTGACCCAGAGACTGTTGAGGAGGACATCAGTGACGTGCAGACAGTACTCGAAGATGATGATGTAGCTGATCGCACTTGGGAGCCAGATGACAAAGGGGCTTCATCATCATCGGGAGAAGAGGGTAGCAGCTTGCCCGTGAGTCAGCGGTGGAGCCAGCAAGTCGCTAGCGTAGCCGGGAGTCAGCAGGGTGGCAGCAGTGGGAGGTAGAGAGGCAAACGTGCCCGGGGTAGACCACCCACTTCGCAGGAGCCTACCTGCCCGGGTAGTAGCGGTGCCCAGGTGCACGGAGGCAGCAGCGGTAGCAGTCAGTCAGTGCGTAGTGTTGGGGGTAAAATCACCTACTCGGCGGTGTGGCAGTTTTTTGCTAAGCCGCCGGAGGAGGTTAACATGGCCATGTGTAGATTTTGTGGGCAGAAGGTGAAGCGTGGCCCAGGTGCCAATGTTGGCACCACGGCCCTGCTTTATTATATGCAGCATCACCATAAAGTGGTCTGGGAGAACCGTGGCTCCGGTGTGGTGGTCCAGCCTGCCGTACCAACCGCTACATCACCCAGTGGCATGCACCCGGTTTCAGGCAGTCAAGGCTCCATCACCTCAGCCGAAGGGAGCTGTCTGTCCTTCCCATCATCTGCTGGTCCTCATGCTCCTGCTCCTCGCCCTCCTACTCCTCATCAGTCATTCCGTCAGCAATTGATCAAGGAAGCGATTGGCAAGAGACAACAGTATGCGTGCACTTATCCAATGGCGCAGAACGTGCTCCTGGCCAAGCTGCTGGTGCTGCAGTCCCTCCCTTTCCAAGTGCTGGACTCTGCACATTTCAGAGAACTAATGGATTGTGCCAAGCCAAGGTGGAGTGTCCCAAGCCATGATTTCTTTGCCAAAAAAGGCAATACCAGCCCTGCACACGTATGTAAAACAGAAGGTGGGCCAGTCCTTGAGCCTGTCAGTGTCTGCCAAAGTGCACGGCAGCGGCAACGTGTGGAGCTGTAACTACGGTCAGGGACAATACATGTCCTTTACAGCCCACTGAGTGAATGTGGTTCCTTCACAGCCACACCAGTAACTTGGCCAGATGACGCCATTTCGCCTCCACGTGCTCATGTGTCACGCTGTTCTGCACCTCGTTTGCCTGGGCGAACAGTCATACAGAAAGAAACTGCTCCGTGTCCTTCATCAAGAAATCGAATCCTGGCTTTTTCCGCGGCAACTCAGAATTGAAACCATGGTGACCGACAACGGGAGGAACAGGGTGTCCACGCTGCATCAAGGAGGACTGAGCCATGCGCTCAGCATGGTGCATGTATTCAATCTGGTTTTCAAGCGGTAACTGAAGTCTTCCTCCCATCTGCAAGACATCCTAAAAATGGCCAGGAAACTTTGCATGCACTTCAGCCACTCGTACACGGCAAAGCACACCCTCCTTGAGCTGCAACTGAAGAACGACATCCCCCAACATAGGCTGATATGCGATGTTTCCACCCATTGGAATTCCACCCTCCATATATTGGACCGACTATACGAACAGAGAAAGGCCATAAGCGATTTCTTGATGGTACAAGCGGACAGGAGTTCTCCCCTGTGTAACCTCAATGTCAGCCCATAGCAGCTCATATGTGACATCTGCCATTTGCTCAGGCCCTTTTAGGAGGCCACGTTATTTGTTAGCCACCAGGACTACGGGATGAACAACGTTGTTCCACTGCTTTATGTCCTGGAACAGATTGCTGGTAAATCTGGCTGGTCAGGGGACTGGAGATGTAGCACCTAGACCACACAGCCACATGAGCCCTGTGGGGCTGAACTGGAGGAGGAGGAGCAGGAGGACATTGGAGCACAAGCAATGTGTAGCGAAATGGGTGTTTTTTCTACACAGGCGACAGGAGAGGAGGAGCAGGAGGAGTAGGAGCAGGCAGAGGAGCTACAGGGCGATGAGGAAGACGAGGCAGAGGACCCAGACACACCATGGCAGTATGCAGTGGAGATGGAGGCAGGGAGTCCCTCCGAAGTCACTTGCACAAATGGCCCGATGGATGCTCGCTTGCTTGCGTAGTGACAGCCGAATTGTCACCTTTCAGCAGAGGGATGACATCTGGCTCTCTACCTTGTTGGACCCTTGCTACCGGTCCAAAATGGGGGCCTTTTTTATAACCACTGAGAGCGAGGACAAACTGAACAACTAGAGAGACATCCTATGTAGTCAGTTAGCCACTGCCTAACTGTGCCATCGTCCATCCTCTCGCAGTCATGACCGGTGGGGCCCTCTGCGCTCACATTCCACTGCCATGGCTGATGTGGCAGGGTGGGAGGGGTAGGAGCAATTCCAACTCTATCAGCAGCAACTTGAGTCTAGAGTCGCTGATGAGCAGCTTTCTTTACCCGCCTAGTAAAGAAACCACTCACCAGTGGCATATTTGGAAAACACCATGCCACCCCACATTGAAGATCCACTAGACTAATGGGCAGCCAAACTGAATTTGTGGCCGCAACTGGCAGAGTTTGCCTGGAAAAGCTGTCCTGCCCGGCCAGTAGTGTAGCATCAGAGTTGGGAATTTAGTGCAGTGCAGGCCATAGCTACCACATAAAGAACTCGCCTGTCCACCCAAAATGTGAAGAGACTGACCTTTGTCAAGATGAATCAGGCGTGGATCAGCCAGGATTTCCATCCACCAATGCCTGATGCATCAGATTAGATCATCCATGGTGCCACACCAACACTTTGACAAAAGAGACTGGTTTCATCTGGCTACCTGCCTAAGCTGTTATTTTGAAGCTGCCACCCGCCTGATGCCACACATCTGATGCCAAGTGCTCCTTCTTTCACCCACCATTTTCAGCTGGTGATGGTATTACCACCGACCTCCACAATATGTCACCTTGCCACTCTGTGGCCTCCTGATGCTGCTGCCACCACCACCACACTATGTCAACCTTGCCACTCTGTGGTCTCCTAATGCTGCTGCCACCTCTACACTATGTCACCTTGCCACTCTGTAGTCTCCTGATGCTGCCACCACCTCCACACTGTCATTTTGCCATACTGTGGCCTCTTCCTAATGCGTCTGCTGCCTCCACCTCTACTCTGTCATTGTGCCATTCTGTGGCCTCCTGATGCTGCTGCCACCTCCACACTATGTCACCTTGCCACTCTGTGGTCTCCTGATGCTGCCACCACCACATCATGTCACGTTGCCACTCTGTGGTCTCCTCATGCTGCCACCACCTCCACACTGTCATTGTGCCACTCTGTGGTCTTCTCCTGATGCTGCTGCTGCATCCACCTCACTTTCTGTCATTGTGCCACTCTGTGGTCTACTGATGCTGCTGCCGCCTCCACACTATGTCAACTTACCACTCTGTGGTCTCCTGATGCTGCTGTCACCTCCACTCTATGTCACCTTGCCACTCTGTGGACTCTTCATGCTACTGCCACCTCCACACTATGTCAACCTTCCCACTCTGTGGTCTCCTCATGCTCCTCATGCTGCTGCCACCTCCACACTATGTCACCTTGCCACTCTGTGGTCTCCAGATGCTGCCGCCACCTCCACCTCCTGTCATTGTGCCACTCTGTGGCCTCCTGATTCTGCTGCCACTTCCACACTGTCACTGTCACCTCCACTCTATGTCACCTTGCCACTCTGTGGACTCTTCATGCTACTGCCACCTCCACACTATGTCAACCTTCCCACTTTGTGGTCTCCTCATGCTTCTGCCACCTCCACACTATGTCACCTTGTCACTCTGTGGTCTCCTGATGCTGCCGCCACCTCCACCCCCTGTCATTGTGGCACTTTGTGGCTTCCTTATGCTGCTTCCACCTCACCATTATGTCATTGTCACAGATGAAGTTGCAGATAGCTGGAATGTATAAATAAATGACCAACTGGCTTGATCCCAAACTAAGGAGCATATAGGCAAGCCCTTTAAAATCTCTCTTTAAGAGCTCTCCCTGACTGCTATGCACATGCAAGGGTCTCAATGGTAGACGATTGCATGCCCACGTACCTAAGACTGTGTGACACCTGAAAACCCTATAATAGTGAGGGGACACGACCACCGGCTCCCTGCACTTAATACGGACGGAGTCAGCGTCCCCTAGAATCAAGCCAGCAAGGAAACACAATGAAGAAAAAGACTTATCTGAGCAAACAGCAGCAGCCTCCAGCAGTGAACACTTCATCCAGGAAGTAGTATAAACCGCAAAGTGAGGCAGTATGGGAGGGAATATAAAGGAAGACGATTAGTCTAAATAAGTGACACCTGGCAGAAGGAAAGGAGATGACAAAGTGAAACCAAAACAAAGAACGTCATACAAGAGGTAGAGAAGAACGTCTGTCAGACCTTCTCACAGAACTGGCGGTGACAGTCCCCCTCCCTCTACGGGTGTACTTCGGACACTCAGAGCCAACCTTCTCAGGATGAGACCTATGGAAAGCCCTGATGAGACGAGTGGGACCCACATTCTCTCCTCAGGACCATAACCCTCCCAATGAACGAGGTACTGAAGAGAACCGCAGATAATGCGAGAATCCACAATCCTAGAGACCTGAAATTCAAGATTGCCATCAACAGAAAACGGAGGATGAGGCAAAGAGGAGGGTACAGTGGGTTGAACATAAGGTTTTAATAGGGACCTGTGAAAAACATTATGGATCTTCCAAGTCTGAGGAAGATCAAGACGGAAGGCAACGGGATTGATGACAGACAATCTTGTAAGGCCCAATAAACTTAGGACCCAACTTCCAGGAGGGAACCTTCAGTTTGATATTCTTTGTAGACAACCACACCAGATCACCCACATTCAGATCCGGACCAGGCACACGTCTCTTATCCACCACACGCTTATATCTCTCACTCATCCTCTTCAGATTACCCTGAATCTTTTGCCAAATAAATGACAAAGACGAGGAAATCTCTCCTCATCAGGTAAACCAGAAGACCCCTCTCCAGAGAATGTCCCAAACTGCGGATGAAACCCATATGCACCAAAAAATGGTGACTTATCAGAGGACTCCTGGCGACGGTTATTTAAAGCAAACTCAGCAAGGCACAAAAAAGAATACCAATCCTCCTGATTCTCCGCCACAAAACAGCGCAGATATGTCTCCAGATTCTGATTGACGCGTTCGGTCTGACCATTCGACTGCGGGTGAAAAGCAGAAGAGAACGACAACCGAACCCCCAAGCGAGAACAGAAGGCCTTCCAGAATCTGGAAACAAATTGTGTGCCCCTATCAGAAACGATGTCTGAAGGAATGCCATGCAATTTAACAATGTGATCAACAAACGCTTGCGCCATCTTCTTAGCATTGGGTAACCCAGGAAAGGGAATGAAATGCGCCATTTTGCTAAAACGGTCCACTACCACCAGAATCACAGTCTTCCCTGAGGAACGAGGCAGGTCCGTAATGAAGTCCATGGACAGATGCGTCCAAGCATGGGAAGGAATGGGTAACGGGAGGAGAGAACCCGATGGCCGTGAATGAGGGACCTTGGCACGAGCGCAGGTCTCGCAGGCTGCCACAAAACCCTCAACCGTCTTACGAAGAGCCAGCCACCAGAATCTCCGAGCAATGAGATCCACTGTGGCTCTACTCCCCGGTTGACCAGCAAGGACAGTATCGTGGTGCTCCTTAAAAACCTTGTGTCGTAAAGCGAGAGGCACAAACAACCTCCCAGGAGGACAAAGATCAGGAGTCTCTGCCTGGGCTGCCTGAACCTCTGCCTCCAAATCAGGATAAAGAGCAGAGACGACCACCCCTTCAGCCAAAATGAGACCCGGGTCTTCAAAGTTCCCCCCTCCCGGAAAACAACGTGACAGGGCATCCGCCTTCACATTTTTAACCCCAGGGCGGAACGTAACAACAAAATTAAACCGAGAAAAGAACAAAGACCATCTGGCCTGTCTCGGGTTCAGACGCTTGTCCTATTCCAAGTAGGCCAGATTCTTATGGTCGGTAAACACGGTAATAGGGTGTCTGGCTCCCTCTAACCAATAGCGCCATTCCTCAAAAGCAAATTTGATGGCCAACAACTCCCTATCTCCCACATCGTAATTTCTCTCTGCTGAGGAGAGTTTCCTTGAGAAAAAGGCACACGGTCGCCATTTGGCAGGAGAGGGACCCTGAGATAAGACCGCACCCACACCCACCTCAGAAGCATCCACCTCAACAATAAAAGGTAGAGAGACATCAGGTTGTACCAAAATGGGAGCGTAAGCAAAACTCTCTTTGATACTAGAAAAGGCTTTAAGCGCATCTACCGACCACGAGGATAAATCTACCCCCTTTTTAGTCATATCAGTGAGTGGCTTAACAACAGAGGAATAATTCAAAATGAGCTTTCTGTAATAATTGGCAAAACCCAAAAACCGCATCAGCACCTTTTGATTCTCAGGAAGCTCCCAATCAAGCACAGCGCGGACCTTCTCAGGGTCCATGCGAAAACCATAAGCAGAGAGAAGAAAACCAAGAAATTGAATCTCCTGAACCGCAAACACACATTTTTACAGTTTAGCGTACAATTTATTCTCCCGCAGAATCAGCAAGACCTGACGTAGGTGGTCTCGATGAGTCTTGAAATCAGGAGAAAAAAATCAAAATGTCACCTAGATACACCAGTACAAATTTCCCCATTAAATGATAAAAAATGCTGTTCACAAAATATTGGAAGACGGCCGGAGCATTCATCAAACCAAAGGGCATAACCAAATTCTCGAAATGACCCTCAAGGGTATTGAAGGCCGTCTTCCATTCTTCCCCTTCCTTGACCCTGACTAGGTTGTATGCCCCTCTTAAAGGGAACCTGTCATGTGGATATTTGATTATAATCTAACTAATTATATACAATCATTAACTACTAAAAAGTACCTTAGATGTATTCACTTACTGGTGTGACAGATGGTTATCTCATAATATACACACAAAGATTTTGCATGTTAATGAGCTGATTTGAGTCCGGCGTGATGTCATTGAGTCCAGCGTATATTTAATTCAGAGCTATAGCCACTCCCCTGCCCACCTGCTGCTGATTCATATGGAAAAAAAACTGTCACTCAGCAGCTAGTGGGCGGGGAGAGTCAGGAGCTCATGAATATTCATGACTCATCATTATCAGCTGGAGCTTTTCAATACAAGATGTTGGCAGATTGACTGGGTCAATTAAAGAAAGTGACCCAGCATTGTGCTAAGAGAATCAATCACTTATTTATGTTGCCCTTAGTTAGGACACCATAAAACTGGTGACAGGTTCCCTTTAAATAATAGTGTGCGTGCGTCTGTACGTGTGTGCCTGTCTTTGGATCGGAAAGAGAGTGGAGGGAGCCAGATTCTACAGAGCCAGATTTTGAAAGTAACTTCGGAAATGGCAAAAAGCTATTTCAAACCAGAAGAGCTGGAAGCTTTGATCACTGTAAGTAATTCTACCTAACAAGTATGTCACTCTTAAAGGGGCGGCCACTGTTCAAGTCACTCTTAAAGGGGCAGCCACTGTTCAAGTCACTCTTAAAGGGGAGGCCGTTGTCAAAGTCACTGTTAAAGGGGAGGCCGTTGGCAAAGTCACTGTTAAAGGGGCGGCCACTGTTCAAGTCACTCTTAAAGGGGCGGCCACTGTTCAAGTCACTCTTAAAGGGGCAGCCACTGTTCAAGTCACTCTTAAAGGGGCAGCCACTGTTCAAGTCACTCTTAAAGGGGAGGCCATTGTCAAAGTCACTGTTAAAGGGGAGGCCGTTGTCAAAGTCACTGTTAAAGTGGCGTCCACTGTGGAGTTTAGTTCTTATATTTGCCTTGAATATAAATGTTTTTATTTTTTTGATGGTTGACATGACTATAATTACTAATAATTGTATTTTACAACTTTGGGATTACATCCTTTAATTGTTATCTGGCAGACTATGTTGGAGAAGGTATATATTGATCTAAAATGCAGTTTAGAGAAACAGGCCATAGTACGGAGAGAAGCACGCCGGCTGTAGCAGTTGCATGGAAATATTCATTCCAAAAATGCTATGTTAAAAAAATGGTCGGACCTTAAAAGACACAGGATGGATCTGATCAAAGAGGTCAGAGACAAAAATTGTCTAGGTACGATGCTTACATTAATTTTCTATCACCCACCTATTGTTATTTATGTGTTCAATTATGCAAATAAGTATTTCTATCCCTTTACAACTGATTACTTAGTTCAGTGGTGTCGAACCGATGGAACGGGTACTAGCGGCGGCACTCAGAGCCATCTTTGTGGGCCGCATACCCTTGAAAAGGTCTAAAGCGTACTAATCGGCTTTAGACATTTCCTACCATACAGCTTCGCAGGCACATTATTAACAGCACAGTCAGCATATTTAATGTAGGCAGGCTGTTACAGCAAAATGATAATTGTGTGGAAGACAGACTATACTAGTATTTAGGTACAATGGTAGCGTTGGCTCTTTGCGATAAATAAATTAGTTGGTTTTCTGTTCTGCCTCAAAATTCTCCAGCACGGATTTAGTAAATGCTGGGACACGTAGCTGATTATTCCTTTAAAATATATACATACACTCACAGCGAGATACAGATATATGAAGTAAACCCTTATCCAATGTCAAAACAGTTGACTTGGTCCACCTCATTTCAATAACCCTGCCACAGTACTTTGCGAACCAATACCCCCCGGTACCTCATGCGTCTTTGCGGCGGCCCTGTTATTCCGAGTGGACTCGAGACGCGAAATTTCGGGCAAAGCCGGCCCACGCATTGCGGGCCAGCAAAAGTTAGCAGACTAGTTCGTCATCAGCCTGCCAGCCAATGATCGTCGCTGGTAGGCTGATGATTTTCAAAAAACCGAATCAGAAGCCAGTTAACACATTATATTTATAAATATAATGTGTTAAATGGCTTCTGTGCTCCTCTGCTGGTCCTTTTCGTCGTTTGGTCCCAGCAGAGGAGCACACATCACAGTGAGTACACCCAACACTACACTTAGCCCCCAGATCACCCTCCATCACCCCAATTAACCCCTTAAACACCCCTTGATCGCCCCTGTCAATCACCTAGTGAAAGGGAAAAAAGTGATCAGTGTAAACTGTCACTTTTTTTTCCCACTGCTATTGACTGTTAGGTTTTAGGATAGTTCAGGCCCCTTGGTTAGGTAGTTAGCGATCGTTTAGCGCCCAGCCCACCGCACCGCAGTCACTGATTCGCTGATTAGCGTATCGCTAATCAGTATTGGTACTTTTATAGTATCTGTAAGTGATCAGAACTGATCACAGTCAGATCTATAATAGTATTAGTGTCACCTTAGCTCGCCCTCCACCCAAAATGCAGTGTTTGCCCGATCAGGCCTGATCGGTCGCCCACACGTGCGTTCACCCACGCCCGCCCCGCCGCAGTGACAAAAATTTATTTATTTTTTGATCACTGCACGATCACTTTACAAGCGCTGCGGCGATAAAAAAAAATCAGTTTTGAAATTTTTTATCAATCGCAGCTGCCTCCGGTACTTCACTAGCCTCCCATTTGTAAGACAGGCTTGCTTTTTTTCTTGGGTAGTCTCAGGGAATACCCCCTAAATTTAGTTGACCAAATGGCGAACAAGGGGTATTCTTCTGAAGAGGCCTACAGGCTTCTGACCCAGTCGGATGAGGAATGGGAACCCTCATCTGACAAATCCAGTGGGTCAGAATATGAACCTGTAGAAAGCAGTGGCAGTCTGACCCAAAGTTCGGACGAGGAGGTTGAGGTCCCTGATACCACCAGGCGTACCCGGCCCGTGTTGCTACACCACAGGTTGCGCAGGATCCACTTCAAGGGCAGCAGAGTGGGGCTGGCGCTGTCGGATTACGTGGTGAGGCATACACCAGCAGCGCAGCCCATCCTGGACCTAGTACCAGCACTGCCGTACAACATGGTGAAGTGGCAAGCACCATAAGGGCAGTTGAAGCTGGTACGGTGGCACGTGCATTAGTTCCCCCGTCGCAGCCACAGCACAGACAGGCCCGTAGAGCCCCTAGAGTCCCTGAGGTGCTGGCAAACCCTGATTGGCAGCCCCCAACTTCAGCCGCACCTGTAGTTCCCCCTTTCACCGCCCAGTCTGGAGTTCAGGTTGAGACAGCTCAGATTGGTTCGGCACTGGGGTTTTTTGAGCTGTTCTTGACTGCGGAGCTCTTGGACTTAGTTGTGGCAGAAACAAACCGATATGCCACTCAATTTATAGCCGCCAACCCGGGAAGCTATTATGCCCAGTCTTTCCGGTGGAAACCCGTCCAAGTTTCCGAATTTAAAAATTTTCTGGGCCTTCTCCTCAACATGGGCTTAACCAAAAAGCATGAATTGCGGTCATATTGGTCCACGAACCCAATTCATAACATGCCCATGTTCTCTGCTGCCATGTCCAGGACATGATTTGAGGCCATCCTGCGTTTCCTGCACTTTAGCGACAACAGCACCTCTCGTCCCAGAGGCCACCCAGCTTTTGACCGGCTCCACAAAATTCAGCCCCTCATAGACCACTTAAACATCAAATTTGCAGATTTGTATACCCCTGAGCAAAACATCTGCGTAGACGAGTCCCTTATACATTTTACCGGGTGCCTTGGCTTCAAACAATACATCCCAAGCAAGCGTGCCCGGTATGGGGTACAATTGTATAAGCTCTGTTCAAGGGCCACAGGCTATACCCACAAATTTCGGATCTATGAGGGTAAAGATCAGATCCTGGAGCTGGTCGGTTGCCCTGACTACCTGGGGAGCAGTGGGAAGACAGTCTGGGACTTGGTGTCACCCTTATTTGGCAAGGGGTACCATCTTTATGTGGACAATTTCTACACAAGTGTGCCCCTCTTCAGGCATTTGTTTCTAGAACAGATTGGCTGCTGTGGCACCGCGCGACCTAGTCGCCGGGGCTTCCCCCAACGGCTCGTTACCACCCGTCTTGCAAGGGGGAAGAGGGCTGCCTTGTGTAACCAAGAACTGCTCGTAGTGAAATGGAGAGACAAGCATGACGTTTACATGCTCTCCTCCATTCACGCAGACACGACAATCCAAATTGAACGAGCAACCAGTGTCATTGAAAAGTCCCTCTGTGTCCTCGACTATAATTCGCTCATGGGAGGGGTGGACTTCAATGACCAGATGTTGGCTCCTTATCTACTTTATCGCAGGACCAGACGCTGGTATAAGAAGGTGTCTGTATATTTAATTCAATTGGCTGTATATAATAGTTTTGTTCTCTACAGTAAGGCTGGGAGAACAAGATCCTTCCTCAAATTTGAGGAAGAGATCATCGAGAACCTCCTGTATCCAGGAGGTTCCGTGGCCCCATCCACCAGTGTAGTGAGCCGTCTACACGAGCGACATTTCCCCAGTGTCGTTTCTGGTACCTAAAACCGACCGCCACCCCGAAAAAAATGTTGTGTCTGTAGCAGGAGTGGAATAAGGCGTGACACCCGCTATTTCTGTCCTGACTGCCCTGACCACCCTGCCCTATGCTTAGGGGATTGTTTCCGGAAGTACCACACACAGGTACACTTAGCATAGGGATTGCGTTTCACAGGACAGGCACACAGGGCTATTAGGGCCCTTTCACTCACAGCTGCTGCAAACCTCTCCTTTCACCTGGGACAAAGTGCATAATGTACTTCGCCACATCTTTGGGCGATTTGCACTTTGCACATTGTCCCATGGGGAAGGAGAGGTTTGTCCTATAAAAGGTAAAAAAAAAACAATCGGTAAGCAAAAAAGTTAACGTTCTGTTCAAAAAGTTAAATAAAGTTTATATGTTCCGTTCAAATGTTATTATAAAGTTAATAAATTGATTGCGTTGCAGCCTGTTTTTTTTTTTTTTTTTACCTTCTAGGTGGACCAACCGATGAACCAGCTGCAGCACTGATGTGCATTCTGACAGAAGCATTGCGCTGCTGTCAGATTACACAAAAGTCGGTGTATGCGGCGCTGCAAGACTAGATTTCTCCTCTGCAGTAAAAGATATGTTTGCCGAGGCGTATGAGCTGAGGGGCGCGGTGTTCATATGCTTTGGCAAACACTTTGTATATAAAAAAATAAAATAAAAAAATAAATCCCGGCAATGATTTATTCATCCACATCGATTGATGTGAATGGAGAAATCGGGTTTGCCAGGGCATACGGGCTAAGTGGGTTTGGATGTTCAGCGAAACATGTCGGGAAGCAGAGTGTAGGAGTGTTTAGGTTTTAGGCAGTGAAATAGCGGCAGTATGCTCAAATATATGGGCACATCTACAGAGTCATATAGCAGGCGGCAGCAATAGAATCAACATAGGACAAGTTATATAACAGTTAGAGAGGGAAGAGGAGAAATATGAGTAGCAGCTGAGCAGGAGGAGGAAAAATAAGAGCAGCAGAGGCTGCAACAATTACAAACAAAAGTGAAGTAAATCTAATCGAACAGTAGATTAACGCTCCAGAGTATATAGGAGCGTATAATAAAGCTACTACACAGCAACACCACCTCTAACCTATTCATAAAGTACCTCACTTATCTTCACCATCCGTCACATGTCCCTACCCCTCACCCTCTCCCTCCCCTCCCCCCCTGTCTCCACTTACCTTCCCCCCTGCTGTTTAGTCCATTGATACAAGCCAGCTACAACAGCGAATCATTAAGCATATAGGTAGGAATAGATTGAGTAAGACTGCATCACTGAGAGTTTTAACGTCTATAGTTTAGTAGTTATGTTCTAAGTGTAAAAATACTACATATATATAAAAAATATGAAATAAAAGTGAAGTTTTAATTTAATAAACAGTACATGATCCAAAAAACGTAAATAGGTCCTGAGTGACCACTAGTTAGTAAATTTAAATACTAAAACGTTAACTTGTACTGTGAGGTCAAAAGGTAAAAATAATTTAAAATGGATGTTGGGCGGAGCTCCTATGTCCTGGCATACGCCTTTCCCCACCTTTTTTTTTTTGGCAGAGATTTTTTCATCCACATTGATCAATGCGAATGAAGAAATCTGTGCCGTTCATTTTTTCTTTCAGCCCAGAGGCTGAACGGAAAAAAAAATATTATTACCCGTATGCTCAATATAAGGAGAATAGCAGAAACTCCTAATGCTGGCCATACATGTAACGATTGCGGAGACCCTCAAATGCCAGGGCAGTACAAACACCCCACAAATAACCCCATTTTGGAAAGAAGACACCCCAAGGTATTCGCTGAGGGGCATATTGAGTCCATGAAAGATTGAAATTTTTGTCCCAAGTTAGCGGAAAGGGAGACTTTGTGAGAAAATTTTTTCTAACTTTCAAACTTGTGCAAAAAAAATAATCTTCTATGAACTCGCCATGCCCCTCATTGAATACCTTGGGGTGTCTTCTTTCCAAAATGGGGTCACATGTTGGGTATTTATACTGCCCTGGCATTTTAGGGGCCCTAAAGCGTGAGAAGAAATCTGGTATCCAAATGTCTAAAAATGCCCTCCTAAAAGGAATTTGGACCCCTTTGCGCATCTAGGCTGCAAAAAAGTGTTACACATGTGGTATCGCCGTACTCAGGAGAAGTTGGGCAATGTGTTTTGGGGTGTCATTTTACATATACCCATGCTGGGTGAGATAAATATCTCGGTCAAATGCCATCTTTGTATAAAAAAAATGGGAAAGAAAAGTTGTCTTTTGTCCAGATATTTCTCTCACCCAGCATGGGTAAATGTAAAAACACATTGCCCAACTTCTCCTGAGTACGACGATACCACATGTGTGACACTTTTTTTCAGCCTAGGTGGGCAAAGGGGCCCGCATTCCAAAGAGCACCTTTAGGATTTTACAGGGAATTTTTTACACATTTTGATTTCAAACTAATTCTCATGCATTAGGGCCCCTAAAATGCCAGGACAGTATAACTACTCCACAAGTGACCCCATTTTGGAAAGAAGACACCCCCAGGTATTTCGTGATGGGCATAGTGAGTTCATGGAAGTTTTTTTTTTTTTGTCACAAGTTAGTGGAATATGAGACTTTGTAAGAAAAAAAGAAATAAAAATAAATCATCATTTTCCGCTAACTTGTGACAAAAAATAAAAAGTTCTATGAACTCACTATGCCCATCAGCGAATACCGTAAGGGTGTATACTTTCCGAAATGGGGTCATTTGTGGGGGTTTTCTACTGTCTGGACATAGTAGAACCTCAGGAAACATTACAGGTGCTCAGAAAGTCAGAGCTGCTTCAAAAAGCGGAAATTCAGATTTTTGTACCATAGTTTGTAAACGCTATAACTTTTACCCAAACCATTTTTTTTTTACCCAAACATTTTTTTTTTTATCAAAGACATGTAGAACAATAAATTTAGAGAAAAATTTAAATAGAAATGTAGTTTTATTTGAAAAATTTTACAACTGAAGGTGATAATGGTAAGGTAATAACAAAAAAAGTAAAAATGTCAGCAGCAATGAAATACCACCAAATGAAAGCTCTATTAGTGAGAAGAAAAGGAGGTAAAATTCATTTGGGTGGTAAGTTGCATGACTGAGCAATAAACCGTGAAAGTAGTGTAGTGCAGAATTGTAAAAAGTGGTCTGGTCATTAAGGGTGTTTAAGGTAGGGGAGCTGAGGTGGTTAAGATGTAACGAGCATCCAATATATAAAAATTTTCTTAGACTAAAAAAATAAAGTGCACACAACTATATTAATATTTATCTAAAAAATGGTGTAAAAACTATAAAACAGGCAACAAAGTATGTACAACACACAACAGTAATATAAAACATGAACACTATAAAGTAATTAATCTACATAAAAACCATTAACATAACTACTAAGTCCATAAACCTAAAGTCAAAAGAACTATTATTAATCCTAACTAAACCAATATATAACGGATTAACATAGTAACATAGTACATAAGGCCGAAAAAAGACATTTGTCCATCCAGTTCGGCCTGTCATCCTGCAGGTTGATCCAGAGGAAGGCAAAAAAAACCCTGTGAGGTAGAAGCCAATTTTCCTCACTTTAGGGGAATAAAAAATTCCTTCCCGACTCCAATCAGGCAATCAGAATAACTCCCTGGATCCACAACCCCTCTCTAGTAGCTATAACCTGTAATATTATTACGCTCCAGAAATAAATCCAGGCCCCTCTTGAATTCCTTTATCGTACTCACCATCACCACCTCCTCAGGCAGATAGTTCCATAGTCTCGCTGCTCTTACCGTAAAGAATCCTCTTCTATGTTTGTGTACAAACCTTCTTTCCTCCAGACGCAGAGGATGTCCCCTCGTCACAGTCACAGTCCTGAGGATAAATAGATGATGGGATAGATCTCTGTACTGACCCCTGACATATTTATACATAGTAATTAGATCTCCCCTCAGTCGTCTTTTTTCTAAAGTGAATAACCCTAATTTTGATAATCTTTCAGGGTACTGTAGTTGCCCCATTCCAGTTATTACTTTAGTTGCCCTCCTCTAGACCCTCTCCAGCTCTGCTATGTCTGCCTTGTTTACAGGAGCCCAGAACTGTACACAGTACTCCATGTGTGGTCTGACTAGTGATTTGTAAAGTGGCAGGACTATGTTCTCATCACAGGATCTATGCCCCTTTTGATGCAACCTATTATCTTATTGGCCTTGGCAGCAGCTGCCTGACACTGGTTTTTGCAGCTTAGTTTGCTGTTTATTAAAATTCCTAGATCCTTTTCCATGTCAGTGTTACTGAGTGTTTTACCATTTAGTATGTACGGGTGACTTGCATTATTCCTTCCCATGTGCATAACTTTACATTTGTCAGTGTTAAACCTCATCTGCCACTTATATGCCCAAGCCTCCAGTCTATCCAGATCCCTCTGTAGTAGTATACTGTCCTCTTCAGTGTAAATTACTTTACACAGTTTAGTGTCATCTGCGAAAATTGATATTTTACTGTGCAAGTCTTGTACAAGATCATGAATAAATATATTGAAGAGAATAGGGCCCAATACTGACCCCTGAGGTACTCCACTAGTGACAGTGACCCAATCTGAGTGTGTACCGGTAATAACCACCCTCTGTTTTCTATCATTGAGCCAGTTACTTACCCACATACAGACATTTTCTCCCAGTCCGAGCATTCTCATTTTATATACTAACCTTTTATGTGGTACAGTGTCAAATGCTTTGGAGAAGTCCAGATACACAACATCCATTGATTCGCCGCTGTCAAGTCTAGAACTTACCTCCTCATAGAAACTGATTAAATTAGTTTAGCATGACCGATCCCTCACGAAGCCATGCTGATATGGCGTTATTTAACGGTATTGACCCAAGAGAGAGTCACTAGAACTACCTTATAAATGCACATCCGACAACAATTACGTATCAAAAATATATAAAGTTTAATAGACACACCAACAGACACATTAAAAAATTGTATACAATTAAAGCAAAGTGCGGTATGCAATGAATATGTAACCAGCACATACAGGTCCACTGAGTAGCCAAGACATAGGCAAAAATAATATACCAGCATATACAGATTACAATGTAAAATATAAAGCAAATGTAGCATAAGGTGAGACCTCCTAAAAGTACAGACAGACCTGAAATAGGGTCACAATCAAAGAGCCAAACCTACATGAAAAGCTGGTGCAGTGGACCTGAAAAATGAGAAAGCGCCCAACGTGTATCGCCGGAGCAATCCGGCTTCCTCAGGGGTAACGGGTCAAATGTTGGGGCATCACTTTATATGGGATAGTCGATCACATTCAAATAGTATTCACCTGTGCAGCAGAAATCAGACATTAAACGCCATGTGCAAACATGCAGGACGGGTCAAGGCCGGAAACCGGAAGCAGGAAGTCAGTGTAAGACACAGGTGGAACGCATATGCGTTCCACCTGTCACACTGGTACTATATATTGGAGGAGGCAGGGATTCTCCTGGCTCCATGTCCCAAAATCGGTAGACATTAGGTGTATGTATAGATCACCACAGCATTATTATCAAAAGCTCCACTATGAGTGAGAACACATACGCTCCAATATGTGCAGCCCCCCGGCACCGGATGTGCTGAGCACATGACCGGAAGCAGAGTGCCGCAATGGACCGCATGGTGGAACGCATCGCGCGCTCCACTGTGAATGGTAGAGCGCGCGGTCCGCTCGTCATGCGGGGGAGGGGCCAAGAGGAGGGATGGAGTGGGAGGGAAACGGAGGCTGGACCTAGCTCAGAGAGGGAGGGAAAAGGAGCATAGATACCCATGACATGGAGGGGCGGAGTCATGAGTATTCATATTGTGTGTAGCACCACATCATTGTGCACTAGAATGGGAGTCAGTATGGGATGGTAGCGTCACCTAAGCCAGGGGCAAGTTGTTTGAACATGTCAAGTTATAATGCTGTATATATATATAACTTTATATATTTTTGATACGTAATTGTTGTCGGATGTGCATTTATAAGGTGGTTCTAGTGACTCTCTCTTGGGTCAATACCGTTTAATGTTCCCTTTCACCGCCTTTTGCACTCCGTTTATTATGTGGTGTGCCCCCTGACTTGGTTATTCGATATGGCGTTATTTGCTTATTTTCGTTGAGATGCTCTAAGATAGCATCTTTTAGAAAACCTTCAAACAGTTTACCCACAACAGATGTTAAACTTACCGGCCTATAGTTTCCAGGCTCTGTTTTTGGACCCTTTTTGAATATTGGCACCACATTTGCCATGCGCCAATCCTGTTGGACATTCCCTGTCAGTATAGAGTCCTCAAATATCAGAAATAAGGGTCTAGCTATGACATTACTTAATTCCCTTAGAATACGGGGGTGTATGCCATCCGGTCCTGGCGATTTGTCGATTTTAATCTTTTTAAGTCGCTGATGTACTTCTTCCTGGGTCAGACAGGACTTCATCTGCTTTATACACCAATCAATGATTGTCTTTTAAAAGTACATTTAAATTTTTATTTCCTTTACTTTTACAGCTCACAACAACATGATTAAAAAAAAATTAAAAAGTGCAGCGGGAGCAGTGCGAAAGAATGAAGAAGTTCAGGGTGCTGCAGATGAGAAAGATAAGGGAGCTGAAGCTCCAATTATCCCACCAGCTCACCCTAATGGAGGAGGCCAACCAAAGGCCCTTGATGAACTGCTCCAAGAGCAGAAAAGAATAAAAAGTTTACCATCATTTTTTTCAGATTTTTTTTGCCTTCTGTTATTTATGTCAATTAATATTTTTCTTTATTTAAAAGTGGTTTTATTAAACTTTATTGTTCTATAAAATTTGTTGTGTTTTGTTTTATTGTAACCAATGGGGTTGCAGTATGGACAATTTAGTCTGGGCCAAAGTAATAATTCATTATCATTACATACAGCAGCCGCCGTTACATGGACATGGCGCCGCTTATGGTCGCACCACTTATTCACTATGACTATTTTATTGTGCCGGTGGTCATGTGTGTGCCACAATTCAAACCGAATACTGCGGACTGTGGCGCTCTTAGCAGCACGCGTGACGGGACCAGGTCCAATCATAGACCTTGTACAACATGCATACATGTAATCCAAAACTATTAAAATACAAGTATTAGTAATTAATGTGATCATGTCATCAAAAAAATATATAAATTATGGCTATAAATGGAAAATATTTGATTTTAGGTTACCGTTCTAACATTACATTGTATTTAAATTGTAGGTGTGTGGGGTATGAGCAATGGGGTATTGGCCAATGGCCATCTGAGGAGAGGTGTAACTGTGTAGTGAGGTACAGCTGGTTCGCCTCTACGTGGTGCACCCTGGGTTATGGTAAATGAACCAGCGAATACTGAAATACTGGAGGTCAATCATTACTTCTCATAAACTGTGTGTGAGTGAGGAGGTGGGGGGGAGTTGATGGAGGGGGGTTTAAGGTGGTGGAGGGTTTAAGGGGGGAGGGGGGGATGGTGTGGGTTTTATAGCGTGGGATATACAGTGTGTAGCACGTAAATAGAGGTGTTATGTGCATATGAGAGATATTTGTCTGCTATCCATACATACATGTTACAGACATTGTAGTGTTATGTAACCACTTTAATTTGTGCCATAATCATTTACCGCTTCACACCCAATGACGTAACTATACTTCATCCAGCAGAATAATTAAACATGGATCAATCCTTATGCGGGTGCCATGGCCACCTGCTTTGTGTGGCTGCATACACCCACGGCTAATGTCCGTGACCGTCAGTAATACCGATGGTGGACATTTAACCCATAAGATGTAGTGGTCACTTGTTAACTATAACCATACAAGCAATACAAATCTTTTAGCAATAGTGTTGGATTCGAAATGCAACTAATATTATTGCATTGCAATTCCAGCTTTGGAGATTTTGCTATAGGTGGTATTGGTAGAATTAACTAATAAAACAAATATAGTACTGTATGTCAGAATAGTGCATTATAAAAGTTGGATTCGCAATTTGGTTAATAATATTAGCAAATATTATCGCATTGTGATTACAAATTAGCACTGCTAGATTCAATATTAGTTAAGTTCGTTAATTCTAGAAAGCTGACCCATTCCATTAGAGACCCAGCAGCAGCCTCAAGTTGAAATCTCAATGCAATTAATATAAGGCCTCATGCACACGACCGTTGTGTGCATCCGTGGCCGCTGTTCCGTTTTCCGTGATTTTCTGCGGACCCATTGACTTTCAATGGGTCCGTTGAAAACTCGGAAAATGCACCGTTGTTCATCCGCGGCCGTGATCTGTGTTTCCTGTCTGTCAAAAAAATATGACCTGTCCTATTTTTTTGACCGACAACCGTTCACGGACCCATTCAAGTCAATGGGTCCGTGAAAAAACACGGATGCACACAACATTGGCATCCGCGATCCGTGGCCGTAGGCTACTTTCACACAGATGGATCGCAGATCCGTCTGCATAAAAGCTTTTTCAGAGGGACGCTTCAAGTTAGAATATACTAAGAACTTTGTACATGACTGCCCCCTGCTGCCTGGCAGCACCCGATCTCTTACAGGGGGCTGTGATCTGCACAATTAACCCCTCAGGTGCCGCACTTGAGAGGTTAATTGTGCGTATCATAGCCCCCTGTAAGAGATCAGGTGCTGCCGGGCAGGAGGGGGCAGACCCCCCTCCCCTGTATTTAACTCATTGGTGGCCAGTGTGGCCCCCCTCCCTCCCCTGTATTTAACTCAATGGTGGCCAGTGCGGCCCCCCTCCATCCCATTATACTTACCTGCGATGTCTGTAGGCAATGCGCCGCACAGACCTTTCACTTACCAGTAGGAGGAGTGCCCGGCCAGTCACAGACAGCGAAGGTAAGTATAATGCTTCTAAAATTGCTAAGTAACCATGGCAACCAGGACTGCAGTAGAGTCCTGGTTGCCATTGTTACCGATCGGAGCCCCAGCGATTAAACTGGGACTCCGATCGGAACTCTCCGCTGCCACCAATGATGGGGGAAGGTGATTTTAATTAGGGGGGGGGGAGAGGGGAGGCCGCACTGGCCACCAATGATGGGGGAAGGTGATTTTAATTAGGTGGGGGGGAGAGGGTAGGCCGCACTGGCCACCAATGAATATAATACTGAGGAGGGAGGGAGGGGGGGCCGCACTGGCCACCAATGAGTTAAATACAGGGGAGGGAGGGGGGCCGCACTGGCTACCAATGAGTTAAATACAGGGGAGGGGGGCCGCACTGGCCACCAATGAGTTAAATACAGGGGAGGGGGTCTGCCCCCTCCTGCCTGGCAGCACCTGATCTCTTACAGGGGGCTATGATACGCACAATTAACCCCTCAGGTGCTGCACCTGAGGGGTTAATTGTGCTGATCACAGCCCCCTGTAAGAGATTGGGTGCTGCCAGGCAGCAGGGGGCAGTCATGTACACAGTTCTTAGTATATTCTAACTTGAAGCGTCCCCATCACTATGGGAACGCCTCTGTGTTAGAATATACTGTCAGATCTGAGTATTGACGATCTAACTCAAATCCGATGGTATATTCTAACATAGAGGCGTTCCCATGGTGATGGGGAAGCTTCAAGTTAAAATATACCATCGGATTGGAGAAAACTCAGATCCTATGGTATATTAACTCCTGACTTTACATTGAAAGTCAATGGGGGACGGATCCGTTTGCAATTGCACCATATTGTGTCAACGTCAAACGGATCCGTCCCCATTGACTTGCATTGTATGTCAGGACGGATCCGTTTGGCTCCGCACGGCCAGGCGGACACCAAAACTACTTTTTCTTCATGTCCGTGGATCCTCCAAAAATCAAGGAAAACCCACGGAAGAAAAAACGGACACGGATCACGGACCTACGGACCCCGTTTTTGCGGACCTTAAAAAAAAACGGTCGTGTGCATGAGGCCTAACTTGAATTAATCGCATTGCGATTTCAACTTAGACCTGGTTTACTATGGTTGGCTTGGTAGAATTAGCGAAGATGACGAATATGACGAATGTATTCGTCATATTCCTCAAAACGAAGTTAGCGAAATATTCTCCATCTTCGTTTTAGCTCCATATTCATCAACTTTGCCAATTCTAGCAATCAATCAAATAGGAAAGTTGATTAGAGACAGCTAAGTTTTTAATTCGCTATGCGATAATATTACTTTGCTTTTTTTTAAATAAATAAAATTATAATACTTGATAATTATTATAATTATTCTATTTATTTAAAAAAAAAAAGCTAAGTAATATTATCGCATAGTGAATTAAACACAGCTGTCTCTATAGTCAACTTACCTATTTGATTGCTAGAATTAGCGAAGTTGACGAATGTGGAGCTAAAATGAAGATGGAGAATATTTCGTTAACTTCGTTAACATTCGTCATATTTGTCATCTTCGCTAATTCTACCAAGCCAACCATAGTAAACCAGGTCTAAGTTGAAATCGTAATGCGATTACTTCAAGTTATATTAATCGCATTGCTATTTCAACTTAGCACTGCTATATTCCATATTCGTTCGTTAACTTCGTTAATTCTAGGCTAGAATTAACGAATATGGAATATAGCAGTGCTAAGTTGAAATCGCAATGCGATTACTTCAAGTTATATTAATCGCATTGCAATTTCAACGTAATTCTCAAATCCGACAGTACATTCTAGTATGGAGGCGTTCCCATGGTGATGGGGACGCTCCATGAGCACGGAAGTCGGCAGAAGCTGCAACGGGCACTGACTGGAGCAGCCAGGAAGCCAGGAATCCTAAGGACAGGTAAGAACTACTTTTGGGAAGTGGGAAAGAAAAAAATATAACAATAAAAAATTAAAAAAAAGAATATTCGAAATAGCGAATTTATAGCACTATATTCGAAATATTCTCGAATTAGCGAAGTGCCGATATTCGCTAAAAAAATTCGCTATTCGAATATTCGCGCTCAACACTATAAAACAACTAAAAACTATTAGAGGTGGTGTACAGGAAGTATGCACTACAACAATACTGTGATCACCAGTGATGAGGGGCAGGGGCAATATTCAAATTTGCGATATTTTGCGAATATTTGGGCGAAAATTCATCATATATTTGCGAATTCGAGAATTCGTGATCTCCAGTCATTATTTTCTTGATTGTAAAAATCGACAATCGGAAAAAAAAATTGCGATACGAAAATTTGCGTATAACACTACTACTACCTTCTCATTGGCTCACAAGCAAGAAGCAGTGAGGGATCATGGGTACGGATGAAAAAAAAATCTAGAATATTTGCGATTACGAAAATATAGCACTATATTCTAGATATTCGCGAATTCTCAAAGTGCCAATATTCGCGATAAAAATTCGCTATTAGAATATTCGCGATCAACACTAGTGATCACAAACATTTAATTAGAGAATATAATACAGCAGGTTAGAATGCCATTTTAGATTATTCAAATTTAAGGCTAGTCATTGGGAAATTATGCACCAGATTAATCAGCGTAGCTGACACCCAGTATAAAATCTGCCAAATCTTTAGACTGTCTAGTCTAAGTTGGCTTACCAGGTTTGTGGACCAAAATTCAGGTGCAATTTTGGCTCTCAGTGTCATGTCTTAAGACCTGACCCATTTCCTACTAAGCCCTACCAACTTTCAGCTAAGCCACTTTCTTTGTTGGACATGGCAGAAACCGTTCCTAAAATGAAGATACGGCTACAGAGTGAGCTGGCGACACAGGTCAGCCACCGCGTGGGTAAGAACTGCATGGCAATGAAAACCATAGTGGGATTGTAGTGAATCACTACAAAGTATTGTTTATTAAGTTCTCATTGTCCACGCTGTTTTTCAGTTTACTGCGTGGTCTTTACCAGTGAACACTGAATGAGTTAATAAAATAGTGCCTTGACTGGCAAAGCCGCACTGTTCTCAGACATGTGGCCTTTCCCTTTATAAATGTAATAAATAGGCATGTAACGTATGTACAAATAATATAACAAAAACAAAGACAGGTGCACTCTGTGGTCTTACTAACCCTCATACAGGTCATATCCTGCTTGGAGGACATGTCTGAGCCCGAGCACCGCGCCAAGGTTTTTTCAAGTAGCTCGGTACCTAATGCTAAACCTACATGGGCCGTATGGGCAATACCCGGAGCCAGTGGGCGAATTACAGGAGCGCAAAGTCCAACTCACAGCAATATCCCAGTGACCTCCAGCATGTGACCATGCATACAATGGGAGGAGGTAGAGAGCTCTGAGCCCCACCAAAGACTGGCTGATATAGCCCGGGCCTCACATGTGCACCAGAATGCTGCCTGTGGATAGAAATAAAGACACATTCAAACTAGGAGTTTCTACACCTCCAAAAAAATTAAATATACAAACTACAGATTGGTGTGGGATTAAAAAGCAGGAATTGCTCAACCCCATATGCAGTGGGGCATCTATACAGGGGGGGGGGGGGGCAGATCCTGCACTTGTGGCCCGCTGCTAATGGCAATCCCCAGCAAAAATGCATACAATGGAGGATGCCTGCAGCGGACCACAAGTACCACAATGGACATCCTACACAGGATAGCAAATGTGTGGATGTGATAAACAGTAAAAATAATATAACAGTAACAAAGACAGGTGCACTCTGCGGTCGTACTAACCCTCAGACTGATGTAAAATTGAGAGATTAGCCAACATATCCTGCTTGGAGGACATGTCTGAGCCCGAGCACCGCGCCAGAGTTTCTCAAGTAGCTCGGGACCTAACGCTAAACCTACCTCGACCGTATGGGAAATACCAGCAGCCAGTTGGCGAATTACAGGTGCGCAAGGTCCGACTCACAGCAATCTCCCAGTAACCTCCAGCATGTGACCATGCATACAATGGGAGGAGGTAGAGAGCTCTGAGCTCCACCCAACACTGGCTGATATAGCCCGGGCCTCACATGTGCACCAGAATGCTGCCTGTGGATGGAAATAAAGGCACATTCAAACTAGGAGTTTCTACACCTCCAAAAAATTCAATATACAAACTACAGATTGGTGTGGTATTAAAAAGCAGGAAGTGCTCAACCCCATATGCAGTTTTGCATCTATACAGGGGGGGGGGGCAGATCCTGCACTTGTGGCCCGTTGCTAAAGGCAATCCCCAGCAAAAATGCATACAATGGAGGATGCCTGCAGCGGACCATAAGTACCACAATGGACATCCTACACAGGATGCATGACTATGATTACCCAAACCGGACAGGACGATTTTCGAAAATTAAACGAGGTATCTAAGTTTGACGCGTATCCCATGCCCCAGGTAGATGAGCTGATTGAGAGGTTAGGAGAGCAAGATCTGACTTACAGCAATCTCCCAGTAATCTCCAGCATGTGACCATGCATACAATGGGAGGAGGCAGAGAGCTACTTTAGAAACCTTGGCGCGGTGCTCGGGCTCAGACATGTCCTCCAAGCAGGATATGTTGGCTAATCTCTCAATTTTACACCAGTATGAGGGTTAGTAAGACCGCAGAGTGCACCTGTATTTGTTTTTGTTATATTATTTTTACTGTTTATCACATCCACACATTTGCTATCCTGTGTAGGATGTCCATTGTGGTACTTGTGGTTTTTTGCTGGGGATTGCTATTAGCAGCGGGCCACAAGTGCAGGATCTGCCCCCCCCCTTCCCCTGTATAGATGCCCCACTGCATATGGGGTTGAGAACTTCCTGGTTTTTAATACCACGCCAATCTGTAGTTTATCTTTCACATGTACACCAGAATTCTGCCTCAATCTGAGCCTCAATTCTGGTGCATTTACAATTGGAAATCTGTAAAAAACTTAATTTGTTTTCCTGTTGCATCATTTTCACAGGATTTTCCATCAAGCTGACACTCTGCAAATGATCTCTGCCATTCCATAGCTGTCAAAATGCAAGAGATTAAAAAGCATCACAAAAATAATCTAACTATTGAATGTCAAAATAGCTATATAAAATGTAAATTAGATGCTAATATAAATTTATAGGCCAAACACTGGACACTGAAAGGAAGAAACATATTCTTCTGATGAAGAAACATATTCTACTGAAAAAAAATATTCTTCTGAACCGACACCTAAACTTCTATCTGGTGCATTTGTTATAGCCAGTGGCATAACTAGAGTCATAAGGGCCCCAGAGCAAACTTTGGAGCACCTACCACCCACACAAACAATAGAATAAAAAATACTAAATCCCTCTTAGCACTTTTGCTATCCCTTTTTAATTATGTACATTATGCAGCTGAACAGGAAGACATAGGAACACTGGTTGGGACCTTAGTGGAAGAGCCTGCATCTACAGTAGTCACGGGATAACATAATCATAGTCATGGTCACGGAATCAGTGACAGAGGGACAAGTACTTCTCAGACTTTTTTTCTTCCACAGCTTAGCTGAAACAGAGAATAGAGTTGAAGTCAATGGGGACCCGAACTTTTGGCCACTAAAATGGCTCTAAAATAGCCCTGGAAAAAGCTAGAGGGCTGCAAAAGGCAGCAACATGTGCTTAAGAGCATGGCAAATGCTCTGCAAACAAATGTGGATAGGGAAATGAATTAAAAAAACATAAAAGACCTTAAAAAAATAAAAATTAGGAATGATGTAGGAGGAAGAGGTTGAGGAGGCGGTGAATGGGTGGATATGGCCGTGTAGGCTCACGTGGCGGTCTAGGTGGAAGCGGCGGCGAAGGAGGAATAGGTAGCCAATAGTGTTGATCACGAATATTCAAATTGCGAATTTTAATCGCGAATATCGGCACTTCGATAATTCGCAAATATTTAGAATACCGCTAATTATATTCGTAATTGCGAATATTCGATTTTTTTTAAAATACCAGTTCATGCGCATATTTTATGCGAATTTTATGCATATTTTCGCAATCAAGAAAATAATGCCTGGAGATCATGAATTCGCAAATTCTTGAATATATGGCAAATATTCGCACAAATATTCGCGAAATATCGTGAATTCGAATATTGCCCCTGCCGCTCATCATTAGTAGCCAACACAGATGTGTGTTATTTTGCATTTTTACATAGGGGTATCCCCCAAAATTTTGGGACATATAAAAAAAAAGGAATAAGTGCACTTGAGTACAAGGATGGATGGTTGAGGCTGTTAGAACTGTCTATTCTGCACAAGGTACAGACAAGTCTTATAAGATCAAGGCCTGGTTTATTTTAATGAACGTGAGCTTGTCCACGTTGGCTGTGGACAGGCGGCTGCGTCTGTCTGTAATGACGCCTCCTGCCATGCTAAATACACGTTCAGAGAGTACACTGGCGGCAGGGCAAGCCAGCACCTCCAAGGCATACAGGGCAAGCTCTGGCCAAGTGGACAATTTGAAGACCCAGAAGTTGAATGGGGCAGAACCATCAGTCAGTACGTGTAGTCGTGTGCACAGGTACTGTTCCACCATGTTTTTCAAATGCTGCCTCCTGCTAACACGATCCATATCAGCAGTTGGGGCCGGTTGTTGCGGCGAGGTGACAAAGCTTTTCCACATGTCGGCCATGCTAACCCTTCCTCCTGAGGTGCTGGCGCTGACACAGCTGCGTTGGCGACCTCTTCCTCCTCCCCTGCCTTCGCCTTGTGCTTCCACTTGTCCCCCGGCGACAGTCAGGAATGCTCTCAGGAGCGCGTCTACCAGCATGCGCCTGTAGTCGCGCATCTTCTGATCACGCTCCAGTGAGGGAATTAAGGACAGCACATTGTCTTTGTAACGGGGATCCAGCAGGGTGGCCACCCAGTAGTCAGCACACGTTAAAATGTGGACAACTCTGCTGTCGTTGCGCAGTCACTGCAGCATGTAGTCGCTCATGTGTGCCAGGCTGCCCAGAGGTAAGGACAAGCTGTCCTCTGTGGGAGGCGTATCGTCTGCGTCCTCCGTATCCCCCCAGCCACGCACCAGTGATGGGCCTGCGCTGCGTTGGATGCCACCCCGCTGTGAACATGCTTCATCCCCATCCTCCTCCTCCTCCTCATTCTCCTCCTCCTCCTCCTCCAGTAGTGGGCCCTGGCTGGCCAAATTTGTACCTGGCCTCTGCTGTTGCAAAAATCCTCTTTCTGAGCCACTTCTAAAAGACTGGCCTGAAAGTGTTAGAGATGACCCCTCTTCCTCCTCCTCATCCTGGGCCACATCCTCTTCCATCATCGCCCTAAGTGTTTTCTCAAGGAGACATAGAAGTGGTATTGTAACGCTGATAACGGCGTCATTGCCACTGGCCATGTTGTTGGAGTACTCGAAACAGCGCAACAGGGCACACAGGTCTCGCATGGAGGCCCAGTCATTGGTGGTGAAGTAGTGCTGTTCCGAAGTGCGACTCACCCGTGCGTGCTGCAGCTGAAACTCCACTATGGCCTGCTGCTGTTTGCACAGTCTCTCCAGCATGTGCAAGGTGATGTTCCACCTGGTGGGCATGTCGCATATGAGGCGGTGAGCGGGAAGGCCGATGTTACGCTGTAGAGCAGACAGCCCGAGCGGCGGCACTTTATGCAGCAGCTCTGACATGTCGGGGTAGTTGTGAATGAATTTCTGCACCACCAAATTCAGCACATGCGCCAGGCAAGGGATGTGCGTCAAACCGGCTAGTCCCAGAGCTGCAACGAGATTTCGACCATTATGGCACACCACCAGGCCGGGCTTGAGGCTCACTGGCAGCAACCACTCGTCGGTCTGTTGTTCTATACCCCGCCACAACTCCTGCGCGGTGTGGGGCCTGTCCCCCAAACACATTTGTTTCAGAACGGCCTGCTGACGTTTACCCCTGGCTGTGCTGAAGTTGGTGGTGAAGGTCTGTCGCTGACCGGATGAGGAGGTGGTAGAAGAGGAGGAGGAAGCCAAGTAGGAAGAGGAGGCACCAGGAGGCAAAGAATGATGTCCTGCGATCCTTGGCGGCCGGAAGGACGAGTGCCAAAGAGCTCTCCGCCTGGGGCCCAGCCGCCACTACATTTACCCAGTGTGCAGTTAGGGAGATATAGCGACCCTGGCCATGCTTACTGGTCCACGTATCTGTGGTTAGGTGGACCTTGCCACAGATGGCGTTGCGCAGTGCACACTTGATTTTATCCGATACTTCGTTGTGCAGGGAGGGCACGGCTCTCCTGGAGAAGCAGTGGCGCTGGGAACGACGTACTGTGGGACAGCAAGCGACATGAGCTGTTTGAAGCTGTCAGTCTCCACCAGCCTGAATGACAGCATTTCAAAGGCCAGTAGTTTAGAAATGCTGGCATTCAGGGCCAGCGATCGAGGGTGGCTAGGTGGGAATTTACCCTTTCTCTCAAAGGTTTGTGAGATGGAGAGCTGCACGCTTCCGTGTGACATGGTGGAGATGCTTGGTGACGGAGGTGGTGTTGTTGGTGGCACATCCTCTGTTTGCAGGTGCCAACGTTCCTCCAGAGGCAGAGGCCGAGGCAGCAACAGAAGAGGGAGCAGAAGGGGCCTGAGCCCTTTCTTGGTTTTGAAGGTGCTTACTCCACTGCAGCCCGTGTCTCGCATGTAGATGCCTGGTCATGCAGGTTGTGCTAAGGTTCAGAACGTTAATGCCTCGCTTCAGGCTCTGATGGCACAGATGTTTTTTTTTTCACCCCAGTATGCCCCAGTAAGCAAAAAGCTGTATTTCTGGCCTAAATGTGACACTCACTTATGCACGTCTAACCTCAGATGTGCAGTATATCAGAGGGTTTTTTCACCCTAGTAAGCAAAAAGCCGTATTTGTGGCCTAAATTTCCCAGTCACTTATGCACCTATAATCCCAGATGTGCACTATATGAAACAGATGTTTTTTTTTCACCCCAGTAAACAAAAAGCTGTATTTCTGGCCTAAATGTGACACTCACTTATGCACGTCTAATCCTAGATGTGCACTATATGAAACAGAAGGTTTTTTTTTAACCCCAGTAAGCAAAAAGCTGTATTTCTAGCTTAAATGTGACACTCACTTATGCACGTCTAATCCCAGATGTGCACTATATGAAACAGATGGTTTTTTTTCACCCCTGAATGCCCCAGTAAGCAAAAAGCTGCATTTCTGGCCTAAATGTGACACTCACTTATGCACGTCTAATCCTAGATGTGCACTATATGAAAAAATATGATATCCTGTGCTGGTGCACTATCGTTGCATAAAATGGCTGCCGATTATGTATTGATATTGACTAACTGAAGGAAAAAAAGTTTGTTTTCAGTAGTAGTTGGCTCAGGGCAGGCTTAAAACAATTGTGCACTGCACCCACAAAGCACATTTGCTGTAGATCGCTGAGTAAAGAAGCAGTTCTTCATAAGATTTCTCCCTGATCTCTCCCTCACAGAAGCTGCAGCCTATCCCTACACTAATCCGAGCAGGGTGACGGGCGGCGCTACGTGACTCCAGCTTAAATAGAGGCTGGGTCACATGCTGCAGGATTTGGAGAAGGGGCAGAGGGATAGCAGAGCAGATGAGGCTGGTGCTGCTACTGGGGGGCTCATACCATGGGGGAGTAATAAAGCCCACCATAATGCCCCCCCAGTAGAAATAATTCTTCTTATAATGTGACAGTGCAAAAAATACCCCCTTGTAATGCCCCCAGTTGAGCTAATGTCCTCATAGTGCCCCCATAATGTGCCAGTATAAAATACCCCTATATAGTGCCCCCAGTAAATTGCCCCATAGTGCTCCTCTCCCCCTTCCTCCTAGTGCCCCCCATAATGTACCAGTGTAAAATGCCACATATATAGTGCCCCAGTAGATGCCTTCAGTGTCCCCCATAATTTGCCAGTATAAAATACCCCCTTTTAGTGCCCCTGTAGATGACCCCATAGTACTCCTCACCCCCCTTCCCCATAGTACCCACCATAATGTGTCCCAGTATAAAATGCTACTGTACAGAGCCCCCCATATAAAATACCCCTTCTTTGTGGCCTCAGTAGATGCACCTATAGTGACTACCAATAATGTGCCAGTAAGAAGTGCCCCCCATCATGTGCCAGTAATAAGAGCCCCCCATCATGTGCCAGTAATAAGAGCCCCCCCATCATGTGCCAGTAATAAGAGCCCCCCCCTCATGTGCCAGTAATAAGAGCCCCCCATCATGTGCCAGTAATAATAGCCCCCCATAATGTGCCAGTAACAAGAGCCCCCCCAAATAATGTGCCAGTAATAAGAGCCCCCCAATCATGTGCCAGTAATAAGAGCCCTCCATCATGTGCCAGTAATAAGAGCCCCATAATTTGCCAGTAGCAAGAGCCCCCCCAATCATATGCCAGTAATAAGATCCCCCCATCATGTGCCAGTAATAAGAGCCCCCCCATCATGTGCCAGTAATAAGAGCCCCCCCACCATGTGCCAGTAATAAGAGCCCCCCATCATGTGCCAGTAATAAAAGCCCCCCATCATGTGCCAGTAAAAGTATTGTACATATCAGCAATGTGATACAGACCTCTTCCAGCCTGTGTCCTACGCTGCATGGCTCAGGCGGCGTGATGACATCATCGCACAGCCTGCGCGGGCCTCTGATAGGCTGCTGGCCTAGTGCCGGCAGCCTATCAGAGGAACAGGGAAGGGACGCCTCTCCCTACCCTGCCCTTCCGCAGCACATCCATCTGTATCGATGTCCTGAGGATGGCGATACAGATGACTATGGAGATGAGCGGATCCACAATGGAAGCGCTCATCTCCCTGTGCCCTGCTGCCGCTGCCCCCCACTTGTGAGCAGGGCCGTGCTGCAAGCTCGGGGGGGCAATTGCCCAGTTGCCCCCCCCCTGGATCCACCAGTCAATCACCTTTGGGAGTTGTTGCAAGAGAAATGGGCTACAAACAGGGGCATAGCTAAAAGCTCATGGGCCCTGGTGTAAGAGTTCAGCTTGGGCCCCCGTCCCTCAGTGCTTGTTGGCAAGGGGCAGGGGAGCACATAGCCTTCCTGCTGCCTGAGGCAAACATTGAAAGGGCGCCCCCTCATGCCAAATTCTTAACCTAACCCCATCCCTCTAGCCAGAGTTGTAAATTAACCAGTATGCACTTTCTTTAATGCCAGTGTCTTATGTGCCACAAGGGTCTTTGGGCCCCCTCAGGCTCCTTGGCCCGGTAGCGACTGCTACCTCTGCACCCCCTATAGCTACGTCCCTGGCTACAATTGAAGCTGAAGCTTTAGACAAGTTGACCGACAGAATTCCCCTGTATTTGCACTGTACATTTGCCTAAATACAGTAAATTCATATTTATCAGAAACTAGCTTCTTTTGTTCATTTTCAAAAAAATAATTGATTTTGGGAGATGTATTAAAATTAATGAGCAGTGGTATATGGAGTTTTTTACATCTTACTGTTGTTCAAGCATCCTCTCCACAGAGGGTCTTATATAATGGTATCTATGAATATACACTTGAGAAGGTCTATCCCCGTGATGGCTAACCGATGGCACTCCAGCTGTGGTAAAACTACGACTCCCAAGATGTACACTTGCTTGGCTGTTCTCAGAAATCCATAGAAAGGAACATACTGGGAGTCATAGTTTCACCACAGCTGGAGTGCCGGAAGTTAGCCATCACTGGTCTTTCCTATCAGGAACTCATCTCTCTTTCTGAAATGCCCTGCACTGCTAATGCCTTTCCTCCTGGATTGGTGCAGAATTCATCAGGAGAGTCATGGGAAGGGATTTCTAAAGAAAGAGTGCAATGGGTACAGACACCCGAGTAATGGAAAGATCTAATAAACTCCTTGTATTGTCCTGTATTTATTGATGCTGCTCATTTGATGAATTTTAGGAACCAATTATTGAGTATAGTATGTAATGATGTTGGAGTCTTAAAAGTGCATCAAAGTTAATATTTATGTTTCATTCCAGTGATAAGAGTCTTAATCACAAGTGGAAGTATTTTGTATAGGGTATGGTTCAATTCCACTAATAATTGGGGCTGAGGATATGTGTGCCTAACCTTTCTTCAACTTTGGAGCAACTTTGAGATACAAATGACAGTGACATTACACCTTCATTAGTTGATCTTGGTAATGTAAAGTCATGGGTGTGATCTTCTATGGTAGTGACTATATTTTTTCTCAGTAGTTATTAAAATAGCCCCAGAAAACTTGATATGAAAAAGGATTGAACAGAAAAACAGCAAAGTAAGAGCCCAATTTTAAGTGAAATGGAAACCAAATTAATGAAGTAATTGCTGTTTGAGGAAGTGTGGTGTAAAAGGATACAGCATTGCATTTATTTTAAGGGTGAAGTTATAGTGCTGCATAAAAAAATGGAGATAAGCACTAAAGCAGATAATAGAAATGTGCTATTTTAGGCTTACTAATGGCGTTCTGAGACTGCGGAGCTTTGATTATGCAATGTTCTGCAGATTAATGGAAAGATTAATATGTCTGCCTGTTGTTAAGCGCAGCGTCCTTCATTTGTGAGCACTTTCTATTCACTGGCTAATTCTGGGAATTAGAACGATCTTCAGTTATCTTACATATATCACGTAAGTGCATGAAATTGACTTTTCTTTTATTATTTCTCTTTTGTTTTACATGTTCTGCAGGCAAAAATAGTTTCTTTCCTTAGAAGGATTCCTGATATTTATAGAGAGGAGCGTGAATACACAGAGCATCAGCCTCGATAAACTTATCAGTACTCACTCACAAGACATGCAGAGAGATGAAAACAATGCTGTGTTATATGCAGACCCAACGCTTTATACAGTCTCACATGATGCCAAGAATCATGTTTTGTTATTTTAAAAAAAGAAGTCATCTAAATGAAGCAGATAACAGTCAGGGTGGACAGCAGACCCTCATGTCGTATATGTTGGTCTTTTATTTGATATGTGTCACAATACAATGGGGACATTTATCAATAATAGCGTAATTTTCGCCCCAAAAAAAAATACTAACATTACAAACCAGAAGTGGTGATTTGTTTCACCTCATATTTCAAAAGGCACGTACCACTTTTAAAATGTGATTTTCTTTTTTTTTATATAAACTTTTAGTCACTTATTTCTCTTGATTTCCAACATTTTTTACACCAATAGCACTAAAATGTGACTTTTTAAAACCATAATGCGTCATTTCAGACTTCCCTGCAAGACTGAACCTGTGACATTTGAAACATATTTGCAACTTTTGAAGCATATTTGCGACATTTCCAGTGGAAAATTGCGACTTTGTCTCAGACTGGGGACGTTTTTGTTGAATGTCTTTACTGACAAAACCCTGCTGTTTAGCTCATTTACATTAGATACAAATAAATGTGTCCTGTTTTAATACTTACCTATCTCTTGTTCCCACGACAATCTGGTTTCACTTTTCATAAATGCAACTTTTTGACAAAAAATTGCATCTTTATGCCATAAATGCAACATTTTACACAAAACACTACCACACAAGCTGGATTAATTGTCCACAACAATTTGAGTTATTTCTGCCAATTAGAGGATGTTAAATGAGGTGCCAATTTGATAGCACTGCCCACTTTGACATTTATAACTCACTAGCTGAAGGACCCGGCTTCGCACGGGTATATTTCATCTATTTCATTTAATGTTTGTGTGATATCAACAGTATCCACCATAACAGTGACATCTATAATACCCCACCCCTTTTACAGTGACCTCCACAGCCCCCCACACATTAACACTGACCCCCACCCCCACAGTGTTGCATCTCCTTAAAATGGGACATCCACAGCAGACCACCCCCTTAACAGTGACCTCCACAGCGACTGCCCCTTTAACAGTAAGTTCCACAGCACCCCACTCCCTTGACAGTGACCTCCACAGGGGCGTGACCTCTACAGCACCCGCCCCTTAACACTGACCATAGGTTACAGTCCTCTTAACTGTGACCTGCACCATTCCTGGCCCCCTTAACAGAGACCTCCACAGTGACCCCCCCTTTAACAGTGACTGCCACAGTACCCCACTCCCTTAACAGTGACCTAACAGTACCTCACTGCCCCTTTAATAGTGACCTCCACAGTGCCCACCTCTTTAACATTGATCTCCACAGCGGCCTGCCCCCTTAACAGTAACATCCATAGTGCCCTCCCCTTTAATAGTTACTTCCACAGCGGCCGCCCCTTTATTAGTGACCTCCACAGTACCCCGTCTCCTTAATTACACATTAACTGTGACCTCCAACGTTCGTTGCCCCCTTAACAGAGACCTCCACAGCGCCTGCCCCTTTAACAAAGACCCCCACAGCATCCTGTCCCCTTTAACAGTGACCTCCACAGCGGCTGCTCCTTTATTAGTGACCTCTACAGTACCCCGTCTCTTTAACAGTGATTTCCACAACACCCCTCCCTCTTAACAGTGGCCTCTACAGAAATCTGCTCCTTAACACTGACCTCCATAGCGGATCATCCCCTTAATTGTGACCTCCACAGCAGCCTGACACTAGAGTGGCCAGAAGTACAGTTTTAAACCAGCTTTCAGACTCCCTGTCCTCCGTCCGGCGCAGGGCCTGTACAGACACAGGGATGTCCTTTTGAACAGCTCACTCTCAGACAGAAGCACTGTGCTGTCTGAGCGTGAGCTGCAGGGATAAAGTCACCATCCCTTCCAACCCTGCAGCTCATAGAAGAAGATTTTTTATTTTTACCTTAATTTTTTCTTTTCTTTTCAATTTTCTTTTTATTGATTTTATGAATAGAGAATAATTCAACAATGGGAGTACATTGTATACATAAAGCAGAATAAAGTTCGGTAATTCCCCATCGGCTGTGGAGTGGTAGTGGGTGTTGCCTAACCGAGTCAGGGGCATGGCTTATCAGGACAGGGGGGGGTGGGTTTTTTAAGTCTGCCTTCTACCTGCCCCATAAACTGGGACCTTAAAGCTAGTTTCACACTAGCGGCAAGGAACTCCGGCAGGCTGTTCCGGCAGGTGAATAACCTGTCGGATCCGTGCTCAGGTTATTCCTTGCTTAGTCAAATGTTCGCGAACCGCGTGTTTGCGGCGGGCCCCATAGACTTGAATGGCAGGTGAACCTGAAAAACCTTCAGGTCATATTTGCAGCCACCAAATAATTACTACAAGTGCACAAATAGTCCTACAACATGGACAGTGACATACCAGATGTATTGTGTGAATTTGCGATCTCCATGCATGCGCAAAATAGGCGTGGCCTACTACAGCAACTGGTTTCCACCGACCCGAAGTTGGATGCGATCAGAAAAGATGGCAGCAATTTTTACGGCTTTGAGGAAGAACTCCTGTCCTGATCACTGTAAGTAATTTGACATTAAAGCAGTGTATTTGATTACATTTCACATGCATGTCAGAACAATCGCTTTATATGCAGATAGAGCATTTAAAAAAATGCGCCATTGTGAAAATCCCTATGATGCAATTTTTTTTTTCTGCATTACACAACTTCACATTTTATAAGGTCTCAGTAGATATTAGTGACTGGTGCACTAATTATTGTTGTAACATCACAACACTATGTCTGTAGCATGTATGGTATGTATGGACAACAGAGAAATACACTGCCCGTCCAAAAAAAAAAAAGTCGCCATCAAAAATATTTTGTTGGACCGCCTTTAGCTTTGATTACGGCGCACATTCGCTGTGGCATTGTTTCGATAAGCTTCTGCCATTTCACAAGATTTATTTCCATCCAGTGTTGCATAAATTTTTCACCAAGATCTTGCATTGATGATGGTAGAGTCTGACTGCTGCGTGAAGCCTTCTCCAGCACATCCTAAAGATTCTCAATGAGGTTAAGGTCTGGACTCTGTAGTGGCCAATCCATGTGTGAAAATGATGTCTCATGCTCCCTTTCACAATTTGAGCCCGATGAATCCTGGCATTGTCATCTTGAAATATGCCGGTGCCATCAGGGAAGAAAAAGTCCATTAATGGAATAACCTGGTCATTCAGTAAGTTCAGTTAGTCAGCTGACCTCATTCTTGGAGCACATACTGTTGCTGAATCTAGACCTGAGCAACTGCAGCAACCCCAGATCATAGCACTGCCCCCACAGGCTTGTACAGTAGGCACTAGGCATGACGGGTGCATCACTTCATCTGCCTCTCTTCTTACCCTGATGCGCCCATCACTCTGGAACAGGGTAAATCTGGACTCATCAGACCACATGACTAGAGTTGAGTGGACACCTGGATGTTCGGATTCGACGGGTTCGGCCAAACTTCACAAAAAAGTTCGAGTTCGGGACCCGAACTTGACCCGAACTTGACCCCGAACCACATTGAAAACAATGGGGACCCAAACTTTTGAGCACTAAAATGGCTGTAAAAATGTCATGGAAAGGGCTGGAAGGCTGCAAATGGCATAACAATGTGGTTAAGAGCATGGCAAGTGCTCTGCAAACAAAAGTGGATAGGATAATGACTTTAAATAACATAAAATACATAAAAATAAAAAATAATAATCTTGATCTAGGAGGACGAGGTCCATATGGAGTAGGAGGTTGAGGAGGCGGTGGATGTGGCAGTGTAGGTGGAAGCGGTGGTGGATGAGGAGGAGGTAGCCTACACTGCTTTTTGGTTTTAAATATATTTTTTTTTATTAGGGTACACCCCAAAACATTGGGAAATATAACCTGTGATAACCCCCTCCAGTCGTGCTAAACACATGTTCAGACAATACACTAGCTGCAGGGCAGGCCAGCATCTCCAAGGCGTAAAGGGCAAGCTCAGGCCATGTGCCCAATTAGGAGACCCAGAAGGTGCAGGGGGCAGAACCATCAGTCAGTTCGTGTAGACATGTGCAAACATACTGCCCCACTATGTCGCACGTCCCCGTGATGTTCTCGATCCAAGTGGATATCTGCTCTATCAACTTTCGATGTTCTTTTCTGCGCCTACCATGTTGATAACGGTTAGCGGCAAATCAGGGTTCCACGCTGGAGAGGGAGTGTGAGAAAGAGAGACCACATCCAAGGGAGGTCAATGTATGAAATTAAATGTAATCGAGCGGAAATGTGGGACAAAGAATTGAAGCATAAGCTTCCAAGTTAAGTAGGGGGCGCGCAGTAATTACCCACTCCTGACTCGGGGAGTTAGTGACGATAAATAACAATACAGGACTCTTAAGATGCCCTGTTATTTGAATGATTAATTAAAAATTCCAGGGAATGTGACTGCAGTATTTTAGATTAGGAAACGTTAGGAAAGCTTTGTTGACTCTAGATAACTTCTGCCTGATCGCACGTCCCTGTGACCCTGTGACATCCACCATCCATTTGTAAATCTTCTCTATCAACTTTCGATGTTTTTTTCTGAGCCTTCCATGTTGATCACTGTTATCGGCTAATCAGGGTTCCACGTCGGAGAGAGAGTGTGAGAAAGAGAGACCACATCTAAGGGAGGTTAATTGTTTCAAATTAAATATGATAGAGTGGAAATGTGGGACAAACTATTGAAGCGCAAATGTGGGACAACTTGTTAAAGTTGAATGAAATGAGGTGGCGCGCATAAATTAAAGAGGACCTTTCACCAGAATAAAACCTCTAAACTGACCATACAGACGTGTATAGCCGCTCCCAGGGATCCCCCTGCACTTACTGTTATCCCCGGGCGCCGCTCCGTTCGCCCGGTATAGCCTCCGGTATCTTCATAGTTAGGCTCCACCCAGGGGAACCTGACAGCGTCTCTTTCTCCTATGCTGTAGCGCTGGCCAATTGCAGTGCTCAGCTCATAGCCTGAGAGGTTTTCTTTTCTCTCAGGCTATGAGCTGAGCACTGCGATTGGCCAGCGCTACAGCATAGGAGAAAGAGACGCCGTCAGGTTCCTCTGGGTGGAGCCTAACTATGAGGATACCGGAGGCTATACCGGGCGAACGGAGCGGCGCCCGGGGATAACAGTAAGTGCAGGGGGATCCCTGGGCGCCGCTCTACATGACTGTATAGTCAGTTTAGAGGTTTTATTCTGGTGAAAGGTCCTCTTTAAAGAAGAATTTCATAAATTTTATTCCCTGTCACCTATGCAGGCAAAATTGGTAAAATGTCACCTGACAATGCAACAGACGATTTTTTTAAATGTATGTTCCTGTCACCTATGCAGAGGTGCCCCCGTGACGTCCACCACCCATTTGGATATCTTCTCTATCAACTTTCGATGTTATTTTCTGAGCCTACCATGTTGATCACATTTATCGGCGAATCAGGGTTCCACTCCGGAGAGGGAGCGTGAGAAAAAGAGACCAAATCCAAGGGAGATAAATGGATGAAATTTTATTTTGATTGAGCGGAAATATGGGAAAAGTTATTAAAGCAGAAGGATCGAATGAAAGGGCCAATTAAAGACGAATTTTAGAAATTTGAGTCCCTGTCACCTACAGTACAGACCAAAAGTTTGGACACACCTTCTCATTCAAAGAGTTTTCTTTATTTTCATGACTATTAAGGCATCAAAACTATGAATTAACACATGTGGAATTATATACATAACAAACAAGTGTGAAACAACTGAAATTGTGTCATATTCTAGGTTCTTCAAAGTAGCCACCTTATGCTTTGATTACTGCTATCCACACTCTTGGCATTCTCTTGATGAGCTTCAAGAGGTAGTCCCCTGAAATGGTTTTCACTTCACAGTTGTGCCCTGTCAGGTTTAATAAGTGGGATTTTTTGCCTTATAAATGGGGTTGGGACCATCAGTTGCGTTGAGGAGAAGTCAGGTGGATACACAGCTGATAGTCCTACTGAATAGACTGTTAGAATTTGTATTATGGCAAGAAAAAGCAGCTAAGTAAAGAAAAACGAGTGGCCATCATTACTTTAAGAAATGAAGGTCAGTCAGTCAGCCGAAAAATTGGGAAAACTTTGAAAGTAAGGGCTATTTGACCATGAAGGAGAGTGATATGGGGTGCTGCGCCAGATGACCTGGCCTCCACAGTCACCGGACCTGAACCCAATCGAGATGGTTTGGGGTGAGCTGGACCGCAGAGTGAAGGCAAAAGGGCCAACAAGTGCTAAGCATCTCTGGGAACTCCTTCAAGACTGTTGGAAGACCATTTCAGGGGACTACCTCTTGAAGCTCATCAAGAGAATGCCAAGAGTGTGCAAAGCAGTAATCAAAGCAAAAGGTGGCTACTTTGAAGAACCTAGAATATGACTTATTTTCAGTTGTTTCACACTTGTCTGTTATGTATATAATTCCACATGTGTTAATTCATAGTTTTGATGCCTTCATAGTCATGAAAATAAAGAAAACTCTTTGAATGAGAAGGTGTGTCCAAGCTTTTGGTCTGTACTGTATGCAGAGTAGGGGTTTTTCATCGCCAGAAATGGGTTAATGTCACCTACCAATGGAACTGATTATTTAAAAAAAATTCTGTCCCTGTCACCTATGCAAAGCAGGGGTTTATTCACTTCAAAAATTTTAAAATGTCAACCCAAGAATGTAACAGAAAAATTTGTGAAACTTATTAACCTGTCTACTAGGTAGAGCAGGGTTCTATCACAGACAATTTTTTTTTTAATGTCATCCAAAAATGTAAAAGAAAAATGTGTGAAATTTATAAAGCTGTCAACTAGGTAGAGGAGGGGTATATTACAGCCAAAACTTGGTTAATTTTACCCGAAAATGTAACAGACAAATTAGTGTTTTTTTTTTTACCTGTCTACTAGGTAAAGCAGTGGTATAAAACACCCAAAAATTGGTGAATTTCACCCTAAAATGTAACAGACAAATTAGTGATTTTTTTTTACCTGTCTACTCTGTATAGCAGTGGTATCTCACACCCAAAAATTGGTGATTTTCACCCGAAAATGTTACACACAAATTAGTGAATTTTTTAACCTGTCTACTAGGGAGAGCAGTGGTAGATCACACCCAAAAATTGGTTAATTTCACCAGAAAATGTAACAGACAAATTAGTGAATTTATTTAACTGTCTACCAGGTATAGCAGCGGTATATCACACCCAAAAATTGGTGAATCTCACCAGAAAATGTAACAGACAAATTAGTGAAATGACATAAAATAAAATAAAATACATACAAAAAAAAATAATAATTGATTTATGAGGTAGAGGTCCATATAGAGTAGGAGCAGCGTGGCCACCCAGTAATCAGCACAAGTTAGAATGTGGCAACTCGGCGGTAGTTGCGGAGACACTGCAGCATGTATTCGCTCATAGGTGCCAGGCTGCCCAGAGGCAACGAAAAGCTGTCCTCTGTGGGTGGTGTATCGTCTGTGTCCTATGTATCCCCCCAGCCACGCACCAGTGATGGCCATGAGCTGGTCTGGGTGCCACCCTGCTGTACACATGGCTCCTCCTCCACCATCTCCTCTTCCTCATCCTCCACCTCGTCATCCTCCAGAACTGTGTCCTCTGGCTGGACAATTGTATGGGTTTTATGGGTGCAGGAACCCACCCTCGGAGCAACTTGTGAATGACTGTCCAGAAACCCTATGAAATGATATCTTTTCCTCCTCCTCCTCCTCCTCCTGTGCCACATCCTCTTCCATCATCGCCAGAAACTTTCTTTCAAGGAAGAATAGAAGTGGGATATAATGCTGAAAATGGCGTTATCGGCACTGGCCATGTTGGTGGAGTACTCGAAACAGAGCAACAAGGAACACAGGTCTTGCATGGAGGCCCAGTCATTGGTGGTGAAGTGGTGCTGAGTCCGCAGAGCGACTCACCTGTGCGTGCTGCAGCTGAAACTCCACTGCTGCTACTCGCACAATCTGGCCAGCATGTGCAAGGTGGAGTTCCACCTTGTGGGCATGTCGCATATGAGGCAGTGAGCGGGAAGGCAGAAGTTACGCTGCAGCGCTGACAGGCGAGCAGCAGCAGAGTGAGAACACTGAAAGCGGGCACAGGCGGCCCGCACTTTATGCCGCAGCTCTGACATATCGGGGTAATTTTTAAGGAATCTCTGCACCACCAAATTCAGCACATGCGCCAGGCAAGGGATGTGCGTCAAACCGGCTAGTGCCAGAGCTGCTACAAGATTTTGCCCATTATCGCACACCACCAGGCCGGGTTTGAGGCTCACTGGCACAAACCACTCATCGGTCTGTTGTTCAAGGCACATCCACAACTCCTGCGTGGTGTGGGGTTTGTCCCCCAAACAGATAAGTTTTAAAACTGCCTGCTGTCATTTACCCCTGGCTGTGCTGAAGTTGGTGGTGAAGGTGTTACGCTGACCGGATGAGGAGACGGTAGAGGATGAGGAAGCAGAGTAGGAGGAGGAAGCAACAGGAGGCAAACTGAAGCGCCCTGCAATCCTCGGTGGTGGAAGGACATGCGCCAAACTGCTATCTGCCTCAGGTCCAGCCGCCACTGCATTTACCTAGTGTGCTGTTATGGAGATATAACGTCCCTGACCGTGCTTACTGGTCCACGTATCCGTAGTGAGGTGCACCTTGCCACAGATGGCGTTTCGCAGTGCACACCTGATTTTGTCCCCCACTTGGTTGTGCAGGGAAGAGATGGCAAGCCTGGAAAAGTAGTGGCGGCTGGGCACAACGTCCTGTGGGACAGCTTCAGCCATAAGGCTTTTAAAACTCTCCGTCTCTACTAGACGGAATGACAGCATTTCAAAGGCCATTAATTTTGAAATACAGGCATTCAGGGCTAGGGATCGCGGGTGGGTAGGAGGGTACTTCCTCTTCCGCTCCAGTGTTTGAGAGATGGAGAGCTGAACCCAGATGGTGGTGTTGCTGGCAGATCCTTTGTTTGCGGGGTGGCAGGTGGCACTATCACTCCAGAGGTGGATGAAGAGGCCGAGACTACAGCAGAAGAGGAAACAGGAGGAGCCAGAGACCTTTTTTGGTTTTTAAAGGGGGCCACAACCACTGCAGCTCATGCTTTGCACTTAGATGCCTGGTCATGCAGGTTGTGCTCAGGTTGAGAACGTTTATGCCTCGCTTCATGCTCTGATTGCACATCGTGCAAACCACTCGTGTCTTGTCGTCAGCACATTGGTGGCTGCCTTTGCTGTGATCGGTCCCTTGCTGCGGTGGAAGTAGCAGGCATACTGTCTTGGGGACGGCCACTCCGCTTTTGCACCCTGCTCCCTCTTCTGCTGTGCTGGTGGCTCTGTGCGACCACCGCCTCTTCCTCAAAACTACACAGGACACTTGCATGACCTTGATTGCATGTTGGGTCGAGGACTAGAGATGTCCCGAACTATTCGCCGGCGAATAGTTCCCAGCGAACATAGCTTGTTCGCGTTCGCCGCGATGTTCGGTCCGCCCCCTATTCGTCATCATTGTGTAAACTTTGACCCTGTACCTCACAGTCAGCATCAGCAGACACATTCCAGCCAATCAGCATCATACCCTCCCTCCCAGACCCTCCCACCTCCTGGACAGCATCCATTTTAGATTCATTCAGGAGCTGCATTCTTAGTGAGAGGAGGGACAGTGTAGCTGCTGCTGATTTAATAGGGAAATCAATAGTAATATAATATAATAGCAGTCAGTTGCCGGCACGCGCGTGTGTTTCATGCCCTGCAAATGCATAGTGTCACCAGTGCAACTCATATCTGGTGTCACATTCGATTACATTTAAAGAAAAACAACAATTTTGACTGTGAATAAATAGCAGTCAGTTGCACACACTTGTTTGTGTGTTTAAGGCCCAGCTTCAAGTCCATAGTGTCACTTCAGCGCCATTAATTTCTGGTGTCACATTCGATTACATTTAAAGAAAAACAACAATTTTTTTACTGTGAATAAATAGCAGTCAGTTGCACACACGTGTTTGTGTGTTTAAGGCCCAGCTGAAAGTCCAAAGTGTCACTTCAGCGCAACTCATTTCTGGTGTCACAGTAGCTTGCACACATAGTACAACTTAACTAATCTAAAAAAAATTACAGGCAGAGGCAGGCCACCCCGCAGGGGCCGTCTTGGTTGTGGTGCTGTGATTCCCTTTGGCCCTAGAATAATGTCCAGTGTTCAGAGGCCACGTACCCTGAACTCAAAAAGTTCTGAGGACATAGTTGACTGGCTAACACAGGACACCCAATCTTCTACAGCTTCCGCTCGGAACCTTGACGCACCATCCTCCTCCAGCTCAGCTTCGGGCACCTCTCAAGTTACCACTCGCCCGCCTGCCGCCACCACCAACACTAGCACCACAGCCGCTTCACTTGATCTGTCAGAGGAGTAATTAACACATCAGTTGGAAGAAATGAGTGATGCGCAACCATTATTGCCAGAGGATGTAGATAACAGGGATATGTCTCAGTTAGGCAGCATTACACACATGGACGTACGGTGTGATGATGATGATGATGATGTTGTACCCGCTACTGCTTCCTTTACTGAGTTGTCAGTTACAAGTGAAGCGGTTGATGATGACGATGTGTCCGTGGATGTCACGTGGGTGCCTGCTCGAAGAGAAGAAGAACAGGGAAAAAGTTCAGATGGGGAGACAGAGAGGAGGAGGAGACGAGATGGAAGCAGGGGGAGGTCATCGCAAGTAGCTAGTGGCACAGTCAGACTGCATGCATCGGCACCTGGGGTCAGCCAGACAGCACGCCAATCAACGCATGCTGTTGCCACCACCAGAATGCCGTCATTGCAAAGCTCAGCAGTGTAGCTTTTTTTTGTGTGTCTGGCTCTGACAACAGCGATGCCATTTGCAACCTGTGCCAAAAGAAACTGAGTCGTGGGAAGTCCAACACCCACCTAGGTACAACTGCTTGGCGAAGGCACATGATCGCACATCACAAACGCCTATGGGATCAACACATGAGTACAAGCAGCACACAAACTCAAAGCCGCCATCCTCCTCCTGGTCCAGCATCTTCAGCCACGTCAACCACTGCTGTCCTCCTTGCCCCCTCTCAACCATCCTCCACTCCGTCTCTCGCCTTGAGCAGTTCCTGCTCATCTGCCCACAGTCAGGTGTCTGTCAAGGACATGTTTGAGCGTAAGAAGCCAATGTCACAAAGTCACCCCCTTGCCCGGCGTCTGACAGCTGGTTGTCTGAACTCTTAGCCCGCCAGCTTTTACCATACAAGCTGGTGGAGTCTGAGGCGTTCAAAAAATTTGTAGCTATTGGGACACCGCAGTGGAAGGTACCCGGCTGAAATTTCTTTGCACAAAAGGCAATCCCCAACCTGTACTCGATTGTGCAAAAGGAAGTAATGGCATGTCTGGCACACAGTGTTGGGGCAAGGGTCCATCTGACCACTGATACCTGGTCTGCAAAGCAGGGTCAGGGCACGTATATCACCTACACTGCGCATTGGGTAAACCTGCTGACGGCTGCCAAGCATGGAATGCGTGGCTCTGCAAAGGGGTTGGTGACACCGCCACGACTTGCAGGCAGGCCTGCTGCCACCTCTTCTACTCCTCCTACTCCATCCTCTTCCATAACCTCCTCGGCTGAGTCCTCTTCTGCTGCTGCGTCTTGCTCCACATCAATGGCACCCCCCCAGCTCCCCAAGGGCTATTCCACATCCCGGATACGGCAGTGTCACGCCGTCTTGGGGTTGACTTGCCTGAAAGCAGAGAGTCACACCGGACCAGCACTCCTGTCCGCCCTGAACGCACAGGTGGATCAGTGGCTGACTCCGCACCAACTGGAGATCGGCAAAGTGGTGTGTGACAACGGAAGCAATTTGTTGGCGGCATTGAATTTGGGCAAGTTGACACATGTGCCGTGCATGGCACATGTGTGTAATCTGATTGTACAATGCTTTGTGCATAAGTACCCAGGCTTACAAGACGTCCTGAAGCAGGCCAGGAATGTGTGTGGCCATTTCAGGCGTTCCTGGCGCACTTTTCAGATATCCAGCGACGAAACAACATGCCAGTGAGGCGCTTGATTTGCGACAGCCCGACACGTTGGAATTCAACACTCCTAATGTTCGACCGCCTGCTCCAACAAGAAAAAGCCGTTAACGAGTATTTGTATGACCGGGGTACTAGGACAGCCTCTGCGGAGCTGGGAATTTTTTTTGTCACGTTACTGGACGCTCATGCACAATGCCTGTAGGCTCATGCGTCCTTTTGAGGAGGTGACAAACCTAGTCAGTCTCACCGAAGGCACCATCAGCGACATCATACCATTTGTTTTCTTCCTGGAGCGTGCCCTGCAAAGAGTGCTGGATCAGGCCGTAGATGAGCGTGAAGAGGAAGAGGAAGAGTTGTGGTCACCATCACCACCAGAAACAGCCTTATCAACATTGCTTGCTGGACCTGCAGCAACGCTGGAAGATGATTGTGAGGAAGAGGAGTCAGAGGAGGAATGTGGCTTTGAGGAGGAGGAGGAAGACCAACCACAACAGGCATCCCAGGGTGCTCGTTGTCACCTATCTGGTACCCGTGGTGTTGTACGTGGCTGGGGGGAAGAACATACCTTCAGTGAGATCACTGAGGACGAGGAACGGGACATGAGTAGCTCGGCATCCAACCTTGTGCAAATGGGGTCTTTCATACTGTCGTGCCTGTTGAGGGACCCTCGTATAAAAAGGCTGAAGGAGAACGACCTGTACTGGGTGGCCACGCTACTAGACCCCCGGTATAAGCAGAAAGTGGCTGAAATGTTACCGAATAACCGCAAGTCGGAAAGGATGCAGCAGTTCCAAAATAAATTTAAAAGTATGCTTTACACAGCGTATAAGGGTGATGTCACAGCACAACGGGAATCTAACAGGGGAAGAAGTGAAAGTAATCCTCCTCCTCCCACGACCACGCCGGCAAGGACAGGACGCTTTACAGACGTGTTGTTGATGGAGGACATGCAGAGCTTTTTAAGTCCTACGCATCGCCACAGCCCTTCGGGGTCCACCCTCAGAGAACGACTCGACCGACAGGTAGCAGACTACCTCGCCTTAACTGCAGATATCGACACTCTGATGAGCGATGAACCTCTTGACTACTGGGTGTGCAGGCTTGACCTGTGGCCTGAGCTATCCCAATTTGCGATAGAACTTCTGGCCTGCCCCGCTTCAAGTGTCATGTCAGAAAGGACCTTCAGTGCAGCAGGAGGTATTGTCACTGAGAAGAGAAGTCGCCTAGGTCAAAAAAGTCTAGATTACCTCACCTTTATTAAGATGAATGAGGGATGGATCCCGAAGGGACTGACAGTGGGCCATACATTCGACTAAAAAAGGCCTGACGAGATGAGCTGCCTTGGACTAAAAATGGTCCACACGCTGCTGTATTTTATCTCTGAATGCCGGATGACTTACGTGACTTATCCGCCACCAACTAGGGTTCAAGCCACAATGTTTTAGGGCACTTTCTGCCTGGGAAACAAACATCAATTCTTCTGGCCGCTGCTACAGCAGTGGCTGCAACAATACCTAATTTTTCAGGCATGTGTACATGCCTAATTTTTCTGGCCTCTGGTGCTGCACTGTGGCTTCAAAAAACAAACAAAAAAAAAGGCACATACATGTGTCAATTCCCCTTCGTGATCGTTACCTTGTTGTGGTGAAGGGGCTTGCGTATCACAATGAAGCGACCACCTCTATGAGTGTGTTGGCAATGGCAATGTTGGCACACCCCAGATGATAAGGTCGTTGCTTCATTGTGAACAGACCAAAAGCGATCGGTTGGATAATTTTGCATAGAAAAAACATTATTTTTCTTTGTGATCATCTAAGGTGATCATTAAAGCCCACTAGGCCAACAATGGGCCCACACTGCAGAATCATTGTTTTCTGGGTCACTTAACTGTCACTGAACTACCTCGACACGACCATAGGCTTTGAAAAAACCCCATCGACTGCAATCTCCCAAATGTGCACACGAGCACAGTCATAACTACACCAAGATTGACGCATAGAGGTATAAAATTTATGTCATGAGTATGTCAACTATTGACAACTCTTTGCGGTTGTCTAAAATCTATTCCATACACGTCCCCTGATAGGGGATGTAACAGGGATTAAACTGATAAGAATAGTACTACTTAACACTCCACTCATATCTGGTGTCACATTAGATTGCACGCGCAGTGCCCCAAATTTGAAGTAGGAGGACCGACCAAGCATCTTTTTCCATCTCCCGGTTCCTAAAATCGATTCCATATACACGTCCCCTGATAGTGGGGGAAAAAGGGACCACCAGGTATATTAGACGCTGTTATCAAAACAGCGTCTAATATACCTTTTAGGGGTTAAAAAAATCGCATCTACAGCCTGCTAGGGAACGATCGCCGCTGGCAGGCTGTAGATCAGCTAGTTTACCTCCAGTTCCTGTGAACGCGCGCGCCTGTGTGCGCGCGTTCACAGGAAATCTCGCGCCTCGCGAGAGGACGCGCCGGCGCGTCCACCCAGAATAACAGGGCCGCCGCAAAGACGCAATCCTGCGTACGGCGGTCCTGTAGTGGTTAAAACCCAGAAAATTATAGCTGTATTTCTAGCTTAAATTGCACACTGATTAATGCGGCAGAGGTTTTTGGGCATAGAGCTGTCTCCCACGTTGAGTTCTTACCACCAATTTGCAATAACTGAGCAACAGGATAGTGTTTAGTGAGGGTAATGTGGTGATCATTCAAGTTTAGGAGGCGGACATGCACTTTACCTTGGGAAACAGTCACTAAGCTCCTTGTGGCTCTGACTAGAGGATGATCATGCAGCGTGAAGGGCTCTACCATGGCTTGGTAGTCTTGACCTTGAATTCCAAGGGTGGCATGGCACCATATGAGTGTCTCGGTATTTGGTTTAAGGATCACAGGTTGGTTACCTCGGATGCGGACACAGCAGATTTCCCCTTTCACATTGGCGAATTTTTGTTGTGCGCTTAACACACGGATGGTCTGTTATATGACCCTTTTGGAAGCAGGTGAAGCAGTAGGCATAGATTGGCATAATGCCTCAAGCATTTCGGTGTAACAATTCCTAAGGACATTCATTCCTAGGATTACTGAATAGCCACCTTTGTCTCCGTCTTGTACAACAATAATACCTTGTCGAGGTAGGGTGGTTTCTCCTACTTGCAGAGTTGGCTCCCAATAACCATGTATTGACACGGGTTTCCCGTTGCTGGCTGTAAGATCCAACCAGGATTCTGGAGGTTGCGTAAGTTGGCTCTGGTCCCAGTATTTATCAAATGCAGGCCGTTGATGGTAGTCACCTGAGACCCGGTGTCCAGTAGGGCGACAAATGGAACTCCGTTAATTCAGATTGCCACTTCCGGACGGGATTCTACATATCTGGGCATCCAGTTGGGATCTTGTGGACCTACTGGTTTATTTCTCAAGGGGCGGTCCTTAGCCTTGAGGGATTCTCTTTTAACCACCAGCACATTGTTTCCGTATGCCCTGACTTACGATAGTAAGTGTAAATAGGTCACCTGCGGGCATTGGAGTGATCATTTAGGCGTCCGCCAGGGCTTAGGGGATATATATCTTTGTAGTCAGGAGGGAAAAGTTCTTTCCATACGGGTGTCTCATCCTCCAATAATAAAGGCTTCTCCCACTGTTCTAATTTCTGACACACCTTCTCCAGGCTTTTTGTCAAGAAGTTAACCTGTTCTGTCAAGGTTGCTACGGCATCAGGGACCGGAGTTTGAGCTGCCTGAATGGTTACCGGACAAAACTTGGAAGGGGTAGCAGGTGAATGGACAGGAGTTTCAGTAAATTTAGCAGGTTCTGGCTGCAGACTCTTTCCCAGAATGCTATTGGATAGCTCTTTAAATTCCAGGAAGGTGACACTTGGGTGTTGTGCAGCTAACATTCTCAACTGGCTTTTTAGGTTGTCAGTGGTAACACCTTCAATTAATTGCATTTTCAAAGTTTTGTCTTGGTTCTCTGCCTCCCCGGGGTCTACCTGAATCACAGCTCTAAGGGCTTCTTGTAAAGACAATGCAAAGTCTCTGAGGAACTCACCGGTTTATTGTTTTGTGCTGAAGAACCTCATTTTGACCTCTGACACGGTCTTGGGTTCGAAGGTGGTGTGGAGTCTCCTGAAGATCTGCCCCAGTGTTTTCCTTTCAGAGCAAGGCCAGGAGATTACCTCCCACAGTGCGGCTCCCTCTAGTTGCGCTAGAAGCATTTCCATTTGCTGCTCTGTGGAGACAGGGTACAATCTGAACAAGGCACACATTTTCTCTTTAAAGTCCCTTAGGGTGTGAGTTTCCCCAGAGTATCTTGGGAACCAAGGGGCCCCAAAGTAGTAGGGCATGGTTAGTGGCATCATGCTGGCTGCTGCAGCGGCTGGTGGTGCACTGGAGCCAGCTGCAGCTGCTGCAGGGGATCCGCTGATGTCAGGCTGCATGGCTGCTTCCTGAGCAGACATGGCAATGACAGTTTATTCAAATGCTGCAGGCTAAATTTGACTTTGTACAGTTTTCGAATGGGGTTGCTATAGGCAACCATTGCGGAAGTTTGGCCCTTTAAGACGAGCGGTGCGGAGATACTATTGAGGACGATTCTTATTAAATGTCCCCTTGTTACTGATGGAGGATTTTCACAGGCTGAGGAGTAAGGTCAGGGCCTTTACTTGCGTTTATCCCCGTGGAGGTTGGCAATGCGACGGTCCTCCTCTCTCTCTTGCACACATGCCAGATCTCGCGATCTGAAAGTGTACGTCACACACAAGTCCCGTGTGCAGCGCCTCTCTTAAACGCGATCCACAGCCAGAATGGGCAGTGCTACACTCTGCATACAGCTTGGCCTCTCCGGACCGCTACAGGAGCGTTAGGAAGCGCTCTGACTTATTCTTTTGCATATGGGGCGGTGCACTAACTCTTTCCGCTCTGAGAGGGGGTGTAACTTAGTTTTTCCCGCCAGGCTCCTCTGTGATGGCGCAGCAAACAACTACAAGTCCGTTAGGTGGCCATTTTAAGTGCAAAACAGTCCACTCAAATAGAGCAAGCAGCGCTATTGACTTTTTAAAAATCCCAAAATTTGAAGTTTTAAAAATGCGGTTTAGTAGTGGAAGTGTAGCGCAATACATGCAGACAGTCTCTAATCAGCCTAAACAGTTATTTGGCCCAAAAAAGGCAATCAAACAGTTGGGGCTTATTCACAATAGGCAGTCTATAACGGCGCAGGGGTTTGCAAATCCTGTTCACACAGTTCATTAAAGGCACAAAGGAATGAATCCTATCCTGTTCATAGTGACGCCAAGATTTATTTATGCAGTATGCCAGACCAACAGGGGAATTATATGTGAGGTCACGGTGTGAGCAATAGGTGGGCCGAGGTAAATACAGTTCTGGTTACTCACGGTTGTGTCGTCCCTGGGCAGGCTCGCATAAGTGAAGAGGAGAGCGGCACAAGGTTTCTCTGGGGCACACTCTGGTGTAAGGGACACTGGCCAGATGGTGGTTCGAGGTGCCCTTGGTGGTCTGTATTAATGTGCCAGTGGCAAGGTCCCTTGTAGTCGTGACGCCAGTACCTATTATGGTGGTACAACCATTTACCTTAGTGTTAACTGAGGAATTGGAGACTGAGAAAAGAATGGTGCAATCCAGCTTATAACTTTTACTAAACGTTGCTCCTGGTAATGGTTACATCCAAGTATATAACAGTCTCTAATACATCCAGACATGACATAGTCTCTTTGAGATGGACAGAGGTAAAGCTGCAAGAGGTCCACTGTTTACAGGTGTGATGTCTGTCTCTCAGGCTATTAATGATATAAGTTTTATGCTTACTGGTAGAGGACTTCTACGCTGGTCCCTGTTATCCCAGTGCAGGCTATTGAGGCTGCCAGAGGCCATTAAATCCTTCACTTTTAACTCCAAAGGTCCTAAGGCCCGTATAGTGATGGCCGTAACCCTTTTGGTGTCTGTTTCTTTAGTGCTTTCTGAATTAATATCCTTCTGAGTATGTGGACCACTTCAGCTCAAGACTCCAGACTGAGTGCTAAGACTAAAAACTGCACTCTGACTGAACTGAACACACACTCTGCCTAACTAGGCCTGAGCTGGACTATATACAGAAAAAGTATGTGAACCCTTTGGAATGATATCGATTTCTGCACAAATTGGTCATAAAATGTGATCTGATCTTCATCTAAGTCACAACAATAGACAATCACAGTCTGCTGCCTTAAACTAATAACACACAAAGAATTAAATGTTACCATGTTTTTATTGAACACACCATGTAAATATTCACAGTGCAGGTGGAAAAAGTATGTGAACCCCTAGACTAATGACATCTCCAAGAACTAATTGGAGTGAGGTGTCAGCCAAATGGAGTCCAATCAATGAGAGGAAATTGGAGGTGTTGGTTACAGCTGCCCTGCCTTATAAAAAACACACACTAGTTCTGGGTTTGCTTTTGACAAGAAGCATTACCTGATGTGAATGATGCCTCGCACATAAGAGCTCTCATAAGACCTTTGATTACGAATTGTTGACTTGCATAAAGCTGGGAAGGATTATAAAACTATCTCCAAAAGCCTTGCTGTTCATCAGTCCACGGTAAGACAAATTGTCTATAAATGGGGAAAGTTCAGCACTGCTGCTACTCTCCCTAGGAGTGGCCGTCCTGTAAAGATGACTGCAAGAGCACAGCGCAGACTGCTAAATGAGGTAAAGAAGAATCCTAGAGTGTCAGCTAAAGACTTACAAAAGTCTCTGGCATATGCTAACATCCCGTTTACAGTTTGCACAAGAGCACCTGGATGTTCTACAGCAGTACTGGCAAAATATTCTGTGGACAGATGAAACCAAAGTTGAGTTGTTTGGAAGAAACACACAACACTATGTGTGGAGAAAAAGAGGCACAGCACACCAACATCAAAACCTCATCCCAACTGTGAAGTATGGTGGTGGGGGCATCATAGTTTGGGGCTGCTTTGCTGCGTCAGGACCTGGACAGATTGATATAATCGAAGGAAAAATTAATTCCCAAGTTTATCAAGACATTTTGCAGGAGAACTTAAGGCCATCTGTCCACCAGCTGAAGCTCAACAGAAGATGGGTGTTGCAACAGAACAACGACCCAAAGCATAGAAGTAAATCAACAGCAGAATGGCTTAAACAGAAGAAAATACGCCTTCTGGAGTGGTCCAGTCAGAGTCCTGACCTCAACCTGATTGAGATGCTGTGGCATGACCTCAAGAAAGCGATTCACACCAGACATCCTAAGAATATTGCTGAACTGAAACAGTTCTGTAAAGAGGAATGGTCAAGAATTACTCCTGACCATTGTGCACGTCTGATCTGCAACTACAGGAAATGTTTGGTTTAAGTTATTGCTGCCAAATGAGGTTCAACTAGTTATTAAATCCAAGGGTTCACATATTTTTTCCACCTGCACTGTGAAAGTTTACATGGTGTGTTCAATAAAAACATGGTAACATTTAATTCTTTGTTTGTTAATAGTTTAAGCAGACTGTGATTGTCTATTGTTGTGACTTAGATGAAGATAAGATCACCTTTTATGACCAATTTGTGCAGAAATCCATATAAGGGTACTTTCACACTTGCGGCAGGATGGATCCGACAGGCTGTTCACCATGTCGGATCCGTCCTTCCGCTATTTCGCCATGCCGCCGGACCGCCGCTCCGTTCCCATTGACTATAATGGGGACGGGGGCGGAGCTCCGGCGCAGCAATGCAGTGCACGGCGAAAGCCGCCGGACTAAAAAGTCGGAAATGCAGGACTTTTTAGTCCGGCGGCTTTCGCCGTGCACTGCCGTGCTGCGCCGGAGCTCCACCCCGTCCCCATTATAGTCAATGGGGACGGAGCGGCGGTCCGGCGGCACGGCGAAATAGCGGAAGGATGGATCCGACAGGGTGAACAGCCTGTCGGATCCGTCCTGCCGCAAGTGTGAAAGTAGCCTAATTCCAAAGGGTTCACATACTTTTTGCAGCTGTATATGGGATGTGTTGTCTCCCCCTAGTGGTAGACTCAATGTAATGGAATCTAACACATCTGTAGGCAGGAATTTTGCATAAAGATGCACTGCAGCATAAAACAGGTTATATAAAGCATACAAAGAATAACAGTACGACTTTGCAGTACCCACATGGGTAGTGAGACACTGCACTTCTCTCTATGTGAACTTCTGCATCACCTCCGATACCTAAGACCCGATCAAACAGCCGGAAACTGACATACCTGAACACGTGGGACGCCGAACTGTAATCTCCAGGACCATGCGAGGTATCACAGTCGGAGTGGAGATCTATATCCAGTGTAACTGGACGGTGAAGCACTACGGCCGGTGTCATCTACAGGAAGGAGGTAACAAATGCAAACAGAACAGCTATCAAGTTGTCTGCAGGATATACTACCTTTTATTACAGCCTACTGAACTGAGAATTATCCTTTCTGTCATCTCAATCAGATATAACCTCTGGGGAGTATCTATACCCCAGGTAATATATTGTATACAAAACCAAGGAAGCTATAGATTGAGAGGCCATACTACACACCAGCCCTCATCTATATGTAAACCTCAGCATTGACAACTTAGAGGGGGCCATTTGGATGAGACATTAACCCCTAGACTTGTCTGCTGATTGCGTCATTTTATTTTGTGTGCAAATATACAGAGTGGTATATATGTATCCTTTTATCGATCATTTGTAAATGTCTTGTCTTACTATTTTTTTTTATTAAACTTGAGTTTTAATACCCCACAATTTATACCTCGACTGAATGGTACCATTAGTTGAGTGCCTGTCGCTATATTTTATTCCAATATTAATTATGCATTCCATTTACGCAGCCTAATGACACCGAAGGATTTGCTCATCATCAGTAAGCTTGCATGCCAATATGAAAATCTCTTTATCTGAGTTCCCAGCAAGCAGAATACAATAACAGGAAAAGCACTATTTAGGTCTTACTCCAGCAACTCATTTGCTCTTGCAGTTTATATTTTAAAACTCCATAAACAGAATTTTCAGAACACAAAAAGCAAATATAGAATTTCATTCCCAGTTGCAAGTATTGCACACATCACAGCTGAATGGGAATGTAGCAAATGAAGAACAAGCTAGCGGTCTGGTAGGATACACCATTACCATGTAGCTAGAATATATGCATGATACAAATATCCTATTATTAACCCCTCTTTATGTGCTATTTTCTGGGTTTGTATGTGAAGCTGGGATAATGCATACATTATATACTTCAATTAGATGAATGGAGTATTTCCTTTTTACTTTGTTCTTGAAAGCCATTTAGTAAAAGGGTCAAAATCATCCAAAATACTTGTTGAAGACCTAATTCAGCAAGAACAGCGGCTGCTTTCTAGTGCTCTCTGATGGTGCTATTTTTCTTTGTTCCATTGGTATACGTTATTTATAGCATATGAGTTAGATGCATTTGAGTGGGACAAAAACAGCTCATTGTCTGGACGAAAGAGACAATATTTTCATAATACAGATTTTACTTATTAGATGCTCTGTTTGAGGTACTTTGCACTAGCAAATAACCCAGAGGTCACTTCTCTCCATCCTTTCTTTTTTCATCCCCTCTATTTACTATTCTCCATTATAGAAATGCCTTTGTATTTTCTCTGCTGCTTTAATGACCCTTCATTATGAGTGACGTATTTACGATCTTATATTCTTTATTTCCACTTCTGTTCTCTCATTTGTCTGCTGTGCACTATAGTGGATGATATTCTTTCTACCTCATTACTTCACATTAATTATCTGCATCTCAGAGCTATTGTACATCACATAAGCCTCTTTTTAACCACTCAATGAAATTACTGCTGGTTGGGGGTGATGAAGTTTTAAATCTGAGGAGTCTAACAGTGTGATAGAGTGGGAGTATCAATTAGATTAAAAGAAGATCCTGGAAAGGTACAATGAGCAAGAGTAGGTGTAAATGATAAGGTAGTCAGCATTCAAAACATACATACAATGAAAAAATGCATAAAGTAACTATGGGATCTCCCCTTTATGTTTTTCCATTTTTGTATCAGTCATTTATTGAATATTATTCTTTTGTAACCTATGCTGAGATTATAATTTGTGCGTTTTGTACTCTTTTTTTAGGGTGGTTTCAAAAATAGCGTAGCTTTTTCTAAAAGCCAAAAAAAACTACTTAACCAAAAACTATGGACAACATTAATTAACATGAGTGCAGCTAGATTTTGGCATAAATCCACTCAAAAGTTGCAACTTCTAAGTAAATATTCAAATGCAACAAATCATTCCACACTATACTCAACTAGTCCAACCACTTGTACATCAAAATCACACTCATTTTGGTCTGCCAGAGGAATTTATTAACTGGGTTAGGCTTACTTATGACTCTCTATTAGTGATGGACGAACATCGGCCGGGACGATTCCCGAACTCGATCGCGCGAATGCAATCCAATGTTCATGAACCACAAATTTGCGGCGAGCCCCATTCACTTTAATGGCAGTCGAACCAGAAAAACCTTCAGGTCATATTTGCAGCCACCAAATACTTACTAGAAGGGCACAAATCATCCCACAACATGGACAGTGACATACCAAAGGGGGGTCAATGGCAAAAATTCCCACAAAAAATATGTATTTTAATCAGGGGCCATTTTCATGCGTCTTAAAGGGAAACTGTCAAAAATGTGCCCTGCTGGAGCCTAGGAAATTTTTATTTTAGACCATGGGAGTACAGGCCCCAAACATTAGGCATTCATCGGACAAAAAACATTAAGTGATTATGTGGATGGAGGTATATTAGACGGTCATTGGATATCAATTTTACTGCAGGCCAGTGGAGTACAGGCCCCAAACATTAGACATTCACCGGACAGAAAAGAACAATTGATAATGTGGCTGGAGGTACATTAGGCGGTCACCGTATAACAATTTTACTGTTGGCCAGTTAGATTACAGGCCCCAAAAATTATGCATTCACAGTACAGAAAAGATCAAGTGATTATGTGGCTGGAGGTATATTAGACGGTCATTGGATATCAATTTTAATGCAGGCCAGTGGAGTACGGGCCCCAAACATTAGGCATTCACTGGACAGAAAACATCAAGTGATTATGTAACTGGAGATATATTAGACGGTCATTGGATATCAATTTTACTGCAGGCCAGTGGAGTACAGGCCCCAAACATTAGACATTCACCGGACAGAAAAGAACAATTGATAATGTGGCTGGAGGTACATTAGGCGGTCACCGTATAACAATTTTACTGTTGGCCAGTTAGATTACAGGCCCCAAAAATTATGCATTCACAGTACAGAAAAGATCAAGTGTTTATGAGGCTGGAGGTATATTAGACGGTCATTGGATATCAATTTTACTGCAGGCCAGTACAAATACATGTCAAATACATACAGTATGTTTAATAGAGCTAAAAATATAAAATTGGATTAAAACATGGCTAACGAAATCCCCCCTCATTAATAAACCCCAAATAATAATAGGTGAAATTCGATAACACGTGGTCATCACAGGTGTTAAATTCCTCCGAGGCCCCAACAATTAGGCATTCACCATACAGAAAACATCAAGTGATTATGTGGCTTGAGGTATATTAGACGGTCATTGAATATTAATTTCACTGTAGGCCATTGGAGTACAGGCATCTCTATATACAAACTGAAAAAATGGCATGATGTTAAACAGGCAGGAAGAGCTCAAACCCATATGCAGTTGTGCATGTATATACAGGGGAGCAAATCCTGCACTTGTAGACAGTTGCTAATGGCGATCCCCAGCAAAAATGTATACAGTAGAGGATGCCCGCAGCTGACCACAAGTACCACAATAAACATTCTACACAAGATAGCAATTATGTGCATGTGATAACCAGTATAACAATATAATAATATTTGCAAAGACAGTTGCACTCTGGCTCCTGGTATTGCCCATACGGCACAGGTAGGTGAGTGTTAGGACCCAAGCTACTTGAGAAACCTCCTCCATAGTAGGATATGTTGACTAATCTCTAAATTTTAACATCAGTTTGAGAGTTTAGTAAGACCGCAGAGTGCACCTGTCTTTGCAAATATTATTATATTTTTATACTGGTTATCACATCCACATAATTGCTATCTTGTGTAGGATGTTTATTGTGGCACTTGTGGTCCGCTGCGGGCATCCTCCACTGTATGCATTTTTGCTGGGGATCGCCATTAGCAACGGGCCACAAGTGCAGGATTTGCTCCCCTGTATATATATGCACAATTGCATATGGGTTTGAACACTTACCAACCTGTTTAACACCATGGCATTTTTTCAGTTTGTATATAGAGATGCCTGGATAAACTCCAATTTAAATGTGCCTGTTTTCCATCTACAGGCTACATTTAGGTGCACCTGCGAGGCCTGGGCCATATCAGCCAGTCTTGAGTGGGACTCGCAGACTCCTCCCTCCTCCCATTGCTAGCATGGCTACATGCTGGAGGTAACTGGCGAGTTGTCTGTGAGTCTGACCTTACGCTCCTGTAATTCGCCCACTGGCTCCTGGTATTGCCCACACGGCACAGGTAGGTGAGTGTTAGGACCCGAGCTACTTGAGAAACCTTGGCGCGGTGCTCGGGCTCAGACATGTCCTCCATAGTAGAATATGTTGGCTAATCTCTAAATTTTAACATCAATTTGAGGGTTTAGTAAGGCGGCAGAATGCACCTGTCTTTGCAAATATTATTATATTGTTACATTGGAGTACAGGCCCAAACATTAGGGATTCACCGTACAGAAAACATCAAGTGATCATGTGGCTTAGGTATATTAGACGGTCATTAGATAACAATTTTACTTCAGGCCAGTACAAATACATGTCAATTGTCAAATACATATGTTTAAAAAAACTAAAAATATAAAATTGGAATAAAAACAAGGCTAATGAAATCCCACCTCTTGAAAAAAACACGTGGTCATCACAGGTGTTGAATTCATCCATGTCCCCAAACATTAGGCATTTACCAGACAGAAAAAGCCTTTTATGCCGCTGTATTTACATAAGACATGGACCATTATTTGTTCTGGGTGGTGGCGGATATGCGTGGGCTGGCATGAGGAAATTCAATTAAACTTGGTCTTCACAGGTGTTGAATTCCTCCGAGATCCATGCCTCATTCATTTTTAGAAATTTGAGGTAGTCCACACTGTCGTGAGCTAGGCGAGTGAGCTTATCGGTCACGATCCCCCGTGCTGCGCTGAACGTACTTTTGGACAGGACACTCGACGAGGGGCAAGCCAAGAGTTCCATGGCAAATTGTGCCAGTTCTGGCCACAGGTCAAGCCTGCGCACTCAGTAGTCATGGGGTTCCTCGCTTCTAAGAGCATCCACATCGGCCGTTCACCCGATGTAATCAGACACCTTTCGGTCTAGGCGTTCCCTGAGGCTGGATCCCGAGGGAGGCTGTCGATGGGTTGGCTACAAGAATGATCTCATATCCGAAGTGACCAACACATCTTCAAACTGCCCTCTTCTTGCATGCGCTGTAGGATTGGTACCCGCAACTGTTTCTCTGTGGGTGGAAATTCCTCCGCCATCGCCCACAAAAGCAGAATGCAGCATTTCTCGAAGCAAAGCCTGGAAATGCCACATTCTGACAGCCCTCTGTGATGCTGGTAACATATCCGCCATTTTGTGTTTGTACTGGTGGTCTAAGTATGTTGCCACCCAGTACTGGTCCTTGCCCTTTATGCTTTTTATACGGGGGTCCCTCTTCAAACACTGGAGCATTTGCACTAAATTGGAAGCGGTGGAGCGGTCTGACTCATGCTCATCGCCCAGGAGAATGTCGTCCTTGGTCTCCTCCCCCAGCCATGGACAAGGGACCTGGGGATCCCAGAAAAGTTTAAAGCCTGCTCTTCTTGCTCCTCCTCATCCGCCCAGGCACCATCCTCCTCTGACTCCTCTTCAGACTCCTGCTGACTTGTCACAGATGGAGTAGCCCCCCCCCCTGGGAATTTATTCAGCATTGCAACTTCTTCATCTTCCTGCTCCTGCAACTGAGCAGGCTTGATCAATGACATGACGCAATATACGCTCCAGAAAGAAGGCGTAATGTATAATGTCACTGATGGCGCCATGGCTGCAACTGACCAGTTTGGTGATCTCATCAAATGGCCGCAGAAGTCTGCATGCGTCACGCATGAGCAGCCACTGGCGCGGTGAAAAAAAAACAAGCTTCCCAGAACCTGTCCTGCCGCAGAGTTCGTACAGGTAGTGGTCAATGGCACGTTTCTGCTGGAGCAGCCTATCAATCATATACAAGGTGGAGTTTGAGCGCGTCGGGCAGTCACAAATCAGACGTCTGACGGGTAAGTGGTGTCACTGCTGAACGTCAGCAAGGCGAGCCATGGCCCTGTAAAATCTTCTAAAATGGCCAGAGATTTTCCTGGCCTGCCGCAAGAAGTCCTGGACCATGGGGTATGTGGCAACGAATCGTTGCACAACTAAGTTCAGTACTTGTGTCATTCACGGTATGTGTGTCATTTTGCCCTGTTTCAGCGCGCTCAGCAGATTGGCACCGTTGTCATACACCACTTTACCAACTGTCAAATTGAGCAGGGTTAGCCACTGATCGGCTTATGACCACAGAGCTAAAAGAAGTGCAGGACTAGTGTGGCTCTTGACTTTCAGGCAGAACAGCTGCAGCACAGCATGGCAACGTCTCACCTGGCATGTCGAATCGGTTCTGGGGAGCTGGGGGGGGGGGTGCAGCCGAAGAGGTGGTAGCAGTGAAAAAGGAGGCGTCAGCCGAGGAGGAGACGGAGGATGGAGGAGGAGAAGAAGAGGCAGGCCTGCATGCAATCCGTGGAGGTAACACCAAATCCACACGGGTGCCACGGCTTGCATGCTTCACAGCCATCAGAAGGTTCACCCAGTGAACCCGTGTTTGCTAGACCAAGTGTCTGTGGTCAGATGTATCTTGGCACCGACACTGTGTGCCAGAGATACATTCACTTGCCGCTGAACATGGCCATATAGCTCTGGGATGAAATAATTCCCTCCGGGGACCTTCCATTGCGGTGTGCCAATGGCCACAAATTTTCTAAAGACCTCTGAGTCCACCAGTTTATATGGCAGTAGTTGGCGGGCTAGCAGTTCCGACAAGCCGGCAGTCAGCCGTTGGGCAAGATGGTTATCCGACGTCATCAACTTTTTACGTTCGAACATTTGGGCCACGGAAGCCTGCCTTTTGCCAGATGAATGCTACAACGGCACGGTGGAAGGTGGAGTGGAGGACAAATGGGAGGAGAGAGGAGGAAAAAAAGAGGCAGGACGTGGAGCGCCGAGAGTGTGGCTTTGTGGGTTCTGACAGTGTTGCTCCCACTGGGCTCGGTGATGGGAAGCCAGGTGCCTTCTTAAGGCGGTCTTAGGTGAGTGTTGAGCTTACCCCGACTTATGCGTTGACAGCACCGGCTGCAGATGGCAACACTATTGTCAGCAGCTGACACGTTGAAAATAGCCCACACTGAGGAGCCATGTGCCGGTGTCCTGGGATGTGACCGTGCATGGTGGATGGCTCGCTCCAGATACATTTGCAGTCAGATTTTTTCCTCCTGTGCACTGCGCCTCCTTCTGCCTGCTTCTCCTCTCCGTATCTCCCTCTGAACCCCCCTCCTCTTTATCTCTTGTGGGCACCCACGTGACGTCCATCGACACATCATCATTGTCACTTTCACCACCACTGACATTAGAGATCTCAGAGTAGGCAGTAACAGCGGGGTCCACCCTCCTTGGGTTGATTTGGGTACTGTCATCAGACCGCTGGGTGGCGGCCGTTGCTACCTCCTCTTCCTCACCAAGAATGGCTGCGCATTGTTAAGGTCTAGGAATGGATGGGAAAATAATTCCCATCGAGTGGAGGGGCTATGGTGGTGGTGGTGGTGTCTTTGGTGGTGCACACAGCAGAGAGTGAGGAGGGTGCTGATACAGAGGATAAGGAGGGTGCAGAAGCGCAAGGCTGAGTGAGCCACTCAACTGACTCTGGTGCGTCCTTTGACGTAATTGCACGCACCTTCTCCAACCTCCCACTTTGGCTCCAGCCTGGTGCACCTGCTGGACCCCTTCCACCCCTGCGGAATGGCCTGCCTCTTTCTCTGCCTGTCATTTTCAAAATGACCCTGTGACAAAGTCCCTATAGAAGAGCAGTATTTGTGGAAGCAGGAATATCGCAGGCCTCAATTTGCTTAATCAAACCCCTTAATCAATATTTGTAGGAAGCTGGTGTATAGCAGGCCTCAATCAATATTTGGTGGAAGCCGGTATATTAATCCTCTCTTTCAGTATTTTGTGGAAACCGGTATATAGAACCGAATAATGAGTATTTGCTGGAAGCTGGTAAATCAAACCCCTTAATCAATAATTTGTGGAAGCCGGTGTATCGCAGGCCTCAATAAATATTTGGTGGAAGCCGGTATATCAATACCCTGCATAAGTATTTTGTGGAAACAGTTATATAGAACCAAATAATGAGTATTTGCTAGAAGCTGGTAGATCAAACCCCTTAATCAATATTTGTGGGAAGCTGGTGTATCGCAGGCCTCAATCAATATTTGGTGGAAGCTGGTATATCAATCCCCTCTATCAGTATTTTGTGGAAACAGATATATAGAACCCAATAATGAGTATTTGCTGGAAGCTGGTAAATCAAACCCCTTAATCAATATTTGGTGGAAGCTGGTGCATCACAGGTCTCAATCAATATTTGGAGGAAGCAGGTAGTATATCAATACCCTGTATCAGTATTTTGTGGAAACAGGTATATAGAACCCAATAATGAGTATTTGCTGGAAGCTGATAAATCAAACCCCTTAATCAATATTTGGTGGAAGCCGGTGTATCACAGGCCTCAATCAATATTTGGTGGAAGCCGGTATATCAATCGCCTCTATCAGTATTTTGTGGAAACAGGTACATAGAACCGAATAATGAGTATTTGCTGGAAGCTGGTAAATCAAACCCCTTAATCAATATTTGGTGGAAGCTGGTGTATCGCAGGCCTCAATCAATATTTGGTGGAAGCTGGTATATCAATCCCCTCTATCAGTATTTTGTGGAAACAGGTATATAGAACCGAATAATGAGTATTTGCTGGAAGCTGGTAAATCAAACCCCTTTATCAATATTTGGTGGAAGCCGGTGTATCGCAGGCCTTAATCAATATTTGGTGGAAGCTGGTATTTTAATCCCCTCTAACAGTATTTTGTGGAAACAGGTATATAGAACCCAATAATGAGTATTTGCTGGAAGCTGGTAAATGAAACCTCTTAATCAATATTTGGTGGAAGCCGGTGTATCGCAGGCCTCAATCGATATTTGGTGGAAGCCGGTATATCAATACCCTGCATCAGTATTTTGTGGAAACAGGTATATAGAACCCAATAATGAGTATTTGCTGGAAGCCGGTAAATCAAACCCCTTAATCAATATTTGTGGGAAGCTCGTGTATCACAGGCCTCAATCAATATTTGGTTGAAGCTGGTATATCAATCCCCTCTATCAGTATTTTGTGGAAACAGGCATATAGAACCCAATAATGAGTATTTGCTGGAAGCTGGTATATCAAACCCCTTAATCAATATTTGGTGGAAGCCGATGTATCGCAAGCCTCAATCTATATTTGGTGGAAGCCGGTATATCACACTCCTCAACCAGTATTTTGTGGAAGCAGGTATATCGCACCCCTTAATCAGTTTTTTGGGGGGCAACAGGTATATCACACCAGTTGCAATTACTTATTCCAATAGCGTTTGTCCCTCTATCTAGCTGCAGTATCTCAGCAGAACCGCACACAACTGCTGCACAATACAAATGCACTATAATATATCGTAATTTCTATGTTAGAAGGTATATTATAGTTATATCACACCCCTCTATCAGTTTTTTTTTGGGGGGGGGGGGGCAACAGGTATATCACACCAGTTGCAATTACTTATTCCAATAGCGTATGTCCCTCTATCTAGTTGCAGTATCGCAGCAGAAACGCACACAACTGCTGCACAATACAAATGCACTATAATATACCGTACTTTCTATGTTAGAAGGTATATTATAGGTATATCACACCCCTCTAACAGTTTTTTTTTGGGGGGGCAACAGGTATATCACACCAGTTGCAATTAGTTATTCCATTAGTGTTTGTCCCTTTATCTAGTTGCAGTATCGCAGCAGAAACGCACACAACTGCTGCACAATACAAATGCACTATAATATACTTTCTATGTTAGAAAGTATATTATAAGTATATCACACCCCTCTTTATGTCACACCTGTAAGCCACAAGGACTTTTGTGGCCCTATTAGCTAGTGTTTGGTGTCCCTAACAGTCTGTCCCTGCTCCACACAGCAACCTCTCTGTAAACTGGCAAAAAACAGAATGTAAAATGGCGCCCAGATCAGGTTTATTTATAAGGTAGGGGGTGTGTCCATGTGCTGAAACGTCTCAATTGGCTGTCCTGTACCACCTGATGGATGTGTCATGGGTCAAAGTTCTGCACAATGCAAAGAATATGGCACCGGCGGACATCGCCATATGTTCGCCTGTTCAACGAACCGCGAACGAGCAAAGTTTGCCACGAAACGACCGCTGGGCGAACCACAAGGCCATCTCTACTCTCTATACCCTTAATAAAGGATGAGATTGGTGTTTCTGCCAAGCTCTCTCTCTCTTTAGGTTGTGTGCAAGAGGCCTTACAGAAATTTGATAAAATGGTATAGATTTAGAAGCACTTATGACCGACTATATTATTCTGCCTCCTTTTTCAAAAAATTTAAGTTATGGTAATAGTATATATTTTAATTTGTGGAGAAGTGGATGAAAACTGGATCCATATGACTTGGAGATGTCAAAACATATAAAGTTTTGGAAAGGGCCGGGTTAAATATATATTTAATGTATTAAGATGTTGTTGATTGGGTGATTTATCTGAAGTAAAAACTAGGTATTAATAATAGATTAATTGTAAATTACTTTTGGCCCAAAATATAAGTACATATGGTTAAATATGTATCTAGAGTTATTTTAAGCAACTATAACTCGATTAAAACAGAATTGACTAAGAACACCTAAAAATATGGTATGAAAATCAGAAAATGAAAGCAAAATTAAATTCACTAAAAACAAGCATCACACCTTTTTGACTTCATTTAGTATTATTTTAAGTGTGGTTCAGAAGTGTAGCCCAAAGGTTCTAAGGTCAAGTGAAAAGTTTACACCATGACTGATAAAGAGATTATTTGATCTGAACAGTGCTGCCACTCTAAAGCTGAACTGCTCTTTGTCTCCCAGCAGTAAGTGAGTCTCCTTCTCAGAGGACAGTAGCAAGGGCCCTAGTGATAACTGGTGATGCTGGCCACTGCTCAAATTAGAGTCAAGTAAAAGCACCAGCCAGCATAATCTTAGACAACTGTTGCGACCAGAGGATGTGGATCTTCTGGGTCAGCAGATAGAGGACTGGACTTTAGCCCTGTATTGCTGACTGCTGACTCTTAACAGTCAGGATACTGGTGTTTGCCCCAGTCACCCAGGATGCTTCTAACCGCAGCAGTGTGAACAGAGTGTAGGACAGGCAAGTAAACGGAACAGAAGAACTTTACTAGTAAACGGAAAACAACAGTCACTTGCAATAGAGGCAAAGACAGTTCAGAGTAATGCAGTGTGCAGATTAAAGCAGTCTCGTTGTCAGGCGGTGCAGGGTCAGGAATCCAGGCAGACTTACAGGAGGCGATGGGCAGATGCGTAGTCAGACGGTGCAGAGGTCGGTAATCCAGGTGATCTAATAAACAGACGGCAGGCAGATTCGTACTCAAACAGAGCAGAGGTCAGGGGCAGACACAGACATTCTGTGCAAAGAATGTGCCTGGGCCCCCCCTTCCCCAAGCTAAATTTGCAACCTAAACTATTCCGTCCTAACATTGCTTATAGCAATACAAAACATACAGGGTAAGGCTACTTTCACACCTGCGGCACTACGCTCCGGCCACCTGATCCGGCTGAAAATGCAAGGAATCGGCCGGACACAAACCGCAGCATGCGGTCCCGCTGATTTTCTGCATTTTTGCCAGATTGTGGCCGGATTTCTGCCATACCCCATTATAGTCAATGGGGCCGGCGGGCATTCTGTCTGCATCCAGCAGTGCTGGATCCAGTGAATTCCAGCAGGCTGTTCTCTGCTGGAACAGACTGCCAGAATCACTAACGCAGATGTGAAAGTAGCCTAATACAGCACCACATACCTCTTCCATCCAGTGACGTCTCCTTTGATGTAGATGTTCTCTGTCCTCATCTTCTCCTTTCAGACCAGACCGCCATGATGATTTCTTTCAGCCATCTCTTCTCTCTGCAGAGTTTGACAGACAGACATCTTAGTTTCCTACTTTTCCATCATCCTCCCACCTTCTGAACACCCCATCCTGCCACCCCCAATACTGTGCCCGCTGTGCTCCCTATACATGTTACACACAGATAGTTCCCCTTCAATAATTATTGGCACACAGTGTTCTAAAAAATAATTGTGCCCAGGAAACAGTGTCCCTGACACTAATAGTGTAAACATAATGTTCCCCAAAAATAATTGTGCTAAGCTGATATCGTGCCAGGGTGCCCCCCACAGTAATACTGCTCCCCAAAGTCCCACCAATAGAAATAATTATCTACCAGACAACACGTAGTAGTAATAGTGCTCCTACAGTAATAAAATCCCACTGTGTCCCAGAAGTAATAATGCTCCCATAGTGCTCATACTATTCATGTTCCTCATAGTCCCGCAACTGTAATGAAGCCCACCATAATGCCCCTGGTAGTAATAATTCTCTTTATAATGTGTTACAGTAAAAATAAAAGTGCCCTGTTGTGTGTCAGTATAAAAAATACCTCCTCTTAGTGCCCCCTGTAGAGCCAATGTCCCCATAGTACCCTCATAATGTGTGCCAATACCCCTTACTGTGTGCCCAAAAAACCTCTTAGTGACCCCAGTTGAGACAAGGTCCCCATAGTGCCCTATAATGTGCACCAGTATAAAATACTCCTATATCGTGCCCCAATAGTGCGCGTCCCCTTATCCCCATGGTGCCTGACAATGTGCCAGAATTAAATGCCCCCATAATGTGTGCCAGTATAATTTCCCTATATATTGACTCCAATAGTGCTCCTCTTCTCCCTTCTCCATAGTGCCCCCCATGTGTGCCAGTATATAAGATAGGGTCCCCAGTAGATGCCCCCATAGTGCTCCCCCCTTCTCCATAGTGCCCCCCATGTGTGCTAGTATATAAGATAGGGCCCTCAAAGTGCTCCTCCCCTTCGATTGTGCCCCCCATGTCTGCCAGTATATAAGATAGGGCCCTCAAAGTGCTCCTCCCCTCCATTGTGCCCCCCATGTCTGCCAGTATATGAGATAGGGCCCCAGAAGATGCCCCATAGTGCTCCTTTCCCCCCTTCTCCATAGTGCCCCCATGGGTGCCAGTATATAAGATAGGGTCCCCATAGTGCTCCTCCCTCTCCATAGTGCCCCCCATGTGTTCCAGTATATAAGATAGGGCCCCCATATTGCTCCCCCCAATAGTGCCCCCCATGTGTGCCAGTATACAAGATAGTATGAAGAGAATTGTAATATCTGCACACCCTTAGACAAAAGGGTGCTCGTGGAGGACTTCAGCCAGGTAAATAGATTATATAATCCACAGCACACCAATTTTTTTCTTGCAATTTTATTGTGTACAAAGGTACATAAACGTCAATATATGACTTATGGCGCAATTTCCAGAGTATACATATTTAATAATTAGGCCATAATATGTCCCAACATTTCGGTCTTATTAGACCTTTCTCAAGGGACCTGAAGCCACAGTGCAAAGGACGCTAAACTGGAGGCGCCTCCAGTTTAGCGTCCTTTGCACTATGGCTTCAGATCCCTTGAGAAAGGTCTAATAAGACCGAAACGTGCGGACATATTATGGCCTAATTATTAAATATGTATACTCTGGAAATGGCGCGATAAGTCATATATTGACGTTTATGTACCTTTGTACACAATAAAATTGCAAGAAAAAAATTAGTGTGCCGTGGATTATCTAATCTATCAGTATACAAGATAGGGCCACCCATAGTGCTCCTCCCCCTCAATAGTGCCCCCTATGTCTGCCAGTATATAAAACTGTAATTTTGCATATTACAGTATATAAAATAGGCAGGCCCCCCCATATGTCAATTGCTCAGGCCCCCCCTATATGTCACTTGCTCAGATAGGCCCCCGTATCTGTTGCTCAGGAGGCCCCCTATCAGATGCCCATTCATACCCCCATATCAGTTGCTCAGACGCCCCCCATATCTCTGTAGCCGAGGACCCCCCATATCAGTTACTCAGGAGGACCCCCCCAATATCAGTTGTTTATTTATTCAGCCCCCCCATATCTCAGTTGCCCCCCATATTGATGTGACAGACCCCCAGGGCCCCATCAGACCTCAGATCAGACTAAAAATAAAAATTTTAAACTTACCTCTCCTGCTCCGCTGCTCTCCATGTCCTGATGTGAGTGCCTGCCCTGCTGGTTTTCAACAGCCCACGCTGCACAGTCACATGACCTGACTGCGTACAGCGTCAGGTCATTGTGTGCGCTGTACGCAGTCAGGCCGGAGGGGTAAGTAATCGCAGATCTCTTGAATACTAGTGAGCACTTCTGGATGCGCTTACTAGTATGATACTAGTGAGCGCTTCTGTTAAGAGGCGCCGAAGGCACACTCGTCTCCCATCAGCCGCAGACCTGCTGCTTAGCTTCGGGAGCAAGGTTCTGTGTTCGGCCTCGTTCCCAGGGCGGCTTTGCTAGCTGGGAGGCTCCCTGCTCCTAGGTCTGCCTTGAGCGCCGAGCTGATCACTCGGTGCTCGACTTGTCACATGACCCTCACTCCCCACTATAAATACAGGCAACCTGCTGACTACAGGTTGCCTGTGATTTTGGTCCCTTAGGCTGTGTATTATTATTGTTATTTAGCTTACCTTTGTTTTTGACCCTTGATCTGCTTCCTGACACCTCTTCTGTCTGCTCCCTGTACCTTGATGCTACCTCTCGGATTTTGACCTCGGCTTGCTTTTGGATGTTGTCTTTGCCTCTTTTCTTGAACTGACGTGACCTCCTGGACTGACCCCGGCTAGTTGATCCGCCTTGCCCTTCTGTTTTTGGTGGTACCTTGCTTGTTCCACCTCTCTGTCCGTCTATCTAGTCTGATGGCTAGCGTCATGGTCTCCTTTAAAGAGTGAGGACAGGGATAACTTCTCAGTCAAGCCTGCCCTAAATTGAGCGCTGGTTCGTTCCAACCCGAGGGAACGCACCACTTGCAGAACTGCATACAATAATCCTCAATGGGACAATTCCCCTGAGTGAGGGCCTTAAGATTGGATTCTGCCACAGAGGCTCGGTCTGGTTCATCATAAAGAACCCCTAACGCCTGGAAAAGAGGTCCACAGAATAAGACAAGGGGAATCCGGAGGCAAAGAAAGGGTTGAAGCAGGGAGATGATAATACCAACCCTCTGTGGATCAGGACCAGAGGAGTGAGGACGTAGTCGAAAATAAAGTTTACAGCTCCCCTTGAAAGCTAAAAAACTTTGACTGTCACCCGAAAACCGATCGGGTAATTTAATGTGTGGTTCCACCTGAACGGTGGCGGGAGCAAGAATGGGGGGAATTCGGACGGTCTCCTGAACCTGTAGTCTCTCCCCAAGTTCCTGTACTATTTGAGCAAGACCCTGCAAATGTTCTGTGAGGCTCTGTAGAGGGTCCATGCTAAATTAAGGCCTGTGATTCTGTCACGGGGTAGTGTCACGGGTATAAAGATAGAGCGGAGGTGCACCCCCTGAGCTGCCACCTGGTCCCCTGTCCCGGCCTACTTGCACCACCCACCCTAGGAGACGGGGCGCAACTGGGCGACAGTCCCTGACCTAAGTAAGTGCAACTAGAGAGATAGAGACAGTAGAGAAGCGGACAGCCAATGAGAGGTAGCACTCGAGCGGACAGAGAGGTGGAACAAGCAAGGTACCACCAAAAATGGAAGGGCGAGGCGGGTCAACTAGCCTGGGTCAGTCTAGGAGGTCACGTCAGTACAAGAGAAGAGGCAAAGACAAAGGGAGCAGGCAGAAGAGGTGTCAGGAAGCAGATCAAGGGTCAAATCCAAAGGTAAGCTAAATAACAATAATAATACACAGCCTAAGGGACCAAAATCACAGGCAACCTGTAGCCAGCAGGTTGCCTGTATTTATAGTGGGGAGTGAGGGTCATGTGACGTGGCCAGTGTCACATGACCGACAGACAGACAAGTCGAGCACCGAGTGATCAGCTCGGCGCTCAAGGCAGACCTAGGAGCAGGGAGCCTCCCAGCTAGCAAAGCTGCCCTGGGAATGAGGCCGAACACAGATCCTTGCTCCCGAAGCTAAGCAGCAGGTCTGCGGCTGATGGGAGACCGAGTGTGCCTTCGGCACCTCGTTACAGCTTTCAGAAGCACTCTCTAGTATGAATGGGCCTCCTCACATGCCGGGGCCCCTGTGCATCTGAACCGGTTGCATCAGCTTATGTCCACCCCTGGCAGAGGTCAATAGTCCAGGCAATCCAGTAAGCAGAGTCGGGGTCAAACGAGGCAGAGGTCGGAATCCAGGAAATCCAATAAACAGACAGTCCAGAACACAGTAGGAAGCTTCCGCGGGAGACAAGAGGTGCAACAACCACGCTTGGGCACTTCCTCCTAAGTGAAGCAGCCCTAAATACTCAAAGCCACGCCTCCATGTGTGGACGATAACTAGGACCCAGCTGCCTACTCCCATAAGACAGGGAGAGGGTCGCGCGTGTGTGCTTTAGTGCATCAGATGACACCTGCCAGTGAGGACAGATGTGGTGATATGCCGGCGGACGCCTGCGTCTCCAGCAAGGTAAACCAGCCCTGGGACCCATGGCGCTGAGATGTGCAGACAGGGATCTGTCACCCTGCAGTGGGGACATGGACCCAATACTGACAACAACGAGGTCTGCCTGCACATCCTTGAGCCTTGACTGAGACCAGAGTGTGTTGGTGCAGACCAGCCAGTGGAGTGACAGAGGCTTAGGAGAAGTGACATGAGATTGTGGCTGCTTCAGACAAAAACCCAAAAGGAGAGAGCAACAGAGTAGACCCATGCAAAACCTCCAGAGCTAGTGTGAGAAATTTCCAGCAGTGTCGTAGGTCGAGTTGCCAGAAATCACACTGAAACCTCTTATCACCTCTGTACCTCATCCTTACAATGGCATGCTGTATGGGGCTCAATTTAATATCCACTTACTTACAGTAGGCAGAATTCGAATTGCAGTGATTGAAATCTTGCCATCATATGTGTGAGATTTCAGTGCTAAGCACAGTTCATAAGGCTCAGTTTGGATCTTAGGAGTGGGGACAGCTGAATAAGATGTACTGCGCATGTGCTGATCTACTGCAAATGCATGAGATTTCAGGGACCAAAAAACTGTGATGCCTGGCCCTGTCAATCAATAGAAATGACTCAGACTGAAAAGCATAGATGGAACAGTGCTCCAGGAGGCTAGGCTCACAACTTGGTGCTTTGTGCCTTCATTACACAAAAATAAAAGTGGTGTTTTCTCCTAAACAACAGATTGGATTGCTACAAGACAGGGGTTGTTGCATTCAGCATAGTAATAAGTGAATTGATTTGTTCATTTGAACAAAATTTTCTTCTGTTAGGGAGGGTCCCTCTACAGAAGAGTCCTTATTGTACTGGTAGATTAACACCTTAACATCTCGTGAGGTCATGATAATCGCAGATACGATATGCACAGTTACTACGAGTATCAATGCATGCATAAATGATCTGGCTAGCAAAAATAAATCAGGGATTGTGCATGTGGCGCTAAAATTAATTCAATGGCGCATGCAAATAATTTGTTGAAGCATATTCATAGTCAGATTACCCAATTCTTCCCCAGTACTTGCAGTAATGGGACATACAAGAGATTATCATTGCCTCGCGAGATGTGCCGGCAGAAGGATCATCCAGAGGTGTGGGGAACCTCCCTCACAAGTGTAAATTCATTCAGATGAACTCATCACTAATTCGGCATGATCAATCAATCCTACCAGACAGCATGGTTTATTAGGGCTGACAGATGCTCTCATTTCCATTTACCATAATGGGGCTTGCAGAAATGAAAGTGCTTGCTGCCCCATTAAAATGAATGGAATTGATTTTCTGTCGCTGAATTTTCTGGCACCAAATCTGCCACACGTGAAGGCACCTTTAGTGTAAGTCAGTATGACAGGCAGGTGACAGCATCACTATTAGGCTGAGATTACACTTCACTTTTATGATACCTTATCTAGGAGCAGGATTGGCTCCTGATTTTAGCTCACCATACAGTAACGGCTGGAATTAACTGTCCAAATAACTGAAGTTGGAACTAAGCCTTACAAGTCGATGTTAGTGTCAGGTATAATGTACTTAACAGTGCAGTGTCCCAAGATTCTACTATAGAGTGAAAGACCGCTCTCCTTTTACACTGTCTGCTGATTCCAAAGAGATTTCTAGCTAACCTCTTCTGTAATTCAATGATACAAGTAGTGGGTCCATGACAGAGTGGAGAGCGTGTCAGCAGTAAGGTTGTGTTGATCTCACTGTTTATATTTCCCTTCTTCTGATCCTTCAGAAGAACAACCCCCCCAAAAAAATATGAATCCTGTCTTTTGAGCATCCGCCTTCACACTGTCAATATTTGATCAGTTTTTTGCAACAGTATTTGATAAGTATTGGTAAGGCAAAAACTGGAGATGACATATGATGGAAATATTTGCATGTCTTCTGTGTTTTGGACCCACTCTTGCATTTGACTTCCAAATCATAATACTGACCATGTGATAGAGACCTTATGGATGCTCCAAAGACAGGATCCGATGTGTTTTTAATTTTAATTTTTTGGTTCCTCTGACAGATCAGATGAAGGGTAAAATAAATGTTGATGTCAACAACGCCAAACAGGGATACTAGTGGCCCCATCAGAATGGTGAGGGTAGAAAAAGCAAGAGGCGTCAACATAGTGACCCAGTCACAGAGTGGTGAGAGTGGAAACAACATGAGGGGTCAACATAGTGGGCCAGTCACAGAGTGGAGAGGGTGGCAAAGCAGCGAGTGGAGTCAACATAGTGGCCCAGTCACATAGTGATAAGGGTGGAAACAGTGAGAAGAGTCAATACAGTGGCCGAGTCACAGAATGGTGAGGGTGGCAAAAGCAAGAGGCATCAACATAGTGACCGAGTCACAGAGTGGTGAGAGTGGAAACAACATGAGGGGTCAATATAGTGGGTGAGTCACAGAGTGGAGAGCGTGGCAACAGCGAGTGGAGTCAACATAGTCGCCCAGTCACATAGTGATAAGGGTGGAAACAGCGAGAAGAGTCAATACAGTGGCCCAGCCACAGAGTGGTGATGTGGTGGCAACAGCATGAGGAGTCAACACAGTGGCCCAGTCACAGAGTGGTTATCGTGGCAACAGCATGAAGAGTCAACATAGTGGCCCAGTCACAGAGTGGTGAGGGTGGCAACAGCATGAGGAGTCTACATAGTAGCCCAGTCAGAGTGGGGAGGTGGGGGACAACAGCAGTGGCAGTAATGGCACAAGATGGCAGTAGGAGAAGAAGGCAGCAGATGCAGCAGGTGTGTGGCATCAGGCGGGTGGCAGCATCAGAATGATGGCTGAAGCATGTGGCCAGAAGTAACGGGCCGTTTTTTCACAATGGTCTGGTGTCGCAGCACACTGCAGTCAGAACATTACTGCCTGAATGATGTTATCTGATGCGTCAGGCACCGTTGTGTGGAAATACTGGCTGATCCATGCCTTATTCATCTTAATAAAGATTAATCTCTCTACGAGTTATCTTTCGGGTAACTATGCCCCCTTTAGGACTAAACACCCGCTTTAATACCACAATACTGGCAGGGCAGGAAAGCTTGTCAAGGAAAACTCGGCCAGTTGTGGCCACAATTCAGGTTTGGCTGCCCAGTAGTCAAGGGGATCTTGGATCTGAGGTCACAGGGTGCAGTCCAAGTATGCCACCACCTGCTGGCTGGTTTCTTCAGTTGGTGGGTGAAGAAACATGTTCATCAGAGACTCAAGACTCAAGTTAATGCTGACAGAGCTGGTGCATCTCTTTATTGGACATACTGTACCGTAACTGTATATGTAAAATAAGTTAATTTCAATGTCAGTATGGGCACCCTAATAAGTATTAGACAGCTTATTCACCCCCAATTTGAGAATCAAGGCCTAATGGAATTGCTTATATATTAAACATGGTGGGAACCCCAACAGTAAAATAGCTCATTCACCCCAACTTGAAAATCAAGGTGTAATAGAATTTCTTATCTATTAAAAAAGGTGGGCACCACAATAAAAGTAAAATTACACAGCTTAATTACCCCAGTTTGAAAATCAAGGTATATTAGAATTGCTTAACTATGAAACAAGGTGGGTACCCCAATAACAGTTAAATTATACAGCTTATTTACCCCAATTTGAGAATCAAGGCGTAATAGATCTGCTTATCTATTAAACAAGGGGCTCACACCAATAACAGTAGAAGTAGACAGCTTATTGATCCCAATTGGAGAATCAAGGCATAATAGAATTGGTTATCTGTTAAACAAGGTGGACACCCCAATAACAAAAATAGACAGCTTATTCACCCCAGTTTGAGAATCAAGGCATATTATTATTGCATATCTATTTAAAAAGGTGGATTAGAAAGCTTATTCACCCAATTTATGAATCAAGGGGTAATAGGATTGCTTATCTAATAAGCAAGGTGGGCACCCCAATAACAGTTAAATTACGCTTCTTATTTACCCCAATTTGAGAATTGAGGCCTAATGGAATTGCTTATCTATTAAACAAAGTGGACACTGTTTAATTAGCTCTGTGTCCTACACAAGGATTGATGCAAAGTGGGCTGTTTCCTATAGATCCCTTCAGCTTAAGATTACAGAGCCTGCACATCGCTGCACTGTCCCTGGAGTCTCTCTATGCTCTCCCTACAAATGTGTAAAACCTCTACTTATGATCAATAAGTTATACTGAATCTCTTCAACAAAAATATGTATCAGCCTGCTAAGCTGATCCTGCTTTATAACAGATTGAACTGTGTTTTCATGGTTCCCTTTAAGAATGGTACACATTGTTTCTGGGCTACATAAGTTTAAAGTTATGAGCAAAATAGTACATATTGTGCCTCCTAAAAATCATTGATTGATATTAAACAGTATTGTGTCCCAGCAGCTGCAGATGGTGTTTGTGACACATTTTTCCTATGCTTTGTGACAGTACACTCCATAAATCTTCTACAGTGCTTTCCTATTAAAATACCATCCACAGAGACCTTCGTAACATTGTCAGCCACAGTACATCCATATTATATAGTCAACCACAGGGTCCATAAATAATAATTAAAATATCACCTTCTCACCAATTTCCTTCAGTACTGTCTTCCTCTTGTATTTATATGTTCCTTGATTAATAGTTCCACTGATTTCCAATATAACCAGAATACTTGCTATTTCTACAAAATGTCAACATTGTAATTCTTGAAATCACTTGTGCCACAAAATGAGCAAAGTAAATAAAAAATAAAAAAGCCAAGAAGAATTATACCTTTAACAGACTATCAATATAAAGATTCATAGCCCATCTAAAATGAGTCATGGAAAAAATAACTATTTCTTCCTGTCTCAACATTGTCTTTGGCTGTCAGCACACAATGAGGTTCTGTTCAGATTTCCAGATAATGCCAGTCACGTGAACACGTCCTCAAAAGGTACACAGGAAGATGTACAGGCAGATGTCGGGAAGAAAGCATTCTTTCCCGACAATCTTCTGATCGATTACATGCACGGATCTCCTCCAGCTCCTCCAGAGTATGGGAAGGAGCAATCACTAATGTCATTGTTCTTCCCCATACTGTTTACACACAGCACGATCTGCTGTCAGGAAACAAGAATTTTTGTGATGCCCTAAATATCCAATTACCAGATAAACAAGCGTTTCGCTCGTTCAACAGGTGAACGGCGATACATTTACACCGTCTGATCATCGCTAACGAACGTTACTATGAATGACAGTTAGCGATGATATTTTCAATTCCTGGCCTGTGTAAAGGGCCCTTTAATGCAGAAAAAACAGAAGCACATGGTTCCGAGCCATGATCAGCTACCCCATTCTGTGATCGGGGAATTTTTAAGAAATAAATTTAAAAAAAGTAAAAAAGTTATAAAGATTTAAATCACCCCCTGTCCCCAAAATAAAAAAAATAAGTGTATATACAATAAAAAACCATAAAGATCATGGGTATTGCCGCATCCCAAAATGAGCTATTAAAATATAAAAATATTTATCCCATGTGACGAATGGTGTAATAAAAATGACAGATCGTCTAGCAAAAAATGAGCCCCCACACAGCTCCATATACATAACTATAACAAATATAGTTCATCAATAATGAATAAGACAGCACTACTCACTGTTTTTTCACAGTTCTTCTGTTCCGTGGCGGTGCCTGCAATGTTGAATCCTGGCCTCTTGGATTCCTTAGCAACTTTAAAATGTAATAGAAACTGCGGCACTCCAATATCTGAATGTTTTCTTCTTTTATTTCACAGAGACAGCGATGTTTCGACCTGTTAGGTCTTTATCAAGCTCAGACAGGGGCGTAGCTATAGGGGGTGCAGAGGTAGCAGTAGCTACCGGGCCCAGGAGCCTGAGGGGGCCCAAAAACCCTTGTGCCACATAAGACACTGGCATTATAGAAAGTGTATGCTGGTCTATTTACACCTCTGGCTGGAGGGAAGGGGTTAGGTCAAGAATTTGGCAAGAGGGGGTTCCCTTTCAATGTTTGCCTCTGGCAGCAGGAAGGCTATGTGCTACCCTGCCCCTTGCCAACAAGCACTAAGGGAATGGGGACACAAGCTGAACTCTTGCACCAGGGCCCGTGAGCCTTTAGCTACGCCCCTGAGCTCAGATATACATAACATTTGTGAACATACATAGTCTCCAACTTGCAGCAATTGGTTCAACTTAACTCCACCTATTTTAAATAGTGCCACCCCCTTCGTTTTAAAATCTTATAACTTGTTTGTTCACATCTCTATATCCAAACATAACGTTAGATACTAAATCTTACCACCTTTCCCAGGCTGTGGGGTCCGTCCAGTGAGGCTGTGAGCAGCTCGGGAGTGAAAAATAAACCATGTTCTCAGCCCAATCGAGGGACATGTGATTTCTGAACCAGAGGCCCGCCGGTGGGCTGGACAGCATCAACACTAAGAAATGATATTGCTAAATGAAGAGAGTCCATTCAACTAATTAATAAATTAAATTAAGATAAACATATGCTGGCAGTCAAATATATTATTCCTAGCGCACTGATGTCTCCTCTGGTCATGTGACCGAGAGATCTGGTTCATGTGACCAGAGTAGGCGGAACTAGAAATGAACTACAACATGATGACGTCCCCTCCGATCATGTGATACACGTGACTAGGGAGGGCGGAACAAGGAAATGATTATGTAGGAGTATGAGAGACGTCAAAGATGACGTCACGGCACATGCGCAATAGGAAAATGAAGATGCCAGATACAACTCGAAAAAAAAATCCGGTGCATCTGGGAAAGGTGGTAAGATTTAGTATCTAACGTTATGTTTGGATATAGAGATGTGGAAAACAAGTTATAAGATTTTAAAATGAAGGGGGTGGCACTATTTGAAATAGGTGGAGTTAAGTTGAACCAATTGCTGCAAGTTGGAGACTATTTATGTTCACAAATGTGTATATCTGAGCTTGATAAAGACCTAACAGGTCGAAACATCGCTGTCTCTGTGAAATAAAATAAGAAAACATTCAGATATTGGAGTGCTGCAGTTTCTATTACATTTTATAATATAACAAATATAGAATATGATGATGAAAAGAAAGAAATTTGTTTTCAACATTTTTTTTTTTTCATTAAAACAAGAAAAACTACATAAATGTGGTATCGTTTTAATTATACTGACCCAGAGAATGAAGGGCACAAGTCAGTTTTACTGCATGAGGAATGCCATAGAGACAAAACCCGTAAAACTGTGTTAGAATAAAAAAAAATCTAATTCCACTGTTCCAGCCACCAGAGAGGCTGTTGCTTTTTCCTATAGTGTACAAGCACTGGAAACAAGCAGTGTAAAAATGAATCAAGCCAGCAAAGATGCAATATGGACAATAACAATACATTAGTAAGTGCCTTGTAGTAACTGCAATTTAATGAAGTAAGACAACCCCTTTAAGGCCCAGACCAGTTTAAGGCCAGTTTCACTGGTGTTTATCTTTCCTGGCAGGCTGTTCTAGCAGGGGAACAGCCTGCCGGATATATGTGCTGCTGGATGTCCACCTGGCCCCAATTCACTATAATGGGGACCAGCTGGAGATCCAGCCGCAGCACGGCAAATATGCCGACAGGCGACAGGCCAAAAATCGCTGTGATTGATCATGGCATCTGAGGGGGTTAAATTACATTGCAGTGCATTACATTGAATGACACAACTCACACCTGCCGTGTATGGCGTGGACTCAGTGAACCTGCTCCACTCATCCTGTACACAAAAAGTAACGCACAGTTATATAATTTTACATTAAGTGGTTAAACCTTACACTTTTTGTCTAGAAATATTATTCCATGCTCAAGTTAGTTTGTAACTTTTTTTTTGAAATTTTTTAAAAAGTCTCAGTTGATACATCTGGAGTGACGCACTCCCCACCAGCTTTTCAAAACTGGCATAAAAAATATAAAAGGTCACACATTAGTTAGAAAGCGCAGAAAGTCGTAAAGCCCAATATTGCAACTTTTTGAAGCAGAAATTCTGGGAGTTCAGGGCTGGAAAAAACTGGAGTACCATTTGGCATTGTGTTGTAAGGGAAAGTATTAATAATTTTTTTTATTATACCCACTTAGTATAGCGCTGACAAATTCCAGAAATTAGCACCACACTGTCGCCAATGGGGCTCACAATCTAAGTACTGAAGTATAAATCACTGTAAGGGGAGCTTATCTTTCTCATGCACTAGTTTACGTCATGTACAAATAATTTGCATGACAGCTTTGCATTGTGCTAGAAGAAGACAAATCAAGAAAATGGTTAAACATAGTTTATATCAAATTGTTTTATATTATTTAGTCTGCAAAGATTTAATGGAAAAAGCTACAAAAATAATTCCCTTTTGCTGAAATAATCTGTGGGACATGAAGAATTGTCTGTGTCAGCTGCTCTGGACTGTTGTGAAGATGAAGTTCCAGGGATCTGCTCCCCCTCCCATCAAAGAGCATATCACTTTGCTCTTATTGGGAAGTGGACAGATGAAAACCCTGCAGGGAAAGCAAGCCAAGAACTCATAGTTCCCATGCTTCTGACAGGCAGACGTGTGAGCATGTAAGGTACACAGGACTTAGATGGTGGTGGGATCTGGCAATATTCCAAGTGATACCCTAGACATGAGTAAAATGTAATTCACAGAAAAAAAGGCAAGGCATTAATGTAGATGATTACTTGCTCCGATCTTCGATATGGACATAGCTTTGCAGCGTGATAGTGTGCTAGATGGCAATAGGCCATAAGGGAATGTAAAGTTTCAAGCTACACAAATGCTGTGGCTGCAACTTATTCAAAGGCTCCCAATGAAAATGATCAGCATAGCTCAGTAGTGGGCTTAAGTACGTTTTTTTTTGATAATTTCTTTTATATTCTGAAACTTCTTTTTTGGGTAAAAATTCTATTCGTCTCAGGATGGACTACTTATCAAAACATGACATGGATACAAATGGAATACAATGCTTACACTTGAAGGGTAAATGCACATGATCCGGATTGCGTGTGGATTTTCTGCGCAGATTTGCATGTGGAAAATCTGCACTGTAGGTCATGTACATTGTATTCTATGAGAATTTAAAATTTTCATGCACACGATGTGGATTTTTTCCCTGCGGATTTTGACCTATGCTGCGGATTTTAAAATTCTCAGCATTCTCACCAAATCCGCAGGAAATCGGCGCCAATTTATGGAGATTGACCACATGGATTTCCCTGTGAACAATGCGGATTTCAGTGCAGATTGTCAGCACACAAATCCTGATCGTGTGCATTTAGCCTAAAAGGACACTAATGTTAGAAATCATAGTAATTCACAGTAAATTGAAAACAAACTATTGTCAGTGTTTAGGATTTTCTGTCTATTTCTGAAACTAACAGTCATGGTGAAATCATACTACCTGAGAACACGGGAATGAATTTCTTGCTGATCTTTCATTTTTGTCTGGCAGGTAGCTAACAGGTGGTACTTCTTGTCTCCTATTGTAGACTACGCAATGAGGGAAGGCTCATGCTTCAGTCAGTTATCTCACAATCTACTGTAGACACAGGATTATGAGAAGGAGACATAGAGCAATCCTACAATATGATACATTGCTGATATTTTAAAGTATTGTCTAAACATGGGGGCAGATTTACTATGGAAAATGTGCAAGAATTTTGGAGCCATCTGTAATAAAACAACTGGTGTACATGCCTTGCACCACATTTATTAACCATTTTAGACATGTTTGAACAACTTTTCTGTCTCATTTGACAAAGGGGGAATTCTTAGTGGAAAAGGATGTGGATAGCAGTAGCTGGAAAAAAGACAGTGGTTAAACTGTACTATCCTGTGCCAAAATCTAGTGCATTTTGTTGAATAAACTAAGCCATCAAATAGGTGGTGTGAAGTTAGACTAGAAAGTCTATAGTTGCTCCAGATTTATCATCCAGCCTCAGATACTGTGACACATTATAAGACTACAATGTCTTACTATCAAGTATGCACCAATGTGTTTGGTTAAATTAAGGTCATTATGTATTAGCGATTTATTTTTCTACTATGTGTCATTTATGCGTGCCTCCAAAATTACGGTCCATTCACACGTCCGTGGTGTATTGTGGTGTATCCACAATACACCCAGCCGGCACCCCCCTTAGAACTGCCTATTCTTGTCCGCAATTGCACCGCACTCTCTAAAATTCATACCGATGGGCTTGCTGATAAAGAATGGTGGCAGACTCTGTACAGTGCTGCTTAATATGTTGGCACTATATGGGCATTATTGGCAATATCACAATAATAAAATACTAATCAATTGCTGTTTATAATAGTACATTGCTAATGTTCTGCCTCCAAGCTGATCATCATCTAACTTTGCATAAAATGTAAGAAGCTATATGATGAGTGATTTTACTCCTACGTTTACATGGTCCCCTATTTCTTATCCCCCACCAGTTTGGCTCTCTAGACATGTGTTAGTGAGGTTCTAGTTGTCAGTATACCCACTTCAATTTATAGAAAATAGTTGTAATAGTGGCACGGACCTCCGGCAGGCTGTTCCGTCGGGTGAACAGCCTGTCAGATCCGTCCTGCCGCTAGTGACCATGTGCCTCCGGACTGCCGCTCCGTCCCCATTGACTATAATGGAGGTGGGGGCGGAGTTCCGGCGAGGCACGGCAGCGCATGGCGAGGGGCTGCTGGAATAAATGTCGGACATATCGTAGTTTTATTCCGGCAGCCTCTCGCCGTGCGCTGCCGTGCCTCTCCGGAACTCCGCCCCCACCCTATTATAGTCAATGGGGACGGAGCGGCAGCCTGGAGGCACACGGTCACTAGCGGCAGGACGGATCCGAGAGGCTGTTCACCTGACGGAACAGCCTGCCGGAGGTCCGTGCCGCTAGTGTAAAAGTAGCCTTAGGTACCTGTATACTCATATTGGGGTTTGTGATGGACCAATTGTCAGCTGGCTCCCCAGCCTACTGGATGTGGGGTGATTAATATTTTGCTGTACCAGCAATACTATAAGGATTAGCTTAGGGGGATTCATTTTCAACTACCTTCATGCTAGGCTTTAGTGACCTCAATGTACATATTGGAGACTTTTTACAAAATCTTTGTTTGCACAGCAGTTACGGAATGTTCAACAGGAAATTCTGCTCATAAAGTCATTAGTTATCATAAACAATTAGTAAAATTCCTTCTGTTCCCTTTTCCAATCACTTAACTGACATAGAAGGTCAACAGAAGAAGTTTCCATATGGTTATAGTGGGACATGTCCATTCAAAGGGGCTGTGCTCCAGAATAGTAGCCTTTGCTAAGCATTTCCACTGACGTCAATAGCAGTGTTAGTATCTTGAAGTCCCTTGGCAAACATGAAAATGCAAAGTGTTGTGTTGGAACAGGAAGTATTATGCATGATTGTAAAGTGATAGAACAAGTGCTGCAGTTTACAGTTTAGTATCTACATTATCTATCTATCTATCTATTTATCTATCTATCTAGTGTCTATATATATATATATACAAAAATTGGCAAAACAAATAATGAACCAAGGATTTGCTAGAATCAAATGAAACTGTCTATGTGTGAATTAGGGCTGAAATGATAACTCGATTAAATCGAGTAATTGGACACAAAAGATTTGTTTGTGTCATGTGACCACGGAGCGGGAGTGAATCGCTTACTACTACTCACCACTCGCTTGCTCCTGACACATCTTCAGAATATAGTGCACGTATGCGTGCACTATGACCTGATGCTGCGTGACATCAGGACGACAGTGCAGCGTGCGTAAAAGACGACAAAGGGCTGCTGGAGACTAGGAGCAAAGATGGTGGCACTAGGGGAGCTGAAGGCATGCTGGCATCGGAGGGGATGATGGCACAGAGGACTCATGGCATTGGGGACAGATGGCACATAGAACTGATGGCACATAGAGATGATGGCACAGATGATTGATGGCATGGGGAGGTGATGGCACTAGGAGGAGCTGATGGCATTGGGGGATTGATAGCACAGAGGAATGATGGCATGGGGGAGCTGATGGCACATAGAGCTGATGGCACATAGAGCTGATGGTACAGAGGATTGATGGCACTGTAGGGTTATGGGACTGATAGAACCGAGAGGGAGCTGATGGCACTGGGGGACTGATGGCACAGAGGATTGATGGCATGGGGGGGGTGATGGCACTGGGCAGAGCTGATGGCACTGGGGGACTGATGCACAGAGGATTGATGGCATGGGGGAGCTGATGGCACTGGGGGGATCTGATGACACTAATGTGGGGACTGATGGCATTGGGGAACTAATGGTACTGGGGGACTGATGGCACAGAGGACTGATGGTACGGGGGTCTGATGACGGCATGGGGGTCTGATGATGGCATGGGGAGTCTGTTAACATTTTATAAAGGAAAAAAATTCCTTTTTTTTTCCATTTTTTCTTATTAGAGTACTCGATTCATCTTTGGATTAATCGATAGATTACTTTTATTACTAAAATTATCGATATTTACATATATATATACACTCACCTAAAGAATTATTAGGAACACCATACTAATACGGTGTTGGACCCCCTTTTGCCTTCAGAACTGCCTTAATTCTACGTGGCATTGATTCAACAAGGTGCTTGTCACGAGGGTGTCAAGAACCACGCCTGACTCCGATGTACCCGGGGTCAGGAAGTCGCAGCGGTTGGCTGCACGCTCTATGTAAGATAGGGCTGTTTCCTTATGGTAGCTTTCTGGGTTTGCTTTGCAAACCCTTTTGGCTCACTCAGGGATCCGTAGCTCCTTCTCCTCAGCTGTTCCTTGTCCAGCACTCCCAAACCTCCTTATATTCCCCTCTCACACTTCTCTGGTTGCCAGATATAGAGCTTCCTGCCTGGACTTCTATTCTGACCATCTGGAGCTGTGTTGCTGCGTTCTCTGGTTGTTGGTCCAGAACGCTACCCTCCGGATCCCTGTTGGACCTTTGTGGTCTATTGTGGTCGCCCACCTGGGTGTATGTGTTTGTCTGTATTGTCTGTCCTCTCCCTGGTGTTTCCCTCTTAGTGTCAGTGGTGCGGACTAGCGATCCCACCGGCCCGTTCACTATCTAGGGCTCATTTTAGGGAAAGCCAGGGTTTAGGCACGTGATCGCCGCACGGGTGAGGAACCCGTCTAGGGACGTCAGGGCAGTCAGGTGCCAGCCGCAAGGTGAGTTAGGGGTCACCACCTTTCCCTCTCCCTTGGGCAGGGCTTTCCCTTTTTCCTCCCTGCGCATGACGCCAGTCATTACAGTGCTGATAGCATTCTTTAGAAATATTGGCCCATATTGATAGGATAGCATCTTGCAGTTGATGGAGATTTGAGGGATGAGAGATGCTCTATTGGGTTGAGATCTGGTGACTGTGGGGGCCATTTTAGTACAGTGAACTCATTGTCATGTTCAAGAAACCAATTTGAAATGATTCGAGCTTTGTGACATGGTGCATTATCCTGCTGGAAGTAGCCATCAGAGGATGGATACATGTTCTCATTCTGTTTATGCCAAATTCGGACTCTACCATTTGAATGTCTCAACAGAAATCGAGACTCATCAGACCAGGCAACATTTTTCCAGTCTTCAACAGTCCAATTTTGGTGAGCTTGTGCTAATTGTAGCCTCTTTTTCCTATTTGTAGTGGAGATGAGTGGTACCCGGTGGGGTCTTCTGCTGTTGTAGCCCATCCGCCTCAAGGTTGTGCGTGTTGTGGCTTCACAAATGCTTTGCTGCATACCTCGGTTGTAACGAGTGGTTATTTCAGTCAACGTTGCTCTTCTATCAGCTTGAATCAGTCAGCCAATTCTCCTCTGACCTCTAGCATCCACAAGGCATTTTTGCCCACAGGACTGCCGCATACTGGATGTTTTTCCCTTTTCACACCATTCTTTGTAAACCCTAGAAAATGTTGTGCGTGAAAATCCTAGTAACTGAGCAGATTGTGAAATACTCAGACCGGCCCGTCTGGCACCAACAACCATGCCACGCTCAAAATTGCTTAAATCACCTTTCTTTCCCATTCTGACATTCAGTTTGGAGTTCAGGAGATTGTCTTGACCAGGACCACACCCCTAAATGCATTAAAGCATGTGATTGGTTGACTAGATAATTGCATTAATGTGAAATAGAACAGATGTTCCTAATAATTCTTTAGGTGAGTGTATATATATATATATATATATATATACACTGCTCAAAAAAATAAAGTGAACACTTAAACAACACAATGTAACTCCAAGTCAATCACACTTGTGTGAAATCAAACTGTCCACTTAGGAAGCAACACTGAGTGACAATCAAATTCACATGCTGTTGTGCAAATGGGATAGACAACAGGTGGAAATTATAGGCAATGAGCAAGACACCCCCAATAAAGGAGTGGTTCTGCAGGTGGTGACCACAGACCATTTCTCAGTTCCTATGCTTCCTGGCTGATGTTTTGGTCACTTTTGAATGCTGGCAGGGCTTTCACTCTAGTGGTAGCATGAGACGGAGTCTACAACTCACACAAGTGGCTCAGGTAGAGCAGCTTATCCAGGATGGCACATCAATGCGAGCTGTGGCAAGAAGGTTTGCTGTGTCTGTCAGCGTAGTGTCCAGAGCATGGATGCACTACCAGGAGACAGGCCAGTACATCAGGAGACGTGGAGGATGCCGTAGGAGGGCAACAACCCAGCAGCAGGACCGCTACCTCCGCCTTTGTGCAAGGAGGAACAGGAGGAGCACTGCCAGAGCCCTGCAAAATGACCTCCAGCAGGCCACAAATGTGCATGTGTCTGCTCAAACGGTCAGAAACAGACTCCATGAGGGTGATATGAGGGCCCGACGTCCACAGGTGGGGGTTGTGCTTACAGCCCAACACCGTGCAGGACGTTTGGCATTTGCCAGAGAACACCAAGATTGGCAAATTCACCACTGGCGCCCTGTGCTCTTCACAGATGAAAGCAGGTTCACACTGAGCACATGTGACAGACGTGACAGAGTCTGGAGACGCCGTGGAGAACGTTCTGCTGCCTGCAACATCCTCCAGCATGACCGGTTTGGCATTGGGTCAGTAATGGTGTGGGGTGGCATTTCTTTGGAGGGCCGCACAGCCCTCCATGTGCTCGCCAGAGGTAGCCTGACTGCCATTAGGTACCGAGATGAGATCCTCAGACCCCTTGTGAGACCATATGCTGGTGCGGTTGGCCCTGGGTTCCTCCTACTGCAAGACAATGCTAGACCTCATGTGGCTGGAGTGTGTCAGCAGTTCCTGCAAGACGAAGGCATTGATGCTATGGCATGGCCCGCCCGTTCCCCAGACCTGAATCCAATTGAGCACATCTTGGACATCATGTCTCGCTCTATCCACCAATGTCACAGACTGTCCAGGAGTTGGCAGATGCTTTAGTCCAGGTCTGGGAGGAGATCCCTCAGGAGACCGTCCGCCACCTCATCAGGAGCATGCACAGGCGTTGTAGGGAGGTCATACAGGCACGTGGAGGCCACACACACTACTGAGCCTCATTTTGACTTGTTTTAAGGACATTACATCAAAGTTGGATCAGCCTGTAGTGTGTTTTTCCACTTTAATTTTGAGTGTGACTCCAAATCCAGACCTCCAAGGGTTGAAAAATTTGATTTCCATTTTTAAATTTTTGTGTGATTTTGTTGTCAGCACATTCAACTATGTAAAGAACAAAGTATTTCAGAAGAATATTTAATTAACTCAGATCTAGGATGTGTTGTTTTTGTGTTCCCTTTATTTTTTTGAGCAGTGTATATATATATATATATATATATATATATATATATATAAATATATATTTTTTTTTCCATGACACATTCTGTAGAGATTATGGTTCATTCTTCACACCACCCTCACCTGGCGAGTACTCAAAGGGAAAATCCTCACTGAGCATGCCGAAGTCACTCTTGACAACAGTGATCAAAGGGTTAAATGACAAGGATCGATCCTGGCTGTTATAGCGGGAGTTCGGCTCGGAATTAAAAATATTTTACTGTAGAATAAGCCCCCTCCCTTCCCCAATGGCCACTGTAAAAAGGTGATAATCCAGGCATAAGTGATACACACTCTCTTTGTATCAACGCCCTCTCCTCCTTAGGCCCTATACAATGCATTGGTTTTGCTTTTTTGACAGATCACACTTACTGTTTCTCCATTTATTTATCTTACTACAATAGCTTTTTAATTTTCCTATATGTGTCATTATATTTATAAGGTAAGACAAAATATTGATTTTCTTTTACTTGAAAATAGGTGTAGATTTAGTTTCAGAGATCAAATATTAACCTAAAATCCACCTTGCATTCTTTTTGGCTGGAAATAGTTTTTTACATAAGCTATTGGTAGATATATTATCACTCTATACCATTTTCTGGCAAAGAAAAGTTGCAAATTTTGTCACAAATGCATATAGTAACATAGTATATAAGGCCGAAAAAAAAGACATTTGTCCATCCAGTTCGGCCTGTTATCCTGCAAGTTGATCCAGAGGAAGGCAAAAAATATATAATGTGAGGTAGAAGCCAATTTTTCCCACTTAAGGAGAAAAAAATTCCTACCCTACTCCAATCAGGCAATCAGAATAACTCTCTGGATCAACGACCCATCTCCAGTAGCTATAACCTGTAATATTATTACACTCCAGAAATACATCCAGGCCCCTCTTGAACTCTTTTAGTGAACTCACCATCACCACCTCCTCAGGCAGAGAGTTGGATACATGTTCTCATGTTCTCTCAGAGGATGGATACATGTTCTCATTCTGTTTATGCCAAATTCGGACTCTACCATTTGAATGTCTCAACAGAAATCGAGACTCATCAGACCAGGCAACATTTTTCCAGTCTTCAACAGTCCAATTTTGGTGAGCTTGTGCAAATTGTAGCCTCTTTTTCCTATTTGTAGTGGAGATGAGTGGTACCCGGTGGGGTCTTCTGCTGTTGTAGCCCATCCGCCTCAAGGTTGTGCGTGTTGTGGCTTCACAAATGCTTTGCTGCATACCTCGGTTGTAACGAGTGGTTATTTCAGTCAACGTTGCTCTTCTATCAGCTTGAATCAGTCAGCCAATTCTCCTCTGACCTCTAGCATCCACAAGGCATTTTTGCCCACAGGACTGCCGCATACTGGATGTTTTTCCCTTTTCACACCATTCTTTGTAAACCCTAGAAATGGTTGTGCGTGAAAATCCTAGTAACTGAGCAGATTGTGAAATACTCAGACCGGCACGTCTGGCACCAACAACCATGCCACGCTCAAAATTGCTTAAATCACCTTTCTTTCCCATTCTGACATTCAGTTTGGAGTTCAGGAGATTGTCTTGACCAAGACCACACCCCTAAATGCATTAAAGCATGTGATTGGTTGACTAGATAATTGCATTAATGTGAAATAGAACAGATGTTCCTAATAATTCTTTAGGTGAGTGTATATATATATATATATATATACACTGCTCAAAAAAATAAAGTGAACACTTAAACAACACAATGTAACTCCAAGTCAATCACACTTGTGTGAAATCAAACTGTCCACTTAGGAAGCAACACTGAGTGACAATCAAATTCACATGCTGTTGTGCAAATGGGATAGACAACAGGTGGAAATTATAGGCAATGAGCAAGACACCCCCAATAAAGGAGTGGTTCTGCAGGTGGTGACCACAGACCATTTCTCAGTTCCTATGCTTCCTGGCTGATGTTTTGGTCACTTTTGAATGCTGGCAGGGCTTTCACTCTAGTGGTAGCATGAGACGGAGTCTACAACCCACACAAGTGGCTCAGGTAGAGCAGCTTATCCAGGATGGCACATCAATGCGAGCTGTGGCAAGAAGGTTTGCTGTGTCTGTCAGCGTAGTGTCCAGAGCATGGATGCACTACCAGGAGACAGGCCAGTACATCAGGAGACGTGGAGGAGGCCGTAGGAGGGCAACAACCCAGCAGCAGGACCGCTACCTCCGCCTTTGTGCAAGGAGGAACAGGAGGAGCACTGCCAGAGCCCTGCAAAATGACCTCCAGCAGGCCACAAATGTGCATGTGTCTGCTCAAACGGTCAGAAACAGACTCCATGAGGGTGATATGAGGGCCCGACGTCCACAGGTGGGGGTTGTGCTTACAGCCCAACACCGTGCAGGACGTTTGGCATTTGCCAGAGAACACCAAGATTGGCAAATTCACCACTGGCGCCCTGTGCTCTTCACAGATGAAAGCAGGTTCACACTGAGCACATGTGACAGACGTGACAGAGTCTGGAGACGCCGTGGAGAACGTTCTGCTGCCTGCAACATCCTCCAGCATGACCGGTTTGGCATTGGGTCAGTAATGGTGTGGGGTGGCATTTCTTTGGAGGGCCGCACAGCCCTCCATGTGCTCGCCAGAGGTAGCCTGACTGCCATTAGGTACCGAGATGAGATCCTCAGACCCCTTGTGAGACCATATGCTGGTGCGGTTGGCCCTGGGTTCCTCCTACTGCAAGACAATGCTAGACCTCATGTGGCTGGAGTGTGTCAGCAGTTCCTGCAAGACGAAGGCATTGATGCTATGGCATGGCCCGCCCGTTCCCCAGACCTGAATCCAATTGAGCACATCTTGGACATCATGTCTCGCTCTATCCACCAATGTCACAGACTGTCCAGGAGTTGGCAGATGCTTTAGTCCAGGTCTGGGAGGAGATCCCTCAGGAGACCGTCCGCCACCTCATCAGGAGCATGCACAGGCGTTGTAGGGAGGTCATACAGGCACGTGGAGGCCACACACACTACTGAGCCTCATTTTGACTTGTTTTAAGGACATTACATCAAAGTTGGATCAGCCTGTAGTGTGTTTTTCCACTTTAATTTTGAGTGTGACTCCAAATCCAGACCTCCAAGGGTTGAAAAATTTGATTTCCATTTTTAAATTTTTGTGTGATTTTGTTGTCAGCACATTCAACTATGTAAAGAACAAAGTATTTCAGAAGAATATTAAATTAACTCAGATCTAGGATGTGTTGTTTTTGTGTTCCCTTTATTTTTTTGAGCAGTGTATATATATATATATATATATATATATAAATATATATTTTTTTTTCCATGACACATTCTGTAGAGATTATGGTTCATTCTTCACACCACCCTCACCTGGCGAGTACTCAAAGGGAAAATCCTCACTGAGCATGCCGAAGTCACTCTTGACAACAGTGATCAAAGGGTTAAATGACAAGGATCGATCCTGGCTGTTATAGCGGGAGTTCGGCTCGGAATTAAAAATATTTTACTGTAGAATAAGCCCCCTCCCTTCCCCAATGGCCACTGTAAAAAGGTGATAATCCAGGCATAAGTGATACACACTCTCTTTGTATCAACGCCCTCTCCTCCTTAGGCCCTATACAATGCATTGGTTTTGCTTTTTTGACAGATCACACTTACTGTTTCTCCATTTATTTATCTTACTACAATAGCTTTTTAATTTTCCTATATGTGTCATTATATTTATAAGGTAAGACAAAATATTGATTTTCTTTTACTTGAAAATAGGTGTAGATTTAGTTTCAGAGATCAAATATTAACCTAAAATCCACCTTGCATTCTTTTTGGCTGGAAATAGTTTTTTACATAAGCTATTGGTAGATATATTATCACTCTATACCATTTTCTGGCAAAGAAAAGTTGCAAATTTTGTCACAAATGCATATAGTAACATAGTATATAAGGCCGAAAAAAAAGACATTTGTCCATCCAGTTCGGCCTGTTATCCTGCAAGTTGATCCAGAGGAAGGCAAAAAATATATAATGTGAGGTAGAAGCCAATTTTTCCCACTTAAGGAGAAAAAAATTCCTACCCTACTCCAATCAGGCAATCAGAATAACTCTCTGGATCAACGACCCATCTCCAGTAGCTATAACCTGTAATATTATTACACTCCAGAAATACATCCAGGCCCCTCTTGAACTCTTTTAGTGAACTCACCATCACCACCTCCTCAGGCAGAGAGTTCCATAGTCTCACTGCTCTTTTCGTAAAGAATCCTCCTCAATGTTTGTGTACAAACCTTCTTTCCTCCAGATGCAGAGGATGTCCCCTTGTCACAGTCACAGTCCTGGGGATAAATAGATAATAGGGGAGATCTCTGTACTGACCCCTGATATATTTATACATAGTAATTAGATCTCAGATGTGCAATAAAATGTCTAACTTTTTTTTTTTTCCAATACCCTCTCCACTTTTTCCAAAAATAGCTGGGGCATGGGTGGGAGACACAGGAGGACCCTACATGGCCCAACTCATTTAACAACATGTGAGCCAGAAAAATAAAGCACAAACCCCTTCCCGACACATGACGTAATAGTAAGTCATGGCGGCAAGAGACTTCCCGCATTTTGGCATACTATTACGTCATGGTGATCTGGCGGGCACCTGAGCGGTGTGTTCCCAATCACTGCAGGAGCCCGGCAGTCCCTGATAGCCGAGCCCCTGCTGTATCCGCCGGCATCGTTATAAAAGCCGATGCCGGCGGATTAACCCCTTCTATGCCACGGTCAGCGCTGACCATGGCACAGAAGGGGTTTGCGGCGGGTGAGAGAGCCCATCGGGTCCCTGCGTTGCTGTGGCAGGAACCCGATGAGTTACAAGGCAGCCCGATGCCATGCAGAGGCTGCCCAATGCCTTGCATGGCATCGGGATATTCCTACTACAGGGGCCGAGGAGATCCAGCCCCAGGCAACCTGTTAGTGTATTACTCTGTGTAATACACTAACAGGCAATGCATTACAATACAGATGTATTGTAATTCCAAGAGCAAAAGAGATAGTTGTTTCCAGCTTCAGCGTATAAAAGTTTTCTTTATTCAGCTTGTGGTATAAAATCCGACACAAAATCACATGGAGAGACACGGACAGATTGTGACGCGTTTCGGGCTGTGGTATTGAGCCCTTCTTCAAGACAATACATCAGTGTACTAAAAACAAAAGCTTTATATACCACACAAATGGATATGCTCCTCCTTCTTCAATTACTGAATTGATTGGAGACTGTGTCCCAGACCCAGGTGCTGCTGGATTAGGAGAACCTCCCAGGAACATATGGGTGGGGACACAGTGCTTCAACAAAAACTTTCACATACAAAGAAGCCAATACATGTATATACATATATATATATATATATATATATATATATATATAATAATACACTACATATACTGCAAGGTTAAATCATGCTTTCTATTCAAACCCTTCGGTATGCAAGTGTCTAAAATGAACATCCAGTATGTTTCCCTACTTAGAAGTTTTTGTTTGCTATCACCTCCTCTGACAGGTGTGGAGGCCACCTCCACTCCCTGTACAGAAAACGCAGAGGTATCGCCCTTGTGAACAGTGGCAAAATGTCTGGTTGCCGCTGAGACATTACGAGACAAAAAATGAGGGACATCACTCAAATGTTTTCTAATGCGCTCCTTCAGTTCATTAGTGGTACACCCGACATATTGTAAATTACATATTTTACATGTTATAACATAAACCACATGGTCTGTTTTACAGTTTATATATTGTTTCAGCAGATGTTTTTTATTATTTGCCGTGGATGTAACCTCTTTTGAAATGGACATATGTCGACAGCAGATACATTTTTTGCTGCCGCATTTATAGTTCCCATTTATTTTAGGCCACATGCTTGTTCTAGGAGAATTTTCCCTAAACAAGCTAGGGCTGATTTTTTGGCCCACTGTAGGGGCTCTTTTTGCTACACATTTTACCCCTGTGGATACTATATTATGCCATTCTTTATTATAGTTTAGAACATGAAGATGTTTACGTATGATCTTACAGATCTTAAAATAATCTCTGCTATAATTAGTGGTAAAGATGATAGATTTTTCTTTGTTGGTAATTTTTTCTTTTTCTTTTTTCAATGTATTTTTACACTCCCTATCATCTGTATCCCCATTCTCATTTTTATTCTCATTGTCCATGTTCTTATTTATATAACTTTTTGGAAAAATAAGGGTTTCTCTGTTTTTTGATCTGGCAAAATTGATACCTCTATTGATATTGGTTTGGGTGTAACCTCTTATTTTTAATCTTGCTGCAATATTTTCAGCCTCTCTTTCAAAAAGCTCTTGAGTGGAGCAATTCCTCCTGGCCCTTATCATTTCTCCTTTTGGGATGTTTTTCAGGACGTGTGGTGGATGGCAGGAGGAGGCAGAGAGAATAGTGTTACCAGCTGTAGGCTTCCTATGGGTGTATGTAACCACCCTGCTGGTGTGATTATCACCCTCCAGACATAGATCCAGAAAAACAATTTTCTCTGGGTCGCTGGAAAAGGTGAATTTTATTGATGCAGTACAGTTGTTAAAATATTCTATGCACTCAGCTATTCTCTCTGTGTCCCCCTGCCATACCCACAACATATCGTCGATATAACGACCATACCATTTAAAATCTTCTTTATATGGATTGTGGTCAGAAAAAAGAAAATTATTCTCCCACCACGCCATATATATATTTGCTATTGACGGTGAGTATTTAGCTCCCATAGGGATTCCTGACTGTTGTAAATAATATTTTTTGTTGAACATAAAAAAATTATGTCTCATCAAGAAATCAATAACCGAGCATAAAAATTCCTGCAACTCCAAAGTATAATTACTATAATGTTCCAAAAACCATTTTAAAGCGACAATTGCAGATTGGTGGGGAATGTTCGTATATAATGAAGAGATGTCTGCTGTTACCCATGTATAGTTTTTATGCCAGTCAAAAGAGAGAAAATTTCCCAAGACTGTGCCAGTATCTCTTAGATACCCCGGTATTAAAGGCACAAGTGGTTGTAACAGGGAATCTGCCCACTCCGATAATTTTTCGGAGTAAGAGCCGATACTTGCCACAATTGGGCGTAGTGGAGGAGGGAAACCTGGTTTATGGACTTTGGGGAGCGCGTGAAAAATGGGTGTAATTGCATGTTCCACATACATATACTCGACTTCTCTTTTAGATAATATGCCTAGAGAGTGACCCCTATCCAAAATAGTATTAAGTATTTTCTGACAAGGGAGGAGAGGGCTGCAATCCAATGAAAGATAGACGTTGGAGTCTTTTAATAATTCCAGAATCTGATTCTTATAAAGCTCACTATCAAGGATTACGACCGCTCCTCCCTTGTCAGCTTTCCGTATCACAACATCTTGCATATTTTGTAATTCCAGAAAGGCTTTATGTTCGTTTTTTGTCAGATTATTTTTCAACACTTTTTCATCTGACATAGCTTTCAAAGCACACAGATCCCTCTGGATTAAATCCTGAAATCTGTCAAGGGCCTCGGATCGGGACTGTATGGGATAGAAGCTCTTATTAGAGGTCTTATATGTAGTAGATCTATTATGCAGACAGTCCCCATCCGGGTCCCCACACATCTCCTGGAGGGAAGCAATTTGCACCAGGTCTGCAAAGGTAAAACATGGACACATATTTTCAATCAAAACATCACTTTTAACATTTGATGTATTCTCTGTTATAACACTAATATCCTCATCAACAGACGAGAAATGTTTCTTTAGTGTCAGTTTCCTAGCAAGTTTGTTGACATCTATTATTGTATGATACAGGTCAAAACGAGTGTATACGAGTGTATTACTGTACAGCAGCGGCGGCACGAAGCACATGGCGTCATAGCAACCAATGACGCCGTGCGCTCCTGGACTCAGCAGGAATCCAGGCCGGTATCTCACGGTCCGTGTTCCACGGAAGTGTGCATGAGGCTTAAAAATTAGAATGGGGATACAGATGATAGGGAGTGTAAAAATACATTGAAAAAAGAAAAAGAAAAAATTACCAACAAAGAAAAATCTATCATCTTTACCACTAATTATAGCAGAGATTATTTTAAGATCTGTAAGATCATACGTAAACATCTTCATGTTCTAAACTATAATGAAGAATGGCATAATATAGTATCCACAGGGGTAAAATGTGTAGCAAAAAGAGCCCCTACAGTGGGCCAAAAAATCAGCCCTAGCTTGTTTAGGGAAAATTCTCCTAGAACAAGCATGTGGCCTAAAATAAATGGGAACTATAAATGCGGCAGCAAAAAATGTATCTGCTGTCGACATATGTCCATTTCAAAAGAGGTTACATCCACGGCAAATAATAAAAAACATCTGCTGAAACAATATATAAACTGTAAAACAGACCATGTGGTTTATGTTATAACATGTAAAATATGTAATTTACAATATGTCGGGTGTACCACTAATGAACTGAAGGTGCGCATTAGAAAACATTTGAGTGATGTCCCTCATTTTTTGTCTCGTAATGTCTCAGCGGCAACCAGACATTTTGCCACTGTTCACAAGGGCGATACCTCAGCGTTTTCTGTACAGGGAGTGGAGGTGGCCTCCACACCTGTCAGAGGAGGTGATCGCAAACAAAAACTTCTAAGTAGGGAAACATACTGGATGTTCATTTTAGACACTTGCATACCGAAGGGTTTGAATAGAAAGCATGATTTAACCTTGCAGTATATGTAGTGTATTATTATATATCTATATATATACATGTATTGGCTTCTTTGTATGTGAAAGTTTTTGTTGAAGCACTGTGTCCCCACCCATATGTTCCTGGGAGGTTCTCCTAATCCAGCAGCACCTGGGTCTGGGACACAGTCTCCAATCAATTCAGTAATTGAAGGAGGAGCATATCCATTTGTGTGGTATATAAAGCTTTTGTTTTTAGTACACTGATGTATTGTCTTGAAGAAGGGCTCAATACCACAGCCCGAAACGCGTCACAATCTGTCCGTGTCTCTCCATGTGATTTTGTGTCGGATTTTATACCACAAGCTGAATAAAGAAAACTTTTATACGCTGAAGCTGGAAACAACTATCTCTTTTGCTCTTGGACTTATCAAGTGTGGCTAGGTTCAAGCCACTTCTTTTCCGTGCTTCACACAGGTGACTAAAGGTGAGAGCTGCTAAAACCCTTTCTCCTATCATAGATGTATTGTAATGCATTGCAGAGGGGATCAGACCTTCAAAAGTTGAAGTCCCAGAGTGGGACAGAAATAAAGTAAAAAAAAAGTTGAAAAAGTGTTTTTAAAGGGAACCTGTCACCAACTTTATTCTGCCCATATTAACAGCAGCATAAAGTAGAGACAGGTGAGTTGATTTCAGTGGTCTGTCATTTAAAAGTTAAAAGTAAGTGGTTGCCGAAAACCATCATCACAAGCATGGCAGACTGGGCCTGGAAAAGAGTCCCGGCCACCTGATAAGAGTCATGGTTTTACATAAATTTCTGCTCTCCCTGCCCACCTGCTGATGACTGACCAGCTTATACCTGGTTTTCTCCTCTAGGAGAGAACTGCCAATCATCAGCAGATGGGTGAGAGTGCAGGAGATTAGGAATAACCATGACTCTTCTCAGGTAGATTTGACTCTTTTCAAGGCCTGTGCTGCAATGATTATGATGCTTGTTCTCAGCAACTACGGTACTTACTTTTAGCTCATGAGTGACACACCGCTGAAATCAGAGCATCTGTCACTATTTTATGCTGCTCTCAGTGAGATTAGCATAAAGTTGATGACAGGTTCCATTTAATAAAAAAAAATTAGTTTAAAAAAAATGAAAAAAATGCCCCTTCCCCCAGATTTTATAATAAAAAATAGAAGAAAAAACACACATATTAGGTATCGCCGTGTCTGTAATGATCGGCTCTATAAATATATCACATGATTCACCCCGTCCGATAAACACCGTAAAAAAATAAAAACTGTGTAAAAAAAAAGCCATTTTTGTCACCTTACATCACAAAAAGTGCAACACCAAGCGATCAAAAAGGCGTATGCCCCCAAAATGGTACCAATAAAACTGTCACCTCATCCTTCAAAAAACGAGTCCCTACATAAGACAATCTCCCCAAAAATTATAAAAATATAGCTCTCAGAATATGGAGACACTATAACATAATTTTTTTGTTTAAAAAAAATGCTATTATTGTATTAAAGTCAAATAAATAAAATATAGTAGACATATTAGTTATTTTCACGTCTGTAACAACCTGCTCTATAAAAATATCACATGACCTAACCCCTCAGGCGAACACCGTAAAAATAATTTAATTAAAAACAGTGCCAAATAAGTCATTCTTTGTCACCTAACATCACATAAAGTGCAACACCAAGTGATTAAAAAGGTGTATGCCCCCAAAATAGTGCTAATCAAACCGTCACCTCATTCTGCAAAAAATCAGAACCTACCTTAGACAATCGGTCAAAAAATAAAAAGATTATGGCTCTCAGACTATGGAGACATTTTTTAGTTTCAAAAATGCTATTATTGTGTAAAATTTAAATAGATAAGAAAAAGCTTAAATATTAGGTATTTCTGCGTCCGTAACGACCTGCTATATAAAAATATGACATGACCTAAACCCTCAGGAAAACACTGTTAAAATAAATAAATAAAAACTGTGCCAAAACAACAAATTTTTTGTTCGCCTTGCCCCATAAAGTATAATATTGAATGATCAAAAAAATCATATGTACCCAAAAATAGTACCAGTAAAAATGTCAACTCTTCCTGAAAAAAACGAGCCCCTGCACGGCGGAAAAATTAAAAATATATGGCGTTTTAGAAAATGTAGACACAAAAACATAATTTTTTTTCAAAAATGCTTTATTATGTAAAACTGAAACAAACAAAGTAGACATATTTGATATCATTGCATCCATAACCTGCTCTATAAAAATAGCACATGATCTATCCTGTCAGATGAACGTTGTAAAAAAAAAAAAAAAAAAAACAGTGCCAAAACAGACATTTTTTGGTTACCTTTTCTTACAAAAAATGTAATATAGAGCGACTTAAAATCATATGTATCCCAAAATAGTACCCATAAAACTGTCACCCTATCCCATAGTTTCCAAAATAAGGTCACTTTTGGGAGTTTCTACTGTAGGAGTGCATCAAGTGGGCTTCAAATGGGATATGGTGTTTAAAAACCAGTCCAGCAAAATCTACCTTCCAGAAAGCATACGCACTCCTTTTCTTCTGCGCCCTGCCGTGTGCCCTTACATCAGTTTAGGACCACATATTGGGTGCTTCTGTAAACCGCAGAATCGGGTTAATAAATATTTTGTTATGTTTGGCTGTTAACCCTCGATATGTTAAAGAAAAAAATGGATTAAAAGGAAATATTTGCCAAAAAAGTGAAATTTAGAAATTTCATCTCCATTTTCCTTTAATTCTTGTGGAACACCTAAAGGGTTAACAAAGTTTGTAAAATCCGTTTTGAGTAACTTAAGGGGTGCAGTTTCTACAATGGGGTCATTTATGGGGGGTTTCTACTATGTGAGCCCCACAAAGTGATTTCAGAACTGAACTGGTCCTTAAAAAGTGGGTTTTGGAAATTTCCTTAAAAATTTTAAGAATTGCTTATAAAATAAATTCTAAGCCTTCTAGCATCCTAAAAAAATAAAATGACATTTACAAAATGATGCCAACATAAAGTAGACATATGGACAATGTTAAGTAATAAATATTTTTTGACTCTTAGGTATCACTTTCTGTTTTAAAAGCAGAGAAATTTAAATTTTTAAAATTGCCAATTTTTCAACATTTTTGGTAAATTTGGGATTTTTTCATAACTAACGGGGAAATATAGTACAATGTATATAGTCATAAAGTACAATGTGTCACGAGAAAACAATCTCAGAATGGCTTGGATAAATAAAAGTGTTCCAAAGTTATTACCAAATAAAATGACACATGTCAGATTTGCAAAAAATGGCCTGGGCAGGAGGGTGAAAACTTGTCCGGGGTTGAACGGGTTAAATTGACTTTCTACTCCAGCTCCTGGCTGAGGTAAATTTTGACTCTGGGTCAAGGGCAATTTTGACTCTGGGTCAAGGGACTCATGGGTGCGGCTCTTAATAATTGAGGCACATCTTGCAACTGTGGAGGACACATTAAGACTGGGGTATACAATGCCATTCTTAATTAATCTCCCCCTATGTCTCTAGTGATCTATTAAGTCACAATTCAATATAATTACCTGAATGCAGTGTTGGACTAGATAGTTATCCTTTAATGTAATTAATAAATAATATGACGATCATAATGGTAATAAAGTTCTTTTTTTGGCTTGCCATGACTGTCTGCCTTCATACCTTACTATTAGGAAATATTTTATTAATGAAAGTTTAAACATGGTCTTCATTTGTCTGTATTACTCATACGAAAAAATAGGGGCCCTAGTCTTCTGCATTAGGAATTCAGCAAGGAATATTTTATAACTAGCTTTTATATAGTTTTTTATAGTTTATAGTTAAGTGTCATTGGGAATGACATTACAATCTTAAAGGCCTTAAGGGAAATATGTTAATTAAGGCTTGGGAAGAAAAAGTGGAAGCCTGTGCTTGGCAGTCTTCACAAGAACATCCATTCAGAAAGTTCCCAGTCCTAAATATTATGAGATTATAAATTATTCCCAGAAATTATTATCCCTCCTATGCCAGTTTTCTGGTGTGAAAAAGTATTTGTACACCACCCTCACGACTTTCCAAAAAGAGGGATGGTAGGGGCAGAGTGTGAGTGGGGCCATCGTGGCTATCATCATTTACACCAGTTCACCAGTTTTCTGAGTATATGACGACTGAAATCTACGCTAGCTATAAACTGGCATATATTGCATTTTAGGCAGACAGAGGAATGCACTTCTTCAAAAATGAAGTGCAGGTGATATCAAAGATAAATAATTGATCATTCTGTTTAAAAGCATCTTTTCTAGTGTTTATGTTGGTAATTTGTGTTTCTTTTGGGAAAAAAGGATCAGACTGAATTATTTTCCAGTGATTGGAAAATGTATGAAAAAATGTTGGAACATCTTTCTGTGCAAATGCACCTAGTAGTATTGCTTTACCACTAGGTGTTGTGATCATATGCAGGTTTTCCTATTCGGAAAAATGTACGTGTATCACCCTGTCTCTGCTTCTTTTGTGAGAAAAACATGTTCCCATTGTAGAAGTTCAATTTCATATACTGTAAATGTGTTTTGCTATATTTTTTCTCTATTGAAGGGGTTTTCCGAGATTTTGATACGGATGACCTATCCTCAGGATAAGTCCTCAGTATCTGATCGGTGGGGGTCTGACACCTGAGACCCCCGCTGATTAGCTGTTTGAGAAGGTTCGGTGCTCCTGTGAGCCACAGCCTTCTCGCAGATTACCAAGCACAGCACCCTACATTGTATAGCGGCTCTGCTTGGTATTGTGCTCAGTCCTATTCACTTGTATGGGGCTGAGCACAAAACCTAGCACCGATGCTATACAATGTAACATAGTAACATAGTACATAAGGCCGAAAAAAGACATTTGTCCATCCAGTTCGGCCTGTCATCCTACAAGTTGATCCAGAGGAAGGCAAAAAAACCCTGTGAGGTAGAAGCCAATTTTCCTCACTTTAGGGGAATAAAAAATTCCTTCCCGACTCCAATCAGGCAATCAGAATAACTCCCTGGATCAACGACCCCTCTCTAGTAGCTATAGCCTGTAATATTATTACACTCCAGAAATACATCCAGGCCCCTCTTGAATTCCTTTATTGTACTCACCATCACCACCTCCTCAGGCAGAGAGTTCCATAGTCTCACTGCTCTTACCGTAAAGAACCCTTTTCTATGTTTGTGTACAAACCTTCTTTCCTCTAAACGCAGAGGATGTCCCCTCGTCACAGTCACAGTCCTGGGGATAAATAGATGATGGGATAGATCTCTGTACTGCCCTCTGATATATTTATACATAGTAATTAGATCTCCCCTCAGTCGTCTTTTTTCTAACGTGAATAACCCTAATTTTGATAATCTTTCAGGGTACTGTAGTTGCCCCATTCCAGTTATTACTTTAGTTGCCCTCCTCTGGACCCTCTCCAGCTCTGCTATGTCTGCCTTGTTTACAGGAGCCCAGAACTGTACACAGTACTCCATGTGTGGTCTGACCAGTGATTTGTAAAGTAGTAGGAATATGTTCTCATCACGGGCATCTATGCCCCTTTTGATGCAACCCATTATCTTATTGGCCTTGGCAGCCGCTGCCTGACACTGTTTTTTGCAGCTTAGTTTGCTGTTTATTAAAATTCCTAGATCCTTTTCCATGTCAGTGTTACCGAGTGTTTTACCATTTAGTATGTACGGGTGACTTGCATTATTCCTTCCCATGTGCATAACTTTACATTTCTCAGTGTTAAACCTCATCTGCCACTTATCTGCCCAAGCCTCCAATCTATCCAGATCCCTCTGTAGTAGTATACTGTCCTCTTCAGTGTTAATTACTTTACACAGTTTAGTGTCATCTGCGAAAATTGATATTTTACTATGCAAGCCTTCTACAAGATCATTAATAAATATATTGAAGAGAATAGGGCCCAATACTGACCCCTGAGGTACTCCACTAGTGACAGTGACCCAATCTGAGTATGTACCGTTAATAACCACCCTCTGTTTTCTATCATTGAGCCAGTTACTTACCCACTTACAGACGTTTTCTCCGAGTCCGAGCATTCTCATTTTATATACTAACCTTTTATGAGGTACAGTGTCAAATGCTTTGGAGAAGTCCAGATACACGACATCCATTGATTCGCCGCTGTCAAGTCTAGTACTTACCTCCTCATAGAAACTGATTAAATTAGTTTGACATGACCGATCCCTCACGAAGCCATGCTGATATGGCGTTATTTGCTTATTTCCCATAAGATGCTCTAACATAGCATCTCTCAGAAAACCTTCAAACAGTTTACCCACAACAGATGTTAAACTTACCGGCCTATAGTTTCCAGGCTCTGTTTTTGGACCCTTTTTGAATATTGGCACCACATTTGCCATGCGCCAATCCTGTGGGACATTCCCTGTCAGTACAGAGTCCGCAAATATCAGAAATAAGGGTCTGGCTATGACATTACTTAATTCCCTTAGGATACGGGTGTGTATGCCATCCGGTCCTGGCGATTTGTCTATTTTGATTTTTTTAAGTCGCTGTTGTACTTCTTCCTGGGTCAGACAGGACACTTTTAATGGCGAATTTATTTCAGCATTCAGCATTTCATCTGACAGTTTATTTTCCTCAGTGAATACATTGGAGAAAAAAATATTTAGCAGCTTTGCTTTCTCCTCGTCGCTCTCTGCGACTCCCCCCTCATTACTCTTTAAAGGGCCGACACCTTCAGATTTATACTTTTTAACATTTATATAATTGAAGAACATTTTAGGGTTAGTTTTACTCTGTTTGGCAATTAATCTCTCGGTCTCTAGTTTGGCCGCTTTTATTTGTTTTTTACATGTTCTGTTTTTTTCCTTATAGTTTTTCAGTGCTTCCGTGCTACCCTCCTGTTTTAGGGTTTTATATGCTTTCTTTTTGTCATTTATTGCTTTCTTTACAGTTCTGTTTATCCACATTGGTTTCTTTTTGTTCCTTAACCTTTTATTCCCATACGGTATGTACCTCTCACAATGAGATTTTAGGATGTTTTTAAAGATATCCCATTTTTTGGCTGTATTTTTATTTTTGAGGACTTTGTCCCAGTTAGTTAGGCCTATGGCCTCTCTTAGTTGGCTAAATTTAGCTTTTTTGAAGTTTGGTATTTTTGTTTCTCCCTGTAGAAACGCTCTTTTGAATGATAATTGGAAGGTTATTACTTTATGGTCACTATTTCCCAGGTGTCCCCCAACCTGCACGTCTGTTGTTCTGTCAGGTCTATTGGTTAATATTAAGTCCAGTATGGCCGTCCCTCTAGTCGGGTCCTGAACCAGTTGGGAGAGATAATGGTCTTTGGTTATTGCCAAGAATCTGTTTCCTTTATGAGATATATGGCACTGTGCTTTGTAAACTGCAAGAAGGAGCACCAGTTCTCAAACAGCTGATCAGTGGGGATCCCAGGTATCAGACCCCCACTGATCAGATACTGATAACCTATCTAGAGGATAGGTCATCAGTAAAAAAAAATCTTGGAGAACCCCTTTAAGGAATGCATATCTGTTAGCATCACAGAATGTCCACTCTCTTTTTTTGGCCATAAAATCACCAGGGTTCCAGAAGTATTGATTAAAGGTTTTATCACTAGGGCCTGTACTTGGCATCAGAATAACATTTTCCTTCTTGTTGAAGTGCCTGTAGTGTGTCTGCCATGAGGGCCTGAGAAAAGCATGACAATGGCTGACCTTCAAAGGAAATATGATTCATCAAAACAAAGCCCATCAGAATTGATATTTGGAGTGACGCACATAGGTAGTTATGATAAGGGAGAATAGTCCTAATATATATGTTGAATTCACAGCCACATAATGAGAGGAACTAGGTACCCAGAATTAGCTATTGTCTAAAATCATGGTTCTCTCTCATATAAAATAGTGTTTGGTATGCCCTGGTCGGTAAATGTATGCTCAGGTGATTGCAGATACTATTATATTTCTAGGAGATTTTTGCAAGGATATATGACCATTTCTGGATTTCTCAATAGAAATATAATTGTGTAAGGGGAAGAGTATGCTTTATTATCATAAGAACTGCCTCCTCTCAGTGACACCACTAGCCAGTGGATGGGAGGGAAAATGAATGGGTTTAAATTGCCAGGATCCATATCTTGATTGGAATGACTGCCTATATTTTCAGCTGTCCCCACAGCTTAGGATATCACTGCTGTACATCAGTAAGCTTTAACCCCTTCACGCAACATCACGTACATGTACGTGGGGGAATGTGGTGCCTCACCGCATCCCCACGTGCATGTACGTGATCGGGTTTCACTGTCAGCGCAGGGAGCGAAGCGCTGAAGCTTCAGTGAAGCCGGCGTGCTGGGGTTGCTAGGCAACCAGAGAAGCCGGCAGGAGCTGTATTGTAGCTCTGACCCGCCCACGATCGCTGTGATTGGTCCATTACTGAAGAGGGACCAATCACAGCGCATCGGGGCAGGTAAGGGGGGGTTAGGGAGGGACTATGTGCTTCTCCTTCTCTGATCGCCCCAAATCCTGTCAGGGAAGCGATCAGAGAAGGAGAAAGTGTGAAAATATTCCCCACCTATGACGAGTATACTCGTCATGGCGCACTGCTACTTAGCGCGCCATGATGAGTATACATGTCATGGCATAAACTGTCACCATGTCTGCAGACATGGTGACAGCGCTGAGATCCCGGCTGTCACACACAGCCGGGCACCTTAGGTCAATGCCCAGGGGGGTCCTGTGACCCCCCCATGTCGGCGATCGCTGCAAACCGCAGGTCAATTCAGACCTGCGGTTTGAAGCGCTTTCTGCGGTTTCTGATCCCTGCGGTCCCTGACCGCGGGGATCAGAAACTTTAGTATGCCCAAAATAAAGATGTTTCACCCCCCCTACACCCCTGAATGATGTTATGTGGGCGGGTGGTGCAGGGGGGGTGTCGCAGGAGGTGCGGTAAGGTGCGGGAGGCGGGCGGTGCGGCAGGCGGGATCGCGATCCCCCGCCCGCCTCCCCTTCAATGATCGTTGGTGTCTAGTGGGGATACCAGGGTGCCAGCACATTGCTGGCACCCTGGTATAAACGGCTGACATCTGCGATGCGATGTCAGCCGTTTAACCCTTTCCATACAGCGGTCCGTACGGACCGCTGTATGGAAAAGGTTAACAGCGCAGGGAGCTCCCTCCCTCTCCCATCGGGGGGCTGCTGTGCCTTTGCAGCCCCCCGATGGGAGAGGGAGAGAGCTCCCAGAGAGCCCCCCTCAGCCCTGTACTTACCCTTCCCCGTCTGCGCAGTTCTGACCAGTACTGAGCAGACGGGGAAGGTTCCCATGGCAACAGGACGCCTCTCAGGCGTCCTGCTGTCCATGGTGCTGAACAGATCTATGCTAAAAGGCATAGATCTGTTCAGACAAGTGTAAAATACAGTACAGAACAATATATATTGTTCTGTACTGTATTATACAGACATCAGACCCACTGGATCTTCAAGAACCAAGTGGGTCTGGGTCAAAAAAAAAGTAAAAAAAAGTGAAAAAAGTAAAGTTTAAAAAAAACACATTTATCACTGAATAAAAAAATAAAATAAAAAATACACTACACATATTAGGTATCGCCGCGTCCGTAACGACCTGATCTATAAAACGGTCATGTTACTTTCCCTGCACGGTGAACGCCATAAAAATAAAAAAATAAAAACTATGAGGAAATTGAAATTTTGCCCACCTTACTTCCCAAAAAAGATAATAAAAGTGATCAAAAAAGTCGCATGTACGCCAAAAAAGTACCAATCAAACCGTCACCTCATCGCACAAAAAATGAGCCCTTACATAAGACAATGGCCCAAAAAATAAAAAAACTATGGGTCTCAGACTATGGAGATACTAAAACATGATTTTTTTTTTTGTTTCAAAAATATTATTGTGTAAAACCCTGATAAATTATAAAAAGGTAGACATATTAGGTATTTCCATGTCTGTAAGAACCTGATCTATAAAAATACCACATGAACTAACCTCTCAGATGAACACTGTAAAAAAAATTAAATAAAAACGGTGTCAAAAAAGCTATATTTTTGGTACCTTACATCACAAAAAGTGTAATAGCAAGCGATCAAAAAGTCATGTGCACCCCAAAATAGTGCCAATCTAACCGTCATCTCATCCCGCAAAAATGATACCCAACCTGAGACAATCGCCAAAAAACTGAAAAAACTATGGCTCTCAGACTACGGAGACACTAAAACATGTTTTTTTTTTGTGTCAAAAATGATATTATTGTGTAAAACCTAAATAAATAAAAAAGTATACATATTAGGTATCGTCACGTCCGTAAGAACCTGCTCTATAAAAATAGCACATGATCTAACCTGTCAGATGAACGTTGTAAATAATAAAAAATAAAAACAGTGCCAAAACAGCTATTTTTTGGCAAATTTTCCATTTTAATTCATTTTTCCCATAACAAAGCAAGGGTTAACAGCCAAACAAAACTCAATATTTATTGCCCTGATTCTTTAGTTTATAGAAATGCCCCATATGTGGTCGTAAACTGCTGTATGGCCACACGGCAGGGCGCAGAAGGAAAGGAGCGCCATATGGTTTTTGGAAGGCAGTTTTTGCTGGACTGGTTTTTTGACACCATGTCCCATTTGAAGCCCCCCCGATGCACCCCTAGAGTATAAACTCCAAAAAATGACCCTATTTTGGAAACTACACCCCTCAAGGTATTCAAAACTGATTTTACAAACTTTGTTAACCCTTTAAGTGTTCCACAAGAGTTAATGGCAAATGGAGATGAAATTTCTGAATTTCTATTTTTTGTTACTTTGCCTCACAAAAAAGTGTAATATAGAGCAACCAAAAATCATATGTACCCTAAAATAGTACCAACAAAACTGCCACCTTATCCCGTAGTTTCCAAAATGGGGCCACTTTTTTGGAGTTTCTAACCTAGGGGTGCATCAGGGGGCTTTAAATGGGACATGGTGTCTAAAAACAATCCAGCAAAATCTGCCTTCCAGAAACCATATGGTGTTCCTTTCCTTCTGCGCCCTGCCGTGTGGCCATACAGCAGTTTACGACCACATATGGGGTGTTTCTGTAAACTACAGAATCAGGGCCATAAATAATGAGTTTTGTTTGGCTGTTAACCCTTGCTTTGTAACTGGAAAAAAAATATTAAAATGGAAAATCTGCCAAAAATGTGAAATTTTGAAATTGTGTCTCTATTTTCCATTAAATCTTGTGCAACACCTAAAGGGTTAACAAAGTTTGTAAAATCAGTTTTGAATACCTTGAGGGGTGTAGTTTCTTAGATGGGGTCACTTTTATGGAGTTTCTACTCTAGGGGTGCATCAGGGGGGCTTCAAATGGGACATGGTGTAAAAAAAACAGTCCAGCAAAATTAGCCCTCCAGAAACCAAACGGCGCACCTTTCACTCTACGCCCCGCTGTGTGGTCCTACAGTAGTTTATGGCCACATATGGGGTGTTTCTGTGAACATCAGAGTCAGGGCAATAAAGATACAGTCTTGTTTGGCTGTTAACCCTTGCTTTGTTAGTGGAAAAAATGGGTTAAAATTGAAAATTAGGCAAAAAAAAGAAATTCTCAAATTTCATCTCCATTTGCCAATAACTCTTGTGCAACACCTAAAGGGTTAATGACGTATGTAAAATCAGTTTTGAATACCTTGAGGGGTGTAGTTTCTTAGATGGGGTCACTTTTAGGGAGTTTCTACTCTAGGGGTGCATCAGGGGGCTTCAAATGGGACATGGTGTAAAAAAAACAGTCCAGCAAAATTAGCCCTCCAGAAACCAAACGGCGCACCTTTCACTCTACGCCCCGCTGTGTGGCCATACAGTAGTTTACGGCCACATATGGGGGGTTTCTGTGAACATCAGAGTCAGGGCAATAAAGCTACAGTCTTGTTTGGCTGTTAACCCTTGCTTTGTTAGTGGAAAAAATGGGTTAAAATTGAAAATTAGGCAAAAAAATGAAATTCTCAAATTTCATCTCCATTTGCCAATAACTCTTGTGCAACACCTAAAGGGTTAATGACGTATGTAAAATCAGTTTTGAATACCTTGAGGGGTGTAGTTTCTTATATGGGGTCACTTTTAGGGAGTTTCTACTCTAGGGGTGCATCAGGGGGCTTCAAATGGGACATGGTGTAAATAAACCAGTCCATAAAAATCTGCCTTCCAAAAACCAAACGGCGCACCTTTCACTCTACGCCCCGCTGTGTGGCCATACAGTAGTTTACGGCCACATATTGGGTGTTTCTGTAAACGGCAGAGTCAGGGCAATAAAGATACAGTCTTGTTTGGCTGTTAACCCTTGCTTTGTTAGTGTACAAAATGGGTTAAAATGAAAAATTAGACAAAAAAATGAAATTCTCAAATTTCCTCCCCATTTGCCAATAACTCTTGTGCAACACCTAAAGGGTTAACAATGTATGCAAAATCAGTTTTGAATACCTTGAGGGGTGTAGTTTCCTAGATGGGGTCATTTTTGGGTGGTTTCTATTATGCAAGCCTCGCAAAGTGACTTCAGACCTGAACTGGTCCCTAAAAATTGAGTTTTTGTAAATTTCGGAAAAATTTCAAGATTTGCTTCAAAACTTCTAAGCCTTATAACATCCCCAAAAAATAAAATATCATTCCCAAAACAATTCAAGCATGAAGTAGACATATGGGGAATGTAAAGTCATCACAATTTTTGGGGGTATTACTATGTATTACAGAAGTAAAGAAACTGAAACTTTGAAATTTGCAAATTTTTCCAAATTTTTGGTAAATTAGGTATTTTTTTGTGCAAAAAAAATTATTTTTTTGACTTCATTTTACCAGTGTCATGAAGTACAATATGTGACGAAAAAACAATCTCAGAATGGCCTGGATAAGTCAAAGCGTTTTAAAGTTATTAGCACTTAAAGTGACACTGGTCAGATTTCCAAAAAATGGCCTGGTCCTTAAGGTGAAAATGAGCCCGGTCCTGAAGGGGTTAATTCTGTTTCTTTTATCCCTTTTATTTTCACAAACTGTTGAATGCATTGTAATTGTATCTTTTTTTTCATCTTTTTATCTGATAATTAGTTTTTGTATTGCACTGCACTATTGTGTATTAAATTTAAAATATTGATGTACAGTACAGACCAAAAGTTTGGACACACCTTCTCATTCAAAGAGTTTTCTTTATTTTCATGACTATGAAGGCATCATAACTATGAATTAACACATGTGGAATTATATACATAACAGACAAGTGTGAAACAACTGAAAATATGTCATATTCTAGGTTCTTCAAAGTAGCCACCTTTTGCTTTGATTACTGCTTTGCACACTCTTGGCATTCTCTTGATGAGCTTCAAGAGGTAGTCCCCTGAAATGGTCTTCCAACAGTCTTGAAGGAGTTCCCAGAGATGCTTAGCACTTGTTGGCCCTTTTGCCTTCACTCTGCGGTCCAGCTCACCCCAAACCATCTCGATTGGGTTCAGGTCCGGTGACTGTGGAGGCCAGGTCATCTGGCGCAGCACCCCATCACTCTCCTTCATGGTCAAATAGCCCTTACTTTCAAAGTTTTCCCAATTTTTCGGCTGACTGACTGACCTTCATTTCTTAAAGTAATAATGGCCACTCGTTTTTCTCTACTTAGCTGCTTTTTTTTCTTGCCATAATACAAATTCTAACAGTCTATTCAGTAGGACTATCAGCTGTGTATCCACCTGACTTCTCCTCAACGCAACTGATGGTCCCAACCCCATTTATAAAGGCAAGAAATCCCACTTATTAAACCTGACAGGGCACACCTGTGAAGTGAAAACCATTTCAGGGGACTACCTCTTGAAGCTCATCAAGAGAATGCCAAGAGTGTGCAAAGCAGTAATCAAAGCAAAAGGTGGCTACTTTGAAGAACCTAGAATATGACATATTTTCAGTTGTTTCACACTTGTTTGTTATGTATATAATTCCACAAGTGTTAATTCATAGTTTTGATGCCTTCAGTGTGAATCTACAATTTTCATAGTCATGAAAATAAAGAAATCTCTTTGAATGAGAAGGTGTGTCCAAACTTTTGGTCTGTACTGTAGGTGATTCCTTGCAGTCTTGCAGAACTTGATATAACCTGTACCTGTTTTTTTAGGACTAATTGGCATTGAGAAAATCTGGAAACATAGGCCACTATTGCCTAGATAAGTGTAGGTGCTGGTAGCAATTGTATTATGAAATATTGGGGTGTTGGAAAACTATGAGAGTAATTTAGCATAATTCTGTCATCTAAAATAGGTGAACGTGAATTCATGTGGTAAATTAATAAGTAGGGATGAGCGAATCGACTTCGGATGAAACATCAAAAGTCGATTCGCATAAAACTTAGTTTAGTTTTACAGTAGAAATCAATTTATGAAGTTATTACCCAAAGTCTTGCGAGACTTCAAGAAAGTAATAACATAGGAGCTAATACATTCTAATACTGTAGGGAACTCCTGCTCTGTACAGTATTCAAATGAAGTTTTATGTGAATCGACTTCGGATGTTTCATCGGAAGTCGATTCGCTCATCCCTATTAATAAGCTCAGCAGTGTAATTTACCCTTGCGAAGTGACCTGAGATTAGGGATCGTCACACAACCCCTTCCCCATCTCCCATAGAAACCCTGCTAATCTCATAAACATCCGTTGTGTGTCCTCTCTTCTGTCTATTAACTGTATGTGCTGGAATCCACGGTCCGTGTGTAAAAAGCTGTCATACAGTACATTTGAAACTTCTTTCTAATTTTCTTGATGTGCTGGCCCTTGTAAGGAATATTCTTTTCTTTCCCTCTTAATAGTACCCCTGGTACAAGACTTCAGTATTCAGCTTGATTTGATTCTTATCTGGCGCCAGAGAGAGCAACGTTGACACAAGACACACTTCTGTGTAGTCTAAAGTCACTCTAAGTTTTTATTGATCTCGTGAGACATATATAGTCCTAATCTAATGACATGATGTTTAAGTTAACCAATTACAAAGTAACACACGTCTTAGCCAGCTACACATTTCAGTTATCTTATCTTTTAGCAGAGTCCAAGGCTATATGTGAGCAAAAACACTTAGCTTTTATGAAATAGTTTTCCAAGAACTCTTTACCCCCTATGTGTTACGTGATGATGTATTAATGTATATATAGTGATGAAATATAAGCTTATATAAGAAATAGATTTTGGACTGAAATAGAACCCTTCAATCCCCTCTTAAAAACACCATTTACATATAATGTGTTTTTTTTTTCATTTTGTTCCTTTCTAGTTTTTCCTTAGTTTGCTTGTAAGCCTTTAGATATTCCATATACCCTTCAGGAGTATAATCCTCAGGCTTTGTTGGGGCTGTGTTTACCTCTGCCGGAGTATAGAGAAATGTTGAGTGTACCCTTCTTTCGGCCACATTTTTACATATGGTAAGAAGGGAGGGCACACACTGTAGACAACAGCAGAGACACACTATTGCAGCGACCACGGCAAGTGCCACTCCTAAAACATACCTTATTTGACCAAAGTCAGATATCCAGCCAAAAAGCCAGTCCCACCAACCTTGGTCAACATCTTGTTTTATATGTTTAATCATCTCTTCTAGTTGGCCTATTTTATCTTTTATTCCACGGGAGTGATCTGATAAATTGAAACAACACATCCCTGCGAACGCTGAGCATCCTATACCATGTTGGAGCAATAAATAGTCAATAGTTGCCCTATTCTGCAAGATAGCCTTTTTATATGATTGTATATCCAGCAGCATATCTTGCAGAATTGCACTAGTGACATTTATCTGTTTTACCATAAAACAGGCAAGTTTTGATATTGTCCTGTGGTTATATATGGCCAACCCTGGTACCCCTATCAAAGACATCCCTAAACTCATGTATTCTGATCTAAAGAGGAGATTCACATTATAGTCACAATTTTCTGGTAGCTGTAGGGAAGTGTCTCTCGTGTGTCGTGTCTGCATTGCTGGGAATAGTGGTATCATTGCTAATGTCAACCTAGTTATTGTACAGGTTCCCTCTGTAATGTTGGCTGGTATATATGTGTGACTAGTATTTCCACAGGCCAATACTAATCCTGTTGGTAGAGGTACATGTTTGTCTAGGGATGGTACTGTTTTTGTAATATTACATTGCATATTCTTTCCTGATACTATCTTTTTACAACTTTCTAGATTTCTATCATATTACTTTGCAGAGTCACTTATGTAGGACAGTTATAACAAGCATGATAAGGATTTACATATCCATATTTAACATCATGATCCTGCAAATCTGTGTCATTCGATTGGAAACGTAGGAGCCCCGTCCATACGTCTACTGGGGTGGGGACTGCTACCAGACATGTATTCGAAATGTTAGATGCGGATAAAGTGGTTCGGAGACAGAAATCAGTTAAGTTCAGAGTTTTGGCCAGGTACAGCCATAAGTTCTCATTTGTCTTCCACAGATTGTCTTCCCTTCTGCATTCCGTTTTCAGGTATGTCTGTCTGTTCCACAGCCGTGGGACAGTAAGTAGGAGACACAAAATTGCAATTATTAAGGCACTGCATCTCAGCCATCTCGAGGAATTTCCTGACTGCGTCATCTCGTTGGGGGTCAAGGCTGTCTGCCTCCATTCCTGCCTCCTCTCTTTCTCTCACAAGCTTCACTCGGGTGGCGTGGATCCAAATTAGAGATTGTTCAGTCAGCACAGCTGTTCTGGTTACTGCAACCACGGTAGTAGGTGGGCCATATACGAAATCACCTTGAGCTCTTCCTTTCTTCAGTGTTTCGACCACCACCTCATCCTCCACCCTGTATGGGTGGGTGGGTTCCTGTGGAAGAGAAAGAGACTTACAAGCAACTTTTTTCCTCAGTTTTGTTAAGTACCTGTATCAATTTGGTGACATAGTCTTCCCTTATTAAATCAAGGTCTCCTCCCTGCACTATCATTGGGCCCAAGGGGTGGGGAAAGGCCTCCCCATGAGTATCTCAATGCTGTTATGTCCTACTCCGTGGAAATGTGCTATTAAGATGGAAGCACTGTGTTGGGGAATGCATAGCTTCCCCTCTTCGCAGACTAATCCTGTCTTAGGATTTTTCTGCAATACTGGATAACACCAGTCTTGCTGTTCCTGTTCAGTGGCATACCTTTGAAGATCATTAAGCATTTGCAACATCTCAGTGGTTGGAGGTGCCAGACATGGCATCTCCCAATGGTTTCACAAACCTGTGGGGTTGCATTTGGCCACTCATTTAGCCACCTTATCTGCCAGCGCATTGCCCTGTGAGACATGATCCTTACCATCTGCTGCCGTGAATCCTCTCCTTTGTCAAATCATACCATGGTCCCACACTACCCCATGTGCGTACCTACTCTCAGTATAAATGGTGACAGGTCTATCAGCATGTAGAATAAATGCACTAGTGAGTGCAATGAGCTCAGCTGCCTGCTGTGTTGAGTGTGGATGCCCTTGAGTAGGCCTACAACATCATGAGTGGTGTGCAAAATGGTGTAATGTCACATTGTGAAAGGAGTTGCCAACTCTACCATCATAGCACAGGCTGCAAGAGAACACAGACATGCCGGCATCCCTTGAACAGGGGTGGGCATTACCTTTGAGAAAAATACACAAGGACGCAACTTTCCTCCGTTTTCTTGTGTCAGTACACCCGCCATGGTTTTACAATTTTGGCGTGCAAACATGTGGAAGGGCATATTATAGTCAGGGAGACCCAGCCCTGGACTCAACATGAGTAAACATTTCAGATAATCAAATGCATTGTACATTTCAGAAGACCATTTAATCAAATCTGGATTTCCGTCCAGAGTGGCTTGCCTCAAAACATTGTCATAATAGGAGCAATCAGGAATCCATTGTCTACAGTAGTTTATCATACCAAGGAAAGATAACATTTCTTTCTTGGTGTGCGGGGTGACCAGACCTGCAATAGACTGGACTCTTTCTATGCTGATTCTCCTTTCACCTTTTGTGAGGACAAAGCCCAAGTGTTCAACCTACATTTTACACCATTGCATTTTCTTAAGTGTCACTTTGTGACCACATCCCGACAACCATTGTAAACCCTCCTGAATGCTTGCCTCCGCTGACATGCTACACAGTAACAGATCATCGACATATTGCAGCAGCACAGAACCTTGGGGGGGGGGAGGGGGTACCATTGTTTTAACGTGGCTTGGAGGACTATGCTGTACACTACAGGTGTCAGTTGCTGTGCACCAGGTCAGTTGACGTCCGTCAAAGGAAAAAGCAAAAAGTAGTCTGGTTATCTTATCAACTGGGATAGAAAAGAATGCATTTTTCAGATCTATCACACTGAACCAGACAGCGTCTGCAGGAATGGCAGATAATAATTAAGTGACATCAGGTACAACAGGGGCTATAGGCACAATGATGTTGTTGATGGCCCTTAAATCCTGTACAAAGCAAGTAGCACCATCTGCCTTTGTCACTGGATTCACGGGCGTGCTGTAGGGTGAAATCACCTCTTCCAGGATTCCCTTTTGTAGGAATTCTTCTATCATTGGTCTAAGTCCATCAAGTTTCTCTTTTGACAGCGGGTATTGTTTCTGGAACACTGAGATGACACCTGGTTTCACAGTAGCTTTGTAAAGAGTGCAATCTATGAATCCTGTGTCATATTCATTTGAAGACCATAATGCAGGGTTAATGTTATTAAGTTCTGGGTGGTCCTATATGTTTGCAAGAATCAGTGGCACTGGTGTAGAGATTGGAATGAGATCTGAGTGTACTCTTATGTCCTGATTCTTTGCTGATACTTGCAAGTCAAGCTTAATGAACAAATCTCTCCCTAACAGGCTGACTGGGCAATCTAGTATAATGCTAAATACATGATCTGTGATGTATTCCCTGTCCATGGTCTTGAGTGGTAGTGAGTCAGTTTTGAAAGGTTTTGTCAAAACCCCATTAATTCACATAGAAGGCTCAGATCCTCCTTTCTCCCACTCTTAGTCATCTAAGTCCACCCCTTTTAGTCGGACGCTGTAGTCCTCCTTCTGTCTGTCATTAGTGTCCCAGCTGCCCATAAGAACAGAGCTCAGATGTTAAGCACAACACTTAACATGTAACACGTAACTGCAAACATTGAAACAAACAGATCTGACAATACATACATGAACACACAAAGGGCCCATAAAAACTTTTCATTGACTTCTATAAAAAAAAAATTTGTACAGCTTGATCAATGCTGTTGGCACCAATAAAAACCAAAAACTTCCAAGAAAAATAAAAATAAAATAAAATTCTCAATGCGCATATTATATGAAAACAAATACCGTATTCCATACGCATTCACATTCTCATGTACTCATTTTCACAAACAGCTCATAACCTCGCCCTCATACATAAAAACTGAATTGCACACACAGCTCTGCTAAAAACATCTCTCAGTCTTCTTATATTTCCAAGTCCACTACAACTCAGAGCCACACCCATTCACATTCCACTGAATCATGTATCTCCCAACCCAGTCAAACAATTTCTTTGTTACATTCCAAAACTTGTAGCACAGACAAACACAGCTTTCCTGGAAACAGATATCCACACCACACCCAGAATTGCTAATGGAGTATGTCACCGTTTGTGCTGCTTTTTCCAATATCTTCTGGTCTTCACTCTGTGATTAATCAACTCTTATAAGAAGACAATATACATGTTATAATCATACAGTCATTTTGTTAAAAGCTGGATTCCCACATTACACTGCTTGGGAAAGAAAATTATTGAACAATTCTTCGTCTTGTATAATATATTACACATCACTTACTCTGCATGATTCCCTGCCCGCTTCCCTTATCTCAGGAATGTTTTTGTGTGAAGGCGGGGGAAGTGAATCTCTGTAGCTCACACTAGATACATACAATACTTATCCATTAACTGACCATCTTTTACTGCTGTAATCTCTAATGCTAGGGCTATGGATCGTCCCTATTTAAACACACACATATCATTAGGGCAATAAAATTTAACCAGTTCAGTTCTGAACATTTAACACAAGCCCTTTCTAATTGCAGACACTGGGGCACTTTTTCCCTTGCCATCAATTAACTTCCTGAGACTGCTCTGTTTTCTCACTCACCAAAGCCCCCCCTTCACCATCACAGGAGTTATGATGTACACAGTCTGTAAGCTCTAACTTCACAGATTCTTACAGATTTTCATCCCTGTTGCCAGCCGGGTAAATTGCTGTCCGGGGCCATACTTTCTCTATAACATTCTGTTTCCTGCATACGCATGTGTGGGGGCAGTGGATTTGCTAATGTCGAAACACCCTGTGGCTTCCTTTTCATAAAGGTGTTTTTCAAATTGATCTATGCGATCTGAAGTCCACGTGGAGACGTTCTGTTTTACTGTAAGCATTAGCCTATCAGATAGATTGTTTATAAATGTGAAAATAATTAGACTGTCATTCTGAAGAACCGGTAGCCCTGCCTCCAATTTCCAGCAATCCATAAATCTCCTCCAGAAATCAGTAACGCTTTCTGAGGGTTTTTGCTTACATGCTACGGCTACTGTGAGTGAAGACTTTTGTTTAAATACCTCTATCATGTGTTCTTCTATCTCCTTTCTGCATATAATCCATATCCCATGAAGGGTCAGGTTCAAAATACGGTCAGGCGGCAATGTCGCCTAAGCATAGACCCTTGACCATGTCCATGTGATATATGCTATTGTCTCCTTCTCTGGGAAAGGGGTCTACCGCTTCCATTGCCTCTGTCCATCCTGCCAAATTATCTACCCATGGGTTAACAAGGTAATACTTTGTAGGACTGACTCGGGCAACATATTGTTTACATGTTTCTCCTGGTTCTGGTTTAGGGTATTCTGTCTTAGATTTTTGACTACCCATTATTAAAACTTATTTTCTTACAAAAAAAATTCAAAACAGTAATAGCAAAAAACAAAACAAAATGTTAGTCTTGGGACGACAGTTGTACACTTACGACCCAGCCTGTCACTTCCCCTTATATAACGGTGTTAGACAAAACAACTTATCATGCAAAACTTCTACAATTATCTTATTAAGAATCAAATCAAGCTGTAAAACCTTCTGTTCCCTGAACAGATCTTTTATGGGACTCCCTGAGCCCTCTGAAGTGCACTTTCCTTGTTACTGGACTTCACTGAGTCCTTTCTGTTCCCAGAACAGATCTTTTACGGGGCTCCCTGAGCCCTCTGAAGTGCACGTTTCTTGTTACTTTCCTTGTTACTGGAGTCCTAAGGCAAAACTCCCTGAGTTATGCTTACTGTATCCTGACACAGTACTTCACCTGAAGTCTATCTAAGGGTCCCTTATGTACTTACTTGAATCGAGACGTGGTCAGTGCCCTCGGAATGGCCAAAGGACAAAAATCGGTGTCTCTTCTCACCAAACCCGAGGATGACCTTCTCAATCCCGGAAACGAGCCCCCAAATTGTAAGGAATATTCTTTTCTTTCCCTCTTAATTGTACCCCTTGTACAAACTTCAGTATTCAGCTTGATTTGATTCTTATCTGACGCCAGAGAGAGCAACGTTGACACAAGACACACTTCTGTGTAGTTCAAAGTCACTCTAAGTTTTTATTGATCTCGTGAGACATATATAGTCCTTATCTAATGACATGATGTTTAAGTTAACCAATTACAAAGTAACACACGTCTTAGCCAGCTACACATTTCAGTTATCTTATCTTTTAGCAGAGTCCAAGGCTATATGTGAGCAAAAACACTTAGCTCTTATGAAATTGTTTTCCAATAACTTTTTACCCCTATGTGTTACGTGATGATGTATTAATGTATATATAGTGATGAAATATAAGCTTATATAAGAAATAGATTTTGGACTGAAATAGAACCCTTCAGCCCTCACCGAAACGTAGATTCATAAATCTGACACTGCTTCTTCTGCTGTTCTATCTTACTATGACCTACATTTTTCACATACCTCCAGACCTGACAACAGACATGGTGGTGGAATATCTGTAATTCTTTCCCCACAGTACACTTTCCAGGTCATTCTCCTAATACCCTCATTGTCATTCTCATCTTTTGAAGTGCACCCCTCAGACTCTATCATCCCCTCTTCCTCAGGGTGGCAGTTATTTACCGACCCCTTGGCTCACCCACCCAGTTCCTGGATCACTCTGCTGCCTGGCTGCCTGGTCCTACATACTCTCATTTTGGGCGAATTTAATATCCCCATTCATAGCCCTATTTCCCCATCTGCCTCCCAGCTTCTCAGATGCATAAAGGCAGCAACACACTTTAGTATTTTTCCCGGCTCCGACTTTACTAACTCTCCTCTCCAACTCTCTGCCCATAACCTTCTCTTCTTCACTGTCGCAAGTCCTCATCCATCTCAGCACATTCCTACTTATCACACATTCAGAAATCTTCATACTGTTGACACTAAGAAACTTACACACACTTTACATTTCAAAAGCCTTGATAAAATAGCACCGCCCCATTCCCCCCCACACTTAGAACTTCCAGAGACAAAAGCAACACTGGCTTAGACCTCAAACTCGCTTCCTCCAGCAATGCTCCAGAAATGCTGAGAACCTACAGAGATTTCTTCCATTATAAATTTATGTTGGCAACTTATAACTCTGCTCTTCCTTTCGCCAAACAGACCTATCTTACGACCCTGATCCCCTTGCTATCTAATTATTCAAAAAAACTCTTTGACACTTTTCACTCCCTTCTTAGTACAAAAGTGCAGGCGCCTAGTACAGACCTCTGTGCTGGAGATCTAGCTACCTACATCAAAGAGAATATTGAAACTACCCATCAGGAAATCATCTCCCAGTCTCAAAGTGTCATTGATCTTCTATCCCCCTTCCCCTCACCCCACCCTGCGTCTCCTCTTTCTCACTCTCCACATTCCTGCCAGTCACAGGAGACAAAGTCTCCAGGCTCTTCTCGCTCTTCTCTCTCTTCTCTCTCTTCTGGTATCTTCCCCTCTATCTTCTGTCATAATACCATTCTTAAAAAAAAACTTATCTTGATATGTCCTCTACAGCTAACTACCGACCTGTCTCTAATCTCCCCTTCATCTCTAAACTCCTGAAGCATCTGGTCTACTCTCCCCTCATCCATTATCTCCCCTCTGTCTCTTTGATTCACTGCAATCTGGTATTTGTACCCTACATTCTACAGAAACTGCCCTCACTTCCTGACAGCTAAATGCAATGGTGATTACTCTTATTAATTCTCATTGATCTCTCTGCAGCATTTGACACTGTAGACCACCATCTACTCCTCACCATGCTCTAATGATTCTATTGGCCTTAAGGACACAGTTCTCTCTTGGTTTCCTATCCCTCTGGCTGCTCTTTCAGCGTTTCATTTGCTGGCTCTGCCATCCCACCTCTCTCTCTTGCTGAAAGGGTTCCTCAGAGTTGAAGTTATAGGTCTTCTTCTCTTTTCTCTATACATAGCCCCTATTGGACAGACTATCATCAGATTTTGTTTTCCAGTACCATTTTTATGCCCATGACACCCCACTATGTACTTCTTCCCATGATTTCTCCCCTGCTGTACTACAGAACACCAGTGACTGTGTGTCCACCGTCTCTAAAATCATGCCCTCTATCTGAAACGGAATCTTTCAAAAACTGAACTGCTGGTGTTCTCTCCATCCTCTAATCTAGCTAAACCTAAAATCTCCCTCTTAGTTTGTGGCACCATCATCATGCCTAGGCAGCACGCCCACTGTCTCTGTGTTATGTTTGACACTGATATTTGCTTTACCCTTTATATTCAATCGCTTTCCTGGTCTTGCCGTCTCACCTCAAAAACATTCCTAGAATTTGACTGTGGAAACAACAAAAACCCTCATTGTTGCCCTGAAACTTTCCTGTCTCGATTACTGTCACTCATTATCAATTGGTCTCCCCCTTACCAGACTTTCCCCTGTTCAATATATCATGAACACAGCAGCCAGGCTCATCTGTCTCTCTAACCGCTACTCCAATGCCTCCACCCTGTGCTAGTTATTGCACTGGTTATCCATACAGTACGGGATTCAATTTAAAGTCCTCATTCTCACCCACAAAGCTCTCCACAGTGCTGCACCCCCCTTCATCTTTTCCCTTATTTCTATCTACCATCCTACACGTGATCTCCGTTCAGCTAATAATTTATGGCTAACATCGACCCTAATCCGAACCTCTGACTCCCATTTCTAAGACTTCTCTGGAGCTGCACCAGATCCATATAAATAAATATTTATAATAATAATAATAATATTAATAATAATCATCATATTATTATAAAAAAATATAATAGAAATGTGGCAGGCAATGCATAGTATAAAGTAGTGCTACACATGCCACTTTACCTTGTTCCATGCTTACAGGGCTAAGAATGGTCTCCAAATGTTATTGACCTGATCTTATTCTCCCTGTTTTGTGATTTGGTTCAGTGGCTTTGCTGATGTCTTTTAATGGTGTACAAGTATTACTGTGTGGGAGAATATTGATTGTTGGATCCTGCTCTGTCTCTTCCTCTGTGTACCATACCTTTCAATGGCACATCCACTGAAACCCAGGGGGTAACTTATTAAGACTGGAGGTTCATACTTAAAGGGTTTCTGTCACCAGAATGAACCTCATTAAACTGGCTGACATTAGCGATGTGCTAATGTCAGCAGACCCTAACTCTCCTATTCTTATGCTTATGGATGCGCCCCTTACTGCACAATTTTAACTTTTATGATATGCAAATTAGCCTCTAGGAGCAGGGGGGGGGCATTGCTCCTGCTCCTAGATGCTCCATTCTCCCACCTCAAGTCACACCTTGCCGTCCTTGATTGACAGGGTCAGCGTTCATCTTCTCCTGCCGGCCCTGTGTGCTGGATAAATCTCGCGCCTGCGCAGTGCCGTTTACCCAGCACACAGGGCTGGCAGGAGGAGATGAAAGCTGCCTGGCCCTATCAATCAAGGACGGCAGGGCGTGACATGAGAAGGGAGAACAGAGCCTTTAGGAGCAGAAGCAACCCCCCCTTCTCTGCTCCTAGAGGCTAATTTGCATATAATCAAAGTTAAAAATGTGCATTAAACGGCGCATCCAGAAGCATAAGAATAGAGTTAGAGTCTGTTGACATTAGCACATCGAAATGTCAGTCAGTTTAATAGGGTTAATTCTGGTGACAGAAACCCTTTAACAAAAGTCTTAAATAAAAAATGTAGTGGCATAAGAAGTACCAGACCAGATTTTACATTTTTCTCTTTCTCCCTCATTTACTCTCTTTCTTTCTCTCTCATCTCGATTCTCCTGAATTGAATCACACAAAATCCAGGTTAATTAAAATCAGAACATTTTCAAAAATCTGGCCTGAATTTATGAATTTTAGAATTGATACACCCACTTAATTATAGTAAACCTTTTGGGCCTCAGGAGCTCATGCCCCCTCTTGCTAATCTCTGCTCCTCCAGATGACATCAGCAGGGAGAAAGTAAAGAACTACAGAGATTCAATTTTCCTGTTATTCTTGAATGGAGTGCGCAACCTTCACATGGATAAAGCAACCAAACATTTTAGAGACCATTTTTTGTTTAAATTATAGACTATAGAGATATAAAGGAGTTTAATCTGGCTGATTGGAGAAATTATTTAAACTGAATCTAAGCATTCTGTCCTTAAGGTAGCAAATTATAGCTACTGGTCCATACTGCTAGGAGTCAAAACAAAATGCTCACCTTGTCTTTCCCCATTGTGTTTGCACTTTTGCAAATATGATCAGCAATAGTTTTGTTCCATTTACATGTCAAATTTTTTGGTTGTAATTGTTACCAAATCATTGTTAGTACGACTGTTTAGGCACATACACTTCCATTACTGTTGGCAGCAGATCCCTGCTGCCGATAATTGATGATTTTTATGCCAACATAAAACACTAAATCAGCCAACAAATAAATGTTTTTGCTCATTTGTCTTGTGATTGCTGGGCATGTTTTTCCAATGTAATGATCCAGAATGAATGTATGTAAAAAAATTTGTTTGCTAGATCATCAACCCATGTTAAAAGGCTATTATTCGGTATATATATTATGCAAGTACAACTATTGTTTTGTTAGCGACGGCAAGCAGGTCGGAGGGCCATTTCAGTTCACCCGCACCACCCACACCAGAGCCCCCTCCAATCAGCATATGGCGCTCCACACGCCGCCTGCACCGCCCACAGCAGCGCGCGTTCAAGCAGGTCGGAGCGCCTCCATTTCAGTTCGCGATCAGTTCGGGAGAGTGGGACCTCCGAGGATTAGAGCACAAAGGTTATCTACCGGCCGCCCGACACTGAAGCTCTTCTTCTCTCAGGGAGTGACTGACAAAGTGGAAGGGCTATACGGCTTCTATGCCTCGGCAGAGGGATACACTGAACGCAGAGGCGGCGCTACTGCGGAAGGACCTGCTGCTGTTCTTAGCCGAGGGGTGGTGAGTGTGGCTTATATGGGATGAGCGGACAGCCATGTGGGATGTTCGGTCATTGGGCGTGGATTGATATGATAAATAAGGAGGGTGTCGCTTATATGGTAATGAGCCGAGAGTGATGTTCTCTATGAGAGGCGAGTGGAATTTTCGGCCATGGGGCGTGGATTTATATGATAAATATGGTGAGTGTGATTTATATGGTAATGAGCCGAGAGTGCTGCTCTCTATGAGAGGTTGGGGGAATGTTTTGCCATGGGGAGTGGCTTAATATGATAAATACGATGGGTGAAGTTAAATGGTGATGATGGGAGTGGCTTCAGTGGGCCGCAGAAGGCATCTATACTAATAAAAGCCATGTTTGCGTGCTCAGGGCTGAGTGTCCGTGAGTGTGTGCCGATAATTGAAGTGCGCGTGCGCGGCGTGCTGGCCAATTAACACATGGCGCTCCACATGCCGCTTCACCGCTTACACCAGAGCGCTGTCCAATTACAGCCACCCCGTGCGCAACTGCACTGCCAACACCAGCGCACACGGCGCGCTTTACAATCATCACACGGCGCTCCACATGCCTCCCACACCTGCGCGCCGGCTAATCACCATCTTCTATGGTGTGCTCTCCATGTCGAAGCCCCTCCATTACATGCATCAAAGAGCGACACAGTACCAGTACTGTCAGCCACCAGTCAGTGCCAGCAGTCTCAGCCATAGCCACCAGTCTAGGCCACCAGCCACAGCCCCCAGTCAGTGCCAGCATTTTCAGTTGCAGCCAGCATTCAGAGTCAGAAGTCTCAGCCACAAGCCGCAGCCAGCAGTCTCAGTTACAGCCACCAGTCAGTGCCAGCAGTCTCAGCCACCAACCGCAGTCTCAGCCACAGCCGCAGTCTCATCACCACCAGTCAGTGCCAGCAGTCAGTGCCAGCCTTCTCAGCCATCAGTCAGTGCCACCAGCCACAGCCACCAGTCTCACCCACAGTCCGTGCTAGCAGTCTCAGCCACAGCCACCAGTCTTGGCCACAAGCCAAAGCCATTAGTCTCGGCCACCAGTCAGTGCCAGCATTCTCAGCTGCAGCCAACACTCAGTGTCAGCAGTCTCAGACACAGGCCGCAGCCAGCAGTCTCGGCCACAGCCACCAGTCAATGCGAGCAGTGTCAGCCACCAGCCACAGTCTCAGACACAGCTGCAGTCTCAGCACCAGCAGTCAGTGACAGCAGTCACTGCCAGCTGTCTCAGCCATCAGTCAGTGCCACCAGGCACAGTGCCAGCAATCTCAGCCACCATTCAGTATCAGCCCTCTCAGCCATCAGTCAGTGCCACCAGTCACAGCCACCAGTCACAGAGCCAGCAGTCTCAGCCACCAGTCAGTGCCAGCCGTCTCAGCCATCAGTCAGTTCCACCAGTGTCAGTGCCAGCAGTCTCAGCCACCATTCAGTGTCAGCCATCTCAGCCATCAGTCAGTGCCACCAATCACAGCCACCAATCACAGAACCAGCAGTCTCAGCCATCAGTCAGTGCCAGCTATCTCAGCCATCAGTCATTTCCACCAGTCACAGAGCCAGCAGTCTCAGCCACCAGTCAGTGCCAGCAGTCTCAGCACCACCAGTCAGTGCCAGCCATCTCAGCCATCAGTCAGTTCCACCAGCCACAGTGCCAGCAGTCTCAGCCACAGCCATCAGTCTCGGCCACCAGCCACACGCACCAGTCAGAGCCACAGAACATCAGTCAGTGTAAGCAGTCTCAGCCACAGCCAGCATTCTCAGCCACAGCCAGCAGTCTAGGACACCAGCCACAGCCAGCAGTCTCAGCCACCAGTCAGTGCCAGCTGTCTCAGCCATCAGTCAGTGCCACCAGCCATAGCCAGCAGTCTCAACCACCAGTCAGTGCCAACAGTCTCAACCACAGCCACCAGTCTTGGCCACCAGCCACAGCCACCAGTCTGGCTGTGGCTGAGACTGCTGGCACTGTGGCGGTGGCACTGACTGATGGCTGAGATGGCTGGCACTGACTGGTGGCTGAGACTGCTTGCACTGTGACTGGTGGCTGTGGCTGGTGGCACTAACTGATGGTTGAGACTGCTGGCAATGACTGCTGGCACTGACTGGTGGTGCTGAGACTGCGGCTGTGGCTGGCACTGACTGGTGCCTGAGACTGCTGGCACTAAGTGCTGGCTGTGGCTAAGACTGCAGCTACTTGCTGAGAATGCTGGCACTGAGTGCTGGCTGTGGCTGAGACTGCTTGCTGTGACTGGTGGCTGAGACTGCAGGCACTGACTGGTGGCTGTGACTGAGAATGCTGGCACTGACTTGTGACTGAGACTGGTGGCTGTGGCTGGTGGTCGAGACTGGTGGCTGTGGCTGAGACTGCTGGCACTTACTGCTGGCTGTGGCTGAAAAGGATATCTGCGGCTGGTGACTGAGACTGCTGGCACTGAATGGTGGCTGTAGCTGAGACCTCTGGCTGAAGCGGGGGGCTGAGACTGCTTGCACTGACTGATGTCTGTGACTCTGACTGGTGCGTGTGCCTGGTGGCCAAGACTGGCGGCTGTGGCTGAGACTGCTGGCATTGTGGCTGGTGGCACTGACTGATGGCTGAGACGGCTGGTACTGACTGGTGGTGCTGAGACTTCGGCTGTGGCTGAGACTGCTGGCACTGACTGGTGGCTGAGACTTCTGGCACTGTGACTGGTGGCTGTAGCTGGTGGCACTGACTGATGTCTGAGACGGCTGGCACTGACTGGTGGCTGAGACTGCTGGCACTGATTGGTGGCTGAGACTGCTGGCACTGTGACTGGTGGCTGAGACTGCTGGCACTGTGACCGGTGGCTGCGGCTGCTGGCACTGACTGATGGCTGAGACGGCTGACACTGAATGGTGGCTGAGACTGCTGGCACTGTGGCTGGTGGCACTGACTGATGGCTGAGACAGCTGTCACTGACTGGTGGTGCTGAGACTGCGGCTGTGGCTGAGATTGCAGCTGGTGGCTGAGACTGCTGGCACTGACTAGTGGCTATGGCTGAGACTGCTGGCTGCAGCTTGTGGCTGAGACTGCTGACACTGAGTGCTGGCTGCAGCTGAGAATGTCTGAGCCACCAGTCAGTGCCAGCACTCTCAGTTGCAGCCAGGACTCAGTGTCAGCAGTCTCAGCCACAAGCAGCAGCCAGCAATCTCAGCCACAGCCACCAGTCAGTGCCAGCAGTGTCAACCACCAGCCGCAGTGTCAGCCACAGCTGCAGTCTCAGCACCACCAGTCAGTGCCAGCTGTCTCAGCCATCAGTCAGTGCCACCAGCCACAGTGCCAGCAGTCTCAACCACCATTCAGTGCCAGCCATCTCAGCCATCAGTCAGTGCCACCAGCCACACCCATAGGTCACAGTGCCAGCAGTCTCAGCCAGCAGTCACTGCCAGCAGTCTCGGCACCACCAGTCAGTGCCACCAGCCACAGTCCCAGCAGTCTCAGCCACAGCCACCAGTCTTGGCCACCACCCACAATCACCAGTCAGAGCCACAGACATCAGTCATTGCATGCAGTCTCAGCAAACAGCTGCAGCCAGAGGTCTCAGCTACAGCCACCAGTCAGTGCCAGCAGTCTCAGCCACCAGTCGCAGTCAGCACTCTCAGCCACAGCCAGCAGTCAGTGCCAGCAGTCTCAGCCACAGCCACCAGTCTCGGCCACCATCCACAGCCACCAGTCTCAACCACCAGTCAGTGCCAGCATTCTCAGCCACCAGCCGCAGCCAGCAGTCTCAGCCACAGCCAGCAGTCAGTGCCACCAGTCTTAACGACTAATCAGTGCCAGCAGTCTCAGCCACAGCCACCAGTCTCGGCCACTAGCCACACACACCAGTCAGAGCCACAACATTTTCCTAAATATCTGCTTCAGATATTGTATATTGCAGATTGTTACAAACTTTTACTCTAAGGCAATAATAATTATACTTACTGTATTGTGATATATATGTTTCTATTTTATTTTTATTATTGTACTTTTAACTTCTTGCCAAAATATTTTTCACAAAAAAATTAAATAAAACAAGAAATACAATGTGGTCAAGTTCCCTTGCCATTTAATATAAGTCGTGGCCAAAAGTTTTGAGAATTACATAAATATTGGAAATTGGAAAAGTTGCTGCTTAAGTTTTTATAATAGCAATTTGCATATACTCCAGAATGTTATGAAGAGTGATCAGATGAATTGCATAGTCCTTCTTTGCCATGAAAATTTACTTAATCCCAAAAAAAACTTTCCACTGCATTTCATTGCTGTCATTAAAGGACCTGCTGAGATCATTTCAGTAATCGTCTTGTTAACTCAGGTGAGAATGTTGACGAGCACAAGGCTGGAGATCATTATGTCAGGCTGATTGGGTTAAAATGGCAGACTTGACATGTTAAAAGGAGGGTGATGCTTGAAATCATTGTTCTTCCATTGTTAACCATGGTGACCTGCAAAGAAACGCGTGCAGCCATCATTGCGTTGCATAAAAATGGCTTCACAGGCAAGGATATTGTGGCTACTAAGATTGCACCTCAATCAACAATTTATAGGATCATCAAGAACTTCAAGGAAAGAGGTTCAATTCTTGTAAAGAAGGCTTCAGGGCGTCCAAGAAAGTCCAGCAAGCGCCAGGATCGTCTCCTAAAGAGAATTCAGCTGCGGGATCGGAGTGCCACCAGTGCAGACTTGCTCAGGAATGGCAGCAGGCAGGTGTGAGCGCATCTGCATGCACAGTGAGGCAAAGACTTTTGGAAGATAGCCTGGTGTCAAGAAGGGCAGCAAAGAAGCCACTTCTCTCCAAAAAAAACATCAGGGACAGATTGATCTTCTGCAGAAAGTATGGTGAAAGGACTGCTGAGGACTGGGGCAAAGTCATATTCTCCGATGAAGCCTCTTTCCGATTGTTTGGGGCATCTGGAAAAAGGCTTGTCCGGAGAAGAAAAGGTGAGTGCTACCATCAGTCCTGTGTCATGCCAACAGTAAAGCATCCTGAGACCATTCATGTGTGGGGTTGCTTCTCATCCAAGGGAGTGGGCTCACTCACAATTTTGCCCAAAAACACAGCCATGAATAAAGAATGGTACCAAAACACCCTCCAACAGCAACTTCTTCCAACAATCCAACAACAGTTTGGTGAAGAACAATGCATTTTCCAGCACGATGGAGCACCGTGCCATAAGGCAAAAGTGATAACTAAGTGGCTCGGGGACCAAAACGTTGACATTTTGGGTCCATGGCCTGGAAACTCCCCAGATCTTAATCTCATTGAGAACTTGTAGTTAATCCTCAAGAGGCGGGTGGACAAACAAAAACCCACTAATTCTGACAAACTCCAAAAAGTGATTATAAAAGAATGGGTTGCTATCAGTCAGGAATTGGCCCAGAAGTTGATTGAGAGCATGCCCAATCAAATTGCAGAGGTCCTGAAAAAGAAGGGCCAACACTGCAAATACTGACTCTTTGCATAAATGTCATGTAATTGTCGATAAAAGCCTTTGAAACGTATCAAGTGCGTGTAATTATATTTCACTACATCACAGAAACAACTGAAACAAAGATCTAAAAGCAGTTTAGCAGCAAACTTTGTGAAAACTAATATTTTTGTCATTCTCAAAACTTTTAGCCACGACTGTAGACTGTTCCTACTAATGTTTATCCACTACTGTTCTAGCGCCCATTATTGTAACTGACTTAATGTCTAGTATGATAAAATAGATGCAGTGTGTACTACTAATTTGCATATAAAGCAGTGTAGTGATATGTGAGGTATGAGGTGTAATTTATTCCTTGTTCCTCACCTACAGTACACTGCTGTATATACTATATATCTATACATACTGCATGTATTATAACTCTTGCCATGTGACCATCTGCAACATATGACCTGTAACATGACTCCTCCTTTTACCAACTCCATTCTACCTTCTAACAGAAGGCTCTCGCCTTCCAACTCCAACCTCGCTGCTCCTACCCTGCAAGTCCCAGATGTGAGACATTTAAATGGGGACAATGCTGCTGCCAGGATAGAGTGTCAGTGGACAATAATGCTGGGTATTTTTTGCCGGGTATTTGGCACTGTTGGGGAGATATTTTGAGCTGCAAAGTAGTATTTATATGATGAAGTTGGGGAGGCATTTTGGAATGCACGTTGGTATCAGATTCTGCTGGTGAGGTATTTTGAGCTTTATCATGGTGTTGCTGTTGGGAAGGTTAACATATGTCCTTGACCATGTGATTAGGCTTTTTTGTGTTCCACTTTTATTCCCTTTCTTGTATTGATGGTTTTCATTGGGCCATGACGAAGTAAAGCACAGTTGTATTGCACACCATTATTTTTATGCCTTATCTTATGTAATCCCTGTCCATCCCTGATGTCACACTATATAACACACAACAGCAAACACAGTACATGGAGCAAGGGAAGGGACCAGGGACAGGTAAACGGAAGGGCCAGGAATAAGTAGTGGGAGGGTCTATGGATGGGGCACGGAGGCCCAATTCAGATTCTTACTTTGAGGCCCAATGACATCTATGTATGCCTCTCTTGACAATGAAAGGACATATTTAAATTCTGATAAAGAAGGCTGTAATCAAATTGGTAGAATATATTGCACTCTATTACTCTAGAGACTTAATCTCCTTAAAGGGGTTATACCATGATTAATGTAATACATGAAAATGATGCATCATAATAAAGTACATGACAATCTATTTTTCAAGAAAGCTATAACAAGCGTTGTACCTTACACAGCTCTTGCTATTTATTGTTCCAATCTCTCTTCTAGACTTAGTTCAAGTTGGCAGCTCAGGGGGTGTGTCTTTTCTCAGGAGGCAGTTCCTTTATGGTGCAGCTCTCTCACCGTACTTTTCAGAGCTTATAACAGTAGATACAGCTTGTGACAGGTAAATGATGGAACCAAACATGTGTCACCACCTCAGTGATAAAAATAATAATCTTAATGTTTATACCACCAACACATTTCACAGTGCTTAACCATTAGAAAGTTCATGTACAAACAGAGTCATAAATCACATGACAACAGACAAGTCAACAATTAGAACACAAGGAATGAGGACTCTCTCACAAGAGCTAACAATCTAGGAAGAGATAGGAGTCACATAAAAGGTAAAAAGTGCTTGATTCGTAGGGGAGTAGATCTAAGGCAGTAGGAGCCAGCTTTCATCAAATATCTGTAGTGCTTCTAAATGCATTGGGGGAATGGAACAGATTTAGATGAGGGGATGTTTTAGTCTAACCTAAAAAGATGTGTTTTTAGAGAGCACTTAAAACTGTGGATGTTATAAATTAACCTAATTGCTTGGGGTAAAGCATTCCAGAGAACTGGTGCAGCTCTGGAGAAGTCTTAGAGTCGTGAGTGAGAGGTTCGGATTATGGTAGATGTCAGTCATAAGTCACTAGCTGGACAGAAAGCATGGGTAGAATAATAGACAGACAGAGATGAGGTATGAGGTTTGTGTGTGTGGGGGGGTGGGGGCAGCACTGTGGAGAGCTTTGTGGGTGAGAATTAGGACTTTAAATTGAATCCTGTACTGTATGTGCAACCAGTGCAATGACTGGCTCAGGGCGGAGGCATCAGAATAGCAGTTAAGCAGATAGATGAGCCTGGCTACTGTGTTCAGAAATCATGGGTAGAATGATAGACAGAGATGAGGTAGGAGGTGTGGGAGGGGGGTGGGGGGGGGGGGGTAGGCAGCACTGTGGAGAGCTTTGTGAGTGAGAATTAGGACTTCAAATTGAATCCTATACTGTATGTGCAACCAGTGCAATGACTGGCACAGGGAGGAGGCATCAGAATAGCGGTTAAGCAGATAGATGAGCCTGGCTACTGTGTTCAGGATGTATTGGACAGGGAAAAGTCTGGTGAGGGATGGAGAAAACGCCAGTAGTTTATTTTTTAAAAGATTTAATTTCAGATATAGAGAGGATATGATGTTAGAGACAGTAGGACAGACAGTCACTGGTGTTCTGTAGTACAGCAATAGTGATATCATGGGTAGAAGTATATAGTTGGGTGTTGTCTTTATAGATGGTACTGGAAAGCAAGGGGGTCATTTATTAAGACCGCTGTTTTAGATGCCGGTCTTAATACCCTCTGCTCTGGTGGTGGATCCACCGAAGTTATGTAGAGGCACCAACCTCTACATAACTTTGCCGCAGCCACTGCCAGTCTAAATCTATGCCAGCTTCCTTGCTGGTGTAGATTTGGAACATTCCCC